>NC_089824.1:91479951-92108344 GCF_035046505.1 Tiliqua scincoides | reverse complement strand
CTGGCCTGAAAATACATATATAAGAAATAAAAACTAATCCACTACAATGAGAATGAGAAAGCAGCCTTTATACCTGCAACTTATTGTTACTTATCGTTGTGATACCTTGTATATTTATTATGAGCTTCGTAAGCTGCCTTGCGCACTTGCTTTGGCATGGGAAAGGCAGGATATAAATTTTTCAAACGAACCAACGAACAAGCTGAAACTGCTTCTCAGTTCACGTAGCTTGTATTAAGAAATTAGGGGAGGGGCAGAATTACATCATTGTTTTAAACTCTCTTTCCCAAAGGAAACACTGCAAACAGAATGGAAAGCAATGGAAACTACAGCCTACAACCGATATCACATGCAGCATGAAGGTCACAGCTATCTGTCCTTGTCATATAGACATTTATAGTGATATACAGTCTGACACAACTTGCAGCCTGTCACGCTTACAAAGAAACACAGCCCACCCACCATGCATTGTGGTTTGCTGGGTGCTTCATAACCTCCTTATTTTTCCATCCCCAAGAAGGTAGCAAAAAAAGAGGGTTTGTAGTTAACTGTTTCCTGTTAACATGCAATCTAGTCTCTGCAAGCATTCAGGCTGCCTGCACGCCACACTATAACTGAGGTATTCAATCTGTGCGTCCCAGCTCCCTAGGGAGATGTGACTAGCCAACAGGGGAGTCGTGAGGCATCTGGGGAGAGAGGTGGCCGCAGCTGCGCTGCTCTGCTCAGCTACACGTGCTGCCTGCTGACTTGCTGCTTTTCTGCAGCTGTGAACGAGGTGGGTGGGGCAGTGTGAGGTGCAGAGGGCTGTGAAACATGGTGGGGGGAGGTGGGAAAGAAGGCTGGCTGGGCAGTGGCAGAGGTGCTGCATCTCATCAGCTCAGGGCATGCTCCTGGCAGGCTTCAAACTGGGAGGGAAGTCTGACCTAAAGAGAGCAGTGCAGCGCTTTATTCCTCTTGGAAAAGAGGGAGCCCAACCTGCTCTTAGTGGGAGGGGGGTGTCCAAATGCTACAGCCTGAATTCCTCCATCTTGCCTGGGGGAGAATAGGGGTGGCATCTGCATCTGCTGATGTGTATGTGTATGTGTGGGGTGCATGTGTGTGAGCAGCCCCCATCTACTTTGGAGTGAGTTGTAATCTTGCTCTGTGTGGCTACAATCCTATCCACACTTTCCCGGGAGTAAACCCCATTGACTCAAACAGGACTTACTGCTTGGGGTCTGTGTCAGGTTAACCAAGGATCCTCACCTTTCTCTTTATCCTCCCCCTTCAAAAAAGAAAAAAAAGCCACTCTTGATGGCTTTGTCTCCAGAAATTGATTGAAAATAAAAATACCCATTCCTTTTCAGCCATCCCCCTTTTTCCTCCTGCCTCCTTTTGGGGCATGGGGGTACTCTGTTGGCTGCTATTTTAAGATAAAAGGCACAATCCTAGCTAGGTCTACTCAGAAGTAAGTCCTATTGTGTTCAATGGGACTTACTCCCAGGAAAGTGAGTTTAGGATTGCAGCCAAACAGTCTCTAGGTCTCAGTTTGCATCAGTCTGCAATTAGCAGATACACACAAAACAAAGTCTTCCCCTCCCCCAGCAAATTCATCACTTCCCCCTTCCCTTTCCAAAACCCTCCAGGGGTGCTGCTAACAAACTCAGGGCACAATCCTAACCAGGTCTACTCAGAAGTAAGTCCTATTTTGTTCAATGGGGCTTACTCTCAGGTAAGTGTGGTTAGGATTGCAGCCTCAGAGTGCTGGCAGCCTTGTTTCTAGTGTATAATTATAACACCTTCATCCCCATTTTGGGGGTAACTGAGGTGAGGTGTTGTAATGGGGAGCCGTGGCCAAAGGCCACAAGGAGTAGGGGAGGCGTGAGCCGGAAAAGTTCGAGAACCACTGCACTATAAGCTTGCATGCTTATAGTGACCTGTAAATCTTTCTAATAAACAATGTTAACGGGTGAACGGGGGAGCAGGCAGGCCACAGAGATAGGCTTCCCCATATCCGTGGTTTCCATATCTGTGGGGGGCCCTGGAATGTATTCCCCGCAAATATAGGGGAATGCCTGTATATGCAACCACTTGGTTTTAGAAGCAGGCTGAATGCCAGATGCAAGGAAGTTGCAACAGGCTACAGGTTATCTTGTAGTCTTGAATGCTCCATGAGGCGTCTGGTGAGCTTAGATGCTCACGATATGCATGCTATAAGCTTGTATGCTTACAGTGACCTGTAAAAGGAAGAAACATTTTCTTCCCAATAAGTAAATAAACAACATTAATGGGCACGGGGGGGGGGAGGCATGTGTATTCGTGGATAAGTGAAACTGTGGATACTGGATTCGCAGATATGGGGGGGGGGGCGTCTACACCTATCATGGCTTGTAACCTGCAGTGGATTTTTCCTCCATAAATCTGTCCGATCCCATTTTAAAGGCATTTAGGCCAGGTGCCATCACCACATCCTGGATGCCAGCAGCTGGATTGGGGCCACAAAAAGATAACATGTCAGATTACAATGTCAGCTGAGGTGAGCCTCTCTAGGGCAGGAATTCTATGAGACCATCCTTTAAGAAGCAAAGGAATAATCTTTTGTGTACATGCATGTACGAACATGTGTGCACGCAACAGGATACGATTGGAGAAAGCACATATGAGGTTGCCTTTTTAGGTTTCAGGTTTTGAACCCATCACACAAATGCCCAGTCTCAGAGGAGGCTGTACCTGTGTGCTGCATTCCACTACCAATACTTTCGGGAAGACAGAGGGCATTGCGACTGCACCACTCTCAGGCCTGATTGTTTTGGGGGGTTGAGGGGAATGCAGACACCTCTTTCTTTGCCTGTTTTCAACTAATGGTAGAGAACCTCTTTCCTCCACATTATAACTCAGAATTAGTTTACACATGGACACCCAATTGTGCCCATGCAGCACATGGCATATGGTCCAAGCGGCTCAGAATTTCCACAGCACAGACTGCATCTGAAGACAATTTGTCTCCTTAGCAGCATTCCTCCCCTGCTCAATTTCACAGACCGCCTGCCTTCCCATTTGCGATCATATAACGTTCATTCAGCAACTGCTGACATAAAAAAATAATTATGGAGGCTCCTGTTACAACTCCACAGTTAGCAGTGGTTAGCAGTGCACTTAAAATAGGAAACAGACTTCATTGCCATGCATAAAGAATACAGCAAATCTTCATAAAAACTACACCGCTTAGGGCACAATCCTAACCTGCAGTTGCGCTGGCAGAACGACAAAAGCACTGGCACAACTGTAGGTACGCTGACGGAGCGGCAGCATAACCATCCGGTGCACCACGGGCACCAGCGCAAACGCCCCCCCCCGGCACTGGGCCGGTGCAACTCGGGAGAAGCGCTGCGCCGACGCAGGACGCCCAGAGCTAGGGCTATTCCAAGGATGTGCCAGGGGCGTGTCAGGGGTGTGCCGCAGAGCGGTGCAGCACAGCCACATCCAAACCCCTGTTCCCCAGGCGGACATGCCCCCCAGATGCCAAAGGTCGCTGCGCCAACGATGTAGGTGGCGCAGATTTGAGGAGACCCATAGGGGTCCATGCAAGCGCCTACAGCAGGGAAAACACTCAGCAGCCACAGACCGGCTGAGCCACTGCCCCAGCCAGACAAGGTTAGGATATGGCCCAACTCTGGCAACCAATCCCAATGCACCTTCCTCCCCATAAAAGCCCCACCCCAGGGCCTACACTCCCTCAGAGAACAGGGTGCGTGGCCTGGGGCTATGTCACCATGTCCTCTCAGGGGGGGACTTAGGTGGTGGGGAGCACTCCTTGCACACACAAAAACACAAACACCCCACCCTGGCACTGGGTGCAAACCGTACCATGCCTGTCTGTTCAGTCCTTCTCTCTTTGCAGGTTCCCTCCAACAGATCCTCCGGCCAGGTAAGAGGGGGGATGGGACACAGATGGTGGGGAGCACTCCTTGCACACAAACAAACACCACACTCAGGCACTGGGAATGGGCTTGCACACGCAACAGATGCTGAATGACCAGACTACTCACCATGTCTGTCTGTCTGCCTGTCCAGTTCTTCTCTCCTTGCAGATTTGCTCCAACAGACCCTCCAGCCAGGTAAGCAGGGGGTGGGGGCACTGCAACCCTACCCCACACAGCAGCAATCTAGGGTGAGTGTCCAGGCTGGCTGCTGCCCCCCAAGGACAGCACATGGGTGGGTTTGCAGCCGGCCCTGTTCCCATCCCCCACCCCCACGGTGTGCCACACCCAGCCCGGCAACTGCTGGTTGTGAGGGATGCTCAGGCTTGGTCACCTGGCAGGCGCTGCACAGGTGCCAGACACTGTGCTGGTGCCAGCGTCGGCGCCACCCCATTCCCCGTGTGCCTTTTCCCTCCATCTCCTTTGGTGTTTATGCCAGACAACTGCTCCAGCACCTTTGGATGCAGCAAAACTGTAGCCTCTGGATATGGCCTACCCTATGTCAGCACACCTAGGCCACTGCCTTTGGGGTAAGTTAGGATTGCACCCTTATTCCTTCAAGCTTCAATTCAGCAAAGCATTTATTAAAAGAAGGCACATGGTGGAGAACTGCATTTCATTGAAGGAAACCAAGAAAGAAAGTTTCTGAATACAGGTGGCAGAATGTACAGGAAGTGGCACTAATGAATTTGTACCTGAACCAAACACTGCAGAGACATCATAAGTCTCCAATGTTCTCTCCTCCCAAGGAAGCCAAATGATGGGCAGCACTGCCCCTGGAGCTTCTCACCATTCAGGAACATGGGGAGTACATAACAGTATCTTTCAGGTATAAGCCACAGGATTTGTGTTGTAGTGACAACACGCAAGGTTCTTTGCACTATTTGTAAAGTACGTCACGTGTCTTTGGTACTGTCTGCAAATTACATCAAAATTTGAAACATAATTTATCACTCTCTTCCACAGAAACATGGCAGACCTTATGAAATGGTCTCCTTATATTGATCTCTCACATACGGAAGCTGGAATAGTACAGCTGGGTCAATTAGGTATTGGTTTCAATGGGGCAAAGTGGGAAGGAGGGTAGGAAGTGATGAATATCTGCTAGGACCTTTGAGAGGAATTTTAGCAAGGGGTACAAAGTTTCTTCGGGGCCCCTTCCCAAAGGGGAAGGGGGCAATGGGGGCAAGCAGATGGGGGGGGGCAAAATAGGGCAGGGGGAGGGTGTTGACAGCCACAATAGTTTTTGAAGCTCAGGTCTACTAGGCTTCCTGATGCAGAGCCCAGGACTACCCAAACATGCAGCACTGGCAGCTAGATAAAGTAATATGGAAAACCAAATACACTCTTAAGTCTCTCTAAAATTTTTGAAATATAGAAAGTTGATTGCAGAAAATCATTGTATTTAGGCTCTCACTAGAATGGATCAAAATGAACTTCTGTAGCAGCTGTAGCCGCACAACTGGGTCTCTGAGCTTCTATACACTCCTTCATGGTTATGGGATCCACAAGACAAACTGTAGCAAACCAGTTTCCTCCCAGATTTGACATTGTGTTAAGGAGGGTCATGGGTGCTTTCCTGGGCCTGGTGTGTATGGCTTGCAGCAGCAGTTAACTCTGCATGCATGTGGTTGTGTTTCAGCATTATGCGTTGGCAGTGCGTTCAGGTGAGATAGGAAAATGTCAAGTCCCAGGAACTTTCTGGGCCCCCTCCTTTGGCTCCTGGGCCCCCTTTCTGACCCTGGGCCCAGGTTCAAATTACCCCCTTTACCCCCCTCTCCTAGGCCCTGATATCTGCACACACACACAGATATACACACACAGACCTGAAATACATTTGAACTCGAAACCAGCTCTGCAGTAACAGATACACTGAAGCACTGGCATTGCTAGGAGGGTGCGGGGTGCGGGCCGCACTGGGTGACGCGCCCTGGGGGGTGATGCGTTAAAATTGCGTCATAAAATACACGGTTGGATGAGGAATGACCAGCGGAACACAATGCAGAAAACCCCGTTGAGATAGCTCAATTCCTTCAAAAGTTATGGCCAAAAAACTGGAAGGAAAAAATGGATGGAGCCCTATGGAAAGTGAAAGTGAGCCATATCGCACGTTTACTCGCAAGTAGGCACACTTGCCATAGTCTGTCGGAAACAGCAGGCTGAGAGGAATTCAATGACAGCAGAATGGTCCCGATCCAGTAAATTCAGACCCCAAAAAACACCTGAGGAGGTCCCTATTAAGCCCTATGGAAAGCAAGCAAAACCATGTGGCTGCGTTTACTCGAAAGTAGGCACACTTGCCTTAGTCTGTTGGAAAGGGCAGGCTGAGAGGACTCCAACAGTGTCAGAATGGTCCTGATCCAATGAGTGCAGCCCCCAAAAAACAACCAAGAAGGAGGTTCCCCCTCCCAGCTGCAAGTGTGTTCAGCTCTATGGGACGGGAAAGGAAGTCACGTGGCCGCGTCTACTAGCGAGTAGGCGATCTTGCTTTGATCCATTCAAAAGGCCAGACTGAGAGGACTCCAATGTCAGAATGGTCCTGATCCAATGAATGCAGCCCCAAAAACACCTGAGGAGGAGGTCCCTCCCCCCCAGCTGCAAGTGTATGGAGCCCTATGGGAAGCGAAGCAGCGTAGCGTTTACTCGCAAGTAGGCAGACGGGCCTTGGCTGGTGGTCAGGCCAGGCAAAGGGGAAAGTGAGGACACCAGAATGGTCCCAATCCGATGGGACTGGAGTGCAACAAAAGCCCCAGAAGGCAGCCTCCCCCCCCCCACTAGAAAGGACCAACAAAGAGGCTTGAACTGGTAAGGGGAATGCTTTCTATTCTGCACTTGCAAAGTTTCCCTCACAGCCCAATCCTACCCACACTTTCCTGGGAATAAGCCCAACTGACTCTAATGGGACTTACTTCTGAGTAGACAGGCATAGGATTGGGCTCTCAGACTTGTAAAGCCAGTTGGCTTTACAAAGTCTGAGAGCACATCAGTTGTAAAGCACATCAGACTTTGTATTGATGTGCTTGAAATAGAAGGACTTTAAACTGGGCACTGCGGAGGGCTGAAGATCTCACTGATTCTTGGGGGGGGTTATTGCAGGCAGACTACAGAGAAAACTCACTTGGTGGAACAGGTCTAGCTCCCCCTTATTTAATTATTTCTTTCATTTTAATTTAAGTATTTATAATTATTTATTTTAATTTGCTTGATGATGTCACTTCTGGCAATGACATCATTTCCAATGGGTCCTGGACAGACCGTCATTCTAAAAAGTGGGTCCAAGTGCAAAAAGTAAGAGAACTGCTGCAATGAGGTGTTAGTAAGTTGACACGGGGGGGGGGTGCAACTCCACAACTTTTCAAAATCACTAAAATCTGAATTTGCAGGAATAATACCATCATGTTATATATCAATCAATGCGTAATTTGATGCAGAATGAAACAAACCACATTGAGATATCTGTGTTCTATCAAAAGGTACAGCCAAAAAACCAGTAGGGGTGAGGCAATGGTACATCACCACGCCCACCACCTGGGGTGTTGCCCCGCCCACTGCATGGGGTGACACGCAGGCCTCCCGCACCAGGTGACGCGAATCCTAGTGACGCCACTGCACTGAAGACAGGAGACAAACCATATTATTGGGACAGGATGCAAACTGTCAAAATGATTTGACAAATGAGAGAAAATCCCCTTTTCCAATCCCTCCTCTTTCAGATCCCAGCATCTCACACTCACCACTGGTTCAAGCACATCCAGAGTGGAAATTGCCAAATGCTGTCCAACCCTCAGAGGTCCATATCTTTTAGAACGTGATTTCTACAAAATGGTATTGATTGTTTTTTTCATCAATGACCCAGTTCCTTTGCCTCAAGCAGATTTGCTGAAAGAGTCTCCACAAAGTGATGACTGAGAGGGAGGGACTGAGAGATTTTTTTCCCCATGTATTGCTCAAGCCAGCCTACACCAGCTGGCAAACACATTCAGTGCCAATCTATTAAGGTTCTTTTTTTCGGCCTTCCAGTCTAGATTCCAGCTGAGAAAATTGGTCAGACTCTGCATGCTCATAAAGCTATGTGAAACTCATGGCCTTCCCACTCCAGCTCCTAGCCAGCTTTAGCCTTAATAAAAGGTGACACATTTGCTATTTTTAAATGAGCAATTAGTGTCAAGCCCATTGGAGATGGGCTGCATAAGGTATTCGTTTCTTGAGATAAGGGAGGAAAATCAATGTAACACTATGCATTTACATGAAGCCATGATAGTTATTCACTGTTGTCTACAATAGCCAAACCTTAGAGATCCTTATATACTTCCTATAGATAAAACTCCACAAGGACACAAAGTCTGAAACACATTGAAGCGCATAATGAACACAGTCCAAGCCAAGTCAGAACTTCCAAATTATTTTGGGCAGTAGTTTCCAAACTTTAAATTGGTGGCTCCCTTGACCTACTGGGCCATTGGCTGCAGCACTCTATTAGGGCTACAATCCCATACTTGTTGGGATAGTAGATTTTTGTGTGGATTCTGCAGCTCCTCTAACTGGTTTCTGCGACGACCTGGGGAGCCATGGGTCACAGTTTGGGAACCACTGATTTAGGTGTTAATATTTGTGAAAGCCATTCAGGATTGGCCACTGCATTGTGTTGGTCAGCTCTAACCCCGTCATTCTATCCAAACCCAATGCAGTTGCTCAGTCTGCCTTTCCCCTTAGTTTTTCTTGGTTAAAGAAAGATACACATTGTTGATAAATGAATAAGAATAATTTGAAGTCCACCAGATCATGCTTTAGTATTCAATGGCCAGTGGCGTCGCTAGGGGGGTGCGGGCCGCACCAGGTGACGTGCACGGGAGGGTGACATGCACTGGGCGGGGTAGTACACTAAAATCACGGTGGTTAGGAGTAATACTGTCATGTTATAAACCGTTGAATGAGGAATTTCCAGCGGAATGCAATGCAAAAAACTAGAGTGAAATATCTCCTTTCTAGCAAAAGTTATGGCCAAAATACCAGAGAACAAAAAATGCATGAAGCCCTATGGAAAGTGAAACTGAGCTGTATTGTGTGTTTACTTGTGAGTAGGCGAACTTGCCATAGCCTGTTGGAAAGGGCAGGCTGAGAGGAATCCAACAACACCAGAATGGTCCTGATCCAATGAATGCAGCCCCCAAAAACAGCTGAGAAGGAAGTCCCTCCCTCCAAGCAGACAAATGTATTGAGCCCTATGGAAAGCGAAACTAAGCCTCACTGTTGTGTTTACTCACGAGAAAGCAAATGCGCCTTGACTGGTCGTCAGGTCAGGTAAAGGGAAATGTGAAACCACCAGAACAGTCCTGATCCGATGGAACTGGAGCCCAACAAATGCTCCAGTAGGCAGCCTTCCCCCCCCCCCACTAAGAAGGATCAAAACAGAGGCTTCAGCTATTAAGGTGAACTTTTTTGAGACTTGCATAGCCAGCTGGATCCTGACAGTGATCTGGTTTAAACAGAAGTTCTTAAATTGAACTGGGCACTGGGTAGGGCTGAAAACCTTTCTGATTTGGGGGGGGGGTGTTATTGCAGGCAGGCTACAGAGGAAATTCACCTGGTGGAACAGGGCTGGCTTCTGCTTATTTAATTGTTTAACTTTAATTTATACTTATTTATTTTAATTTGCCTTATGATGTCACTTCCACCATGACATCACTTCTGGTGGGTCTTGGACAGATTGTCATTCTATAAGGTGGGTCCCAATGCTAAAAGTTTGAGAACTGCTGCAATAAGGTGTTAGTAAGTTGACACCCTTGGGGGTATGTGACACCACTAGTGACCAAAATCACTAAAATCACAGTTTGGACGAATAATACCATGATGTTATATTTCAATCAATGCATAATTTCATGCAAAATGTGTTCTATCTTTCTTCTATCAAAAGGTACAGCCAAAAAAACCAGTGGGGGTGGAGTGATTGTACATCACCACGCCCACCACCTAGGGTGTTGCCCCGCCCACTGCATGGGGGGGGTGACGCGCTGGCGTTCCGCACCAGGTAACACGAACCCTAATGACGCCACTGCCAATGGCTACAATGGTTCTAGTTTCAGATCTAGGTCAAATAGACAACTCAACAGATTGGGGACATTGTTAACCCACATTAGTGCCCAATGCCTTGGCACAAGCTGTATCAAACACAGCAAAACCTACTTTCAGACTTAAGGTATATTTTGGGAGGTACTCCCCAAGTCCACAGAGACTCCAGAAATCATGATAATGTGCAGCTAAGTGTCAGATGCTAGCACTAGCTTACCTGATCCTAACCTACTAGCCAACTGCTCTTCCTTGTGGGCACCTAGGCCCACATTTAAAAAAGAGACAATAGGATATGGCACATGCCATTGAAGCCTGATCCACCCCGTTCTGTTGCCTTTCTGCCCCATTACTTCCCCTCCCCACCCAATTTCCTCCCATACAGCCACACCCGCTGCCTTTGTTTGTCCAGCAGATGTGGTGGGGTCCATTGGTGAGGGTGCAATGCTGCTGCCTCTATTGACAATGCTCGCAAAATGATCACCAGCAGAGCAATGAGCACTCCATCAACAGCTATTTTACAACTGTGTAACTGTGTTTCACTATCACAGTGGTTCTCAAATTGATGGGTTGCGACCCACCAGCTCGTGTAAAGCCTCCCCTATTCCTTTAAGGGGCAGGGAAGGGAGCGAGGGCAGTGAAGTGATCCCCAGGATCGTGTTGCTAACAGGGTGGTAGAAGGTAGAGTTACGTTCGCTACTAGGAAGTGCTTTGTGCCTGCTTTTTTCAACATTCTAAGCATTGGGGAGCCCTGTAGAGGCTGCGTGGGGCTCCCGCACTTCCTGCAGCCATCTGTAAGTAAGAGCACCCCTC
Source organism: Tiliqua scincoides (assembly GCF_035046505.1). NCBI lineage: Eukaryota > Metazoa > Chordata > Lepidosauria > Squamata > Scincidae > Tiliqua > Tiliqua scincoides. The sequence goes on along the minus strand of NC_089824.1, from coordinate 92,097,506 downwards.
TTCCACCCCTGTTAGCAATGCAATCCTGATGATCATGCTGATCCTCCCCAACCTCTGTTGATTAATCACAGGTCATCTTAGCTTTATAACCAAATCCCTCCAAATTAAAATGACTCTTCATTACTATAGCCAAAAGGTTCGTCAGGAAAAAATAAATCAGATCAAACCTTTACATACTCTGAGGGAACCTGGGTGGATTGTCGTTGACATCTGTGAGTGTTATATTGACGGTGGTCGATCCCGACAGCCCTCCAACTTGTCCAGCCATATCTTTGGCTTGAATGACAACCGAATAATGTTCTCTGGCTTCCCTGTCCATGTTATGCAAGGCTGTCCTGATGACACCTGTGATGTTAAAAAAAAGAAAGAAAAAGGAAAACAGAAAAAGATTACTCATCGCCGTGTAAGAATGAAGGCCACCCACACAGTTGCTTTTGTCACAATAGAATGAGACACAGAGGAACATGATACTTCAAAAGCAATTAACATCCTCAATCAGCCACTTTTATTTGAAATTCTGATTCATATTCAACAGATTTTTCAGACACTACTGTACCACATCTGTGGGGGGGGGGAGGGGGAAGAGGCTGATACATTATAAAGAAATGTCCACCACCATCACATTGTTGTCTTCAAATGCAAATATGAAAGCATTTGGCAAGATTGTCAGCTTGCCGGTGGATATGTAGAAATTAAAAACACTTCTTTTACAAGAAAGCATAATATATTAGTAAGTGATTAAGTCAATGCATGCAAAGAAAAGAGACCTCCAGACATGGTGTTGAAAAAAAGATATTGTTTTATCACAGATTGTAACTGCATAAGTAGCAGGTTTAGTGGAATTATTAATGAGTATATTATCACGTCTTATTTGTGGCATCTAAAACTACTTCATTTTTGAAACATTTAAAAGTTTTGTTTTCCATAGAGAATGTGGAAATTCTCACCACTGTTTTTTTTCAGCTGATGCTGCCACCATCTACAAATTGCTCTCTAACAGCTATTCTTCAATCACCGTGGTCCCAATTGATCTTATTTTAGTCTACTTGAAACACCTTGCCCATGCACTCTTTGGAAAACTTCATCTCTTGACTGGTTTGCTGTGTTCAACTCACTATGGAAGATATGGTGGCTAGGGGGAGATCTCTTGGAAGTGACACACGTGTCATAGGTAATCATTGAACTTGAGTAGGGCATGGTGTACAGATTGCTAGGGAGGTCTGCTTAGTAACCTCTCTGCAAAGTCACCATGAACCGGGTAGGGTTTCCACCAAAACAAAAAGGCTGGTATATGGAGAAGAGTATTGCTCGGAGCAGAGCAAGCAGTGGGGACCGGGGCAGAACCCAGTCATTTTGGACAGGTCCAGAAACAGAACCTAGCACAGATTCCACCCCCCCCCCCGCCCCCCAGATCTGGACACAGCATTCAGCAGTTTTCAGGCTGCCTAGCACAAAGAGATATCTGTAAACTTAAGTTGTGCAACAGGGCATTCGCTTCTCTCCCCCTCCTTCGGCAACTGTTACCCTGCACATGCCTGATCTTGTCTGATCTTGGAAGCTAAGCAGGGTCAGGCCTGGTTAGTACTTGGATGGGAGACCGCCAGGGAATACCAGCTGCTGTAGGCTTATACCATAGTCTTTCGAGACTGAAGGTTGCCAACCTTCGGCAACTGCTGAAAAAATTCCACCAGGCCACTTATTTTCTGGTGGGTTTGCCAAGCAGCTGAAGGCATTCTTATAACAAATGGATTTCCTTATAATATGCCTGATTATAATATTATTATATTGATTTATTTGTGCTTTTGTCTCCTTCAGTGTTTCATTTTCAATCAGTTTAATTGCATCGCTTTTCTAGCTTCTATCTTTATACTACTGTCATTATTTCAACTTGTCACTTTGGATATGCTTTAGGAAAAAAATATATAATGCAATCAGATGAAAACACAGATCGGTCCTCACCAGGCTTTCTTGTCTTCACGCCAATGCCAAACATTGCTGGCAGCAGCCTGAAGTCTCTGGTGAGGCTAATTGGGGTGAAGAGCCAGGGACACAGGGAAGACTGTCACATGGCAGCTGTTTCAAGCAGCTTCTATTTGCCAGTCATCTCACCTAAGCAGTCTTAATTCAGCAGCAGCAGCAGCAAAATGGAACATGGGAAAACCCTGGCAAGTCACAATATTGAACTGTAGGTCGGAAAAGAATTGGCAGGATGGGAGGCAGGACGCTTGAATTCCTGGGACTGAGGAGAATCCAGGTTAATGAATAAGAACCAGGGAGTGCACCCAGGAAGATAAAACCAAGCTGTCTTTTGCCCCATGCAAAGTCCAAACATGACCTCAAAGCTCTAAAGAGCAGGGAAAATCAATGAGCTACCTGAGTGAGCAAAGTTGCATCCGAACCAAGGATGACATCATAGCCCTGGGAAATCTTTGTCCTGCTGCTTCAGATAAGGTCGGCCCAGCATACAGCCAAAGATGCTCAGTTCACCCCCCCCCCCAATTGCTCCAGACACTGTGCAGACCAGAGCTTTCTGCAACAGGATTTGGTGGCAACAATGACCTCAAATCCTTCTATTATTCACTTGAAATATCAAAAAGTAGTTTCTAGAGTTAGTGCAATACTATTTTAATATGTGTGCATGTATGTCAAATATTAGGTTTGACACCTATCCCTGGTTTAATTGGCAGTTTAATCAAAGCTGTACTTGATTGACTGAGTGAAATTTTGATTAGTAAAGGCAAATTGTAATTGGAGGGCAGGAGAAGGACATGCTTGTATGCCTGTGGGACTATTTTGGGTTACATAATAAGCATGACAAACAAAATAATAAAGTTGGTCTATCTAAAAAATGATACGCTTTTAACTTGAAAGTGTTCAGTCTCTCTTCAGTACCTCTCATCATCTTAAAAAAAAAAACAAACTACCTACAAGGTGTTAGTGATATGCAAATATTTTAATATAATAGATGGGAAGCCTAACTCCTTGGGGGAAGGGGCATTCCATCCCTTCCCTCCAGTAGGGCTACTCAAGTCTGTGCTGTCTATTTTGCTGGCAAAGGCCTATAGATGCTCTGTGATGGGTTTTTTTAGCCTGACATGGAGGAAAGGATCTGGCAGAGAAGACCACTGCTGGGCCCACCCCCCTCCAGCCCCAGCCCACCCCCCATTCTGCCCTCCTAACGCCCCAGAGTGCTTTCTCCCCACCCTGAACAGCTGCACCGCCAGCCAGCAGTGGCACATATTGCCGGCCGGCATCCTTCTGGTGCTGGGCCCAGCGCTGACTGGCACCACCGTGTTGTCCTCCCACAGTGACATAAACATACTTTGTGGCACATTTATAACACTGTGCTCCAGCACTGGCATTAACCATATAATTAGGTCCTAATTTTCCAGGTTAATCATCTAAATTATTAGTATTGGCAGAATGAAAGGCTGTAAAATTATGTATTAAAACTCCCACATTTCTGTGCTAGAACATCTCACATTGTGATTCTCAAATCCACAAGATGACATATTTTTCGATCTCATTCTCACTGCGGCAATCAACTAGTGTCTAGGCCAGGGGTGTGCAAACATTTTGGCAGGAGGGCCACATCATCTCTCTGACACTGTGTCAGGGGCCAGGGGGAAAAGCATTTACATAAATTTGAATAAATTTACATAAATGAATTTATTAGGGATGGAACTTATATGAACGAATGACGGTCTTGCAGTAGCTCAAGGCCCATAAAAGGCCTTGCACAAAGCAAGGCCAACCTTTCCTTTGCTGCCACTGCTGCATCACAGACGTGAAACAGTAAGTAGTGGAGGGAGCCCTCATCCCACAGCTCAGGTGAGAGGTCGAACAGTTGTCCTCATGCTGAAAGCAGATGTGTCGGGCCAGCACGGACTCCAGCAAGTCTTCGGGGGGCCAGGGCCTAGTCATTGGAGACTAGGGGCTCCCTGCAGGCCTGATTGGGAGCCCCTGAGGGCCACATTTGGCCCCCGGGCTGGGTTTTGGGCACCCCTGGTCTAGGCTGAACCACATTTGACTGCATGTTTGGGTTCACGAGTGAATACCTCCTCATGAAAATCCAAGCTAGCATAATGGTTGAAATCCCCAAAGGACAAAAAAAAAAAAAACCCCAATCATTTAGCTTGGCAAGATAAGTCTTTCTCTAAAATGGAATGCAGTATGTAGAGAGAGATCAACCAGATCAGATTTTAACTTTATTGGAAAGGGAGGAATACTGCTTTAACAAGTACAGGTTGATTCTCATTATTCAGGAGGATTCCATTCCCAGAACTCACTCAGATGGCAAAAATCCCATTAAAGCAAATCCATTTAAAAAACAATGTCCCTTTGCTAGGTGATTTAAAAACAGCCTTGCTGACTTTTGTGATGTAAGACAGAGTCATTAAGCAGACAACCCATCAATCAGTCTCTCCCCAGGCGCTTAGAAAGGCTTCACTGTGAGCCAGAGACCCTTCACCCAGAGCAAAGTGATTATCTTTCTTATTTTCATGTGCTCAAGGAGAAGGGAGGAGTCTCTTGTCTTGGAGTGAAGCTAATGCCTGGAGAGAGAATGACTGATGGATTGTCAGCTGGCTGCCCTCTCTCACATTAATGAGGCAATTGCTAATGACTGTTTTTCTTTAATTAAAAGGCTCCTGTAATTGCTTGCATGACTGAGTCTTTACAATAGTAAGAAAAGTTTTTTTAATTCAGAAAAGTTTTATATAAAAGAAAAGTATATATATTCAGAAAAGTTTTTTAACTCAGAAAAGTTTTATATAAAAAAAGTTTTTATATTTTAAAAGAAAAATAGTAAGAAAAGTTTTTAAATTCAGTTTTTTAAACTCTGAATTTAAAGGGATGCATTTTTCCTCTTGGGGATCAGCACATTCCTTCTCATTTGCAGTGGCTATTTGTGTTGAGTCGTATTTGTGTATAAAAAATATGTGTATAACAAGGTTGAACCTGTATTTGCTTGATGTAGATTTAACTTAAGGGTTAACACAAATCACAGATTCCAACCTCACATCAAACCATGGTTTCACAGCCTCATTTTCTGTAAAACCTAAACCATACCCAGATATAATGCTTAACCATGGTTAAAGAAAGCAAGCCATGTTGAGGAGTTATGTTTGGAAAGACTTTTGAAAATTTTTTTAGGCCCATCATGTTGTTGAGCATTAAGGCTCCTAAGGTTTTGATAATATATTTATAATTTTATATTGTTAATATATTTTATCCATAGACAATTTGAAATTATTATCATAAGACTGTATCTTCCTGGTAGTACTGGCATTCTAAAACTGTTTGGCAAAAACTATGATACTGTTTTATTTCTGAATTGATATAGTGAAACATCCTGAATGTCAATATGGGATAGATATACTGAAGTTAAAGTGCAATCTTAACCCCTGGGTTAGGCCAGTGCAAGTCACTTGTGCCAACCTGGGGTGTTGCAAGCGTGCCATAAGGCACATTTGTGCCAACTGGCCAGCGCAAGGAGTTGTGCTGGCCTCCCTGCACTGGATCCAGACCTGGCGGCATACGTTTGTGTCGGCCATCCTCAGCCAACGCAGAGGTCTGGGAGTTGTGGGAAGGGCGGGGAGGAGGCGGGAGGGAGGTGTTTTGGGGCAGGGGAGAGTGGGTAGTGGGCATTCCTGGGGTGGACAGGTGGGGAGCTGGAGCCGCGACCAGGATCCAGCGGTTATGCTGGATCCCGACCCCGTTCCTGGGCAACATGGAGAAGCCTCTGGTTGCTCCGTACTACTCAGATTTGTGCCACCTCCTGAAGTGGCTCAGATCCGAGTAGACCCATTGGGTCTACAATGTGCAGTGTGACATTGGGTAAGGAGAAAGATTTCCTGTTGCCTCAGGTTGTGCCGCTTCTGGTCTCAAACTTGTGCTGGATGCAGCACAGGCCCACTGGCTTGCCTGCTCCAACGCAAGTCAGGATTGCACTGTAATTTCATCAGCGGTCAGTAAAAATCTGGAAATGCTACATACTGTAGTTACATAAGTTTTGATACTGCTTACATTGAGCTGGAAAGAGAGCCTGCACTAGCCAACAGATCCTTCACATCTGACTTTGAAACCTTAGTCATGTTTGAAGCTTTTGTGGCATTGATTTCTAGTACACTCCCATGAGAAGAAGTGAGTTTTGTTTTGTTTTAAAGAGACAACCAACAAAGAGAATCTTCAAAAAATAAAACACACTTCAGATGGCATATACCAAAACACTTCTGGGTCCTCTAGGAAATTCTTCCTTATATTCATTTAATGAGGAGTTCTTTCTGTAAGAAGGGAATCCACACTCATCTTCTGACGTATTGCTGTTTCAGGTATTCTTTCAAAAATAGGGCACATCTTGAAGGCAGAATTTCTTCCTACAGTACAGAGCTCAGGAAATCAGAGCAGCAGGAACGGAATAAAAATAACTCTGTACATTTACCAATTACCCTCAAGACCTTTAATTGGATGTGCCAAGACATTAAATATAAGGTTGGGTTTCATTCGTATATAATTTTCAGTAAAACTTCAATCTCTTAAACAAATGTGCATTGTTAGGTCTAAAGGTTTCACACGGTAAATTCTAGATCCATGCAATTAAGGCTACAATCCGATCCACGCATAAACACGGTCGGAGGAAAACGGCCCCTCTCCAATAGTTGGTTCGCACTGTCTAGTATTCTATAGCTACTGAACATGAGGATTCCATGCTGCAAGGATGGCCATCAGCCATTGCTGAACCAATTTTCAGTGAATGTGTGTGGTCCTTTTTCAAAGCTAGTTTAGTTATTATTACCATATACTGTGGCAGAAAAATTCATAAGTTAACCACTATGTCTTACTATCTTCCAAATGGAGAAAATTTTGAATTAGCCAGCAATGGACCTATGGAAAATCCTTTTTTTAGTAAACTGGACCCAATCAAGACCTGTGAAATGATGTTTCTTTTATTCCTTCGCTATCAAAGGATTTCTGTTTTTAACATTAGGATTTAATAGTGTAAAAACTTCAGATTTTTTTTTTTTTTAAAAAACAGAAGTCACTCTCAGTATTTACAGAGTGTACACCATATGGAATCAATGTACTTTTGAACTATATAACTATGTAAAAAGCTCAATATTCCAATGGAAATAAAAACACATAAAAACTATGCAAACAAAATAAAAAAGGAAAGGTTACAATTAACAAAGCAAGCGACAGATAAGAAAGAATGTTCTAGTGGATTATACAATGACTCTTCATGGATGGTATTTCACACATCCCCTTGTCATTCTTTCTCAAGAGTCCACTTGAAGAGGTGGAGCTCGGTGTAGACTCCAAGTGGGCTATGAGTGGCATGCTGCTTTGTGAATAATGATGTGATGTGATTTATGACCAAAGCATTTCTCTTTCTTAGCTGAACTCTCATCTATGTTCTGTTATTTATCTGCCCCAGTAGGGACTTTGCAATACCGAACTTCCTTTTGAAAAAAGTACATCGTTTAGAACTGCTGCAGTGTGATAAATCGAATATGGGGGGGGGGGTAAAACTGGATTTGAATCCTTAACTCAGTCATTGTGTATGGGGAAGACTAACATGGATGGCAAAAATCGCATTAAAGCAAATCCATTTAAAAAACAATGTCCCTTTGCTAGGTGATTTAAATGATTTTATTATTTTTAACAGTGTTTATATACTGCTTTTCAACAAAAGTTCACAAAGCGGTTTACAGAGAAAAATCAAATAACTAATGGCTCCCTGTCCCAAAAGGGCTCACAATCTAGAAGATGCAAAACACCAGCAGACAGCCACTAGAAAAGACACTGCTGGGGTGAGGAGGGTCAGTTACTCTCCCCCTGCTAAATAAAAGAGCACCCACTTGATAAAGTGCCTCTTACCCAATTAGCAAGGGTTAAAAACAGCCTTGCCGAACATTGAGATGCAAGACAGAGTCATTCGGCAGACAATCCATCAATCTCTCCAGGTGCTTAGAAAGGCTTCACTCCGAGCCAGTGACCCCTCCCTTCACCCAGAGTGCAGTGCTGGGAAAGAATGCAAAGTGATTCTTTCAAGTGCTCAGGGGAAAGGGAGGGGTCACTTGCCTTGGAGTGAAGCTGTTCTAAGTGCCTGGAGACAGAATGATTGATGGATTGTCAGTCAGCTGCCCTCTCTCGCATTTACGAGGCTATTGTTAAGCAACTTTTCCCCTTAAATTTAAAGGGTCCTTCTGATAGCGTTGAGATAAAACCACAGGTGAAAATCAGTGGATAATTAGGTTATACCTGCACAGACAGAGTAACATTGGGAGATTGTTTCTCATTCCTTTCCCAGTCATCCAGGTATGAAACAGTGGGGATACAAACTCTGGGGGAGGCATGCCCAACAACAGTCTCCCTGCCTGCCCTCTGCAGATTTGTTTCTAGAGGCTGGTGCCCAACCTGATTCTGGCCCAATACCCAGACTAATATATCACACAGTTATTATGAGGATAAAATAAGATACCCCATTGTGCATCTCTGTAGCCAGGATGTGCCGAACAGCCCAAGTTGAGCCAGATGACGTGGGCTTTGATCTTGCGTGAGGCTTCATGAGGCTACCAGTGAGGCATGAGAGCAGCTGCCATGAAGAAGAGGGAAGTAGCAGGCTAGAAGGGATAAAAGGATGGGAGGGAGACAGAGGGGGGCAGAGTGACAGAAAGGCAGAGAAGCAGAAGAAAGGAAGGAGTCTGAGGAAGTGCAAAGAAGAAGGAGCAGAGTAGGGCTCGTAGTGGCTTGGAAGGAGGTGGAGGGCCCAGAGCATGGCACAAGAGCTGGGAAAACAGTGGAGCCAAAGAAGAAAGAAAATGAAGGGGACTGGGGGTGCCCCTGCTGTACATGGGGGGCATTAAAGGGATCCGGGCCAGATTCTCGCCTTGAGTTGAGCTGGACCTTCGAGGGGAGGGGCAGAACCAGAAGATGGAGATGAAGTAGAGGGAGTGTTAGGATTAGAGCTTTATTGGGATTAGACACAGACTGCACTTGGACTATTAGAGACATTTGAGTATGGCTCCTTGGAAACAAAGCCTCCCTTGAAGAGCAACCCCTGGGTCCTTCAGCTGTTTTCACAAAAGGGGAGCACTAAAACTGGAGGTATGTCTCACCATAAGCCCTTGAGTGCAATGCTACCCTATTGGGAGGAAGCAGCAGCATCCATCGAGGTCACAACCTCACTGAGCTCTCAGAGGAAGGGAAGGACACAACCGCAAATATCTATTGGCCAATTCATGCAACCATTTTTGCTTATGGTTATTTGATCAAGTCACCACAAGAGTCTGGCACAGAGGACAGATCTTGTTACTACTTTGACAGTAACATGGGTCATGTGCTTTGACATGTGTCATGATATTGGTTTATTTCCTGATTCAACTATCCAAAGTTTAGAAACTGCCTATGTCAACAATGTATGAAACTTATAGTAATGTTTAGTTTTCCCAGAATGCCTGATGTTTATTCAAAGGCTATCAATCCCTCTGGAAAAACTACCACTGTCCAAAGTGCCAGAGAACTGGGTCACTGCCAAAGCAGCATTGCAGGTCTTGGGAAGGGGGTAAGGGAAAGAGAGAGTGAGACCTCTGCTCTCTTGCTGGAGCAGTAGCCATATAAATGGGTGGGGGGGATTTTTTAGCAGCGTGAGTCAAATAAAGACCTCAGGGCTTGTAGTGTTTATGATGTATTTACGGTAAGACTTACAAGTTGCCAAGTTTTGCATTCAAAATCAAGACGTTATAACCTCCATTTCATGAGTACGCTGGTCACTCAGCGCAACTATAAGATATGCCAAGATGATTCATAGGATGTAAAAGGAACTCACATGCTTGGCAATTTCACAACTTATCTAGTTTTACACTAGTATTTGAGGGATGGCTGATTTCTACATCACTAAATGCCAGGTCACTTTACCAACCAGTCACTAGTTGGGACAGGGGACTCATGGAGAACGTACAGTACATAAGACTTTCAAGTGGGTAGGCAGGCAGAGGAACAAATGCACTTGAGCAGGCAGATTATAAATTTGTCTTCCTCTCGGTGCTTGCTCCAGCAATTTTTTTGGGGGGAGAGGCCTGATCCAAAGCACACTCAGTGAACCCCATTAACCTGAAAGAGATGGGCTATGAAAACCAGAACTTGATCATAGTGCCTCTGTCTCAGACACAAGATCATTTTAAACCTGGCAAGTCACAAGATCTTTTTACATACTGATGTTCAAAACATCTAACAAAAGTATTCAGTTGCCAAATATGTTGCAGGAGATAAAGCAAAATTAAAACCAAAACCCCCAAATTACATGGGGCACATGTACACTGCTCCATTCAGCCCCCCCTCCAAAAACCCTTGTTATTCTACTAAAAAAATCTTTTCGCCAACCTGAACAATCTTTTGAATTGTTTTGTCCCAGCAAGGGGCTCCATATTTGTTCTAAAATTTACTTCAGGAAGAACATTGGTGGAGACCCACAATCCTTCCCATCCTTTCACATAAACTTGGCTCCCTACAAGCATAATTTTGCCAGGCTATGACTCTATTCTGGCATAGGATTCTTCTTTCAGAATTGTGTTTCAAATTGAAGGACAGGGAGGTCAGAAAACTCATCTCCTGTCAAGTGCTTGTTTACCTTTTGGTGTGAAATTTCATAACGGAGTTAGCAAGAACCCAAACTTTGAATACAGCCATTCCAGAAAATAGCACAATATGCTGCTCTTAAAAAATGGAAAGAAAAGATCAAATGAACAACTTCACTACCATGTCAGATGATTTACTTCCCACATGCTTGGCAAATGACCAATTGAGCTGACAACTGGTGTGAAATGATTCTTGATCATTCCACAGTTTTTTCTACTATTGGAGTTAGAATGCTGTGTGCATTTTGGTGGGGGTGCTTTTGAGGAGATGCTATAATGTTATACTTAGAGAATTTAATGAAAATTCCTGAATTTCTTAGCTTCAGCATCACCCCAATCTTTCTCTATTGCGTTATACAAGGAGTAGCTTCTGAGTTGATTGGAATTCAATCATGATTTATTGACCAGAAAGTTAAATATTGCTTGAACCAAATAAAAGGTATACCTGAAGGATCAATCAATCTTAAAATTGACTGAAAATAGATTTCTGTGTTGTGCATCATTGATACAAGGATAATACTGCTAGCAAAGAAACTGAGTATTGATTTTTTTTCTTTTATAGATGTTAAGACTCAAAGATCCACATAATATTGGAAATGTTTCACACAACAATAAATCTAGCCAATCACAAATATTTTTAAACTATCCATCACAGCATTAGGCAAACTTAAGACCAGATTTTAGTGGACTTAAGCAATCTAACTCATTCCTGCATTGTCACCAGTAGTTACAACAGGAGCAAGTTCATTGTGAAATCAGTGGTGACTGGACTGGCTTTTTGAAAACAATGAACTACTTCTCAAATTCCCATTCAACCAATGATAAGAGAAGGGATAGGGAAATGTACAGTGTGATTACATCACAGCAAATGTGCTAGGATTAAGAAGACACTACAAAGAAGAGGAAAGAAAGAGACATGAGATGGTGGAAACTTGGTGCCTCTTGTAATGTCTTGTTCCAAGGTAAAATTAAGGAAAGCAATGCGTGTCCCCCCACTCTAAAAATCTTCTCTACATTTTTTATTTATAGTGTTTTTATCCACCTTTCTCCCACAACAAATCCTGCGTTTTAGACTACATCATAAGTGTTTTAGTTTCATTTGAGCTGCCTTTTGTGTTAGTTTGTTACAGAAAGATGGGGCATTTTCTAAGATATATAATTCCCGTACACCAATAATAATCACCAGTTGGATCAAGACGTTTATATGACTTTTTTGCATATGACATGTACAGACTAATGTTCCCAACAATTCCAATTTATTTTCTTTTTTTTCCAGAAATCAACACTTTATTTTTCTAAAAAGAAATGATACAGTAGATGGTTTGATTTCAGTTACCACTCTACATTTCATAAATTCCCAGTCCCTTTCATATGTGATGAGTTCACTGAATCTGTGTAATCCACAGTTGCTGTTGCCTCTTTTTGTTTTTAATATCTCTGCAACTTTTCTTGCATTTTTCCCTTATTTCTACACATTTATTTTTTACACTTCTTATTTCTACACATGCCATTGTAAGATGACACGTGTGTTTCCAAACAGATTTCAGAGTTTTCAGGAAACTTTTTGATATATATTCTAAACAAGATATTTGGAAAACAGCCCAATTCTATAGCCCACTTCACATGCAGCTCAGCAGTGTGACTAGATCCCAAGTTGCAGTGGTGTTATTTATAGTCTGAAACCACATGGATCAGGCAGATGGTCTTCCAACCAATGTTGCCTCTAATTTTCCTCCCCACTGTGCAGAACAGTTAATGACCCAAGCAGTATATAACTACTGCAGTCTTAAAATGGGCAATGGTCAGTCTGACCACTAGGTAGTAAGTGAGGTGCTGCTCACACATCATAACTAAGGTGAGCAGATGGCATGAAAAAGAAATATGTAATCAGTATGTAATGAGTTTTTTAAATGAAACATTCTGTGAAAAGTCCCCACTCCCATTGCACTGCAATATATACCTTGTTCAGCCATATATGAAGAATGTGTTCACTAGATACAGTTATTATTTCTAGCAATGCCTGAAATGTGCAGATGCTTCTGAAACACAGGACAGTTGTACAACCCATACCACGATGAACTCATGTTTGGAGGATTTCGGATAGAAACTTAGTACTTCAGGCATGCCACGTAAAAGATTATTACAAGAAAGTCCTTTTGGTGTCACATTACAGAAGCGGTTTTCAAACTCTCAAGGAGTTTGAAAACTGCTGTAAGTCCTTGCTAGGGTGGGGGGAGACAGCGGGGGTTGGGGGAAGGCAGTGGGGGCTGGGGGAAGACCGCTGCCTCCTCCCTGCCTCCTGGCTGCCCCCGCCCCTTAAGGGGGCAGGGGCCAGGGCCCACAGGCTGGGGCGTCGCGATGCCCCAGTCTGAAAAGCCCTGCATTACAGGTTTATATAATTTAGCAACTCTAGAAGGATTTTACTACTAGCTATTATTCCTATTGTGCCTTGACACTGTGTTCACCTTACATACATTTAACCTTCACACAAAATTGTCACACATGACATTCAATATTTCATGACCATTTGGTTCCACTACTTACATTTTTTGAATCTACACTGGTACATTATGACGGACTGGATGATACAAACTGACTAAAAATATGCTCCATATAGTGCAGGGGTGCCCAAACACCAGCCTGGGGAACACTTGCGGCCCTTGGGGGCTCCCAATGCAGCCCTCGGGGAGCCCCCAGTCTCCAATGAGCCTCTGGAGACTTGCTGGAGCCCATGCTGGCCCGACGCAACTGCTCTCAGCATGAGGACGACTGTTCAACCTCTCACCTGAGCTGTGGGACGAGGGCTTCCACCACTTCTTACTGTTTCACGTCTGTGATGCAGCAATGGCAGAGAAGGAAAGGCTAGCCTTTCTTGTGCAAGGCCTTTTATAGGCCTTGAGCTACTGCAAGACCTTCATTCATTCATATAAGTTCCATCTCTATTACATTCATTTATGTAAATATATTCAAATTTGAAATGTAAATTAATTCATTTTTTTACCAGCCTCTGACACAGTGTCAGAGTGATGATGTGGCCCTCCTGCCAAAATGTTTGAACACCCCTGATCTAGTGAATGCTAGATATTCTTCTAAAATGGGTAACAGACCCTATGAAAACACAGATGTACATCACAAGCCTATGCATATCTACTCAGAAGTAAGTCCCACTGAGTTCAATGAGATTTGCTCCCAAGAAAATGCATATAGAATAACAGCCTTACAGCCTAATCCTATGGGCTCTTCGTGCTGGCAGAACCTAGCTGCCTGATATATTGTGCTAAGCAGCTAGAATGGAAACTGGTATGAACACACAGTAGTGGCAGTAAGACTATCCCAGTTGGACTCCTACAATAGATGCTACTTTTCATACTTGTGGCAGCAGATTTTTTCAGTGTTCCAGGGACATCAAATAATTTGTATAAAATTTTGCTTTATCAGTGTATGTTCAGTCTGATATATATCAAGCTTCTGCCTTTGCTTTTGAATCAGGTTTGATTTAAGTACCAGTCATCCCAGAAGTTAGGAATCATCACTGTCATTGACTTCTTCTTCTGTTAGTCTGCCCTTCCTCCAAGGAGCACACAGCAGGTGATATGAAGATGCCCTTGGTGTCTGGGCAGACTCATGTTAGAAGTAAGCAACCCATATTGGTCCTCTGTACCAATGTAGTACAGTGGCATCATTACTCCAGGACATTTAGATTTCAGCAGCATAACCCAAAACATCCTTCTGGGACTGAACCATAATGTTGCAGAGTCTTATACCATCATGCTTTGGTTCCAGGGGATTGCCCTAGAACCATGGTTCCCAAAATGTGAGCTGTGGCTCCCCAGGGAACCACAGAAACCAGCCAGGAGAGCCATGGAATCCTTGCAAAGAACCCGGCACCCTATACAATGTATAGGATTGTACGGCCCAATAGGTCAACAGAGCCGCCAGTTAATAAAGTTTGGGAAACACTGTCCTAAAGGCAGAAATGCAATCTCACCACCAACTTTTAGATAAAGGGCATTTCAACTGCAATTCCCACTTGGGCATGTAAAGGAAGCCTTTTGAACAGTGATCCATTAGTTAATACACAATCACTCTGGTTTTGCAACTTTATTTTTATGAACTGCTTTGGGGAAGCCATTTGCAAACAAATGACTGAAGAAGAGACATTTATTATCCTTCTGAAAGAAGTCATTCGCTATTAGAAAAGTGATTCATAAATATCCTCTAAATCTTTAGGTATTTAAATGGGGGAGACAAGCATATCTTGCAGAAGGACATGAACAGATTATACTCTGAACAATGAATATTTTCAAGGGAAAATTACAAAGTGAGGATTTTTTTCTTTGAAAGCTTTGAATTTTAGAGAAAATACTTCAAATTAAAAGTTAACTGCAGTGTCAAGAGTCCTGCTGCCAAATCTCTGACTGCTTATTTAAAATCTATATATATTAACTGTAGCCTTCCACCCACTCCTTCCTATGCTTTCCTACACCCTCAGTTCTTTTGTTCTCTCCTGCTTTAACAAATGCTTTGCTTCTCCCATTTTAAAAATGTATGTGAAATGCATCCTTCACTCATAACGACAATAGCAGTGCTGTTCTACTTTTTCTCCTTTACCACTCTCTTCCTACAATTATTTTTTCCTCCCTTTACGGGAGGAAGTTAAGATCCTTAACTTTCCACTCCCTCCATATCTTCTTGGAGAAGAAGAGTTCCCACTGGCCCACAGTGGCACATCCATTCTTCCTCCTGGGTTCATGCGGCCAAAAAGATGACCACCCTCTTTCCTAAATTGGCCCTAACAAATATTTAAGTCATCGTCGGTACAGAAAGCTTGCATTATACTGAAAGGCAGAATATTGAAAGGCAGAATAATAGACTTGAAGCAGTCCACATTTGCTTCATAATTATGCCACATTTAGTAGTGAAAGGTAGGTAGCCATGTTGGAACACTTAAAAAAAAAAGTCACAATTTTTATTTTCTAAAAAATAGAGGAAGAGTCATTATTGTCTCTTTTTCATCCCAGAAGTCCTAGGTGCAATCCCTCTGAGCCCTGCGCTAGGTTGATCTATTCAACCAAACGTAACTGTCAATTTCTCTCATAAAAGCTGCACTAATTTCCAAGCTGAGGTGCTTGATCTTCCTCCACCCCTCCCAAATTAGAATATTCATGACATTCCATTTCATTATTGAGGCTTAGCCAAGGGTTAGGGATACTTAAAATAAGGCAAAACCCAAAAGTCCATTTCAACCACACTTGCTTATTCACTGCTCCCCCACTTAACCACTTAAATACAAAACAAATAATAAGGGCTCAATCCTATCCAACTTTCCAGTGCCTACGGAGTGTGTGCTGCATCCTGCAGTGGAGGTGGGAGGCATTCATGGAAGCCTCTTCAAGGTAAGGGATTGTTTGTTCCCTTGGGGCTGCATTGTGGCTGCATCAGCACTGGACAGTTGGATGGGATTGGGCCCTAAGAACTGTAAAATGCAACCTACACAACCAAAAGCTATACACAAACATCAAATTCAGACCGTAACAGTAATAATTGTTTTACCGTAACAGTAAAAATGCAATTTGACTTTCCACAACATTGCAAGATTGGATTACTTAAATTAAATGCTACCATAAATTAAGGAAAAATGGTTTTGGACTGAGCAGAAAAAGTGAATTTTCAGGGATTCAGCAAAAAAACAAAAAGGAGTTAAATTTTAGGAAAATTGAAATGTCTGAATGTGCCTTGATAAACAATGATTTGCCTGGTGTTCTGTCAATCAGGGCACAATCCTAAAGTTGTCTTGGGCCAGCCCAGGAGGGTTGCAAATGTGCCATAAAGCACGTTTGTACCTCCGTGGGAGGAAGCCACGTCGGTGCATCTAGTGTTGGAGGAAATTAAAAATAGTTTCCTCTTTGGGGGGAAACAGAGTAGCTTAAGCAGCAGACCCCCCCCCCTTTGGGTATCACCCCAGGAAACCTCCCTCACCCGGCTGACTGCTAATCAATAAAAAGGACAAAGAGGCAATGGCTTGTTAAAGTTGCAAAAAAGAAGTTATTTACTTACAGTTCCATTGAGTGTATATTTACAGCATCTGATTAGGATCAGAGGTTCAGCTATTACTTAGAGATAGCAAGGCCCTAGAGCTGCCTCGCCCTGCATGCCTTGTGCGCAAGATGGCCTGGGCATCAGAGCCGTGGTGTGTGCCATCTTAACAGGTCGGTGGTCAGAGGACAAGAGGAAGTGTTCAGAGGAGAAGGGAAGGATAAAGGGTTAGGGCCACACCCCAGAAGGATCACAGAAAGAACAGGTAGAAAGGTCAGAAACAAAGGGTCATAACTTGACCCCTTCTGGACAGCATCCTGCCCCCTCTGGACAGCAGATGGAGTTGCACCAACTCCAACATCTAGATGTGCTGACGCATGGAGCTGACATAAGCCTCCACGGCGGCTTCCCCACAGCCGCTTGTGTCGGCACACCTGCGCCGACACAAGCAGCAAAGGTAGGCATGGGGGGGGCAGGGAGGAGGAGGGGGAAGGAGGCGTTTCTGGGCGGGCGATGGGCGGCCCTGGGGGCGGGTGCATGGGGAGCTGGAGGCGGGGCTGGGACCCAGCAGTTATGTTGGATCCCAACCCCTGTCCCCACAGAGAATGGAGCGGCTTCAAGCCACTCTGCTCTCCTTGGACTTGCACTAACTCCAGAGGTGGCGCAGGTCCAAGGAAACCCATTGGGGCCAGCAGCCCTTACCCAGGGGTAAGAGCAAGAGTTTCCCCCTGCCTCTGACTAAGCCACTGCTGCCAATGAACCTGCGCTGGATGCAGCGCAAGCCTCCTGGCTTGCCTGCTCCAGTGCAGGTTTGGATTGCACCCTCAGTTTTACTAGCTGAGGAGGAACTTGAACCCACATCCAAAGACAACACTGAGTCACTCATATCATGTTTGCCCTAAGCCAGGGGTGCCCAAACCCCAGCCCTGGGGCCACTTGCGGCCCTCAAGGCCTCTCTATGCGGCCCTTAGGGAACCCTTAGCCTCCAATGAGCCTCTGACCCTCCGGAGATTTGTTGGAGCCCACAATGGCCCGATGCAACTGCTCTTAGCGTGAGGGCAACTGTTTGGCCTCTTGAGTGAGCTGTGGGATGAGGGCTCCCTCCACTGCTTGTTGTTTCACGTCTGTGATGCAGTAGCAGCAGCAAAGGAAAGGTCAGCCTTGCTTTGTGCAAGGCCTTTTATAGGCCTTGAGCTATTGCAAGACCTTCATTCATTCATATAAGTTCATATTTGATATATTCATTTATGTAAATTTATTCAAATTTGAGATGTAAAGTAATTCGGTCCCCGACACAGTGTCAGAGAGATGATGTGGCCCTCCTGCCAAAAACCTTGGACACCCCTGCCCTAAGTGCTTGCATTTTCATAGAGTGCACAATTGAACAAGTTGTTATAACATGGTTTTTTGGGTAGTTTTTTTGTTGGGAGCGGTGGATTTTTTTACTGGGGAAAAATGCCATTATAATACATATAAATGTGCCGAGGTGCAGGCTTGTTCACAATTCATTCTTCACCGTACGTGTTAGTGTTTTATAAGGATGGTGGTGTGGTGATACTTTGAGAAAGTGCCCTTGTAAAAATCTATTGTTTGGAGCTTTGAACAATTGCCATACCATTTTTCTCAGTAACAACTTTTCTAACTACCAGCCTTACAAAAAGACTATAAAGCTTGGCTTTGCTCTTGCTGTCTATAGCCTTGTTTACTCCAAGATTGGGGGGAAAAATTGTGTTTTTAATCACACAAAATGACAGGCCTCATGGAGCAATAACATCACAAATACAGAGCCGGAAAAAAATATGTCAAGCAAGCAATACCACAATACATGCTGAAGCATACACTGCAGTTTAGGATTTTTATAATGCTTCCCATCCCCCAACTAATTAAGAACTTGGAGCCATTTTGAGAGTTATGGGCTTAGATATGTGTAACTTTTTTCCTCAGATATGTGCCTTCAGTAAAATAAGCTTAAATGATGTGGAATTTATAGTACAGACAAGTTACAGCCCTCCTTGTACAAAAATGCTGAGCTGTGTTATGCAGTATGAAGTAATACAGCACACTGGAGGAACGAAAAGTTCTTACCAAATTAAAAAGGATATCTTCCCATGCTGAACTGGTTCTGAGCCAAGCAGCCATTTCAGGAGAATTTTTTTTTAAGTTTTTGATGCAGTATGCTTGAGACTCCTCATGAACTCTGGGCTTGCTTTTCTAACATTTTATTTGATGAGGGGAAAGCGCCCTGTCGATAATGAACATTTGCTAGTCTCTTTTCTTTTTTACAATTGGAATATTGCGCAGAGTGCAAAATTAAACATCAACCGAAAGAGGGAATTGTCTATGTTTATAACCAGGGGAAATTAAACCTAGCAAATGTACTGCCCAATTTTGAAAGAGAATGTGTTTGCCTCCACAATTCATCTTCACATACAGAGTGTTGTCTTCCAGTCTGCCAAGACTCATTGGCTTATATATGTAGCTATCAGGAAAAGTTACCAAAGACCTCACATGTTCAGTTCAGTTTTCGAACGCAGACATCTAAAACTACAGGACAGAGTACATTCCTGTACATTTGGGGGTTATGTCAATTCGTAAAGCCTCTTTTGGCTCAGGCTACTGAAACAATTAACAGCCCAGTCCTATGCTCTCTGGCACCCAGGGCTACAGTAGCACCAAAATGGTGATTGCTGTATCCTATGGGTGCCCAGCACTGGGGGTCTCCTCGGGGTGAGGGAGCATTTGCTCCCTTATCCCAGGTAACACCACCATGGCACCAATGGTTCTCCTTGGAACTGTGCCTGTTTTGAGCATAGAACTGACAAGGTCCATGTCAGGCTGCTCGAGCCAGGAGGGAGCATAAGATATGGTGGCAGAGCCTTCCACCATCTCCACCCCCTCCTAGGCCTGATTCCCCTCCCACCCACTTCCGCCCTCCTCCTGCCCCAAAAAGCCACACTGTCGCCCGGCAGTGCCACTTACCACCAGTGGTCATCTGGAGTCTTCCCAGTGCTGAGGTCCAGCACTGACTGGTGCTGGCCCAGCACTGGTGCTCCTTTCTCTTCGGGTGCTGCAAACATGCTTTATGGCATGTTTGTGACAGCGATAGCAGTACGCTTGTACTACCAGTGCTATGGAGCTCAGGACTGGGCTCTAAGAAATTAATGTTCAGCTAGGCCTACAGCACAAGTTTATGCAAGTAAGGACTGAATCCTATCCAAGTTTCAAGGGCCAATGCAGCTGCAATGCAGCCCCAAGGTAAGGGAACAAACATTCCCTTACTTTGAGGAGGCCTCCTTGTGGCAAGGTGGTATTGCGCTGGAAAGTTGGATAGGATTGGGCCCTGTGTCTCACTGAATTCAATCAGAATTACTCCCAGGAAAGTGTTACAGGATGGTAGGCTTAGTAGTGGTGATATAGTTAGGAAGTGTTGCCAACTCTTTTACCTAGCCCTGCTCATTAACTGTAGCTTGATCTGCAAACATTACAAGAAAATATTTAGGACTGGCTCAAAATGTCCCCCACCCCCACCATTTAACCATTCTGAAGAAGTGAATTTTTTTTCTTTCTAGAAAATATGCAGGGATAGAAGCCTGAACTAAGGGCAGGGTAAGGAGAAATAGACGACACTATTGCTCCTCCTCCTCAACAACAGTATTTATATACCACTTTTCAACAAAAAGTTCACAAAGCGGTTTACAGAGAAAATCAAATATCTAATGGCTCCCTATCCCAAAAGGGCTCACAATCTAAAAAAATCCTCTTGGTAGACATTGCCATATTTATTTGTCAGAAGTCCTCTGCAATAGTGCTACATAATGCAGAATCATTCCCAGAAGACTTCTGACCACAGGAATGCTGCTGGTGGAAGACACATTGCTAGTTTGGGTGAAAAGCAGGTGAGCTGGATGTGGTTTGGGTGCTAATTTCACCCATGCCCTCCTCAAATTTTGTGCCAGAAAGGGAACTTTTAGTTCAGTCTTAGTAATGCTTGTCTTCATACCAAAAGTGCCAACACTGACATCTGTCATGACTAGAGATAAGATAAAAAGGCCCAAATCCTAACCAACTTTCCAACACTGATACAGCTGTGCCATTGGGGCATGTGCTGCATCCTGTGGTAGGGGGGCAGTCATGGAGACCTCCTCAAGATAAGGAAATGCTTGTTCCCTTACCTTGGAGCTGCATTGCCTTTATCCTGGTGCTGGAAAATTGGTTAGGACTGTGCCCTAATTCATATTCATGAGAATTCAACTCATTTGCTCTGGTTTCAGTTTAAGATTATTGAACTGACAGACAAAACCTACCCTCCTTCTACTGGTGCACATGCTGTGCCAAAAATGCAAGTTTGCTAGTGCAAGTCTGAAGAGAGAAAGGGAATGGCTGCTGCCAGAGGGGGTAAGATGCAGTGTGCACCAGCATCACTGAATCTGTTAGAGTTGCAACCCTTTGTCTGGTAAAGAGTTGTATGGAACCTTGGATGAGCAGGCACACAAAACAGCATACACCAGCAGAGTTCTTTGAATGCAGTGGTTATATTTCAGAGCAAGGGTTATCACAGGTAGAGTAATCAGTCCTAGTTAGCACAATGAGCAGTCAATCCGTAAACAACAAATCCAAATCAGTTTTTCCAAGATACACAGTCAAAGTTCATTCCATGGTCAGTAACAACATGTATATACTCACATCCAGCCTCCCAAGTTACTGGCAGCAGTTCAGTAGTCTCCTACTACATTCCTACTGCTGCACTGGAAGCTCAACAGACCAAACATTAAGTAGTTGGAGTGGCCAATCAGTGTAGGCTAAGCCACACCCAGGGTGAGGCAGTCACAGGTGTTTGCTGATCCTGCTGACTCCAGCAATCTGCACCTGTTCCTGAACCACCTAGTTGGCTGTGTTTCTGTCTTACCCAGAACATAGACCTGACAGAATCCACCCCTCCTGAAGCCTCCCCACTACCCCTATTATGCCCCCTCTCCACCCAGTACTATCCCCTCCCCTCCTACTGGCCTATTTGCTCCGGAGGGTGGTAGGGTGGCTCTAGGATGCACAGGTTGGAACACAGGATGGCTCCAGCCTTCCCACCAACGTCTTGGTAGCACACTACTGAGCACATTGCCAGAAAGCACTATATAGTGCTTTTGCAACAGTTGCCAACATAACATGCATTCCACAGACAGTGAGGCCCAGCAGAATTGGGCCTTAAGATGGAAATGCAGGTTGACACATTTTTACAGGAATTTGTACCATAAGATATAGCATTGTTTTATCTAAATATTTGCAGTTTTTCAGTTCGGGTTAGTTACTGCTATACAGGTGTGCCCTGGTATCCACGGGGGTTCTGTTTCAGAATTGAAACTGCAGAAATGAGCAAACACCCCCCCCCCCAAGCTCTGGAGGTGAGGGGAGTTCTGTTCCCTTTGCCTCCAGAGAGTCCTCTGAGCCCAGCAGTAAAAAAACAAAACAAAAAACCATGTTAAACAGAAAGTGATGTTTTTAATGCCTTATGGCATTAGGAGGCATGTGGAAGCCCTCTGGGCCCTGTGGATCTGCAGATAAGTGAATCTGCAGATGTGGAATCTGCGGATACGGGTGCCCCCCTGTACTTCATTACTGAGCTATCTCCTCTTCCTCAATATTAGAAATTAATCATGGCTGTACTGTAAAATATTAAATAAACAGAAAAGAAAATGTAGGTGAAAGGAGACCTGAACCTCAGGAGAGAACACAAGCAACTCTGTACAGAAGGGGAGCAGAAGCAGGACACTGTCCCTAATATAGCCAGTGAAAAAATGGAAGTTCAGATGGCAATGTAGACCCATGAATTAATATATGAACACCTCCCTTTTCATAATGGTCTATCGCTACTGAATTCTTTGTTATTATTATTTTAGGTAAGCACCACTTCTTTCTATTAAAAGAATGAAGCTTAGAAATAATGCCAAGAACACATATAGATACATATAGCGGGGACTGTAGAGGTTTATGCTTCCCATGGACAATAGCAGGAGAGTGGCAATGCATGTTGCTGGCTCACTTTTCAGAGCTTTTAAGTAGCATAGTGCACATTATGGTCAATTGGATATTTCATTTTTTGCAGTCAGCAGCAATGCCTCTATTTCACACTCTTCATGGCAGTGATAACTGAGTAGAGATAACTATACCCAACACATATTCCCATATACAGCTGTTGAGCAACACTGAAATCATTTTCCAAGTCATTAAGCACATTCCTCCACTTAAAAAGATTGAGTTGTCGATGATAAGAGCAGAGATAATTCAAGCAAGGGCACGCAGGTGCAAACCTGTCAAGTGGCTAAATGCTAGAAGAGTAAACTGGCTCCAAACCATCACTCGCAATCTTGCACAGACGTTTACGAATTGGGTGTATCTCCCTGCTGTGCAGATGGCACATTATTGTCCTGTAGTAACTGAACATTTGCACAGCCAAAGCAACAGCAACCAAAAAAGCCTCCCCTCCCAGTCCTGGATAAATGAGATGACATCAACAAAGGATCCAGTTGGAAAAGCAAGGCCATTATAGAAAACCAGGTGCTCATATAAAACCACAGTAACTCTTTTGCAAACATAAAACCAGTCATAGGGCTCTTAAATCCCCCAAAGCCAGTACCATACTTGTACATGAATAAAAAATATTTTTGTGATTGCAGTTACTTACACGATACTGTGACTCTCTCATTTATATTTTCTGAATGCTATGAAATGTAGCATTTGACATAAGGCCTTGAGGACAGGGTCCGTTTTGGAGGACCCATTGAAAGTGGAAACGTCTGCTTTGCTAGTTGCTTTTTTTGCCACTCTTTGCCACTCACGTCTACAAATGCCAAACCAGCAGTGTTGTTTCAGCCAGATCAATTCATTTTGGTCTTCTGGATGAAACTCTTTCCCCTTCCTTGGGTTTTATGTTTTTTGGGTTATGGGTTTTTATGCCTCCTTTCCTCACAGCAAACTCAGGTCAATTTATTTTAAACTTAGTTTTATTTGCTTATTTAGAACATCTATATTGCACTTTTCAATGATGACAACAAAAGTTTGGAAATGTTCTCTGTTCTGACACAGCAGAATAAGAAAAATGTTCCTTGACCCCAAAGAGCTCACAGTTTTAAAAAACCTTGCAGTGACATTACTGATGGTCCTTCAATACAGGTCTTGTCTCGTTATCCACAGCATGAAGGTATGAAATTAGATTTTGGTGCTTCCCCCCCCTTTTACAAGTCATTTAAATTATGTCTTGTAACAGTGGTATCAATATCAGTGGTGAGTCAAATCAGTGGATACCGAAGTCCCACCTGTATAATGATAATTGTATCCCTTGGGTCTTTGTAATGGGAGCCTGGATGTGTGAACATGACACAAACTAAGGATAGAGAAGAATTTCAGAAAAAATAAGAATTCAGAAATAAACGCCTCCAACAAAACGATAGTTTCACCCAGAGTACAACACTCTTACTAGCCCTGCTCAAAAATAAGACTACCAAAATCACATTCTTTAGACTGAATAAGCAACCATAAAGCTTGTTAGAACTCAGTTTAGGCCTGCCCCCAGTTGACAGGTACAAGGACAACAAAGTGGTCCAAAATGGGCAGTACCAAGACTGGAGACAGCCAATTGAAACAGAGCAAGATAAGGTGAGGCACCAAGAATCAGTCATGGCTGCCCTGTGATGAGTTCCTCAGATCAATGAGAAAGTTTGAGGCCAGGGAATGAATGACTTGTGCAATCAGTTGACAATTACTGCAGCCTAGATAATTGCTGTACTAGATACAATTGCCTAGATACAATTGCACTGCACTACAATGCTGAGTCTGCCAAGTTTGAACAGAAGGCAGGGCACTATTGGTACAGGAAGTAGGATTCTTGATCTGAACTGCCATAAACCCTAATCCCTTCTCCTGTGCACAAACACACACACACACACACCCTACCACTTCAGGCACCAGGACTTTTCTTATGTTCTTATAATAACCAAAAAAAGGATCATGTACAAGGAACATGTACTTCACCTGCAAAACAATACCATCTGAAATTTTAAAAAATGTATGAATAGTCTACAACAGGAGTGTTCAAACCCCAGCCCAGGGGCCAAATCCAGCCCTTGGGAGAGCTCTGTCCAGTCCCTGAGGTTTCCCAGTCTCTCAGGGCTAAAATTAACTCAATAGATGCACTTGCGGGTATATTCCTCATTCAGTCACTACCGGTGCTAAATGTAATGCAATGTAATGGAAAGAAATTATTCCATTATATTGCTTTACATTCGGCACCTCTAGTGGCTGAATGAAATATATACTGATTCTGAGAGACCTGGAATATAAATACAGGTGGACCTTGGTTATCCATGGGGGTTCCATTCCTGGAACGCTCGTGGATACCAAATTTCACATGAAACAAAAGCACGTGGGGTCCACTGAGCTCTGAACGTGACTGGAGCCTTACTGCGGTCACGTCTGGAGCTGTTCTGAAGCCTGCATGCATGGTGGCCCCCGGAGGCCCTAAAAGGGTAGTTTCAGAAAACCGCAAGTGCCTTTCTAGGGCCTCAGAAAGGCCCCCTAAAACCTCAGAGGTCACTTCTCTCGAGGCGACTGAAGCTGATGCAAAATTCACAAATAAGTAGGCTCAACCTGAAAAATGTTAGTTATACTTAAAACGGATTAGAAACTGAGACAAAAAAGTTTGAGATTTTCATTGTAGGTTGCTTGATTCTTTTTCAAAATCCATTCCCCCCTTCTTACCGTGCAAATCAATTTCACCCTCTGCTCCCCTCCTCCTTACTTATTGTATTGAAGCAAACTTTCAGCACATGTATTTCAGCTCCATGTATTTATTATTTATTTATTTTACGGTCCTTGACACTGTTTCAGATATGCGATGTGGCCCTTGTGCCAAAAAGCCTGGACACCCCTGGTCTACGTTGTAGATTCTACAAGACAAAGCTCTAGCCACACTGTTATCCTCATGACTTTCCAAAAAGAAATGTGATTAGAAGGATCAATTAGGGCAATTTCCTGTTAAAAGCTGTTGAAATCCGATGCTTATGAAGAGGATCCAGTGTGATGGCTTGAACAGCTGTGAGGTAATTCACCCCTTTTCAGTATTCTTGTCTTCAGACTGACATAGTGGTCTTGAAATCCTTTAATAGTGCTGCCCCTGGCCATCTATAAGACCTTGTCCTTGGAGTCTCATCATGAAGTGCTGTTGCACTCAAAGACTGCTCGTCTCTCAGGGACTTGTTCTGTAAGCTTTCCTTTCAATAAGCAGGTGATACCATCTTGGCTGTGATAGCTGCCTTGGATGTGCAATCTGTTCCCTTTTGGATACTTATTTCAATTCAGTGTTCATTCCCCACTAACAGCCCAATCCTATGCTTGTCTACTTAGAAGTAAGTTCCATTAGAGTCACTGGGGCTTACTCCCAGGAAAGTGTGGATATGATTGGACTGTAAATAAACAATTTTTTTTAAACAATAACCAAAAAACGCCCACATCCACAAAACATCAATGACATGACTGCTAGTTTCATCACGGCAAATCCGATTTCCCTTTAGTAATGTCCATTTGTTGTTTGTTTTAATTCCATTATAAAATCTGTTAATCTCAAATTTATATTCAGGGGAAGTGCTTTAAAACTACTTCTGTCCTCAACTATTTGAAACAGAAAAGAAGCGGAGAAGATATATTATTCATTCCAAGCATTTATAGAGCACTTTAGAATGTTCCAAACACTTCAAGTGTGTTTAATCCTTAAACAACCCTGTAAGGGAGGTCAGCATTATTGCAGATTGAGGAACATGTTGAAAGGAACAGGAGGCTGTGTCCTGCTGTCATTATAATGTGTATTTCCCTACCCCTGACAGTAATAAAGGGGCAGGGAAACACACAAGATGTCAGGATGTGATAGCAGTTGCTATCAGATAGTAACAGAGGATAAGAGTGAAACTCAGTCCAGGATGGCTGTCATTATTAGCAGGGATTCTGTTCCCTGAAAACCGCAGATGTTGGAATCTGTGGATTTGGGCACCCCAAAGCCACCAAACCCTCCGGTTGGGTCTGGAGGTCTTTCTGAGGCCTTTAGAGGGCTGAAAAGCATGACTTCCAGGATTCGGCTGAAAACTGAAAGTCGTGCTTTTCAGCACTGAAGGCCCTCAGAAGGGCCACCAGACCTGACCAGAGTACAGCTGCAGTCGGGTTCGGAAAGCTACAGGTGGCCCAGCCCATGGGTTCAGAACCTGCAGTTATTCAAATGCCTACCTGTTTCAACTGCCCCCTTTCAATTCATTGGAACAGTTTGTCCGTTCCCCTCCCCCCCCCATATCAGACTGAATAGGGGTAGATATAATTGCTTGCAGGGCAAAATCCAAAGGTAAGATGAAAGCCCTATGGAGGACCCTGAGGGCAAGAGTGTGACCCACAGTGGGTGGGCTTGTTTCACTCAGGTACTGCTCCTGCAGCCTCTTAAATATTCAATGTAATGTAGTTTTCTCCATTAGACTGAATAGTAATCATAATAAAAAAGACTACGGGGTAAAATTTGAAGATGTGAGTAAGATGTTCCTCTGCACTAGGTGTGTTTGTCCTCCCATCCTTGGCAGTCTGTCCTGGAAGTCTGAATATATCTCCTTCTAGTCAATCTAATAGTGTCTTGAATTCTTCTCTAGTTTAATCTGATCAGGAGAGAATTGAGAGATCTTGGGGGGAAGAAAAGCTTGTATCTCTCAAGATGGGTTTTTACAAGCCTCCAGAGTTCTTTGTGAACTGGTGCTGCAGAAGTACACCTTTCATTACAGTGTGGTAGCTGTTGCCCCCTTCCAACATTATGGTACTAGGCTCTCCTGCTAAGTGTCATTCAGTGGCTAGAGTCTGGGTTTGGATCCTCAGCTATCTGACAGAGTGCCCTTGCACAGGCTCTGTTCACACTCACATTGTCCAACTGCCAAAACACAGACTTGTGGACTAATCTCTTGCACATGGATTGTCTTTTCCCTTCCTTAGATTTGCTTTAATCATAGGTGACCATATGGAATAAGGAACACAATTGTTCTAACTGCCTCTGAGAGGAGAACCACAGTAGATCCAATGGGTGCAATCTGCAAGAGTAGAGATTCAGGCTGGACATCAGGAAGACATTCTTGATGGTCAGAGTCTTCAGCATGGAACAGACTGCTGAGGGAGGTGATGGCTTCTCCCTCACTGGAGATCTTTAAGCTGATGGAGATGCTCCAGGAGGATTTCTCGCTACTGGTAGGGGGTTGGACGAGATGACCTTGTGGTTAACTTCCAACTCTATTGTTCAATGATTCCATGACCATAGTGTCCAAATCAGATGGCAAACCATGATTATTACTCATCAGGGCTGCTGCCAAACAATGATTTTCAAAACTACTTCAGCTTGCTTTAAGATTATGTTTAGAGGCAAGTCTTGATGATGAGCTAATTACAGTTTTTCAGTTTCAGCTGTCACAGGCAGTTCGGTTACAGCAAACCAGGAAAGGAGAAGAGGGGATCTGTGTGAGAGAAAAGTGAGGAGGAAACAAGAGAGAAGAATGTGCAAACCTGTTGTAACCTCCAAATCATGGTTTGAGAATGAGAATATGACATTTGAACTGAGCAACTGTCCATCAGACAAACCTACCATAAGTTATAGCACAATCCTATTCATACCTACTCAGAAGTAAGTTTCACTGAGTGCAATGGGACTTACTCTGAGGTAGAAGTATACTGAATTGCAGCATAACATGCTGTTCTGAGCTACTTGAAGGAAAGGTGTTTGTAGAGTTAACAAGAAACAAACACCGAGTTATACCTATTTATGGAACTAGCCTCCATGTCTTAAAATTATTAAAATTATTTTAATTTTTTATTCATTTCTTCCGATGGCAGCACATTTTTGAAAACTACACTAACTGGCTGATCCTAGATATGCTTACTTGAAAGTAAGTTCAAGTGAATTCTGAAAGACTTACTCCTATGTAAGTGTGCTTAGTATTGCTACTCAAGTGTTGCTTTCTACGTACATTTACCGCTTCCCATTCTCGACATGCTCCATTTTTAAGAGCATTTTTCTTCCAAAACCCTTCACTTCCTCTCATTATAATTCTATCAGCTAACTAAGCACAGACCCGGCTGCTGCATTCATCATCATAATTACGTGGTGCATGGTGTATTTCCCCAATCAAGTACCTCCTACATATTTGATATAAACCTTTCAAGCTGCAAGGAGAAAATAAAATGAGAGACCCAGTCCCAGAGCTGTGTAGTGTGATTGAGAGAATCACTTATCCTTGTTTCACGGAGCTGCAGAATCAATTAACGTGCTCTGTCGTCTTCAGAAAGCTCTATCTACCATTCTGCCTGCATCCAATTATGCCGGCTATTCCAAAAAAGCAATTGCTTCCCTCATTTAGGATTAGGATTAAGCTGAACTAACCCTTGCTTTACAAGTGCACAGCACAAGGAACATATAAATTGTCTTCCACAAGCCCTTTCAACTGAATCTAAGTACAAGCTCTATTACTAGTCCAATCACAAATGAAATGATGTGCATTTTGGAACACACATGGTTAACACCTGCTCATGTCTATGTTAAGTACATTTCCTTATCCTTTGGTAAATGGTATAATTCAAACCAGGGACGTAGCTATACTTCCAATTTTTTCCCCTTTAAAGTAACCACACAAAGCAAATCTGTGCTGCTTTGTTATAAAGAATGATTGTGCTAGTGACATACTCATGAAATTTGGAGCTAAACTGAAATGACTCCAAACTTTTTGTAAACATTATATCAGTGTTGAAAAACCTCACATTTTTGACAATTTTTTGGATCACCTCATCCAGGAAGATAAAAGAGGGAGTAGGGAAGAACAATCACTAGATAAGATCAAAAGAAATAGAAGTCATTTTCAAAAAATACTTCTATTCTGCTAAAGCACAATCCTATGAAGACTTTCCTGTTTGTGAATTTGACTTCTCTTCCTCTTTGGAATGGCTATCTCTGCTCCAGGATTGGAAAGTGCTTAATGATTGGGGTCCATTCTAGGTCAAGAGGTTTGGTGGAATGACCTGGTGAGTTCTAGTTCTCCCACCAGGAAACTTGATGACGTCATCAAAACGTTATACATTTCCCAAGCCCATAGGAAGTGTGCATTGTTCTCTGCCAGTCACCTGAGTGACCCATTCATTGGGAGTTCAGAGAAGAACACCCACTTGCTCACCCACAAATGCAAGGACTGGGGATTCCTTGTGCAATGTAAGCAGCTTAATCTATGGAAGTCTAGCCAGACTGCGACTAGGGACTTTTGTCTGCTTAGTGACTCGAGGCAGTGTGCAAACTTCCAGAAATGTTTGGGGTATGTGTGTGTGTGTGTGTGTGTGGGGGGGGGATTATGGACTGAGAGTTTGAGTAGCATCATAGCTCTATCTGCTGGGCATAAACAGTTACTGCATCAATTCGGTGAAAGTTTTCCAGCCATACTCAAGTATATTTCATCAGCCTGTGTGTACTTTTATTACTACCCTTCTTTTCCCATTTTGTTTAATTCCTCTTTTAATGGGACTCTTAATAAACCAGTTATATGTTTATCTTAATCTGCCTGGTACATGTTTAAGGATGATTTAGTGTATTGTTATGTCTCTTTGCCCAGTAGACACTACTGTGGGTTTTATTTTTAATTAGTAGAGGTGCTTGAAAATGGTGCTATTTGTTTTACTCAGAAGTAAGCCCATTGTGTTCAGGAAGACTAACGGTGCAATCCTATTTTACTTTCTAGAAACAGACATCTCTATCAATAAGAACCCTTGAATTTGGTTTTGGGAGAGGATTTTACCTTCACTATGCCCCCACCAGAAGTCTGGTCCCTACAGCAGTCTGGGACAGTGGCAGAAGATACAAACTACCAGGTTTGTTTTTTCTTCTGTTCAGCTCCTGGTCTAGTAAAGAGAAAGTGGGGAGTATGAAGGAGTTAATGCATGTTAACAGCTAGGCACTACTCCCCTTGGTCAGTTTGCCTTCTGTTGAGAGTTGCTTAACCCTTCCCTGGTACATTTGAAATTGTGAATATACAGGTTGAGCCTACTTATCCACAGATTTTCCATCTGCGGATGTGGCTCAGCATGGGTCCCCAAACCCACATTGAGTCAGACTTGGCCCAATCTCAACCCTCCAAACGTAACTGGAGCTGTGCTCCGATTGACTCCGGAGGTCTTCCTGAAGCCCACAGAGGTTGAACGCATGCATCTGCGACCTCTGCGAGCTTCAGAATGCCTCCTAGAGGCATAAAAACATGACTTCTGGTTTTTAATCAAAACCCAAAGTTACGTTTTTATGCCTTTAAATAAAGGGGAAGCCCTCCAGGGCTTTATGAGGTCCAAAAACCACAGATTTGCTTATCTGCAGTTTTCAGTTTCCTGGGGTGGAAGGTCAGAGAATGGATCCCCGTGGATACCAAGGCCCCACCTGTACTTTCATTTTATTTTTTTATAAATATCCTGTGGATTTATTTTATTCATAGATTTTTTTTCTTTTAACATTTTTCTTTCAAGTAGATTTTCCTTTTCTTTTTCTTTCTTTCAAGTAGATTTTCTTTCCCTATAAGAACCATTTTTCTCTTAAGGTTTGTGGACTGTAAAGACTGCAGTCCTATATAAACTTACCTAGGAGTAAGTCCCATTGAACTCATTGGGACTTACTTCTAAGTATATTTGCATAGGACTGAACAGTAAAACTCAAATTCTGTAAGAGATACAGAGGGTTGAATCCAACCCTTTGATATACTGGGAGTTGTACTGCCAGAAGAACTGTGGAGGAAATAGTTGGATGGAGTTTATTTAATGGAAGAGATAACTGTGATCATTTAAATCTCTTATGAAATGTAATTGTTTTGCAATGGTATCGTACATAACTGCAATCAATACAGTGCAGCAACAAGTAATTTTAAATAACAAAGGTTAATACAATCATGTTTTCCAGAGGACCCTTAAGCCTTGCCATATTTCCCTTAAGGTACTTTTAAAAGTCTAATTAAGGTTTTGAAAAACAACCATAAATTTTAATAATCTAGCAAAGCAAGAAAAAATAACATCACAAGATTCTTCTGCACTTTTTAGACTAGCAGGCTTGGATTCAAAGAACTATGTATGCTGAACCCTTGAAGACAACTTTCTCCCCTCCCAGAATGACCCTCTGCACTCCTGCAAAGGGGTAAAAAGGGGGTATGCAGGGAGAAATTTCCCCAAACCAGCATGAGTTTCTTCTGTGAGCAGAACTCTGTTCCTGGAAAGGTTCACCACTTGATTTTACTGGGTTCCTGCCTCCTGCAAATCCTCGTGTCCCATTCAAACCCTTTCTAGAGGAACTCTTCATGCTCAGGACAAGCTTTTCAGGAGGCAGAGAAGTTGTCTATCATGAGTCTGAGACTGTGTGTACTCTTTGGATACAGGCCTTTAAGAGGCCTTAAGTTTTTTACTTGCTGTTAACAGACTAAGGGCCCAATCTTATTCAACTTTCCAGCACTGGTGCAGCTGCAATGCAGCCCTGAGGCAAGGGAACAAATGTTCCCATAACTTGAAGACTGCCTCCCCACCACAGGATGCAGTGCACGCCCCATGGATTTGGCTGCACCAGCACTGGAAAATTGGGTAGGATTGTGCTCTAAGCCTGCAGGATGTCCCTGGTGGCCTCTTCTTTCAGCTCTCCTGGGTGTCACCATCTAGGATTATGCAAGAAATCACATGGTATCTTGCACAATCCAAGGTGGCTGCACCTGGGAGAACTAGAAGAAGAGGCTGAAGTAAAAGAAGGGCTTTGTGACCCCCAGCAAATTTGAGAACTGCTTCTCTAACCCAGTTTATTAAAAAATTACCTAAGGATAATTTGTCAAAAAAAAAAAATAGATTAGGTAGGATAGATCAGCGATTTTCAA
Organism: Tiliqua scincoides; assembly: GCF_035046505.1. Taxonomy (NCBI): domain Eukaryota; kingdom Metazoa; phylum Chordata; class Lepidosauria; order Squamata; family Scincidae; genus Tiliqua; species Tiliqua scincoides. The sequence goes on along the minus strand of NC_089824.1, from coordinate 92,064,904 downwards.
CTGGTGTGTCGCAGATGGTCTGCAGGTGTACCACGGGACTTTGGGGAGGGTCATTTATTAGTAGGGCAATTGGGGGATTTAAGCCCCCTACTAGCAGCACGATGTTCCTTGTCAATGGTTAAAAAACTAATGGAGTGCCTTGTCAGTGTGCTGTGAGATGAAAAGGTTGAAAATTGCTGCTATGGACCATTCAGCCTACAAACAGTTGCCCTAGAAACAGCCACAGAAACTGGAAGAGTTTCTTGGAAGCCAGAAGTGACATCATAAAAGCTGGAGACCATAGAGGTTAGTATGCCTTGGGAAGAAAAACATAGAAAATCATTGAGATAGATTAGGATGGATGGATAAAAAGTCACACACACACACACCACTTTAAGTATACCACTTTATACTTAATGCCTCTTTGCCCAGTTAGCAGGGGTAATTGCTTTCCATATTCCATTATTAACCCTTTCAGAAGCAAACCTGATATATTCTACTGAATAGCTCAACACATAACTACCACACGCTAGTACACAATCAGCAAACTTATGACATGATGGATGCAATCTGGTACACGCTGACCTGAGAGCAAGACCAACTGAATTCAATGAGGCTTACTTCTGAATAGACTGAATGTCAACCGAGCATGTGACGGAGGCTCCTCCCATTCTTTAGGCCAGCAAAAGTGTACATTTTGCTTTGACTTAATTATAATTTGTGGACCAGCATGGAATGTATGCTCTATCTGCGTATTTTCAGCCCATTTCTTCCCTAGTCTTTCTGCCTCTGATTAAACACTTTCCCAAGTGTAATCAGAATGTCTCAATTTTGAAATGTGAAAGTTTATCAGTGGAGAAAAAGTACTTTGGAAGGTTGTAGAAACATCTTCCTTTAAAGCAGGGTCACAACAAGGTTTCAGAAGATCCTCAGTGAATGGTCATTTTCTGGTCGGATGTGTCCTGAGTCACTCTGGTACCACTGTACAAAGGCTGTGGGCACAAGGATCAGCACTTACCCAACAATAGTGATCTCTAATGCTTGCCCTGTTTTGATGTTTCCATGGAAAGGTACAAATATGAGACATTTGAACAAGGACTCAAGACATGGAGATTAAGAATGGGCAAGCTGCCCAGTGAGCAACACATTTTTCAACAAAGGCTACACACTTAGAACTGAGAAAGCGATTGGTCCTACCCACTAACTCTTGTCAGACTAGACCAGCCATTTTCAACCACTGTGCCCTGACACACTGGTGTGCTGCGTGTGGACCACAGGTGTGCCACAGGAATTTGGGAGAAGGTCATTTATTAACAGGGCCAATGGGAGATATGAGCCCCCACTGGCAGCATGGTGTGCCTTGTAAATTGTCAAAAACCTGGTGTGCCTTGACCATTTTAGTGCCTTGCCAGTGTGCCGTGAGATGAAAAAGGTTGAAAATCACTGGACTAGACACAGGCCAGGGACACTTCAGTACTCACCCCTCATTGTGGGAACAACAATACAGGTTTAGCGCAGCCATTTCTTATTACATGTCTCAGCTGCTCACTTTTGTTCACACTGTCATGTGAGACAGAAATTGAACTAAGCTCATGGGCTATTCATACCGGCTCCTCAACCACACTGCTGCTGTGCCAGATCCTGGCCTGTGCAAAGGGACTTGCTAGTGTGCAGGGTGATGCAACAGACCAACTTTATATCTGGCTTAACCCATTTTTTGCCCGTCCCCCAGGTGTACACATTTGGTCCCTGTTGCGTATATGCAACATTGGGCAGAAATGGCTTAATTGCAAAAATATCTTGGACAACAAATACCCTTTTTTTGGTCACACTTCCACAATCATTTTCCAGAAATATGTTGCTACTTTGAGTGACTGCATGAGCTTCACTTCTGGAAATGGAAATAATGGATATTTGCTGTAACTCCACTTCACATACGTACAAACAATAGTTACAATTTACTCAGTAAGATAGACTTTAACACAGTTATTATTTTAATACATTTTGTAAACTGCAATTATTATAGCAAATAAAAAATCCACTAATGCCCTTCCTGCAATTTTAAAATGTCATTGCATTTCTTCATTTCTTTCAGGCAAGGAAGAGCTCAATTAAAAAAAAATCCTGTGTTAATGTCCTACTGAACTAATGTCATTCTAATTAATATGTAAAAATGTACCAAAGGTGTATATATACTCAGCTCAACATTTAATAATTAATTAGCAGCATATTGCAACTGAATGACAATATGAAAGAAAAGGCTTTGAGTCACAGGCAGGTTCAAATTGCTTTTCTCTTGTCTATACAGTATTTTCAGTTCAGAGCAAGATGGAATAAGGCATATCAATTGGTTCTTTAAATGTATGACAATCTAGGGTAAAAGCAAGGATTGGCACCAACTTTTTAAAAAAGTGAAATTCAAAGTGAATTTTGGGTCTGTTTTCCAGGACAAGCATCTGAAAAGTCAAACACGTTTCTGTCACATGCGAAATCCGTCTGTTGATTTCGGCACAGCCCTAGAACCTTCAACTACTGCAACTGTTATAGCTTTTAAAAAAGTTTGTATGAGATATACTTGAGCTGTGTGAACCTGTGCAATTGCTTCATATCAATTCAGACCAAACCATGAAAAGGATCTCAAATACCATTAAAGGCATAACAGAACTAGAAAGACTTTACCTGGTATCTAAATGAAAGGTGACACAAGGTGAACATGTTTAGAAGAGTTCCATAATTTGGACGCCATCACTATAAAGGCCTTCAGTCTGCCTGACTGATGAATCTCTTGCCCCAGGTCCCAGAAGCCAGCTCTATCCACATGTTATTTGTAAATAAATATGAATCAATTAAGTGGGTAGGAGGAAAATTAGGAACACTGAATGACTTCTCCATGTTCAAGAAACAGAAGATGTAGGAAAAACCAAACATTGTAAATTCAGGTTCAACCAATGCCATTTAATCCAGGCCCAGTTCTCACAAACAGGAGATGGGTTAGTTAATCTGGGCTGATCAGTGAAGTATTGCCCAAACTGGCTCATAGTTTCTTAGCCTAACCTACCCGACATGATTATGAGGATACAATGCATTGCATTGTTATGAGGATATATTGGGAGGGAGAACTGTCTGGGTTACTTGAAGGTGTGTTACAAATGTGATGAATAAACCTGGCATAAATTATTTTTTTCTGGAACTGCCACCAAATTTTGCTTCCAGTGAAATGTCAAGGGTATGTAGGCTCCTGCTAAGGTGAAACATCACAAGAACTGAGACAAGTGCAATGTCTCAGTGAGAGATCCAAACAGCCATACTCCTCCCTGCTTTCTGCTGCGGCCATCACGGATGGCCACAACAGAATATGCTGACAGTTCAGCCTTCACAAAAATGGCTCACACCTGAGCCACATTAAATATTTCTGAATGAGTTCCTTTAGAACTGTAAATACAGCACATTATGCACGTCACTGGAGAACTCTCAATAGCATAAACTAGGGCTAAGTAACATGCCATTCTTGTTACACAAAGGAGCAACAAATGGCTATTTCTTTTTCTGCACCTCCCATTCACATAGCAAGCTAGACTCTCCTCCAACTTTTCAAACAGCTATAATGAAAGCAATTAAAATTTTCTATATGAAAGTTTCATGGATTGCAGTCGAAAACCAAATAATGCACTCAAAAGATACTGGCCAAACAGAGAAAATTCAGACAGATACTCAAAACAATATTTTAAAATGAGGCGAAAACTGATATTTAAAACGTTATGCCATGAAAGATGCTAACTAGGGAGAAAGAATGGCGTTCTGAAGGCAAACATTGTTATGTAGTCATGTCTCAGCATCCACGGATAATCAAATCTATGGGGTCAGGGCATACCGGACCTCCAGATACAAACAGAGCTATGCTCCAGTCATGTCTGAAGGGAGTTCAGAGTCCCGGGGAGGCAGCACATGGCCTCCCCAGGCCTCAGAACACTCTCTAAGGCCTCACGAAGGCCTTAAAAGATCAATTCTGGCTTTCCCCCCAAAACCAGAAGCGCCTTTCTAAGACCTCCTGGAGACCTTAGAATGCATTCTGAGACCTGAGGAAGCCGTGCGCAGCCTGCCCAGGGCTCAGAACAGCCTCTGGACGTGACCAGAGCACAGTCAGAAATGTGTGTGTATGCGCGCTTCAGTTATCGCAGATACTCGCCTATAAGTCGATCTCACAGAGAAGTCGAGGGCAGGTTTTGAGCCCCAAATAATGGAATTTTCCATGACCCACTATGACCTTTCTATTTTCTATGATGACTACTATGATAAGTCGGGGGGGGGGTGTCTGACTATAGCTTTGTCTGATTTTACCTGAAGCCAGTTCTTGAAAAATAAGCTTCCAGCAATTGTTACCTAAAAACTGTACAGTTTCTAATTTATTAAAAATACAATAAAAGATCATCAAATGCATTTTTGACATTAAGTTTTAAAATTCTGGTCTTCACAACATTTGTGTAAACACTGTCAGGGTAAGTGCCTGTAAACAGCATACTAGTGGAACCATTAATCAAATCTTTCCTTAAGGTGCCTGGTGTGTTAAGCCACAGGCACTACATATAACATGCAACATAAAATATGTAATTGGGAGTGTGCAGTTCAGTTCACAGCAGGGAGACGAGCAACAAGGACTGAGCTGTGTACAGTTGCAACCCTCTTTACTCAGAAGCAGACCCAGTGCTTTCCATGGGTGTTACTCTTAAGTAACGGTGCACTGCAGCCTGGGACTTTGTTTCAGATGGAAATGAGGATCACATCCTAGGGTTTTAAAAACCAAACCCCTAAACTTGGTGGTGGTGGTGGGGAATTCTTTGCAAATGACTTGCCAGGAATGTTCAGGGGCAGCAGCAAAAGAAGAAAAGGAGGCATTTCCCTTCTTCTCCAATCTGAGAGACAAAGGGGCTTCTGGGAATTGTGGGGAGGCTTTGTGGGAGTATGTGCTGCACTTCCATAGCAGCAGCCCATACAGATTACAATTCCCAGAAGCACCTTCACTTCTCTTCCTGTCTGGAGAAGAGGCTAAAATACCGTAATTACTGGTAAAAAATTATCCTTTTTCTCCACCTGCTTCCAACTTCTCAGCCCATTTCCATGCCCCCCCTTCACCAGGCAGCTACTGATCTTCCATAAGCTTCCCAGAAGCTCCCAGAGGACCCTGCTTCATCCACTGTATTGGCCCAGGTATAAGTCGACCCAGGATCTCAGGCTCCATTTTTAGGCATAAGTTTTTTGACCTATAGGCAAGTATATATAGTAGTTCCTTATCCTACACTTCATTGAGTTCACAGCATAATGAGCATAATGGAGGGGAATGGTACATTCTTGCTTTTCCATCATTGGAAAAGGATCAGTAACCTTTTGTTGGCTAAATCCTACAAAAAAGATTGTTGCACAAACTGGGCCATAGGGTTTGTGAAGAAAAGAAAAAGGGGGAGACAGAAACTCAAATACGTGACAAAAGGCTGCAATCCTATGCACACATTCCTGGCGGTATGCCCCATTGAACACAGTTAAACTTACTTGCAAGTAATCATGTCTAAGCTTGTGCTGAGAGCAAATGATTTACTGACAGAGGTACAAGAGTTTCCACAATGGACCTCCTCAAGGGCATAGAAAAGGTTGCAAAATTTTTACAAAATTCTTCACTGATATAGAATCACAGAAGGGCATGAATCTCTTTGGATTCCATATCTGCAGAGTGTTTTGTACTTTCCTCTGTGTCCCTGAGGAGGGTCATTGCTGAAGCATGTCAGACATACATGTAATACATTAACAGCCCAAACCTATCTAACACCCCCACCCTAATAATGCAGAGGTGTGTGTGTGCTACATCCTGCGGGGACAGTCCAAGGGGTCTCTTCTAGGTAAGGGAACATTTGTTCCCTTGTCCTGGGGGAAACCCTGCAGCCTGAATGGGTCTACTTGGACCTGCACCAGCACTTTTGCGGGTTCAAGTTCAAGAGGATTCAGGAAGAGGAATAGAGGCTGTGAAGGGGGATAGGATATCAGCAGCACACACGTCACCGATACTGCCCCTTTCCAGACTCAACACCCCCTCCCCACCCATTCTTGCCCTCCCCACCCTGTTCCACCCACCTGCTGCTCATTGCATGCCCCCCACAATTACTTACCAGCCCAGGTTTGTTTCTGGCTCTGCTGCTGCATGGCCATGGCCACTTACAGTAGTGGCCTGGCCATGCAATATTAAAGCCGGAGCTCAAAGTAGGGAAATTAAAATTTTTCCTTACCCACAGCCCCTCCTTCTGGCGCACACACATAAAGTAACGTGTGGCACAGAAATGGTGTTTAAAGTTTAGCCAAATATGGACATGGGTGCGGTTGAGAGAAATGTAGCAAAACTGTCTGTTTTGTGTGTGTATCATAATGGTGCTAAAGAGTAACCAATGAGCATGGTATAACCAGGAAGTTACTAGGCAGAAGTCAAGTTACTAGGCAGAAGACAGCTAAGTCATGTGACTACAGCTATGCTGGAGTATATATAAGCCAGCTAATGCCATTGTTCGGGGCCACACCCAGAGTTGCTTTGCAAGGTGTTGGTCCTCAGCTCCGCAGTAAACTGTTTAACCTCCTCTGGTCATCCGTTTCATTCTTATACCTACGTCGTCAGGTAACAATATGGCGAACCGTCTTTTGTGACAGCCATAAAACACTAGCTCAGTCCCAATGCCATTACTAAACCACTTGTTTTGAGCATCTGAGGATGTGTCTTCCCTGTTTTCTCAGCACTGCCTCCTCTTTCCCCCATAGGTATTGTTAGACCAGAGAATGAGCAGTTGTAGTGAAGGATTTAGCAGACAAAATATACCAGAGTGTGGCTTGGTGGAATGTGGAATAAGAAGGAAATGGTAGATTGGGCAAAGGGGAGAAACTGGGTGACAGGCAGAAAGGAAGAGAGGAGATGTACAGACTGGAGGAGTTGGAACTGCTAATATAAGAATACATATTACAGTTAGAAAAGTATTGGCCATGCAATGCAGTTTAGACTGAAATTTTGAAATTAATTGGAAGTGAATATAGTGGAGAAAGTGTTGAATAATAAGTTACTGTGTATATGAAATGTGGGTGGCTGTTTGTTTGGCCATTATTCTAGCTGGTATCCATGGCTATAAGTTTGGATTTATTTATCGTCTATTTTAAACACTCTGTAAATTTGCAAGGAGGTTGGTAACAAAAGACCCGAAGAAGCATTTTATTTCACTGAATTCATTATCCCTAATTACAATAAACAGAACAGAACAGTTGTGAATTGTAAAGTTTATTTGTTAAAATGGTAAACACAGTGTTGCTGCTTGCGTGTTTGTAGCAATATTAGATGATAGCCTTTCAAAAGAGAATTGCAGAACTGGTCAAGGGTAAAAATAAGAACATCGGAACAGCTCTGCTGGATCAGGCCAAACACTCGTTTAGTCCAACGTCCTGTATCTCATAGTGGCCCACCAGTAGCCTGGGAGCACACAAGACAACAAGATGCCTGCATCCTAGTGCCACTCCCTTACATCTGGCATTCTGAGACAGGCTCCTTCGAAAACCCAGAAGCTGCACATAGTCATCATGACTTTTAACCTGTGATGGACTTCTCCTCCGTAGATCTGAAATAATCTAGGCCAAGTGCCATCACAACATCCTGTGGCAAGGAGATCCACATACTCACTGAGTCAAGAAATATTTACTTTTGTCTGTTCATCCCCTGGTTCTGGTGTTGTGTGAATGGGAAAAGAACCTCCCTCTATCCATCCCATGCATAATTATATATTTCTCAATCATGCCCCCCCTTCTTTCTAGTCTGAAGACCCTGAACACTGTAGCCTTTCTTCATAACGGAGTTGCTTCAGTCATTTGAAATTTTGATTTTTGCCCCAACATGCATCACTTTACACTTACACAATCCAAAGCACCCTTTCAGCTGGCGAAAGTCCCTTGTGCTGGCTGAAGAGTGTTGCGACAGTGCTGGAAAGCACTTCTGTGCCACTCTTCGGGGAGATAGGCTCACGGACATGTGCCGGCCTCTCCATGCCAACATAGGCCCTGGGGACTGGTAAGTTTGTGCTTGGCTGACATAGGACTCTGGGGGGGGGGCATGGGGAGGGTGGGAAGGAAGCGGGAGGGAGGCATTTTGGGGTGGGGGAGAGGGCAGGTGGCAGGCATTCTCGGGGGGCGACGGGTGAGAATCAGGCGGCAGGGCCAGGATCCAGCACTTATGCTGGATCTTAGCCCCATTCGCAGGTGACCTGGGGCATTCCCGGGCTGCTCGGATTTGTGCCACCGATTTAGATCTGAGTAGCCCCATTGGGGCTCCTGTGGCTCTCAGACAGCCCGAAACTTGCACTGGATACAGTGCAGTCCCACCGGCCTGCCTATTCCAGCACGAGTTAAGATTGTGCTGTCCCTTCCACTGAGGCACATTTTGCTGCACCTTCCCCCATTTTAGGGAAATCCTTCTGGAGCTCTTCACAGTCCATTCTAAATATCACCATCCAGAAAAGTTTAGTGCAATCCGCAAACTTAGCTGCCTCACTTCTTATCCCCAACTCCAGGTCATTTATGAACACTTTTCAACTCATCACTTTAAATCAACATTAAACAGAATCTGACATTTTAAAGGAGATTATGTACAATACAAGGTACTTGCTAGCAGTGCATTGTTTCTGGGGCTGCTGGTTCTGGCAGACTTCCCTGGTTCAGAATTTCTTGGCAGCCATGGGTCTGTCTCATGTAACATCAGTACACACACACACACATACACACACACATTTAGCATGACACATTCTGGACTTGATTTTTGCTGCTGGAGAGATAGATGGTGATCTGATAGTGAAGGAGATTAATATCTCCTACTTCGAAGGGTTTAGTCTCCTAACTCCTGCAAGTTTGGGGTCTGAGACTCCTTTCCCATCTTAGAGTCAGGATGGCTCTTAAATTTTTCTCAAAACTCCTGGCACTGAAATGGTTGAGAGACAGCTAGAGCAAGAGCAGAGGAAAACCCATTTGGCCTATGTGAATTTCACTTTGGGGCTAACTAGTGAAAATAATCTGTGTACAATAGGCAGGAAATCCTGAAAGCATGAAATACTTTCATGGCCAAACTGAGGATATTACAAGCTCGGAGAGCCTAACATGCCAAAAAGGACAAAGAACACCAGATTAGGCTAGAAGGAATAAAGTGCAGAGAAAGTAAGTACATTTCTCTCTTATTTAATGTCTGGGGCTCCTGAATGAAGCAGTGACTGTTGCTTTGAGTCATCCCTGACTCATCCCTGGAGGTACTTATTGCAACATATTCGCCTGAGGGATACTTGCAGACTTCATAGTTTGCAACAAAGCATCAGTCTGCTTTACAGTCTGCCTTGGTACCTCACAGTAAATGCTATCAAAAACTTTCTGTGGAAATAGGAATAATGCTGCCATTCCCAACACACAGGCATATCTGTCTGCTATCTGTGTATGCCCTTCATGTAAAAGGTTCCATCATCTGTACAGGAAACAGACCATACTCCCGTGTAGTCAAGAGATGAAAGATGAGAGACTAAAGTTCTTTCTGCAGTAGCTATGACAAAGAGCCCTTTAAACATTATTATTGCATAAGATAAGGAGGGCAGGAGGTCTGGTCTAGAGGGTTGAGGGCAGGAGGTCTGGTCTAGAGGGTGGAGCCTCCATTTGCCTGAAGATAACATCCGCAGGTCGCCGAGTTATTCCATCTGCTCTGAGCGTGGGAGGATGGAGGCTAGGATGGAGGCCAGATCAGAACGAAACATCTGAATTGTTGTAGCTCTTGAAAGATAGAGCCTTCTTTCAATTGTAAAAATCCCTCCGGGGATTTAAATTAGCCTGCCTATGTAAACCGCCTTGAATAAAGTCTGAGGAGAAATCTGAGGACCTAGAAAGGCGGTATATAAATACCTGTATTATTATTATTATTATTATTATTATTATTATGAGACACCACTGTGTGAGCAACTCCCAATCAGAGAGAGAGAGAGAGAGAGAGAGAGAGAGAGAGATGCTTCATGGCATCCATCCCTGTGTTTGCTCTGGTCCGGCATTGTCACCCTCACTCTCGCCCTCTCTCTCCTCAGCTCATCCTCCATTTTATGAGCTTTCATTGGCTTTTGACAAACTGCAGTGGCTTCAGCTAATCAGACTTGCCCAGCATTGGCATAATCAATAAGCCACTTCCAAAGAATTGCTGAGTGAGCATCATGCAGGCTGGACCTGCCAAAGTCATTGTGGCTTGGGGAACACTAGAGGCCTGTTACTTTACCGGAGCAGAGGGAGGCACTTAGGAAACACAGAATTATGGAAATCAGTGCTTTTTCCCCAGAGTTCTACAAAATCATTATAATTCAATTCCTAATACATTTTTAACAGAATACTTCAATTTAATTAAAGTCTCCACAGATTTTTAAATGAAATATTAAGCTAATTTGTGGTTCCATGTTTTTAAAACATGAGACATGAAAACAAAAGGGCAGTGGGAGACTGCAAATGTACTAGAGATGAGGAAATTTATCTGGAATGAACATTCTCCAAACAAAGGAACCCATTAGAGCAGAGGTTCTCAAACTTTGAGGGAGCTTTACTCCCTCAGTGTTCTTGTGAGGGAGGGGCTAGGGTGGCCCCAGGACAGGGGAGTGCTTTGCACTCATGTTATGTAGGCAGGGCTGCAGCAGTCTGCAGGAGGTGCAGGGAGCCCTGCGCAGCCCTGCACAGCACTCCCCGAGGCTTGGAACGTTCACTAAAAGTGGGCGCAAAGCACCTCCTGCAAAACGAAAGTGCTTTGCACCTGCTTTTAGCGAATGTTCCAAGCCTTGGGGGGCACTGTGCAGGCTGCGTAGGGCTCCCCGCACTTCCTGCAGCCTGCTGCAGCCCTGCCTTCTTGAAGTAAGTGCAAAGCACCCCCCTTGCCCCCCTTAGCAACATGATCCTGGGGATCATGTCGCAGCCTCCCGCCCCTTAAAAGGATGGGGAAGCATTACACAAACTGGTGGGTCGCGAACCACCAGTTTGAGAACTACTGCATTAGAGAAAAATTCACACTGTTGTAATGGCAAAGCAGAAGTAGCTGTTTCCCAAGGGTTTCTTCAGGCATGATATCCTAGGAAAAGATTAAAACTTTCCACCTGCCTCAAAAATATTACTTTGTTGGTTGCTGAGGGATACAAAGATCCCTGTTGAAACGTTTCACAAGTTTTATGGAACTTTTGCTTTCTCATTTCTACTGTCTTGGATGTCTCAGGGCCCAATCCAATCCTTTGCCTCCCCTGCTGATACAGCCACACCGCTGGAGTAGGTGCTGCATCCTGTGGGGTAGGCAGACCCAGGAGTAAGCCTGAGCTACTGGAATGGATCTTGTCAAATCTGTATCAGCAATTTCGCTGGTACAAGTCAATTTGGACCTCAGAAGGTGGGTTGAGACCTGGAAGGAGATAGCATATTGATAGTGCTGCTGTCTCTGATACCGCCAATACTTTCCCTTCCAGGTCTCGTTCCGACCCCCATTCTGCCTGTCTCCTCTCCCTCCCTGCTCTACCACTCCCGACATTCCTTACACCCCCCCACACTTACAGGTGGGGGTTGGGACTTACAGGTGTCGAGGGATATGGAAGATCCCCTTGCAGGCCATCACTCACTGCTTGTTGTGGTGGTCCAGCTGCTCGTGACAGCGCATCACATTTGCCTTAGTGCCTTATTCCACCAGAACACAAGTTCCAGCAGCTTAGGGCACTTTAAGATTAGGCAACCCCCCACCCCCACCCCAAGCAGAAACCTCCAGATTTACTTTAAAATGTTGTTTTGGCCAAATTTTGGGATAACCCAAGTTTATTAGGGATTACTTGCTGTTATATGGTAGGGGAGAAATGAAAAGTGAAAGAGAAACCAAAGGACAGGCTACAAATACTAAAAGAACTAGAATAATTTAGAACTATAAATTTAAGGCTGTTTTGAAACAGATTTTCTGGTGAGTTTCTTGCAATGAAGAGAATACTTTGACAGAAGACACTTGCTCATGCAGGGGAAAAAAAATTCCTCCACTATCGTTCTGCTGAAGAACTAAATATTTATAGAGAACTAAAACTATAATTTGCAGAGCCACCAGTAAATGATGTCTGAAGTGAAGTTGAATGCTCTGTTAGAAACTGTAATGAAAAAAATAGCTTGACCAAAAAGATGAGCTTTGATTCTTTAATGTGACCTCTTTTTGGAAGCACAAAGTAGAAATCAATCACGTATAATAACACATTTTATATTACTTAGCAGAGACTATCAGCAAACGGCTTGGAAAGTAACTGAACATTTGGTTTCCAGGATGCATTCTCTTTCATTACATGTTTGCTTTATGATAACAGAACTGTGTTTTCCAAACCACTGACAGCAGAGATATATTTTTCTTCTGAATTAAAACTGGGTTATACTTTGACTATTACATCCCTAAAAGTTTACTTATACAACCCAATAGCATGCTTTTGTTGTGGGGGGGGGGAGTTACTCCTATATAAGTGTTCACAGAACTGCAGAATGTATAAGGCTGCAATCCTATACACACTTTCCGGGCAGTAAACCTTATGGAACAGTATGGGACTTACTTCTGAGTAGACAGGCATAGGATTATGCTATGAAAGTAAGTATGATCCTCCTGCAGAGAAGTTTGGCCACAGAGGAGCCTGTTTTTTTATGCGAGGTTTTATTCATAGATGTGCTTTCTGATTGCAAGAAGGTGGGTTCTGAGAAGAGAAGCAAAGGAAGCCTCCTATGTGAGTGACTGTGGTGTTCCTATAATGGGGGTTATTCTGTGTTCCCTGAAGCAGAAAATTTCCTTTTTACTGCACAAGAGCCAATTTGGAAGCATCTTCAGCATATTCAATCTATACCTATCCTCTTCAGGGATGAGTTCTAAAAAGACCAAAAATGTTTCTAAAGTTTGTAGTGGCAGCCAGATGAGCACAGTAAGAATTGGTTAGTATTGGTATTGTCCCCAGTGCACCTTCAATCCCTGGATTAATTTTGCACTTAAAAAAAAGAAAAAAAGATTACATGCAGCCCTTAAAACCAAAAAGTAGACAATTAACCCGAAAGATCGGGCAAGACTGTTATCCTGGGCAGGAAGATGGGGTCCATTTCCAGTCCATCACACACACATTGCTGGGGGGGGGGGGGAACATGCTGCAGCTTACATAGCTGCACAGTTCCATTTCTGCTCTCAAACAATGGCCTGGCATAATCCCTCACCTTGCCTTTAGCGTGGTGGCGGCGGGGGGGGGAGGAGATTAAATTACCTTTCTTGATTCCTTGGGGCATAAGCAGCATTCCACTTGCAGAGGAAGGGTACAAACTCATGGGTGGTGATATGATTTTGCTATGATTGGTAAAGGACTATAGTATAATTCAATGTATGTGTTTGTACATGTGTAGATAGACTGATGGATGGATGGATGGATACATGATGACCAAAAATAAGATAAGTTAATAAAAGGTAAATAATACCAAGAACAACACATAGTTAGCCAGAAAACATCTTCAGCAATGGAAATGTGCACATTCAATATGATGCTCTTTCATACTATGCATATATATAACCTACACAATCATTTCATGAAAACATGTATATATTTGCTACATGTAATTTTAAACCAGTAAATTTCCCCATCAGAAATATCATTCTTTCTACAACTGCACATAAAAACTACTGAAATTCACTGAGTTGCAAGAAGGACCTACAAGACCCATACCAGAAAGAAGAAAAATAAATATGCATGGACCCTTCCTTCTGGGTGCTGTGGAATATCCCTAGCAATAAAAGGTAGCCCACAGCTACTAATCTGAATCTGTGCCCATGTGTGAGATTTGCTTCTCTATGTCAATTCCTGACAAGTGTACATTGGTTCATCTTGCCCTATACTGTCCACTCTGATTGGTTAGCTTTCAAGGGATACATACAGAATGTCCGTCCCACATATATAGCCTTGATATAGATCTTTTTAATAGGACGTCCTGCGGACTGAACCTTTGACATTTTGCCTGCCAAACATGTGGTCTACCTGCAGAGCTATTGGCCCTCTCAATTTTTTAAAGTAACACAGCCCAGATTCCTACAAATCAGGAATTGAAACCAGAAACTACAGTGGGTCATTCTGCCTGAAAGCAACCATGTATAGCTCTTGGAGGAATATTTTTTCCTATCCAAACGGAGTAATATACTGCACAGCAGATGCTTCAGAATTCATAGAACTACAGTATAAACAAGAATGACCTTTGGAATTACATTACCTAAAAAAACGCACACCTTGGACTTTTTTTTATGAATAATTGGTATTCATTCATCTTATTTGTTAATAGTACGTCAATACTTAAATGGTTTCCTGAGAGACATGTGTCATTCTGGACAGATACACATACAGCACAGCATCCTTTAGAGCAGTGATTGTCAACCTTTTCCATCTCACGGCACACTGACAAGGCACTAAAATGGTCAAGGCACACCACCAGGTTTTTGACAATTGACAAGGCACACCATGCTGCCAGTGGGGGCTCACATCTCCCATTGGCCCTATTAATAAATGACTTTCCCCCAAATTCCTGTGGCACACCTGTGGACCACTCGTGGCACACCAGTGTGCCACGGCACAATGGTTGAAAATAGCTGCTCTGGAGAAAAGTAAGCCTCGCTTGACTCACGGCAGAATGATTCACACATAAAGCAAGTCATTTACTTTCCTCATTGGAAAAAGTCTTAGCCCATGGCAGAGCCAATCTGAATTCCATCAAACCTCCAATCAAACTTGTATGTATGGGCTTGGGAGACTCCATTAGGCCAGTCTGACAAAGGTTGCTTCTTAGTCAGACCTGTGCAACCCAATGGAGTCCTGGAAGGGACTCCCTCTAAACTATATAAGGCTTTGTGTAGTGTTCATTTATTTCCTTTTCAAAATTATATGAATTTTTTTTTCCCAATGAAGACATAGTTTAAAAAAAAAATACACAGGATAGAAGAAAAAACAAAAGAAGTTTTTAACTATACTTGTACCACAAATGCAATATTGCAGTTCATAGATAAAGTTATAAAAATGAACTTCAGTTAGTATAGATGGCATCACTTGAGCCTTGCAGCTATAAAGATCGAAAGAATAAATAACTATGGTTGTACAGTAGCACCTCTGATTATGAACATTAAGGGAAATCTCTGAACATTAAGGGATTCCCCTTTATATGCAGAAAGAATGCAGAAACAAAAAGGAGGCTATATCATGAGAATTAAGACACACTTTTAGAGATAATTAAATAATAATGAAATGTGTTGTTTACATAAACAGAAGATCAACTTTCACATGATAAAGACATGGCATAAAACTCAAGTTTCCCCAGAGCAGGTTGGATTCCAAAATACAATTCATGGTATAGGAAAGGAAAGGTTTCATTGAAGCACCAAAAATCTACAAGAGTAGAGTGTATAAGCTTGGACACACGCACACACTCTACTGTATTCCATTTCATATAGTTCATTATGAATTTGCTATCCCTATCAGTTTATGTCATCTCTCTTAGTCGACAAAACAGTAATTTGAGTGGAGAATGCAGAATAATCTTATTAAAATACATTGTTCACAACAGTAATGAGCATATAGAAAAAACACCTTCCACATAGCTGTGTAGTCTGTCAAGCACAGGGAAGAAAATGTCAGACATACCTGTTTTAGGGTCAACAGAGAAATATGGCTGTCCCTGAAGAATACTGTATACCACCCGGGCACTATTTCCATAGGTGGGGTCATCTGCATCTGTAGCTGTCACCTGAAGGACTGAGGTGCCTGTAATAGCCAAGAAAACAAACTTTACTTGTCAGATGTCAAAGTGATGCTATGTATGCAAAATCTGCTTTTAGTAGAGCACTCCCTATCATTGTTTCTCAACGCAGTTTGATCCCATTCAAGCACATCTTGTGTGATCACTGGCTTTCTATTTAAAAATGTACATGTGCCAGAGTCCCAACCTTATGACTGGCTGTGGGTGACTGTTGTTGTGACGTAGTCACACTATACGTATGCCCTGTGGGACACGTCAGGACATGTCCTGAAATTTGGTTTTTATGGTTTTTATGGTTGCAATTTTCTATCAGCACAAGAAGGCTAGCAGTCAGCATGGATAGGATTGTGCTTGATGAACAATACACACATTAACCCTAAAAAGGCACAATGGGTTCCATAGGAAAAAACCTCTAGAAAAACCAGCATCCATGAATCCAAAAGCAACTTTCTTGGCAAAATGATTAACTCAAAATATTTAGTGCATTGTTCTTTACTGCAGCTAAAAAGAGCAGAACGTCAGAACTATAGTGCTATTCAGACATTAAATTGTACCCAGGTACAGAATGTCTGTACATTCATTTGGTTCATTGTGGTTCATTTTAACAGACCAGCAATGAAAAGAACATGTGTAACTGTATTCAGGTACAAGTTAGCTAGGATGTTACAGAGTAAACAGGTTGTGCCCAGGTACAGTTTAGTGTGTGAACATGTTGGGCTTGCATGTGTCCAGTACTTAAAAAGCAAAGAACAAAGAACATAAAATATTTTTCTTTCCTTTGAACAGCAGGATTCAACAGCATATCTCAATGTCCTATTTAGAATACAGGTTGAGTATCGTTATTCATGATGACTCCATTCCTAGAACTCATGTGGATGGCAAAAATCACATTAAAGCAATTCCATAATCACTGCCATTTAGCATTCTTTCACATGCTCAGGGGGAAGGAAGGGGTTGCTTGCCTTGGAGTGAAGCTGTTCTAAGTGCCTGGAGAGAGAATGATTGATGGATTGTCAGCCAACTGCCCTCTTTAGCGCTGAGGCTATTGTTAAAGGACTTTTTTTCCTTTAATTTAAAGGGTCCTTCTCATCGCGTTGAGATAAAACCGTAGGTGAAAAATTTGTGGATAATTAGGTTATACCTGTACTGTTGTGGGCGGCTGTTTTGGGGAATGTAATTTTAAAGCCTGGAAGTCGTGTGCAAGGCTGGACTAAACACAGAGGCAAAGAAAAGATCTTACAACATTTGGGGGGGGGGCTCTGCTGTGTAAAGGTCTTGGCACAAGAGCCATTGGCTACACTTCTGAAAGATTTGGGCAGAGGCAGGAACAGCCAATTGCCTGGATGATAGCATTCACATTCCTGGGGACACCAATAGAGAGACTTGTGAGTTCTACTGGCCAAGAGCATCAATGCAGTCATAAAAGGGAGGAAATAAACAAGCGGCAGGAATTTAAAATGATAACAAGAAAATACAGTACAAATACAAACCAGTCCTCTGTTTGGTCCATTACAACCAAAAACTCCTGGTCATTATGCCAACAGTGATTATTGCAGAAACACACATATAATTTTTTAAAAGATGCACCCAGCAAGTTGACACATCTGTGAAAATGAGGAATCGTGGACAGCTTACTGATAAAATCAACACTGTCTGTTGTGATTTGCTGATTCAGCACTTGTCCCTTGCTGGATTAAGGTGATACTTCAGACTGGGAAGATATTAATGCCCCCTACTAAGCATACTTATCACTTGGTGGCAGTGTAGGACTGCATGGACTGACTCCCAAATGAGCCAGTTCTTCCATTCGTGAAAAAGGAAAGGGCCACATAGTAGCAGACCATCCATTCACAGGCATCGTGCGGGGGGCGGCTTCATGGACCTTTGCTCCAAGGCGCCTTGAGGAGAGGTCTGCCACTTGGGCCACATGTCGTCATTAAGCTGTGTATGATCAGGGAAGTGCTCTGGGGTGCAGAACCCACGCACCTCCAGGACCGCGCAGGAAACCTTAATGAGGCTCCCGACACAGTCGGAAACTGTGCTTCTGGTTTGCTGGAAGCACAGTTTAAAATCATGGGGAATCCTCAGACAGCTTCTCCAGTGGGTCCTGGAGCCATGTGAGGCTCCATTTCACTCCAGGTGACTGGGGGGTGTGTGGCTTTGTGTGCGGGGCGGCTTTGTCAACCTTTGTCCCAGGGCGCCACTTGGGCCACATGTGATCCTTATGCTATGTACGAATTGGGCAATCCATTAAGATTTTCTTTGAGGCCTTTTCTGCGGTGGCACTCTACCTCCCCAAAGACATTCACCTAGTCTACCCTACTTCATGCTGTTTCAGGAAAAAGTGTAAAACTATTTCATTTGACCAGGTTTTGTGAACGATTATACTGATATTTGTGTTTTCCGCTTTTCACTTTTCACTATTACACTATATTCTGTCTTTTACTGATTTCGCATAGGTTTTAATTAGTGACTGAATTATATTTTAATGATGTCTTTATGTTTTTCTTTAGAAGCTGCCTTGAAATCATATTCAATGAAAAAGGCAGGATAGAGGTGTTTAATTAAAAAATAATATTCCTGCTACAGTGAGTCATGTAATTTAGAATCACAGGAGCAAGTCTAAGTCTTACTCTCCACCATGACATAATCAGGAGCCTCATCTCTTTCTTTCAGGCTTCTATCACCACTATGGGGATGATGATAATAATAGCTTATCTTAGAGGAAAGGGGGTTATTATAAGAATTACTTATAATAATGTAATATAAAGAATTTTGAATGCTCAAGAGATACAATATGAATGCAAAGTGTCCAGCCAATGCCAACAATTTTAAGTTCACATGCAAGGTGTATCATCAAGCTTAATAATGGGGCTACCAAAGGTTTTTTTGTTTGTTTGTCAAGATTTTCCAGGATGCATGACACATGCTTTGTTCTTTCCACACATTGTACATACATTGTAATTTGAGATTTAAAATCTTTTAAAATCAGTAGGCGTCATAGAGAGAAAGATGGTAAGAAAAGAGAGGAGGGAAGGGATCAGTTCTCCCTTTTTACTGCACCTCTGCCTCTGCTTCCCTATACAGATACGTTTGGGTGAAGGGGGGGGATTTCAAGCATTGGATTGAGCAGAGATCAGAGAACACCCATGAGTCAAATTGGTTCCTTTGAAGGGAAGGTGTAGTTTAACTTATTTTCCCAAGCCAATTTGACAGAGTGTGTGTGGAAGCAGAAGGAGTTTGCCCATCTCTACCTGTCATTTTCCTTGCTTTTCTACAGCAGTGGTTTCCAACCTGGGGTGCATGTACCCCCAGAGGTACTTGCCATTTACATTGGTATATTTACGGGTACCTGAAAAAGAATAATGGCAGAAAAAGGCAGGTTGCAGGTTGTAGGCCTGGCAAGGCAGGAAGGAAGGCAGCTAAGTGGCTGCAAAACCCCCAGAAACTACTAGTTTCTGGTCAATTTGTGTATTATCAGATAAGGATCAGTAGCTGTAAACAAATTTGAAAGAACAGCAACTATATTAATTACAAACATGCTGCTAATATGAGGAATACAGTTTACGGAAAAGGGCTGCCAAGGGGCACACAAGTGGAAAAAAAGTTGGCAACCACTGTTCTAGAGTATATTACTGCTTATTAGACTACGTAGCACTGCTTATACCCTCAAAGCAATACCTTTCTGGCTGGTACGGAAGTGTGCAACTGGCCCTGGCTTTCTTATGCGTCAAATGTAGAGCTGAGCCATAAACGTTCCAAATGTCATAAATGGGAAAGCCAACGCAGTCACATTAGTGCTATAAACCAGATAACTAACTGATCAGTCCTGTGGGATCTATGTGCTGGCAGAACACATGTTCTTCCAGCACTGGCTACTGAAAAGCAGCCATAAAGCTGGGCCACTGGCTGCCTGCCAGAGCAGGTAAGACAGCAGGGGAGGCTGGAGGGAGGAGTGGGGCAGAGAGGCAGTGGGAAAGGGTGGATCTTGTGGCAATGGTGCATGCTGGACCCTATCCCCTCTGGCAGAAGCCTCCAAGCCTCTTTCTCTCCTTGTACTTGTGCTAGCGAAATCATTGGCAGAGATCCGAGAACACCCATTGTTTTCCTCCCATTGTTTTCCTCCTGCTCTGCCCCCCCCCCCACTCAATACAGAATGCACCTTTTCGGTAAGGTGGCACCAATGGGGAGGAGAGAAAGGACAGGACTGGGTTCTAACTTCGCTTTAAAACAAAAGTTTGGTTTAATGTCTCTACTGGTGGGCCCATATGTGGGTCCTGCCCCCTGTGTATTTTAATGAGCTTTGTTTCACTGAAGAAAGCCAAATGTCTCTCTTTTTCACCTGTGAAGGAGATTCCCACCTGTCTCCTTTGCAGTTAAGCTCAGACCGGGCAACTTCCTGCTAGAACCTCTGGAATTTCAGAGAATATTTGCAGTCATCTACTAAGCAAGAGGAATTTCCTCCAAAATTTCTCAGAAGGGTTTCACACACCTCTAATTTTCTGAAACCTTGTGATACATCTTTTTAAAGTGCTTTTCTCCCCTTATGCTCAGAGAGGTAAATTATTCAGTGTACCATTAACATGCCAAATTATTCCCTTCTGTGCTTTCAGAAGTGACAGACTGGATATTACTTACTTAATTCCAGAGAAGAGAGGTCAAGGGTTGAAGCATGCGGAGCAGACACACTCTGTGAAAAAAATAATCCTTGACCCTTAAAATGCAGATGCCAGAGAATTGAAATATATTCTGCAAAGGTTCATCCTCTTCTTTATTTACTAAAAAATATATCCCAAGGCTGAGCTGGGGTTTTTAATACAGGTTCTGGAACTGAGCCCAGGCCATGTTAAGCTCTGCCATTAAATTACTTACTCTTTGTAAAGGCACAATCCTATTTTGTCTGTGGAGATTGAAAGGCATGGAAGCTCTGTGTAGGATAGAATGAAGATGCTGTAGACGATGAATGCCAAGGGAGGGAGCTGTAACCCAAACCAGAGGGACTGCTGGATGCCCTGAGCCAAATGCTGGTTTCTTGTAAGTTCCATAAGAAATATAACCTGTGTTCGCAGAAATGCCTAGCCCTCTCTGTACTTCAAAAAGCAAGGTGCTTGGGTGCCCTTGTGAAAGCATCTCCAAGAACTGGCACTCTCATGGTCCTTTAAAGCTTTATATCCTTCTGTCAAAAATAAATAAGTGCTGATTATAATGAGTTTTGAGTCACCTCAAATTTGGGCAACTGGAGTTGGCCTGAAAGTCTACCCAGGTCAGAGTGAGCTCATTGTCTCATGTTCAATAAGAGCTAGAAATATTTGAGGTGCCTCTTTCAACTAATTGGTAATTCTCTTCCTCAAGCCTGGTTCAGAGTCTTACTAGCTTCTGTGTTGTCACTTGTGGGCCACAGAATGATGAAGCAGTTGTGGCAACAGTGGCCCCAGCTTACGCTGGCAGATTGTGTGATCCACTAGCCTAAGACCCAAATAGGATTCAACCATTTCTGTGGTAGTGGTGGAATGACTCTAAGGCAGGGGTGTCCAAAGTTTTTGGCAAGAGGGCCACATCATCTCTCTGACACTGTGTCAGGGATCTGGGAAAAAAGAATCAATTTACATTTAAAATTTGAATAAATTTACATAGGTTTACATAAATGAATATATTAAAGATGAACTTATATGAATGAATGAATGTCTTGCAATAAAAGGCCTTGCACAAAGCAAGGCTGGCCTTTCCTTTGCTTCCACTACTGCATCACAGGCGTGAAACAGCAAGCAGTGGAGGGAGCCCTCGTCCCACAGCTCATGTGAGAGGTCAAACAGCCGCCCTCACACTGAAAGCAGTTGCGTTGGGCTAGTGCAGGCTCCAGCAAGCCTCCAGAGGACCAGAGGCTCATTGGAGACTGGGAGCTACCTGAGGGCCACATTGGGAGTCCTCAAGGGCCGCAAGTGGCCCCAGGGCCGGGGTTTGGGCACCCCTGCTCTAAGGGATCATGCAGGCTCAAGAGGAGGCATATAGATTTGCTAGGGGCCTCCTGAAACCTTGAGCCTGTCTTGAACAAGAACAATGACACTGTGGGTGCAATCCTGGCCCTCACGGGTCAGTAACACTCGTGGGAGGTACAGAGGTCTCTGGTTCATGCTCTGTAGCCCAGTGGACAGCAGGAGTCTGTACTGCAGAGCGCAAAGTTGCTTCCTAAGCATTTTGAATCAGTCTCCCAAGTTTCCATCCCTTCTCTACCTATTGCTTTAGAATTCTATGAATGTGGGAGAGAGCCATACTTTGATATTCGTTCTTTCTGTCTTTCTTTCGGCTTCTTTATCAGTGAAATTTTGCAAAGTTATATGCTGATGAAAAGCTGAAATGGGAAGACTTCAATCTGTGTCTCTGCAGACAAGTCTTTAATGTTTAATGAGGCAGTTTAATAAAAAAAAATGGCAAATGTCTGCTGAGAATGCAAATCTGTATGCATGACTTGCCATCCTTTTGGTGCACTGTTAAAATCTCAAATGGATCAAATGTTGAACAAGAACTCTGAGGAGTAAAAATAAGGCAAAGCTTCATGAAATCTCCAAGCATCTGCCTCCCCACTGAGGGCTTGTTTTCTAAAATGAATTTTCAGAGAGCCTTTTTAATTTTGTTTTTTAAACCAAGTCAACAAGCTTAAACTTTAATTTTATATTTATAAATAGAAAAAGCGTTTCACTGGCAGTGTAATAACTAGCACATGGACTCGGTTTGGTGGGTAATCTGATGGGGGTTCTAAGCTTCCATTCTGGATAAATAAGAACTTTCCGCTGGTTTTAACCACTTAACTGCTGTTGTGTGTGTGCATGCATGTGTAAAATGAGAAGTAAGCATATTATACATGCCTTTGGGTATGCATACTGTAAATAAGTTACATGTCCATGCAACTAACTAATGAAACTGTGGATTATTTCAAACCATAAAAGTTTCTTATTATTTCATAATAGCTATATTTCCATTTTTGAATCCATTATCAATGAATTCAATTAACAGTTTTATTAGGAGGAAAAATATGCTGATTCTATGTACACACACTTCACAATGTTTTTTCCAGCCACAAAAAAAAAAGTTTTACTTCCAAAACTCTAAAAATTTTAGAAGTATCTCAAATTCTATCACAATGCAGGGCTGCCCTCACTTTTTGGAAAACTTAGAGCCCAATCCTAGGCATAGCTACTCAGTAGTAAGTCCCACTATATTATTATTATTATTATTATTAACAGTATTTATATACCGCTTTTCAACTAAAAGTTTACAAAGCGGTTATAGTCAATGGACCTTACACCAGGTAAGTGTGGATCGGTTTTCAGCCAAAATCATTTATGAAAATGAGTAAGGTTGCAATCCTATGCACACTTTTCTAAGAGTAAGCTCCACTGATCTCATTGAGACTTACTGACTTACTTCTGAGTAGACATGCAAAGGACTGCACTATAACAGCGCAATCCTAACTTGTGCTGGGAGGCCAGCCTCAGCCAGAGGCTCATCTTGAGGCAAGCGGAAACATTTCCCCTTACAGAGAGAAACAATGCAGTTCCAATACGGCTACTCGGATCTGTCCCACCCCAGTCGGCGGCGCAAATCTGAGCAGCCCAGAACTGCCTTGGGTTGCCCAAGAATGGGGCTAGGATCCAGTGTAACTGCCAGGTCCTGGACTCGCCTCCTGCTCCCCACCTGCCTGCCCACTCCTGACCCATAACACCACCCGCTCTTCTCCTCCCTGCCCTTCCCACAACTCCTCCAAATCCCCATGCCGGCCAAGCTCGACAGGTGCGAACTCATCCTCCCCAGGGCCCATGTTGACGCAGGGAGACTGGTGCAGGTCCCTTGCGAGGGTTGAAGTGCAGTTGCATCAACGCAAAAGTGCTTTACAGCACTTCTGCGACAACATTGGGCCAGCGAAAGGGTCTTGCACTAGCCCGATTGCACCTTAGGATTGTGCCCTAAGTCACCTAAACTTAGAGGAACCACAAAGCACAGGATGTGTTACAAGGGATCCAGACCACAAGAGGGTATCCTATTCCCTTCTTTCAGCAGTGCTGTCTGTGCAGCTGGCATTACTGGATAAGCACTCCAGAGAATCCTCTTATGAATGGAAGTTTCTAGGGCTACGGAGGGTCTGGAGAGGGAGCTAGCACTGGTGCTACATGCACTGTAACCCAAATGTGTTTTGGGTGGTCTGCCATCCATCTCCACTCTCAGTGTCTAGGTCAGCAACTAGGGTGGGCTTTTGGGGGGGGAGGGGGAGAGAGGGAGAAGAACACTTTAAGAAAAGACTGGGAAACTCTTGTAACACAGAGGCCACTCACAGCACCTTTTGCTTCTTAGCTGACAATCGGGTAGTTGCAGACAACACTCACTCGGCTGTCAGATATTGTCTCCAGTCTCTGCCCCCCAGCAACAGCACTAGCAACAATACTGCACTAGCAAAACAATATAGTTGCATGGGAATTTAAATATTTTTAAATTTACATGGATCAAAACTATATATTTTGGTCATTTATCCTAGGACAGGCTTGAATGCTACATTAGCTGCTGTAACTTAGTGTTCACAACAACATTTTGACAAAAGGAATGTCAGGGGTCTAACCCCCCCCCCCCAAAGGAAAAAAAAATACCTGAAAATTTTCAAGGAAACACATTTCTGAAAAGGAAGTGCCATTTCTCTGGGACTTTTTGCATGATCCAAGCCCTTATTTTCTGAGTCACCAAGATTCTCATGACCTGGTTTTGAGCAGGGACAGCATCAAGTAGCAGCAGGATTTGCAGGACAGGAGCCAGGACACTGATTTATGAAGGAGGTGGTACCTAAGTCAAGTTGCTCATCCTTAGGGTGAACCACTAAGTCACAAAGGGCCTCTGGGGTAGGCCAACACTGCCAAACGTGGAAGGAGCCTCTTCCTCTCTTCAAAGAAAATGAGGTCACATCTGCTGATGGTTCAGACCCAGGTTTCAGGTTCAGGTTACTTGTTCTGACCCTCTCTCCCCAAATACTTCAAAGATGACCCAAATTCCACACCAGAACATTCAGGCACCATTATATGTTATGCAAATTGAGCTGACTGTCATGGTTTTCCCTACTGTGTATACTTTATTCCATATCTGCTATTATATTTGCATAATTTATTCTGGTTACTGCACATTACAAACCTGAATGGACAGCTTAGTCAGCAAGCTCTGGCCTTACATTTTCAAGCATGTTTTCACAATCATCCATACCATCTACAATGCCGATTTTTAAAACATGAACACTCAGGCTGCTGAGTTCGGGGACTCATTTCTGGGTTCCTGCAGTATCACAGTGTTCAAATAGCTTCCTTAACAGGCATAAACCACTGAGTGCTTCACAAAGTCCATCCATATGCTTGGTTGGGCTTGCACAGTGGCCTTGTAAAAGCTTCATTTAAAATTTTGAATGCATGGAGGATAAACAGCAGCTTGTTGGTGCACAACATCCCAGTATGGCTTTCAGCAAAGCCATTGAGCTAGGGGTTTACCACATGCAATGGTGAATATTTAAAACAAGACAACCCCCCTCCCAAGCTGGTAAATGTAATCACTACTGGAAAATGCTTTCAGTGAACTTGGAAATATATACAACTTACATTAAGAAATGACTAAAAAAGAAAACCAGGAGAAAAGAAGCAATTGACTTCACTAGATAATAGAAATAAGAATCAGCCATGGGAAAAATATGTAAATTTGAATGCAATTCATATCCATTGGGATCATTAGGAATTTTCTGCAGATTTTCACTAGTATGAGTAAAATCATATTTGGATTTTATCCCAATTTCAGAAAGTTAAACCATTACAAATTTGGGTTCAGTTCCAGTTCCGTTTCATTAGCTTCATTTTTCTTCCAGTTTCATTGCATCCAGTTCAGTTTCATTTTTTTTTTAAACTATCTGGTTCAAACACTAACTTCAGATACTGACTCATTTTTGAACCAACTGACATTTCATGCAGAATATCAAACTTTTTTGCTTCCAATGTAACTCCAGACAACGCACTATAAGTACTAGACACACTGTAATTACGGCTGATCTGAAATGTCGACCTCCATTCTCAGGCAATGAAAATGGCAGGGGTAAGTTCTGGTGATTTTTCAGGTGTTTACCATGTCTCCCCCCCTCGCCCCCCAAGTCTCTTTGGAATGAGATTACACTATGATGTTGCATCATTTATTGGGCATTCTGGTGGGGGGGGGGGAATGTATGGCACCAGGCAGCCAAGAAAATCTTCACAACACAGCTGCCACAACTGCTGCTGCCCAAAACATATCAGAAAGCAATATTAAAGGAAGGAAAGCCACCTGCCACTATCCAGTGCAGCAATCCCCAAAGCTTTTTTTTTTCCAGTTTTGACAGAACCTTGTCAAAATTGTCCAAGGTTTATTCTACCAGATTCCCCTACCCCACCCCAAATACGAGTCTGAAAAATCTTCAATTAGATTTTCATCTAATCACTATTTATTTATTTACTTATTTGGGAAAAGAAAATTATAACCCATCTTTCCTATGCTGAAGAAAATGCCCAATGCGGCTTACAAAGCTCTATAATAAATGAATAATGTATCACAAAAGTAATTTTAAAAAATTCAAAACAAAGCATTAAAACATTAATTTTAACATGAATCACTAACACATAAAAACAAAGCAAAAAAACCAACACACATTGTTGAACCATTGGGGGACGCACACAAAATAATCAACAGAAGCAGTCAAAGCCACAGCACTATTACGGAGGTACAAAGGACAAACATCTACCCATCATCCGAACCACTAGTAATAAACCTGTAAGAAAACACAAAAGATTTACCAATATATAATAATGATGATCATCTTATCTACCCTCCTAACACTTGAAATTGTATTGTCACAGTGTGGTATAAATGGTAAATCTGGGAAGCTACAAGCCCAGAAGCAGCTTTGGCTTACTCTGGGCAAGCAGCAAAGTTGAAACACAATGGTACTTGCTTTAGTTAGCATAAACAGTAGAAAAGAAGCCTCTGGTGCCTCTAGCAGCCCAATCCTAACTTCCTGTGTGATGATGTAGTGGCACCAACATGGCTTCTGCTGTATTCCACAGGGGAGTTTCAGCCTCTTGAGGCCTCCTTGGGGTAAAATTTGTTCCCTTGCCTCCGGGTAAACCCGTGCTGGGCTGCCATGTCTATTTGGACCTGAGCCAGCAATATTTTTGGTGCAAGATCCTGGGTTGGGGATCAAGGGCAGAAAAAGGATTTGGTGGACACTGCTGCCTCCTTCCCAGACCCAATCCACCCTTCTCCTCCTCACCTCCCCATTCCACTCATTCCCACCCCCTGCACACACTAACCTATGTTGGCAGGTGTCTCTAGCTGCTTGTTCTGGATACACTAGGAACCCTTAGGATTGGGCCATAAGGATGCAATCCTACACACATTTCCCCAAGAGCAAATCCCATATAACACAATGGGATTTACTTCCCTTTACTTAGAGGAGACCCTAACCCAAAGGATGCAGCTGCATTAATTGGGAGGGGGGAATGGAACAGAAAAGATAAGACTGGACTGTTAAGTGTCCACTGCTACTGGTGGTCCTTCTACTGCTTCCCAGACATATCATGAACTCCATAACCTACTCCTCACTACCAAGAGTGTGTAACTCGCTACACAAGAGGCACAGGGAGTAGGAATTTGTGGAACGGCTGGATAGGAGCAGGAAAGCAGCTGAACTCTCACTTGATTCAGCAGGACTTTCTTTCTGCTCTTATATAAAATCATCCAGGAATGGAGAGGCCATGCAGAACGCAATTGCGCTCACTCAGAAACCCAGCTCCACTGCAATATGTCCTGATATACAGAGATAGGGCAGGATGGGAATACAGTAAATGAACGTCTACGTTTTGATCTTGTTCATCAGGATGCCTAAGGTCTTTGTTTTAACTTTCAACTGGTGTGTCAGGTTGTGTAATGCTGACAAAGCAATTCTAAACAAATGAGTGCCTATTCCTGACTTGGGTCTTCTCTCTCACCAGGAGAAGAGAAAATTGTTAAGAGCGGTGTTTCGGAGTACTCCTGCAAAAGAACAAACGACCCATGGCCAATAAGAGGAGAAAGAAGTGGCTACATTACAGGCTTTTGATTTTGAGAATGACATTGATGTGTTCTTTGGCAACCTTCTTAATAGGCAGAAAATGACTGGCTGAAGTGGCAGAAAGAATCATGAGTGAAATTAAGAGGAAGGGTGGGGAGAGGTTTATTAAAAGGGAAGGATCGGATGGATAGAAAAGCAGGCTGCAGCTTTTCAAAAGAAGTTCTTTATTGGAGACAGAAGTAGGGATTTTCAGAAGGCACAGAGAATGCTTGAATGAATGACACAGAGATGCTTAAGTCTCATGGCTAGTGTGAAATACCTCCCAAGGAACAGGATAAAATAATAAGCTTCAAAGTCAGCCAGAGGACAGAACACTGAAAGCTGAAAGAACAGGAAAGTGCAGCAGTTCCATGCACATTTACTCAAATGTTAAGTCCTGTTGATTTCAATGGGACTTCCCTAGTAAGCATGGTAGAATTGCACTGTTGGTGCAATAAGAAACCAGGAATTGAAAATGAAATAATCCTTGCAAAACATAATTGCAAAAATAATCTTTGCAAAACATAATTATAGCAACTGCATATTCTGTGGTGAGTCCCATTCTGAAAGCAAGCTTGCAGAATTTGTGACCCACAAAATACACAGACCATCACAGTCATGAATTGTTGCCTGCCAAGGGCTTAGCCACAAGTATTCCCTCTGAGGTGTACAGAGGCACAACTGCGCACCACTTAGCTGAGATGTGTGCATTGTGGAACTTAGCAACCCAGAAGTTCAACAATGACATCATGATGACATCACAGAACCTCTGGAGGCAGCACCACAACTTGTTGGAACTCTTGTTTGTCCCTTGCACAAATGTGGACTCCTTAGAAGGAACACTGTTGGCCACCCCCAGTTCCAGACAGGGAGGGGAAACAGTTTTTTAAGTGTTCCTGGTAAAGTGCCCATCCCTTGATATATTTGACTGGTCCCTGAACATCTGAAAGTTTTTTAGATGCTTTGCCTAAAAAGGAAACTGAACCTTAGACCACTTTGCTCCAGGTGTAAAGACATCCAGTTCAGATGTCATGAATCCATGGTTTAATAATAATAATAATAATAATAATAATAATAATAATAATAATACAGGTATTTCTATACCGCCTTTCTTGGTCCTCAGATTTCTCCTTAGACTTTATTCAAGGCGGTTTACATAGGCAGGCAATTTAAATCCCCGTAGGGATTTTTACAATTTGAAAGAAGGTTTCTATCTTTCAAGAAATCACAACATTCAAGTGTTTCTTTCTTGATCTGGTCGCACATTCTGGCCTCCATCCTCCCACGCTCAGAGCAGATGGAAGAGCTCGGCTCAGCTTGTCAGCTGCTTCAAGGTCGCACGGTGCCGGTGGCCTCAAACTGGCGACCTTCGGATGTTATCTTCAGGCAAATGAAACAATTGCAAATCTTGATCTCACATGCTTCCCTGTTAAGCATGGAGAAGAAAGCTTTTAATTTCTTATCCCAATTTAAAACAAACTGGGATATTCTGCAACATCTGAACTCATCTGAACCCACAGCTGGTTAGCTGTGCAGTTCATCTGAGCCTCATACATCTCAGAGCTCCTGGAAGTTGGTAATGATGGTGATGTCATCACCAGTGCTTCAGGGCTGCTGCTGCACAGCCACAGCAGAGCTCTACACACCTGGAGCAAAATTAGAGGGAATTCTGCTGCCTAATCTACTAGATGGAAACACTTCAAATCTGATTCAAATCAATGATGATCCTATGTCTGGTGAAGCATCGATAGGGTTGCACACCTACTCCCTGGTTAGACAAACCCAACATCTGTAGCAACAAGCAAGATTCCATATTTGCCTTAAAACACGTTATCCAGTTGCAACTTTAATTCTAATGCTAGATAAGACTTCAGAGAAAACAAGACACTGAACTGAGATTCTCGACACAAATTCTACTCTTCCCAGAGAGTGGGACAGTAGTTCCAGGAACTCAGTGAGTTCTCAATCCATTCCCAGAAAACCTTCTTCTGAAATAATTGCTTCGAAGCATTATTTATCTTTAGTTGAGATGCACACATTTGGAAAGCAAGGCATTTAATTATTCATTATAAACATAAACGACACCCATCACTATTTATTAACAGCTCTATCTGCTTTACAAGTAACAGTTCCACCATGAAGAAAATAAAAAATTGATTTGACTAATTAGAGAGGCAGTAAATGGCCAAAACATAAAAGGGCAAACAGTAGACGCAAATTATCAGATTATTTAAGGGGCACCTGAATTTGAAACCTCACAACCTTTTAGTGGCACGCTCTTCCATGTCAGCCCTGTTCATATGAAATTGCCTAAGATCTTGAGAATTTTAAGACCTTGATGCTGGCAGTAGACCCAGCCAGTTTCTTCTCTTGATGTTTCTTCTGCATCCATGTGCAAGGAACTGGGAGTGCTGGCAGCCCAAAATGAACATTATGCTGTCTGTGCCACCACAACAGCTTCCAGAAAAGCATATTATTGGGCTTTGCTATGCTTAGTTGTCAACTCATATGGACAGGTGGTACTTAAGCCTTCTGTTCCATAGGAATCAGGTGACAGAAAGGGCCAATAGGATTATTAGGATTGGGATAGGCCCAACCATACCCCTCACCTGCCCAAACCATGCAATACAGCACACACTGCATGCTATGGGTGGGTGGGAGGAACCAGACAGCCCAGGAGAGATAAGTAAAATATTTTTTACTTATCTCTTCATAGGCCAGTGGTTCTCAAACTTCCCAGGAGATTTACTTCTGGGGTAAGTCTTGCCGGGGGCAGCAAAGCGATCCCCAGGATCACGCCCCTGAAAGGGAATGGGGACTATTTTTAAACTAAACATATGTACTCATGGGGTCTCGGGGGTGTGGGGAGCCCCACAGAGTGCTTGCAGGGCTCCCTGCGGTTTTTAAATAGTGAAAGTTGCAAGCGTAATTAAACTGGAAGTGGAATTTCCGGTTTAGTCGCGCTTGCAACTTTCACCAGTTAGAAGTCATAGGGAGCCCTGCAAGCGCTCCGTGGGGCTCCCCACACTCCCCGGACCCTGAAAGCATGTATACTGACAACAGAGTGCAATGAAACAAACCAGAGTGAAACATCTCCATTCTGTCAAAAGCTATGGCCAAAAAACCAGAAAACAAAAATGCAACAGTCTTATGTAACAAAAAGTACGTAAGAACATAAGAACAGCCCCACTGGATCAGGCCATAGGCCCATCTAGTCCAGCTTCCTGTATCTCACAGCGGCCCACCAAATGCCCCAGGGAGCACACCAGATAACAAGAGACCTCATCCTGGTGCCCTCCCTTGCATCTGGCATTCTGACATAACCCATTTCTAAAATCAGGAGGTTGCGCATACGCATCATGGCTTGTACCCCATAATGGATTTTTCCTCCAGAAACTTGTCCAATCCCCTTTTAAAGGCGTCTAGGCTAGACGCCAGCACCACATCCTGTGGCAAGGAGTTCCACAGACCAACCACACGCTGAGTAAAGAAATATTTCCTTTTGTCTGTCCTAACCCGCCCGACACTCAATTTTAGTGGATGTCCCCTGGTTCTGGTATTATGTGAGAGTGTAAAGAGCATCTCCCTATCCACTCTGTCCATCCCCTGCATAATTTTGTATGTCTCAATCATGTCCCCCCTCAAGCGTCTCTTTTCTAGGCTGAAGAGGCCCAAACGCCGTAGCCTTTCCTCATAAGGAAGGTGCCCCAGCCCCGTAATCATCTTAGTCGCTCTCTTTTGCACCTTTTCCATTTCCACTATGTCTTTTTTGAGATGCGGTGACCAGAACTGGACACAATACTCCAGGTGTGGCCTTACCATAGATTTGTACAACGGCATTATAATACTAGCCGTTTTGTTCTCAATACCCTTCCTAATGATCCCAAGCATAGAATTGGCCTTCTTCACTGCCGCCGCACATTGGGTCGATACTTTCATCGACCTGTCCACCACCACCCCAAGATCTCTCTCCTGATCTGTCACAGACAGCTCAGAACCCATCAGCCTATATCTAAAGTTTTGATTTTTTGCCCCAATGTGCATGACTTTACACTTACTGACATTGAAGCGCATCTGCCATTTTGCTGCCCATTCTGCCAGTCTGGAGAGATCCTTCTGGAGCTCCTCACAATCACTTCTGGTCTTTACCACTCGGAAAAGTTTGGTGTCGTCTGCAAACTTAGCCACTTCACTGCTCAACCCTGTCTCCAGGTCATTTATGAAGAGGTTGAAAAGCACCGGTCCCAGGACAGATCCTTGGGGCACACCGCTTTTCACCTCTCTCCATTGTGAAAATTGCCCATTGACACCCACTCTCTGCTTCCTGGCCTCCAACCAGTTCTCAATCCACGAGAGGACCTGTCCTCTAATTCCCTGACTGTGGAGTTTTTTCAGTAGCCTTTAGTGAGGGACCGTGTCAAACGCCTTCTGAAAGTCCAGATATATAATGTCCACGGGTTCTCCCGCATCCACATGCCTGTTGACCTTTTCAAAGAATTCTATAAGGTTTGTGAGGCAAGACTTACCCTTACAGAAGCCATGCTGACTCTCCCTCAGCAAGGCCTGTTCGTCTATGTGTTTTGAGATCCTATCTTTGATGAGGCATTCCACCATCTTACCCGGTATGGATGTTAGGCTGACCGGCCTATAGTTTCCCGGGTCCCCCCTCTTTCCCTTTTTAAAAATAGGCGTGACATTTGCTATCCTCCAATCTTCTGGCACCGTGGCCGTTTTTCAATTTCCTGAACTCAGTACAATTTCCTGAACACAGAATGAACCAATGAGACTGATTGAATGAGATACTATTATGATACAGCATGGAACCAATAAGGTGTTAGCAAGGTGACACCCTGGGGGGGGGGACACCAGGTGTGGATCCAGTGTTTTTATTGGGGGGCATGAGCACTACTTTAACTCCAGAGCCCAGGTCAACCAGGTGGGTAGACCTGGGCTCCTGGTTGAACTTGGGCCTCAGTGGCCAAGGTTTGCTGGACGGATAGATCTGGGCTCTCATCTGGACTTGAAGCCAAGCTCTATCTGCCAGGTAGACCTGGGTTCCCATTCTGACTACTCTCTGGAGCCACCTCTTCCAGGCAGGTAGCCCTGGGTTCCCATCCAGACTTGGAGCCCAGATCTACCTGCTTGGTAGACCTGGGCTCCCATTCCAACACCCTCTGGAACCCTGTGCTAGGCAGGTAGATCTGGGCTCCCATCTGGATTTGTCTACCTGCTGGGAAGACCTGAGCTGCCAACCCAACTGGCACCTGATTTTGCTCCCCATCCTGGTGGAAGCCCTTACCTACTGACAAATTAAAGTTGTCATATGGGGGATGACAAAAATGTATGGCCTTGGGTGTCAAATGACCTAGCTATGCCACTGCTCATGGGGGTAGGTCCAAGTCAGGAAGAGTGGATAGGATCTCAGCATGTACAGCAGCTCCTGTGATCCTTCTCCTCCTGCCACTGACTCACAGGAGGTTACTTGGACTGCTGTCATCTGCGCACAACCTCTGGTCATTTGCCTAGTTGGTCGCTGCCTGCCAAACAGTGGAGTGGGTCTCCTGCCTCCAGTCCACGTCTTATGCTGATGGATCAGGAAATGCGTCTATGTAAACCCCAGATAGGATTGGACTGTAAATCTCTGACTGGTCTTTCTCCTCACTCTGAGCATTATCTTTTAGGTGACGCTCAAGCTCTGTTCAGACTGAGCCGACCTGCTTGCTCTCTGTCTTGCACCTCCCACTCACAGGTTTAACACCTCACCGGCTTGCCAGATCACTCATTTGCCAAGCTCCTCGCTCTGTCTTGTTTCATCTCCTACAGGCTGTCAGGGGTGACCCTCTGTTATGAAGTGTGTGTGTGTAGACAGCAGCAACAACAGCAGCTGCTGTGAGCAGTAGCAACAACAACCATATAGTTAATGAGGAGAGCTGTGGACACTTTCCTGACCTGATGACATCCTCGCTACATATCCCCAATCCATAAGCAGTATGTATTAAGAAAACAACTTCTGACTGACTTGAGAAACCAAAAATTATTTCTTGAAGAAATTTTTTTCTTCTCCACCTCTATGACTACCTCAACATATGACTCCAAAGCCCGCTTACATGTTCATGTTCAATGTCAGCATAAGCCTACATATGTTCATTCAGAAGCTAGTCCCACTGAGTTCAATGGGACTTGCTCCCAGGCAAATGTGCATATGATAACTGAATTTATGATCCTTTGCCTTCCTCTGACTCTCTTTCTCTTTGGTTCAAATCTTCCTGGTTTGTCTTTCTGCTTTCTCTGTCTCTGTGCACTTGTGTTTCTAATCAGTCCTCAATCCCACCAACTGCAGATCTTTCAGTCAAAGAGAAAGTTCTTTCCCTCCTCATGGCTGCCTCTCTACCAGCAGAAAGAGTTAGCCCTCTATAGTTATTTTCCCTTTAACCCTTGGATGCGCCAAGAAGCAAAGCATTTGGGGGCTTTTTGCCCCCTCTGGTTGACATTCTCATAGTTTCAAACTTCTACAGTTCATTGAATACTCAGAAATCTCAATTTTTTTGAAGGTACAGTAGTCTTGTTTTGGCTACAATCCTACTGGCATGAAGGTGGGGACTTTAGAAATAGATGAATGCAGTAATTGGACTTGCAATAGGTGAGACCTACTGAGAGAAGGACAAAAACAAGCAAGGTCACTAAGGTTTTTTTTTTTTTTTTTACCTTTCCTCAGTAATGCCCCATAATACATAGCCTTACTTTCAGTGCACTCCCCATCACAGTAGCAGACATTTTGCTAGTATAGTAAGTTTATTAAGGTTCTGTGTGATTGAGAGGGTAGCATGACCAGGTTAATGAATAGGACCAGTTACAGAATTCCGAAATCAGTGTTATTTTGGTGGGTCACCTTAGGAATGCATTTGAGAATCTCTCCATGAAGAAACAATATTGATATATTGCTTTCTATTTCCTGCCCTCATTTTTTTTTACATAAACTATTGAGAACATTATACAGAAATTAAACAAAGATGCAAAGCATGCAAATGTAAGGTTGTTATTTTTCTTCCATATGCCACTTATCATTTAGTGAAAACCATAACTAGGCAACTTCTGCATGCACAATCTCTCTCTCTCTCTCTCTCTCTCTCTCTCTCTCTCTCTCTCTCTCTCTCTCTCTCTCTCTCTCTCTATATATATATATATATATATATATATATATATATATATATAAGCCAGTTGTCACTATTCCACTCCACATTCCCAACCTTCTGCCACATCCAAATATAAGCAAGAAATAGAAGCCAAGCTGGAGAAGACAGAAGCAGGTTTGGTTCTTAATGTTTGGTGTCAGAAGAAACAGGAAGCAAGTTTAATTCCCATCACACCAGTGCACCTCTTGGCTTTCAGTTTACTATTTATGTAAGTGAACAGTAGACATTTACTCCTATGGACAAATTAGAATGCTGCCCTTGGAAACAACATTGTGACGGCAATAGTCAGTTGGATATCAGGCAAGGATAATTCCAACAGAAACTCCACTGTCTGCGAATACAGCACTCATCATAACAACAAGCATTTTGCTGGTCTATATATAAAAGTCAGATCTCAAGATTCTACATCACATTCCAGTATGAGAAAGAAACAGAACTCAGGATCGAACTAGGCAGATTCATACATTCATTTGCACATGCCTGATCTCATCTGATCTCGGAAGCTAAGCAGGGTCAGGCCTGGTTAATACTTGGATGGGAGACCACCTGGGAATACCGAGTGCTGTAGGCTTATACTATAGTCTTTCGAGACTGAAGGTTGCCAACCATGTTAAGTCTCACTGATCAAGTTCACCCCAGTGGTGACCATCATGGAATCCTTTTACTTCCTCTCCCATCAGTAAATGCCATTCACTCAGAACAGCCTTCAAGGGTCCTTGCAATATACAAGTTCTCTCTCCACATGCATCATAATGACAGGAATGTTGATATAGATCAGTCACCTGACCACATTATTATTAATTCTTCTTACCCATATCAGACATCTCTGGCACAGTCACGATGTAAGGTCCATCTGTAAATTTGGGTGCATTGTCATTGATGTCTTGTACTTTGATAATAAACTCTGATTCTGGCTCAAGTGGCTTGTTTGTCCGTCTGTCAATGGCCTGGGCATGCAGTACATAGTGTGTCTTCTTCTCTCGATCTAGACTTTTGGTTGAGTGGATGTCCCCTGTTGTGTCATCAATAATAAATATAGTCCCAGCCCCTTCTCCAGTAAGAATGTACTTGACTGATCCATCACCTTTGTCGGAATTGGAGTGCAGCTGTAAAACAGACACATATTTAATAAACATCAGTAGATATGTGCTGGTCTATCAGAAATAAAATCTAAAGTAGAGTCCTGCATTTATTGGAATGAACTGAAATATCAATGTAGTTAGCAAGCTTTGGAGCTTTCTAGACCTATTCCACAGGCTGGTTGTTAAGAGAGAGAGAAAGGTAAGAGGTAAAGTGACACATGACAAAAAATGATAGACTTTGGTTTTCCATCATGCCCAACGTTGTTTATCCCCCGTCCCCTTATTTGGCTTAACATCTAGCCCAGGGGTCTCTAAACTTTTTGGCCAAAGGGCCACATCAAACATCTGGCACAGTGTCGAGAACCAGAAAAAAAATTAAATATAAAATTTAAATAAATACATTAGAGATGGAACTTAGATGAATGAATAAATGGGCTCAAATGTCCAGGATTTCTCCAAACATCAACAAAGCACAAAGCACACACTTAAACAAACGCCCATTCCCCCACCCCACAAGTACAACAAGTACAACTCTGGTTGTGTTGTTTGGTCAACTGGGCCAGAGGCTCTCAAGGAATCAGCGGCTGGCCGTGGGTCGGATAGAGGCTGGCCACGGGCCACATCTGGCCCCTGGGCCAGGGTTTGGAGACCCCTGATCTAGCCTTTAGGAGAAGCCTTATGGTGAAGTTTGCAAACTACTACTACTTTGTGATATTTTCCTTGGTCCTAACAAAGGGAGGTAATCCAAAACTACTTTGGAATTTAAATAATATGTACCATAAGCTTTCACTATAACATAAGTTTGTGATAAGAAAAATCCATGAGTCATTAGCACTGCTTAAAGAGTGAAATTTTCAAACTGTGTGAGAACAAGCCTTCCTAAACCAAACAACTCAA
Source organism: Tiliqua scincoides (assembly GCF_035046505.1). Classification (NCBI taxonomy): domain Eukaryota; kingdom Metazoa; phylum Chordata; class Lepidosauria; order Squamata; family Scincidae; genus Tiliqua; species Tiliqua scincoides. The sequence goes on along the minus strand of NC_089824.1, from coordinate 92,027,780 downwards.
ACTAGTCAAACCACTAGAAATCCAGTTTCTTTAGCCGTCATAATCTTAGTCTAGGAAGAAAGGGGTGAAAGACAATGAAGGAGGGAAGCAGCATTGCCCCATAGCATGTTTTAAAGACCCAGGGGAAGACATGTGAAGGGGGAAAAGCCTTGCAGAAAATATTTAGATTGTTATTAAGTACATATACCACTTTTCAACAGGAGTAGTTTACAGTTTACATAGTAAAAATCAATCAACCAATCAATTGGTTCCCAGTCCCCAAAGGGCTCACAATCTATCAAAAACTGCAGAAGAGAAACCAGCACCAGATGCTCTGCTGGTGCAAAGAGGGACTGTTGTCTCCCCCTGCTAAATACAAAAGGATACCACTTTGAAAGGTACCTCTTTGCCCAGTTAGATGTGGTTTACTACTTTCTATGCTGAAATTGATCCAGTAGCTGTTAATGTGAAACCAGCAAAGGGTTAAAAAAAGACAGGTACATAATACAATAGTTTGTAAAACTTGAGAGTTCCTTGTTTTCATTTTTTTTTTTTACACTCTAGTTGCAAAACAGCTGCTGGGGAAAAGTGCCGGAGGCACCTCTCTGCTGTTCCCTTGATAAACGTTGCTACGGTGAAATATTCTGTTTTTTGTTCTTGAATTTCTAAGGACAGAACCCTAGCTCTGAACAAAGATTCGATTCTACACAATTAAAGAAAAAAAAACTTTCAAGCCCTTCTCTGAATCCCATGGTTAGTATTTTACATTTCAATTAAGGTAAAATAGAAAAGAAGACAAAGTATTGAGGTATTGCTATTATCAAACACTGTAATTTTTTAAAACTTGTCCTCATATAGAAATCACTTCTCACATTTTCTATCCATCCTGCTATTATAACTAAGGCCACATGGAGTTTCCATGAGCTTACTGCTAACATTCTGAAGTGAAAAGGGAGGATGATGTGATATTTTTTTTCACCTCAATGAATTAATTCCACCTTCTTTGCCCTTGCAAAGCAACAATGGAGATCTAGTCAGACTGTTTCCTGACATGCTTAAAAGGTTGTGTGTCAATCAGCTAAAAGCTTATTTAAAGCTAAGCATTTGAACTTAACCAATTAGAAAGAGAATCTCAAAGCCAAAGTAGGACGAGACCTTTATAAGGACTAAAATATATCCAAGTGGAGAGTAAGTTTTTGAGTCCAGCACTCTTCATCAGGCTGAATATCAAACAAAACAGGAGAAACAGAAGTGGAACATGATAGAAAAACGCCCTAATCTGCAATTTGATAAATCTGCCATTTGTGTGTGTGTGTGTGTGTGTGTGTGTGTGTGTGTGTGTGTGTGTGTGTGTGTGTGTGTTTTAATGAGGGAATTGCAGAAACTCCCTGAGATATCTCAGTTGTCCAGTATAGAAAGTCACTTGGTTTCCTTTGAAAATTTGCTGGTACTTCTCCTTGAGAAAGAGCTTCAAAATTGTTTCACATGTCACTTGCTTGAAATGTCAGAGGCAACCCCACTTCCCAGAGCCGTTGGTACAAATTGAAATCATTCTCACATCTAGCAGAGGAGAATCAAAAAGTCTGCATAAAGCCTCCTGCACTTTATTGTAAGACTATAGGGTCAAACACCACACAAAAATGTGCACTGTTGAAGTTTGCCTTCAACCAAAAGCATCTCTTTTTGTCTAAAGAACAGCCATGGGAGGTGGAAAACTTAGTCAGAGCTGGGAGGTTCATTATGCCCTGAACACTTTGTTTAATCTGAATAAAATCACTTCTCTAGAGGAATGATGTGCACCTGAAGTGAAATTGCCACACTTCAGCAGGGCGCTTGTTGGAATAAAAACAATGCATAGAGAAAAAATTAAAGTCCCCCTTCCTGTGTGCCCCAGTTTTGGATGGGGATCACTACCCCATGAGTTTTTAAGAAAAAAAAAAAAAAAAAAAAAGAGGAACTTCCAGCTGAAATTATGTCTAGGCAGGACACATCTGAGTATTTTTTTTATACTTGGGGTTTTCCCATCATTTCCTATTTTGTCAGCATTCTCCTTTTTATTTCTCCTTTTCCAAAGCGGTTTTGGGCTTCATGAACAGGAGCCCCTTAAACTGCACAAAGAACCTGTATGAAAACTTCAAAAATAATTCAAAAGCAGATTGTGATACAATATTGGGCACTCTTTTTTGAAGAGGGGAAAAAATCCTGCTGGGTATATGCAAGGACACTCTTTAGGACACCCCTAAAGGGGTTAACTGGTCAAAAATTCCATCACTTTAAAAAGCTGTTTATTCAGGGATCTAAGCAGGATTGATGTTAAGGGTCAGTCAAGTCAGACACTGACCAAAGGCTCAAGTCTTTTGGGAAGCCCACCCAGTCACATTTACCTCAAATGCGAAGAACTGGTGGTAGTGGCTGCAACCAATCAAACTATAAAAGAGTGGGGCAGGAGACCTACCATTGCCCTGAGGTCCCAAGCAATCTTGGTAATTGCAGAGAATACAGTATTAATAGGATCTTTTTTTTTTTATGAGACTTGAGTGTCATTACACAGACGACTTATCAGAGAACCCATTGCTAAAGACACACGCACGAAAAGTCTGCCTTGTACTTTATTTGTTGGAAATATTACCTGGTCTGGAAGAGAAGAAATTGAAAATAATAGCTTCCAAGAAAATAAAACCTGAGATGTCCCCTTTTATCAGCTTGGAGGGCTTCAATTTTTGCCATCTCTAATAACAGTTTGACTTCAGAATGATTTATGATGGCTCTTCCATCTTTAACTGGCCCTTTTTTAAGAGCATGACTAACCCAGAGAAGAGAAATGAAACTGACAGCTCTTTGTATTTTACAGAAAGTTCATGTTTTTCTTCCTTGGGTCCAATTAGCTGCTTGCTGGTATTTTCTTTCATCATTGGGGGATTCATGAAATGAAATGGTTCTTAATGTAACAAAATACAGGTAAGTTTCTATAGGTGAAGCTAATGAGATGTATCTTTCAAAAGGTCAACAAGCCTCATTGAAATTGATGTAACAAAGTCACATGTTTACTTGAAAGTGGGTCCCACTGTGTTCCCTTACTTCAGGTAAGTATATATAGCATGCAGCCTTAGTCACAAGTAATTTGTATTTAATTTTCAGTGGTGCTTAATCAGGATTCACCGCCTAGGTTATGGCCTATAGTTTCTTTATATTTTTGTGAAAATTCCTTCTGAGGAATACCTTGGAAATAAAACAAAAGAAATCCACCACAGGTACATTTCAAATTACAGAAGAGAGACAAGAAGCTTACTTTCAGCTAGTATAAGCCCACAGGTAATCTGCCAGATTTAAACTTGGAGAACACAGTTTTACATCCTTATGTGAAGTACATTTACAGTTCAGTGAGGTGGTAGGCACCATATCCCATAATACATAATGATGGCACATCCCCAAGATGACCCAGGTCTCTTACAGTCCAATCCTATCAAAATTCCCCTGTGCCGATGCAGCGGGGCCACCGTGGCTTGTGCGATATCCTGTAGGGGAATTTTGCAGTTGGGAGGTTTCTTGAGGTAAGGGGGCATTTGTCCGCTTGCCTTGGGGAAAGCCCAAGATGTGGCAGTTGGTCTACTTGGACCTGCACCTGCTATTTCACTGCTGCAAGTCTGAGTGGATCCTTGTCTGTAAACATGGCCTGGAAAGGGGGACAGGATACAACATACTCCAGTGTCACCACTCCCGCCCCCTCACAGGACACGATTCACCCACCCCACCCTCACACTGCCCTGTTCCTCGGCCTCCCCACCCTCCCACCACCCCTGCACTGCTCAGCATGGAGCTTACCTGCTCTGGCGCCAGCAGGACAGGCCTTCCCACCAGCACTACCAACTCCAGTGTTGTCACAATGTGTTTTATGGCGTGTTTGCAACAGTCTGCGCTGACAGAGCGCTTGCTCCCCCTGCACAGAGGCACCATAGGTTTGTGCCAACACTCACCCAGGGACACTCAGAAAGCCATCTCCAGACTCCTCAGCAGAGCCATGCTCCTCACTGCAATCTCCATTTTATACCTTGTTCCAAACTTGCTGACGTTGACATGGATTGAGACTATCACCAAATGACCCCCTAAAAAGCTACTTTTGACCTGTTATTTTTGCTCCTTCCCCATTTCACTTGTTCACTCTTTTCACTTGCTCAGATTTCCTATCTGAAACTGAAACTGTCAGAATGGGTGTCGGCATTGGATGCATCTGCTCCTGCTACAGTTTAACTTTCAGAGAATGAGTTGGCGCATATTCCATCTGGAATGTCTCCTGTGCATGTCTATGGCACATGAACTGGGTACGCACAGGGCCCAGCTGTCACACATGGCCCCAACTGACAGTGAAAAGGACTATATGTCCATTATAGTGAGGTTATAAAGAACCCAGTCAGTAGTCTAAACTATCAGCGGATGTATTGATTATTATGCACCTTGCTGCATCATTTAAAAGCCTAGCATTGTGCATTTGCAGGGAATGGGCTTTATCTGCCTTCCTAAATTCACACATTAAAGATGAGAGCACCCACTTTGCTGAATTAATCACCTCAGTAACAACAACAACAACACCACCACCATTTCACACCACCCCCAATTGCAGTGCTTCTGTTGTTATGTAGTGAGGCTAATTTCTAATTTCCTCAGAATCCAACCGGAACAAAGAGACATGGCTAAAGTGCAAGAAATAACGCCGCCATTCAATTCCGCAGGGCTTTAGATATTAATGTAAACAGGTTAATCTGGCTAAAGCCAGATTAGTTTTGCAAGACTAAGTTGCATCTGAGGCAATTAAATCCCACAGTCTGCATTGTGACTAATGTGCGTGCCGATGTCCCGGTGGAAAGGGCTGGCGCATAATGCTAAGAGCAGGAAAGCTGAAGCGGCTTGGGAAATGAATGTGAACCAATATATAGAATAAACAGGAGGGGGGGGAACTCTCCGGGAGCTCTGAGGAAATTACTGCCTGGCCTTGAGAGAGAAACAGAGAGCAGATTTAATTCAGGCCTGCAACCAAATGTAGCCTATCAGCCATGCTCACCAGCAGATCTGCATGGCTTATGAACCACTGAGCTAAAAGTCACGCACCAGGCACAGACGGCAGTCCGCCAGGGGCACAATAAAGTTCCTGCTTTGGTTGTCTGTCTAGGACTGCTAACACATGAATGAATGACTTGGGGAGTCAAATATCCAGCAGGTCTCAATGTTATGGCTGATGGGTCATAATGGGAAGCACTACAGGTCAGTGATGGAGCATGCAGAAGGCCATGGGTGCAATCCTGGCATCTCAAAGCAAGGCTGAGAAAGAGCCTTTTCCGAAGCTCTGAAGAGCTACTATCAGTCATTGCAAACAATTCTGAGCCAGATGGCCGAATGACCTTACTCAGTATAAAGTGGTGTCATATATTTGTAAAGCTACAATCCGCCTTCTGGTTCACAAGTGGTATGGGTCTGATTTAAGCAACATCTTTTACCAGCATCATTTCCATTTTCCTTTCATCCTTATCCCATTTGATTCCATTTGCTCATTTTTAAGCAGTGCACAAGTGTGTGTGGGGGGGAGGGGGGGAACACAGCATTCTACCCATGAGAACAGTTCAGCATCCTTCAAGTCATCAGACTGCGGCTAGGCGGGTCACCCGGTGTGCTACCTCCACACTCACATGCCTTGCCAAACATGCCCTAACCCCACTCGCTCAAGAAGCAGAAATTCCATGGTTACTGCAGGTCATTGATCTCCTGCCATATGGCATCGCTAACATAGGTTTATACTGAACAAAAGAAGGGATTAGCTGCAAAGAACAAGAATTCAGACAGGCACATTCAGGCCAGCTTCAATCCCTGGCTATGTAAGCATGACTCCTAGCGATCGGATGCATCAGCATGCCAAAAATGCAGACAGAAAAGGAAGAGAAGGCTGTAGGGCCGCGGTTTTCACACTCTCTAGGAGTTTGAAACCCGCAGTAAGTCTTTACGGGGGTGGGGGGGAGGCAGCAGGGGCAGGGGGAAGTCAGCCACGCAATCCCCAGGACTGCTTTGCTCAGGGGGCTGCAGGGACTGGGGTGCACCCTCCAGTCCCTGCAGCCCCGTCAGAAGGGAAAGCGGAGCGATCGTGCTCTGCTTCCGGTTTTGCGGAGCGGAGCGCGATCGCTCCGTTTTCCCTTTTCCTGACTTGGGGAGCCCTGCCGAAGGTTGCACAGGGCTCCCTGCACCCCCGGGAAGCTGCAGGAGGCTTGGGCAAGTGCACCCAAGCCCCTGCAGCCCCCCTGAGCGGTGTGATCCTGTGGATCGCGCCGCTGCCTTCCCCCTGTCTCCTGGCTACCCCCGCCCCTTAACGGGGCAGAGGCCAAAACTCACAGGCTGGAGCATCACGACACCCCAGTTTGAATACCATTGCTGTAGGGGATCATGTGTGAAACAGCAAGCATTTGCTGTTCATTTCACAAATGAAATCAAGCTGGCTTCTTGCACTACTCGTGTACAGCAGACATAGCGTAGAATTTTATAAAAATGCTAATGTACTGAAACAGCAGCAGAAAGATACAAGGCATGCTCCACTAAATAAGATAAATAGTATATAATGAGAATCCAGCATGCTACTGAGAAGATAGGCAGCTATCAGTCTCCAGGTTCTGCCTCAATTCTCCTCACAAGACACAGCCACTTATAAGTGATACTCCTTGGAGAGGCAGATTGCAGCCCTGTTAATCTTGACAAGGATAAAGCTGATTTGGAGAGTCTGTGGCTGTCCTGGACAACCTGGCCTCACCCTCCTCCATGAGTCAAGCCAGCGGAGCAAAACCTGCGGCCTTTAGCTGAGCATGGGGAAGAGGAAAACCCACTCATGTTCAGACCTTAAAGCGCAGGCTAGCAATCCCACTGGCTCCAGTGGTGTCACTAGGATTTGCGTCACCCGATGCGAGAGGCCTGTGCATCACCCCAAGTAGTGGGCGGGGCAATGCCCCAGGTGGGCGTGGTGATGTACCACCACCTCGCACCCACCGGTTTTTTGGCTGTAGCTTTTGTTATAACACAGATATTTCAATGTGGTTTGTTTCATTGCATTCTGCATGAAATTACACATTGATTGATATATAACATGATGGTCTTATTCCTCCAAATTCTGATTTTAGTGATTTTGAAAACTTGTAGAGTCTCTCTCTCTCTCTCTCTCACACACACACACACACACACACACACCTTGTGTCAACTTACTAACAACTTATTGCAGCAGTTCTCAAACTTTTAGCACCAGGACTCACTTTTTAGAATGACAATCTGTCCAGGACCCATGGGAAGTGATGTCATGGTCAGAAGTGACATCATCAAGCAAATTAAAATAAATAATTATAAATAATTAAATTAAAATAAAATAATTAAATAAGGGGGAGCCAGTCCTGTTCCACCAAGTGAATTTACTCCGAAATAAGTCCTATTGTGGTCAATGGGGCTTACTCTCAGGAAAGTGTGGATAGGATTGCAGCCTGTGAGCCCAATCCTATGCATGTCTACTCTGAAGTCAGTCCCACAGTGGTCAATGGAGCTTACTCTGTAGTCTGCCTATAATAAAAACCCCCGAAAAAGAATCAGTGAGCTCTTCAGCCCTCCCAGTGCCCAGTTTTAAGTTCTTCTATTTCAGGCATATCAAGATAAAGACCCACCTGGCTTCACAAGTGCAAAATAGAAAAGTTTCCCCTTACCATTCAAGCCTCTTTTTGGTTCTTTTTAGGGGGGGAGAGGCTGCCTTCTGGAGCAGCTCCATCAGATCAGGACCCTTCTGGTGTACTCACATTCCCCTTTGCCTGGCCTGACCACCAGCCAAGGCACGTCTGCCTACTCGCAGGTAAACGCGACTGTGAGGCTGCTTTGCTTTCTATAGGGCTCCATAGACTGGGAGGGAGGTAGCTGGGAGGGAGGAACCTCTTTCTCCGGTGTTTTTGGGGCTGCACGCACAGGATTAGGACAACCTTGGAGCCTCTCAGCCTGCCTTGATTAAGGCAAGTCTGCCTACTTGCGAGTAAACGTGACCACGTGACTTTGTTTCTGGCTCAGACTCGCAGCTAGGAGGGGGGAACTTCTCCAGTGGTTTTGGGGGGCTGCATTCATTGGATCGGGACCATTGTGGTGTCGTTGGATTCCTCTCAGCCTGCCCTTTCCAATGGACTATGGCAAGTACACCTACACACGATACGGCTCACTTTCACTTTTCATAGAGCTAAATGCATTTTTTCCTTCCGGTTTTTTGGCCATACCTTTTGAACGAAAGGAGGGATTTCAATTCTGTTTTTTGCACTGCACTCTGCTAGCCATTCCACATCCAATGGGGCATGACATGTGTGACATGACATGGTAGCTCCTGAAGCTGCAATGTTAGCATGTCCTCCCCCAGGCGCGTCACCCCCCGGCGCGTCACCTGTTGCAGCCCGCACCCCCCGCATCCCCCTAGTAATGCCAGTGACTGGCTCATTCCTGGTTCTCTTTGCCATGGCTGGCTATGCTCTGCTTTTGAGGTCGACCTATATGCTAGGCAGCACAGTTCCCATTGCCTCCACTTGCTCTCCTTAGCTTTTTCCCCCATTTCTAGGTTGACCTGTGACTTAGCAGTGTCCACACTCAACATGTACGCAAACCAAAATATGTGCATCCACTTGTATGGAGGTGGAGGGGAAGTTGGAGTTTCCCTGGTCCCCAGCTACGTACATTTATCTCGAATCCCAAATGACAGCACCTCAGCCCAAAACAACTTTGTACTTTTTTCCCCTTTTCAGCAGAGCTCAGCAGCCCCCTGACGGCCCAGTGGTCTTCCAGCAGCAAAACAATTTCTCTTTCCCTTCTAGCCCCAAGAACCTCTCCCAACTATGGCTCTCCAACTACAAAAACAGTTTTTAATGAAATATATAATTCAGAGGTGGGCAATCTCACAGGCAATCTCTTTCTTTTAACTGTAATGGTGGCTCTAAAGTGAGAAGAAACCATTTCCCCCCAACTAGACTGACAAATGAAAACAAACAAACAACAGAACTGCTTCACCCATCTGGAGAATGAGCTTTTTGAGAGCACAGCAAATGATTCGACAGAAATTGTCTAGGAATAAAAACCAACAGCAGTTGAGATAGTATTTGCTTTAGAGTCTAACACAATGTCAAAAAAGTATCAGTTTCTGTGGCAAAATGTACTCATTTAAAGTCCATCCATTCCTCATAGTTTAAGGGAGCCTGAATAATAACGGAGCAAGCACACACAAGCACGAGGTTTCAAAATCACACCAAAAGGAGGGAGGCTGAGGCAAACGATCAATAATGTCAGTTACTTGTGTTGTTGAAAAAGATGGAAAACATCAAGGTACAAAGATGGACAACATCAGGGTACAAAGAGCAAAGGGAGCCAAATGTTTCAAAGTTTCCTGTGAAATATTATATCAGCCCCTGTGCTGCCTGCGACTGCAAGGTGTAGATCGGGCCCTGGCTGAGATAACTTTACTTTCTCAAATGAAAATCGCCTGCTGTCAGGAGCAGAGCCTTTGACTGTAATTGCCCTGAGACTTTGGAGCACTTTCCAGCTGAGATGCAGAGCTCTTCCTCCCTCCTTCCTTCTGGCAGGACTGTAAGACCTTCTTTCTTGGTAGGGCTCCAACTGTTGGCTTTGCAATGCCTGGGTACCAGCTGTATTGCTTTCTGTGCTGATAATGGCTCCAATTACTGTATTGTTCTCTTTTTCCTGTTCTAGTATTCTGAAGTGTTCATTTTATTAAAGTGACTTGGGCTGCAAAGTGGGAAAACATAGGGGGGGGAATAACCAGGATGTAAAGGTAAACATGGGTGGGCACTGTGCAGCATGGAGCACAAGCAGCAGTAGGTATAGCTGGACAGAAGCAGGACAGAAGAATGGCTGTAGTCATCATCCCATGGCTGGTCCAAGTCTTCCTGATGCCTGATACAGCATGCCAAATGCTGCTCCCTCTTACCTGATGATGTGCCAACCTCTGCTCCTCCCTCTCTTCAATGTTCCACCTTAGCACTCTCCTCCCCTCCCTAGTTCCTCTTCTGCCTCCCTCTAGCTTTTCCAATCCTAGTTGTGCAAAGAGGAATAGGAGCAGTGGAGGCAAGTAGACGGGCAGAGATGGGTGCCCCTTCCACCAAACTGCTACCTGAGGGAATGACTTGAGTTGGCTTCATGGTTGGGTAGCACCCAGATCATCACACACATGGTCACACACTCAGGCCTGCCTTTGCAGTGCTGTGCTGCTGTAACTCATCAGGAAAGAACCAGAAACCACATCAAGGTGAAGCGGGGAGGGCTACATATGTGCTGCTGTGGGCAGAGTTCATACCCTGAACACGCATACGCAAAAAGAAAAAATGACCAGTCTGCTTTAATACACATTTTCCCCAGTAGTGAACATTATGCAAGTACTCGTACTTATTGTGCTAAGTTCTTTAAGATATAGGTCAGACCTCAGTACCTGCTGGAGATCCATTTCTAGACACACAGCCCCCATGGATACCAAAACCTATCATGAATAATTTGGAAGAATCTTCTATCATGTTTAGGAAGTACAGTGAGGATCTCTTGATCTGTGATGGGTCAAATTCACAGGTCCTGAGCCCACAGATAAGGAAGGCCAACTGTACTGGTAAATGAGAACTACTGGTGGTTAGATCTCAAGGAGTTTATGAACAGCCTAATTTAAAACACACAAAAAATGGTTGGCAACCTTCAGTCTCGAGAGACTATGGTATAAGCCTACAGCACCCAGTATTCCCAGGCGGTCTCCCATCCAAGTACTAACCAGGCCTGACCCTGCTTAGCTTCCAAGATCAGAGGAGATTGGGCACGTGCAGGGTAACAATTCTAATGCAAAATCCACTTGGTTTGTGGGGCAAACCCAGACAGACACTGCAGCCTTCTCTAATTTGGTGCCAGGGCCCATGAGAAGGGGTGCACGGGGCACACTGTACTTGGGCCTGTGTCAGAAAGAGGGAGCCAAATGAGGCAAGCCAAGGAGGCAAAGGAGGGGAACTGGAAATTTCCTGGGATCTCAGAAAATGTTTGCATACATTGTGTGAAAACTAGCACTCACATTTTGTGTAAGCCTACATAATTCGTAGAAATTAGGATCCAACGACCATATGAAATTATGATCCAATGGAGAAGAGAAGGGACCCAAAAGAAACTTTGTACCCCCTGATAACTCTTCTCAGTGGCCCTGCATGGTGCAAAACCTTGCTTAAAATATTGCAATACTGATTGGATTTCTCTTGACTTCCTTTGAAGGCTTTGCCAAGAAGAACCCCCAAGTTTGTGTTTGAAACAAACCCCCAACTCAATTTTGGCAAGATCTGGTGACCTGCATTCCCACTCTCCCACCCCTAGGGAAAAGTCGCTGTTCACATCAAAGCTGTTTTGGCTTCCCTTTAAACCCGTTAGATGTTATGCCTGAGGAAGAGTTCCAGGGTGCGATCTCAGGGTACGTGATGCTGCAACCTTGCTAAAGCCAAGTATGGCTCACTCTGGCCAGTGCTTAGATAGATGATCACCTGGGAATCCAAAAGACACCATGAGCTCAGTGACAGAAGAAACGTATCCAGCATATACATGCACTAAAACAAAATTTGTTACAATTATGGCTTTAGATGAAGTGCCAATCTCAATAGCGCAGGGAAACAAAAGCCGATACAACTAGAACAGTTATTTTCAAACTTTCTGGGAACACTTCCTATATTTCTCTGCTGCTGGGCCTATGCACCTAGTGGAAGGTGTTCAGGCACATTCTAGGATACATTTTCTATCCCACAGGCTAAATTCCCCCAGCAGAATATAATGCAGAAGCTTGGCGGTGTTTCCAGATGCAAAAGTGATGACAACAAATGTCATCAGTGGACATCCAGGAACGCTGAGTTTTGGGCTGTGCAGTGCATGGCTTGGCCAGGTTTTGAGCTGTGCAGCTTAAAGGGAACAGTGCCCAGAGGCCTACTGGTCAGTTCAGTTGGGCACTGCCACTACCTTGTATCTATCCTGTCCTGCACTGAAATTTCTCCTGAGGCTGTAGGTTGCAAGAGAATATCCAGAGTGACAGACAAGCCTCCTTGAGAGAAATCTGCCCACAATTACTGATCTTTAAATCAAAGAACCCCAGAATTCTTGGGAACGTGGTTCGAAAATCACTGATCTAGGACAACAATGTATCCAGCAAAAATAATACATGCTTAAAAATGTGGAGTGAACTCGCGACTGGCAGCTTTAAGGACTGAATTCTTTACATGAAACCCAGACAGTGAAAGCTCTGACATCAGTGGAGTGCATGGATTTGTGGAGGAAACAAATGGGTCAGCAGCCCAGCACTCCCACAGGCTGCTCATGCAGATGTCCTTGATTTGAGCCACTTCAGGCACGCTGACAAACCAGCTGTTTTTTTATTTGCTTTTACTTCCACAGGCAAATATAGGAAGTCAGTGACTTGTTCCACTTAGCTGCTCCCCATGCAAAAAGCAGCACTAATATACCAGAGGAAGATTCCATAGCAAGAGGGTATACAGATAAATCCTCCAAAGGCAAAACATCAATACTGCCAAGAAATTCCCACAGTTTTAAATCTATTTGGGGCTCCAGCAGATGAAAAGAAAAGGCGGTCAGCTCCATGCAGACACATTTCAATGCACACATCTCTTCCTGCATCTCTTTCCGTGCACTGCAGGGAAAATACATGTTGCTGTACTGACTTACATAATGCAAAGAACTGAGGACATGTATGGACTGAAACTGTGTGTGTTTGTGTGTGTGTGAGAGAGAGAAATGATCCCCCTGCTACAGGCATACCCTGGTATCCACAGGAGTTCTGTTCTGGAACTCCTAAGGGTTTCCCCATCCCTTTAAAAGGCATAATAACGTCACTTCTGGTTTTATCCCCCCCCCCCAACAAAAAAAACAGAAGTGACTTTTTTGGCCTAAATAGCCCATCTGAGGCCCACAGAAGCTCTGGGAAGATGTGCACGGCCTATGCAGAACTCAGAAGACTCTCCCCTCACCTCTGGATGGTGCCTCCCCTTACCCAGCTCCCTCATGTCACACAGTTCCCCTCATCTCTGGAGGGTGCAGGGGGCCTTCCCGTATCCACAGTTAAGTGAAACCATAGATACGGGATCCACAAATTGGGGGCCCCCCTATACATATTTTGGATCCAGCAAGAAGGCTAGACAGGCCTCAATGCGTAGAACTGCATGTTCAGCTTCCACTGCATGCCTAAAAATTCCAACTCCTTTGTGAGGTGGGACTAGAAAGGCAAGTTTTCCAGTCCAGGTTTCCAGGACCCTGTTTGTGATAAAAACACAGATCTGCAAGGAGGAAAAAGGAGGACTGGTGGATTCGTATCTAGAATGTAAAGGGTTAAGCCAAATGCCTCCCCCTAACACCCACTGCTTCTCTGTTGGAAATAATGCCCTCCTAGTCCTATTTTATAAACAAAAAGTGCAGCTGTGAAATGTAATGATAATGCACTGTGCAACTGTGGTTTCGAAGTTTCAAGGCTGAGGTGCCACTAGTGAGAAAGCTTTCTCAGTAGTGGCACCACAGCCTTGAAACTTCGAAACCACAGTTCCGGATTTTGAAATCTTACTGATAAGGGCCACCAGCAGGGGATAACAGTGGTGAAGCCTCCAGCACCCTGAGCAGGGCCTATCAAACTGACCCTTACCTTCCACTGCTGAGGAGAAGCAGTATGCAGCAACACCTACCCCTACAATGGTTTTCCCTCCATGGTGATGGGTTCTCCTCCTTCAGGTCTGCTCTACAGGAGAGGGTGAGCACCTCACCTTGGCACTTCTTAACATGGTCACTAATTGTTTGCCCACTCACCAAGCAGCAGTGCTGATGTGACTGGTGGCAACAGAGGAGCAACTGCCACTACCTCTCCCTCAGTGATGGGAGAAAGGTGGAGGAAGGATGGGGCACTGAAGGGTATCTTGCGGAGGAAACCCTAAAAGTTGAAGCTTTTCTTGCAAACAAAGACAGCATCTGAAGCAAGCAGCCTCCCACGGATCTTAAAACATCAACACACATGGGCTCAGACCACTTAGGCTTTATAGCTAGCATCTTTACTTGGGCCCCAAGGCTGATTGGTTCTCAGCCTGAGACAAAATAGGGCAGCAGTCCAATTTTCCAAAATTCAAGGCCAGGCTTACTTAGTGTCAGGCACAATAAGGAAGAAAATGCATTCAGTTCATTTCTAGTTGGTTGAATTACACACACACACACACACACATACGTTTCAGGGTTCTTGTTGTAAGCTCAATTCAGTTTGCTGAGTGAGGAAAAGCATCTAGCCACATGTCATTGACAAGATGATAATCACGGGGTGTCAGGAAAACAGAAATGGAAGCAAACATGCAAACTGACATAATTATATCCACTCAACTGACAATATAGGAACGTGTAAATTGCTGAGCTGAATTAGATCACAATTTGCCTAGCCTGTCACACCAGAAAGATCAAGCCAAATGCCCCAGAAAAACTCATAAGCACACTGCTCAGAAGTAGAACATACCCAGGTTCTTACCTAACAAAAGCCAAAATCAGGTACAATAAAAACTTCCTTAAAGCCAACAAACACAGACTATTTTTCACATTTTAATACCACCCTTCTTCTCAGGAGCTCAGGGTGGTGCACTTAGTTCCTCCCCTCCTTCACAACAACCCTGTGAGGTAGGTGAGGTTGAGAGATAGTGACTGGTCCAAGGTCACACAGGAAGATTTATGGCTGAGCGGGCATTTAAACATGAATGTTCCAGCTTCAGAACACCATTCTGGCTCTTAAAGAACAAAAAGCACAGTACAAGAGCTGCACAGGGACTGAGGGAACAGCAGGTTCAGCCTGCAATCCCATACACACATTCCTGGAAGTAGGCCCCATTGAACACAATGAAATAGACATACATAGACTTGTCCTGTCATTGCCCTGTTTCATGCTTGCTCCGGTCTAAGTGAAATGGCTGGCACAATCACCTGGACTATTTAAATCAGAGCTATTCAAACTGGGTCGTCACGACACCCCAGCCTGACAGCCCTGGCCTCTGCCCCCTTGGGGACTGCAGGGACTGGGACGCACTCAGCAGTCCCTGCAGCAGCCTGTCCAAAAGTGAAAGTGCAAAACCGGAAGTGGAGCGCAATCGCTCTGCTTTCATTTTTAGAAGGCTGGGGAGCCCTGCAGAAGCTCGCACAGGGCTCCCCACACCCCCGACAGGCTGCTGCAGGGACTGGTGAGTGCATTCCAGTCCCTGCAGCCCCCTTAGCAATGGGATCCTGGGGATTGTGTTGCTGCCTTCCCTCCGCCCCCACTACCTTTCTCCCCTCCCCTACAAGGACTTACCGCAGTCTTCAAACTCCCTGAGAGTTTGAAAACCACAGATTTAAACTATTGCTTTCTCTGTTTTGGGGGGTGGCTGAACATGTATACTTGAATCTGTGTGGGGTTACCGTGTGTAAGATATGGGCTGACTGTATTTTCATGATACAAAGAGCACTTCTGGAATTCAAAAGTATCGAAGATCAGCAAGTTCTGTTCTCCTCCACATTTTTTTTCTTTCTCAATGGATGTAGCTGGAAGAATCCTTGAAATCTCTGAAGAGCTGTTCTACAACTAGTTGTCATTTGACCCTTCTCCTAGAACAGAGTGCTGGAGTATATGAAACATGAGAAATTAATTACAGGCACTTAGAGAATCAGATCTTCCTTCTCCTTTGTGTGAGCCTCAGCATCATCTCAGACACTTGTAAGGATGTCATCTATCATCTATGTTTCAGTGATTTTTACCTCCCAGAGAACCCATTAATGAATCTTCCAGCAGCAGAGGATTATGTTGCTTCACAATGCAAGACAGAAGAGGTATAATATGAAATTAAGCACCTTCAGTGTTATTGGGCAATTTGATAGGATAATGGCATGACAACTGAAATTCTCCACAACAAACACACAATTTTAAGAGAGATTGCAGGGGTGTCAAGCAAACAATGTGTAGAAGCTGTTTATTCAACTCACAGGATAACTGGGCTCTTCTAGCACCGCCCATTCAACATTGCTGCTTCTGCCAGGGCTCTGGGAGGGTGAGATGGAAGGAGGCTTCAGAAGGCAAATGAATGTGGGCACTATGGGCAAAGAGACAGACCAAGTGGAGTGGGAGATGCTGCTGAACCATGAAGTGATGGCAGAAGTAGCACAGCTGAAAGGGTGGCCCGCGTGACTTCCGTATCTTGAAAATATGATCAAGATTTGCACATTTTTTTCTTCTGTATTTGCAGACAATGAGAGTCTATCTGAAAATAAAGTGCTTATTTCTGGCCATCACCTGTTTAATGACATCATTTTCAGTTTAATGATGTCACTTCTGGCACTCGGCAGGTGCCATGAATGCTCTTTATATATGAATCGCTGGATGAAACGAGTTGGCACCCCTGAGCCACTTACTGAGTGACACATATTTTAGAGAATGCTAAATGTTAGTGCTGTTTGCTTCAGCAGAAAATGCTGCTGTCAGAAGCTATAATCAGGTATAAATCTGAAACACGCACAACGCTTTGCAGTCATAAATCTTCACATGTCAAGCAATTGACAACAACAAAAAATCTTTTTTTTTTTCATCCTCACATCACAGGTGGGACGAGACAAATGCTTCTTTTGGGATCGCTGTTATGTACAACAGGGGAGGAGGGCTGTCTTAAAATTGTTTTTAAGGTGAGGGGCAGTCTACTCTCTGCTCACATGGGAGATCCATGTTAAGATTTGCTATTCCCAAGAAATCTGGGAACACTGGAAGATAAACCTGTCATGAACAGGTACAAGCTAGGTCCAAGTTTGACCCCATTTTGAGAGGTGTACTGCTTCTTTGCAGCTGGGTGGGGAACGAGGTAATAAACTGAGAAAGGAATGTGCTACCTGTTCCTCAGTGCCCAGGGGGACTAGGTAGCCAATCACAGAGTGGAGCGGGAGATAGCTATCTAGTCTAGCCGCTTGGTTCATCTACCAAGAAATGTTTCAGTTACAGTCCAGAGCTTTGAGATCTGGATCCCTGAGTTGGAGGGAGCCCAAGACTTGCAAGGATTGGTATAAGCCTGTAGCGTAGGGCTTTTCAAACTGGGGCACTGCAACGCCCCAGCCTGTGGACCCTGGTCTCTTTCTCATTAAGCGGCAGGGGCAACCAGGAGGCAGGGAGGAGGAGGCAGCAGTGTGATCCCCAGAATCGCGTAGCTCAGGGGGCTGCAGGGGCTTGGGTACACTTACCAGAGCCTCCTGCAGCCTCCTGGGGGTGTGGGGAGCCCTATGCGGCTGCCTGCAGGGCTCCCCAATGCTTTAGAAGTGAAAGTGGAGTGATCGCGCTCCACTTCCACTAAATCGGAAGTGGAGCGCAATCGCTTCAGTTTCAATTTTGCAGCTTCAGGGAGCCCTGCGGAGGCTGCAGGAGGCTCTGGTAAATGCACCCAAGCCCCTGCAGCCCCCTGAGCTGTGCCATCCTGGGGATCGCGCTGCTGCCTTCCCCCTGCCCCCGCTGCCTCCACCCGCCCCCGCAAGGACTTACAGTGGTTTTCAAACTCCCAGAGAGTTTGAAAACTGCTGCTGTAGTGCCACAGAGCACAATCCTATGCATGTCTTCTCAGAAGTAAACCCCATTAGAGTCATGGGGCTTACTCCCATGAAAGTTTGGATAGGAACGGGCTGCCAGAGTCCTGAGCTGGCACTGGTGTATTCACAGTGGTGGCAGTCCTACCAAGATTTGCTGCTCAGTAATTTGGTTTAGGGCCCAATCCTATCCAACTTTCCAGCACCGATGCAGCTGCAATGTAGCCTCGAAAAAAGGGAACAAAAATTCCCTTACCTCAGGGCTTTTCAAACTGGGGCATCGCGATGCCCCAGCCTGCAGACCCTGGCCCCTGCCCCCTTAAGGGGCGGGGGCAGCCTGGAGGCAGGGAGGAGGCAGCGGCGCGATCCCCAGGATCGTGCCGCTCAGGGGGGCTGCAGGGGCTTGGGTATGCGTACCCAAGCCCCTACAGCCTCCCGGGGGTGCGGGGAGCCCGGCGCGACCTGCAGCAGGGCCTCCCACAGCAGTGAAAGTAGATGTGGAGCGATCAGGCTTTAGCGGAGGCAGGGCGCAATCGCTCCACATCTATTTTCACTGCTGTGTGGAGCCCTGCTGCAGGTCGCGCCGGGGTCCCTGCACCCCTGGGAGGCTGCAAGGGCTTGGGTACATGTACCCAAGCCCCTGCAGCCCCCCTGAGCAATGCGATCCTGGGGATCACGCAGCTGCCTTCTCCCGCCCCTGCTGCCTCCCCCCTTCCACCCACGCAAGAACTTAGTGGCTCTCAAACTCTCCCAGATGCTTTCCCAGAGAGTTTGAGAACCACTACCTTACCTGGAAGAAAACTATGTGACTGCCCTCCACCACAGGATGAAGCGCACGCCCTGTTAGCATGGTTGCATCAGTGCTGGAACACTGAATAGGATTGGACTCTTAATTGGCTAAGAACTGTGCCTTAAGGTCCTAAGGTTCGTTGTGCCCTCTTGAGATTGCAAGGAATGGAAGAACTGCAACTAAGAACTGTAGGCTTGACACTTAAACTGAGATTTAGACCTCTTAAGTGCCTGGCCTACCTAAGAAGCTAAATTGGGCACCTGGACTGCTAGAAATTGGGATAGTAGGGCCAGGGAGGTACAACCAGAGTGGGGACTGGGCCTGATCCTGACTTCGACAAAAACCAACAGCCTATGTCTTTGTGCCTGCTTCATGTAAACCCTACGGGCTCAGAAGTTCCTCACTACTATCATATGGGAGAGCAGCTTTCCCTGACCTGGTATCACCACTGAGGGCTAAGTTATCTTTATACCTGCCCCCAATCCAAGACTGAAAAGATGGCCCAAGGACACAATACTCCACACCCCAGTATTTATATTGCTTAGTCAATTACACTACTGATGGTTGGGAGGGATGTGGAAACACAGTGAAAGCAGCTTGGGGTATCCAAGACTCAAAATCAGTGAACATGGAGGAACCACCAGTCCACAACATACACAACTTGTTAGTTGGATGAAATACTCTGTATCAGATGGAATTAGTGTACTCTTAGTGTGCTTTCTTAAATATAACTGGGAAGGATTATGTGGACATTGTTCAGCTGTGTGATCCAGGTCCAAGTTTTTTATCTATTCTTAGTTCATTTTTATCACCGATGTGGTTTGTTCCTTAATGCATCTGTTTATACATTTGTCTGATTTATAAAGACAGCGACAATATCTAGGCTAACAATGAGGTACAATATTGAATAAAAGTTAGAGCATGTTACAGATGGTTTCCAGGCAGTCTCCCATCCAGGCATCTTATAAGACCATATGAGCTTAGCTCAGGCAGCGAAAGTATCAATCTCTGGAACATCCAAGAGGAGGAATGGGTTGTAGTACAAAATTTATTGGGTACTAATCTTGTAACCCAAACTGAATGGCTTGCACAGGCAGTTCCTTCTCTTTTGTTCCCCTGGTCAATCGGTTTGCTCTTCAGGGCTCCAAGGGGCAAGCTGAGAAATCTAAAGAAGCATCGTGACTAGATTTTCTTAACTCTACGTGCAACTTAGAGACCTTTCCAAACCATGCTGCTTCTCATGTGAGGTTCATCTTTGGCTAGCCTCCTCATAACATGAAACTGGTCCACTTTCTTCTGTTTGGTGGCAGGGGGATGTGTAGGTGCGGCCTGGGATTACCTGGGCAGCTGCACATTCCAAGGTAAACCCTGAAAATTTATTCATCCCTTGTTCCGTACAATGAAAGCTAGTTTACAATTCTGTTTTACAAAGGTTCCAGAAAATATAACCAAAAAGTTGTGTTTTTCAAATATTTCCTATTAGGGAAAATTTGCACTATTTCTAGTATTTGCTTTTGTTGATATTCATCCCATCTGGTCAAACTGATCGGCACTGTGCACATTAGTCGACCAGCCAAATGACAAAATTAGTTGTTTTGTGTGAACATATGGTGTCAAATATTTTTTTCTAGGTTAAGGAAACCAAGGAGTTTGTTACCATGCTAGCGTGACTGTACAATAAAAATATATCGAAGTTTAGTAAATACGTGCATTGATTAACCAGGTTAGCATACCCTTCTTTTTAAGTTGCTTTTGCACCAAAACAGTGATATTTTAAGTTACAGGGTTCACCGTAACTTTTGTGCCCCAGGAGTCATTTTATTATATCTGGACCTGCATATTACCTCCAGGTGTGAAATGTGGTAATAAAACTTCTGTAAAGCTTTCATCTGTAGATCAGTTACAGTCTGTAAACTTACATAAATTTTGCCAATCAGGGTAAATAGCAGCTTTGGTGGAGTTTTAATGGGAAACCTCCCATTGGTATACCAACATCCTCTAAAGTATAATGCAACATGTGCTCCCCTACAGTAGAAACCTTTATTTTCTAAGCCCTAGACCACCTTCAAACACTTACACCAACATATGGGAGTTGCTTCTCTGTGATCAGTGTTTCCCAAACTGTGGGTCAAGGCCCACTAGTTGGGTCACAAGCCAATTTCAGGTGGGTCCCCATTCATTTCAATATTTTATTTTTAATATATTAGACTTGATGCTACCATGGTATGTGACTGCATTTGGGAAAATGTTACACATTTGTACTTTTAACAGGCTACTATATAACAGGCAACTATGTAACAGGCTACTTTTAACAATGATAGTAAATGGGACTTACTCCTGGGTAAGTGTGGGTAGGATTACAGTCTAAGTTTGTTAAAAAATGTTCCTGTGTGATGATGTCACTTCTGGTCATGACATCACTTCCACTGGGTCCTGACAGATTTCCATTCTAAAGAGTGGGTCCTGGTATTAAAAGTTTGAGAACCACTGCCTTAGTGATTGAATGGGAAAGACCCATACAATTGACCCACAGTCCCTATGGTTGTGGTGTTTACCACACACATTTTGCAATCACATTGATAATACCATGAAGAAGTGATTTCACATGGATTTGAATGGAGTGCTAGCAATAGCTCTAAGTATGAATATTTGGTTGAAAGGGATTTCTGTTCTTAGTAGAGTATTACTGGATCTTTGATAATTAACATAAGAAACTGGAGTCCACTTTTATTGTCATTTTCTAAAACAAACTTCTCTTTCATCCTCAGTTTGAACTCATTACTTCAATGGCCTTTACATCAGATCTTTCAAAGCTGACAGAATATGTCAACCAAAATTCTATCTTTATTTTGGATTTAAAAAATGTCAAAGAACAGCACAGGGCAGAAGAAGTTAAACAGAATAGAAACATTTGTAAAACATTAGTACAGAAAACATATATCAAAGAACATTAAGTAGACAGCTTCCTGTTATAGGGGTCTATTTTAATTTCAGAGGTCACTACTCTTTAAAACCCAGAGGGACAATAAAAATAAAGGAACAATCTCATATCATAACTTCAAACCAGTTGCCCATAAAAGTACCTCTGCTTACCCAAGGTTTTACCTTCTATTAGTGAATGAGGGTCCAATCCTATCCAGCACTGGTACAACAAAATGCAGCCCTGAGAAAAGGGAACAAATGTTCCCATACCTTTAGGAGGCCTCTGTGATTGCCTTCCCACCACAGGAGACAGTGCATGCCCCATTGGCACAGCTGCACCAGGACTGGGAAATTGAATAGCACTGGGCCCTTAGACTGCAGTCCTGTACACATTTTTCTGAGAGTAAGCCTGCTGAACACAATGGGCTTTACGTTTGAGAAGAAATGCAGAGGATTGCATGGTTCATTTTTTTTTCCAGTTCTCAACAGGATGGATCTCTCTTTACAAGCCAAGACCATTCTGAATGTACTTCAGTTTCTAGGGACGCTCCCAAATGTCTCCCCAAACTTCTCCCTGATTTTGGAATTCCAAATTACCTGGTCTTGATTCTAAAGTGAAACTGATGCATTAGGAACACTCCATTGTTTCATGCAAAAAATAAAATAAAACCCCCATTTTGGATGGAGTACTGTACTAAAACAATTGACCAGAGTTTTTCGTTCCTTCATGTTTTTCCTTCCTCTATACTATCAATACACATGCATACATTAATAGAAACATGTAAAAGAATAACAGAAACGTACATAATTGGTTATAGATTCTTTTTGTGTGGTGTTAATTCATTGGAGGGCATGCACTCATCAGTAAAGCATGCACAAAAAGACTTGTGATGCAATTTTACCCATGATCATATCCAAGAGGTTCCCCCCTCCGCCTCAGTGCTTATTCATGCACATTTGTTCATTGGTAATACAGAGAGGGAAGAGGGTATAAATCAGGGGTGTCCAAACACTTTGGCATGAGGGTCACATCATCTCTCTGACATTGTGTTGGGGATTGGGAAAAAAAGAATTAATTTACAATTTAAAATTTGAATAAATTTACATAAATGAATATATTAGAGATGGAACTTATATGAATGAATGAAGGTCTTGCAGTAGCTCAGGGCCTATAAAAGGCCTCACACAAAGCAAGGTCAGCCTTTCCTTTGCTGCCACTGCTGCATCACAGACGTGAAACAGCAAGTAGTGGAGGAAGCCCTTATCCCACAGCTCAGGTGAGAAGTCAAACAGTTGTCCTCTTGCTGACAGCAGTTGCGTCAGGCCAACACAGGCTCCATCACATCTCTGGAGGGCCAGAGGCTCATTGGAGACAAGTGGCCCCTGGGCTGGGGTTCGGCACCCCTGGTATAAATGAACAGAATAAGTGAAGAAACACAGCAAACTGCACCCTAGAACACCATCCCATCTCTATGTAATTTTGGAGATATGCTCAAACAGCTAAAGCCATTGCTTGCATGCTGCTGAGTCAGCTCCAGAATTCCACTTTTGTGACCCCTCCCACCTCCCCTCAATTAAAAAAAATAATCTTGAGTGCACTAGTGTGTGTGTAAGTCTGCTCCCCCCCCCCACAGTAGCTAAAGAGGGAGGCCAAGCCACTCAACCCCTTTCCTTTCCTTCAGCTTTGACTGTCCTGGCTGCAGCCTCCTAGCTCACCCAGATCTGTTTGAAATGACCCAAAAGAGCAGAAAATGCCAAACTCCCAGCATGCTCTGCTCTTCTGGGTCATTTCAGACTGGAGCGAGGAGGTTGTGGGAGGTGAAGATAAAGGTAAGAGAAACAGCAGGGGTATGCGGCATTTGACCTCTTGATCTCCTAACCCACTTGGTCACTTACTAAGCATCTGGGGCCAAGGAGGTGGAGAGGTGGAGCTGCCACCCCTACTTTCCCTCCTTCCTCCAGCAGTGCTACAATTTGGATCTTCTTTTCACTCACTCATAGTAAGTAGTGGGAAGACACAAGGTGCAGGGCCTGTCTCCTAATTCCACTGTGTTACCCCCTTCACAAACTAACAACTTGATATGAGACTTTTATAAGTAGATTGACCTTGGGTAAAGCAACATTTAAGTCAGTGGGTCAATGCCACAACCCAATCCTAACTTTCCACGTGGTGATACAGTGGTGCCACATTGGCGCTTGCTGTATCCCACAGAGAAGTTTTGGCCTCCAGAGGACTCCTTGGGGTAAGCCTATGCTAGCGCCCTGGATATTCTTGGACCTGTGCCAGTGATACAGCAGGCACAAATCTGCACAGTTCCAAGTAAGGGGATTGAGGGTAAAAAGGGGGTCAGGCTTCGATGGATACCAGTGCCACAAATCCACCCCTTTCCCAGTCCTAATCTGCCTTTCTCCCACCCCTGTTACCACCCATTCCATCCACCCCCTTGTGCACATTTACCTGAGCTGGCTAAAGGCATGAAGAGCAGACTACTTGTGGTGGCGATCTGGCTGCGTGCTCTGCACTCTTTTTACAACAACCAGAAAGCAACTAGTACTACCAGAATATTTGTTCTGGTGGCACTAGGCGCCATTAGTTTAACATGGTAGCCACTATGAAAATGATGACTTTTCCCCAAGTTTAATTTTCCTTTCCAAACTACTCCAGCAGACAGCGATTTGAAAATTCAGTATACAGCCATCTCTTCGAAAAGATTTTATACAGAAAGGGGGGAATCAAGATTATGCAAACACTCAGTGCACAGGAAACTCAACCATAGAGGGATGAAAATTCTCAAGCTTATATATTACGATGACATGCTCCAGCGCCAACGATGTTGCTACATTTTGTGGAACAACTATGGGTTTTGACTGAGCTCTCTCTCCAATGTTAGCCAGACAGATGTAAGAGCTTTCCCATTCTTGCCAAACGGCTCCACAAAGTGTGCCAAGTGCACAACTGTGGTGTGAAAAACATGGATTAATAGGCTACCACTCCCCATTTCCACACTGCCTCCCATGGTAGAGAAACCTTAATCTTATTTTCATTTGTCAAAGGCAGGAAACAGATAGTACATGTCCTCCTGTTAGAACCAGAATCTAGATATTGTAAGTTACTTCCATGAAATTACATGCAAAGAAACACAACAAGCAATGAAGAAAACAAGTCATGGTTTGTCTGTTCCTTCCTATAGGAAACTGCTATAATTCAGGCTGTCGTGTAGGCAGCCCGCCTCTACATCTCCGTCATGGTACATTTTCAGCTATTTGAGCTGCATCACTAATAGCTAGTACCACTTCTTCCTTCTGATCAAAAAGAACAGTTGTAGAAATGCAACCTACACTGTCAGCTTAATCATTACACTTTCAAGCATCTTAAATCCAGATATCCCCAATTCAATTACCGAACAGACAGTATGTTGCATTAATCAGACTGCATTCATCACAGATGAATAATCCTGTTAAATCGCTTTCTAACTTATTTTTTTCACAGGCTTTTCCTGCCCCAGACAAGAGAGAGTGGTTAGTGTGGCTGGCCACCCGTTTAGACAAGCAGTTGGTTATTTAAAGTTATGCTAGCTCATTAAAATCCAGCTCGCTGCTGTTTATCTACATCCTGTCTGCCTCAGTGACCCAGAGGTTTCACTGAAGTCTTTTGCAATTACTCCTCTATTTGTTAACTGAGCATTAATAAGAAAAGAAGTGGCACTCCTGCAATTTCCCAAAGAGCATTTTGAGGTGAAACCAGGCTCCACAAAGTTATCTACAATTTTTTTTTCTTATCAGAAATGTTTCTTTCCTGTTGTCATCATCTTGTCACAGCAATGCCTGAATTACATCCATCTCAGAAAAGTTGCTACCCTTATGAGAACAATCACTGCACAGTGCAAAGAAAGGATGGCCCCCAGTAAGGACTGGGGACTGGCAACAAGGAAGTGGCAAGCTGTTATCACTGTAAATCAGTGGTTCCCAGGTTCCCCTGCTTGCAGGGGAGGGGCAAAATTGGCAACGTGATTGCACTGCAACTCCCAGGTAAGCTTAAAAAACTTCTCACCCCAGCAGCAGCGCATTCACAGTGATCATATTGCTGCTGTTGCTGTCATCCTGTCCCTTAAGGGCGTGGTGATAGAGCTTCCCTGACTGGGGCATCAGAAATCAGAATCTCATTGAACCACTGTGTTCAATGAGACTTACTCCCAGAAAGGGTGGATAGAACTGCAGCCATAGTGGCTGTAGTGAGCAGAAATGCCAGCACACCAACATTACATTGGTTATAGGCAATCTTGGATTTGTTTGCACATGAGCAGAACAGAAGCATACTCTGTGAAATCCAAGATGGCAACATTCATGCCTGGAAAACTGGATAATCATTCATCAATCATTTCTACAATTTAGGAAGCAGGGCTTTAGTGAAAAGGAGGGAAGGAAGACAAAATTCTGTTCATGCAAGAATACAGCAGTCTTCTGAATCTATTCAGTTTGTGTATCAGGTCCCCCAAATACACAGCTTACACACCAATGATTTATGGCCTGGGGAGAAGCTGCACTTATTAGGAACAATGAACACAAAGGGGCCAGAACATGGATTAGCACCCCAATACTAAACAAATTTCCAGTGCTTCTGCAGTCACAATGCAGGCCTAAGGTAAAGGAATTCTGGTGGCACGTGTATTAGCGTGCCACCGGCGTTTGCCCTGCCCCCGCATGAGGCACAGGAGGGGACAGCCTCACAGCCAATTGGCTGGGGGCTAATTGGTCTGGGGACACGTGCAGGCTGCTCGGAGAAGCCCGCACAGTCACCCACCCGCCCACCCTTTGGCAGTCCGAGACTAGCTGGTCACCTTCTGGGGCCAGGTAGGAATTTTTGCCATCAGCCTAATTGGCACATCGGTTGGTGGTTTTTTGCCTACCCCGGACTGTGGAGTAAGGGGCGGAATGGGGGTTTTCCACAGGTCTTCTTGGTCACTTTAGGCAGGTGTCGTGCGGGTTTTGGGTAGGTAAAGTCATATCAGTGTACACCGCAGGGTGGCAAGGGCCGGGTGGACTCCATGCTTGGTCATGCTGGCATTCCTGGCTGGGTGACGCAGGCTGGGTGAACCTCGGCCTGGTGGTAAAGGCGCACTGCGGGTTCACTCGGGTGCCCCTTCTGGGTGACAATGAAGGGGGCGGCAGGCTTGTACTGACGCTGCCCAGAGTCTAGTGTGGTCGCCCAAATCACTATAGGGGGAAGTAGGGGGAAGAATCACAGGCAGCTCCATTTCCCCCATGTAGAACTCGCATGACTTATTTGTTAGGCCCTGTTGCAATCTGAAGTATATTTAAATAGTTAATAAAATGGCCCTTTGTACCATATGCCCTTGCCTGTGTCTTTATTGGGTGGTGCTAGGTAATAAACATTCTCTTATCTTGAGGAGACCTCCAAGACTGCCATACCATCACAGGCCACAGCATGCACCCCTGTGGCATGGGTACAACAGTACTGGAAAGTTAGTTAGGATTGGGCTGTAAGTCCCCTTAAAGGAGATAACTGTCACATAGAATCTTGCAAGGCAAATGTTTTTCACATGCCTTTATGGCTGGTGTAAATTAGCGCTTTGTTCAGCATATTCCAGCAAACGCAGTTCACAAATACAACAGAGTGTTTGATGATGTACCTTTGCTCCAGGAATGAACCCTTTCACTGGTTGTGATGTAATACTCCTCCCTCTCCAGCAGTTACATAATACAGTTACACAACACAGGTCATCAACTGAGTTGAAACTAGTAACTCTTTCAAAAATGCACACAGAGATGACAACGGGTGTCCCTCCCCCCAAGTATTCAATTTCACATTTGCACATGTTGACAGCTCACTTCCAATTCATTTAATTTGCTTTGTCAACCTTGACCTGGTTTAGCTTGCTTGATGAACTTGTTTCTTCAAAACAAGCAAAACAACAGCAAAAAATGTTTCCTCTACTGTGGCAGCCCAGTGAAGACACTGTCCACCAAATGCAAGTGACAAGAAACAAATGAGTATTCATCACAAGTATTGTACGTGGTATAATATCTGAAAATCTTTTGATGACTTGCCATGTTAGGATTTTTGCTCCTGGAAATGCTGCCACTAGTCTTTCTGTACCTAGAATGTACACCAGTCCCTGCTGAAGGATCAACCACAGGTAAGCAGGAAACAAACTATTTTTCTCTTCTTAACTCACGATTAGCCATAAAAGTAAAAAAAAAAAAAAGAAGAAGTTTACAGGCGATTCCATGTCTAGTCACTAAAAGGTAGTTGTTACTTGCTTAAGGGGAACAAGTAAGTGACTATCTTCAAACCTGAATTAATTCTCAATAGTCCTATCAATGTCAATTGTGCTGATCATTAGTTCAGGATTGAGGGCATACCAATTGCAAAACCAACATTTTGGCATACGTGTCAGAGAGGTTATTTCTGACAGGCATGTGAGAAATGCCCATAGGAAAGCTGCTTGAGGAGAAATCTGGTGACTCTCTAAAGGTGCACTAAGCTTTACATCTGCAAGATGGAAACAACAATACTCTACTGCAGTGGTTCTCACTTTCCACACCAGGACCCACTTTTTAGAAACAGAATCTGTCAGGACCCACCAGAAGTGACGTTGTCAAGCAAGACAATTTTAATAATCCTGGGCTGCAATCCTACGCACACATAACCAGGAGTAAGCCCCATTGACTATCATAGAAAAGAATATGCAGAGTAGCCTATTAAAAGTATAGATCTGTAATATTTCCCCAAACGCAGTCACATAACATGGGAGCATCAAGTCTAATAAATTGTAGTGGTTTGGGAGGTGGACTTAGACCTGGACGATCCAAGTTCAATACCCCCCTCAGCCACAAAGCTTCCTGGGTGACCTTGGGCCAGTCACTTTCTCTCAGCCTCACCTACCTCACAGGGTTGTTGTGAGGACAAGAAAGAGGGGAGGAGCAGCTGTGTAAACCGCCCTGAGCTCTTTGGAGGAAGGGCGGTATAAAAATGTGAAAAATAAAAAAATAAAAAAAATAATAAATAAATTAAAAATTAAATACTGAAATGAATGGGGACCCACCTGAAATTGGTTCGCGACCCACCAAGAAGGTCCTGACCCACTGTTTGAGTACTACTGCTCTACTGGTCTTTTACAGCCCTGACTTTCCAGCACTGTGACCTACCTCATCTTCCATGGTGGGCTGGGAAGCTGCTGGCCAGAATGACTTACCAGGAGCCTCCAGAGGTCTCTTCCAGGTCAAGCCAGGACCACAACACACTTAATTTGCCTCCACAGGCCTCGGAATGGCCTGCAGAAGCATCCGGAAGCAACTTCCAGTCAAACCAGAAGTTGCTGCCAAAAACCAGAAGTCACTTCCAGATTCTTACGCAGGCAATTCTGAGGCCCCCAGAGTGGGTTGTGGGCCTGGCGCAACCTAGAAGAGACTTTCAGAGGCTCCTGGTACATCATTTCAGCCAGCAGCATTGCTGAGCTGGCTTTCGGAATGGCTCCTATTTGGAGCCACACTGTCACAAGAGTGGGTAGGTGGACCCACCTTGTGACCCACAGCACATGGGCTTGCGACCCACTGGTGGGTCACGGCCCACACTTTGGTCAATGCTGTTCTATTATTTTTATAATATATATTAAATATAATATTATATAAATAGTAAGCTATACATTTAATATATATTACATTCCATAATAATTAGAACTGGACTAAATTTCTCTAGCACCTCAATTTAGGCTGCACTTCTGTACATACATACCTGTGAGTAAGTCCCACTGAACTGAATGGGACCTGTATTTGAATATATGCACAGAATTGCACTGTCAGACCACCATCCACAGGCTCAAGGAATATGCTAAGAGGAGCACACAGCTGTGGCAACACTGTTACTCAGCATGACTGCTTATTAATTTTGAGTACCAATGGAGTACAGCAGGGACAGAAATTGCTGCCATTGCAATGGCTTTTCTTGTATCCTGATTGAGAGTTAATATCTCAAGTGTCTTTTGACTTTATTTCAACACATCTGCCTATACCTGTCTTGAAAACTGCTCAAGTTTTTTTTTTTTTTTTTGGATTTTTTTTTATTTTCCAAAAACAAATATAAACAAACACACATAACACAAAAAACATAACACTACTACACACACAAAAAGGGGTGCAGGAAATTATATATCATTATCATATATCACTACAACTAATAAATCATTACATAATCAATTTCCTCTTCTAAATTTACCTCTTAATATCATTTTTCATTCATCCTTCATCTATTATATCATATCAAATATAATATATTTGTAATTCAATCATCTAAATGCCCTATCATATATTTCTAAAACTTCATTTTCAACCAAGCATAAAAAAATTTCCATTGCTCAATTTGTGTCGGTTTTCGTTATTAATCCAAAATTTCTGAACGCCTGTCCACTGCTTCATTATTTTATCTTTTAATTCATCTTTCATTAATATTTTAAAATCCTTCCAACATCTAACATATAAAATCCTCACTACAATTAAAATCATAATAACTAAATACACATCGTTTTCTTTATCTATAATATCTAAAATAATATTAAGCAAAAATAATTCAGGTTTCAGTGATATCACAAATTCAACAATCTCTTGTATTTCATTTTTTTCTTTTGTTTCTAGCAATAGTCTATCAAATAGCGTCTATTCCATACAGAAACCTTCTTATTTGTCTCTTCCAAATCTTGAATCTAATTATAGGCATGTCCACCAGCCGGTCTCCACACCTTGTCTTGACAATTCTTTTTTCTCTTCTTTCTCACTCTCCGTGGAACATGTCTCAGAATTCTAGCTTTATTGTCATCCACCTTCCATTTCTTTTCCTGTGAAGCCTTCAGTAGTTTATATCTGTAAAAGGTTCTGATGAATTTCACATGAATTTCTCTTGGTAATTTGTGTTTTCTCAAATAAAAAGTGCTCACTCTTCTCACTGAATCCAATTCTTTAGGTATCTCCTTCTTCGAAGTATCAATCCATTCTGATATTAATCTAACAATCCGTCGTGATGTATCTTCTTTCTTTTCTGATATATTTTGTATCCTCAACACTCGAGCTGCACTATCCACCTGAGTTTCCATTAACGTTGTCTCTGCATCATGCTGATTTTCTTCTACCTCTGATATTTTAGCTTGGTCTTTTGTTATCTTTTGTCCCAATCTCTGAATCTTGTTTATCTTCTTCTGGTGTAATTTTCACATCCGTCAGGTGTCCACTCAGTTCATCCAATTGTTTAGTTAAAACATCCACGCTGGCTTGAATCTGTGCAAATTGATTTATTTGCTGCTGTACCATTGCCAACAGTTTTTCCATGTTGTCTTGCATAGTCTGTTTCCAGTCTTTCCCTTTCGCTTCCACTTGTACTAATTTTCCAAATCCCGTCTCCGATGCTTGCAAATTTTGAACTTTCTTACCTGCCACCTTCATACTTCCTTCCTGTGGAAATCAAATATCTTTTGCTCGCAATGCTCTTTAAGACCACTAGATGTCCTCAGCGTATTATCTTCCTTGCTCCACGTATAAACACAAATCAAATTCTTGCAATGTCTTTTTAAAATCCACTAGACGTCACTGGTGCACTGTTCTTGTTTTGTTTCTGTTCTCTTATCTCTTATTTATACTTGTAGCCTTGGCAACCGACATTCCTCAGTCCGAAAGAATGTCAAAACATCCAGCCGTTTTCAGGCAATCCCGAATGAAAGTATCAAATCAAGGCAATAAATGCTCCAATACACAAACTTTATTCAAGGACAATTAATTTGTACTCCACCAAAATTCAAAGTTATAAAGTTGTAATTATATTTTCAGATAACTCTAACGAGCTTGGTAAATCTCTTCTACGTTTTCTCCTCACACCGATAAACAACTGAGGGTGGGGGAACCTCCCCTGCTCTTCTTCTCACGGCAAAAAAAAAACCAAATCAGGCAGTCAATTACTCAATCCACGCCAGGCATACACAAACGGAATAACACTTAAGTCTTTCAGAGTCTTTCCCTGCAGGATCCTTCAGCTTGATTCAACATGAATTCTTCACCATTGCTGCCAAGACGACAGAATCTCCTGGGAAAGCCCCCTGGCCAGGCTTTATCTCCTCAGGAATTGTGCCATCACATGGAGGAGTTTGTCTCTCCTGACAAACAATCCCCGGGATCTCCTCAGATCCACAGTTTTTGGGAAAAAGAGCTCGAGAAAGGCACGTCTGCTCACTGCTGGCTGACACCCCTCCCCAAAACTGCTCAAGTCTTGATGTCTGGAACCCAGGGGGCCCGACTGCCAACTTGTAAGATACCATTTGCATTGCAACATGGAGACCTGCCTGAAGTTGGAATGACAAAACACAAAGCATAAAATATTTTGAGATGAACTTTGATTTATATTGCAATTAACCAACATAAGATACCAAATTCCTGGGCTAGTAGTAACAAAAAAGGGACATTTTAATCATTCTTCACAAAGCTATGGGGGGGGAGGAAGAGAACTGTCCTTGTTACACTGAGACAGACAGACATCTTACAAAGTTTGAAGCTGATAGATTGTTTTATTTCTGTCTCCTTCATGGACAGAGATTTCATTTTGACTAGGCCTACAAAAGGTGTTACTGACCATGTCAAACACTGCCAACAATCATGTGCAAATAGCCCAGTGGAACTCAATAAACATGCTTTCATTTCCACTTTGGGCCTCAAAATAGAGGACAGGTTTGTGGATTATGTTTCAAAAAGGGAGAAGCTCAGACCTAGTACCAGGTACTCATATTTAAGTTTGGCAAACTAGCAGTTGATAATCACGTTCAAGCAAAAATTAGCACCAACATTTTGAAAAAGCAAAATTGTCAGCAAATTTTGGGATTCTTACCAAGGGAAAGGTCTGAGAATATTTAAGGGACGCCAAACAAGTTTCTATAAAACAGGTGACATTTCTAAGGAGGTAGGGGTGGTTCTTTATATATCTAATGCTTCATAAAATTATATTTTGAAGAGATTTGGGCATACCTGCACTAGTCTTTTAACATAAGAACAGCCCCACTGGATTAGGCCATAGGCCCATCTAGTCCAGCTTCCTGTATCTCACAGCGGCCCACCAAATGCCCCAGGGAGCACACCAGATAACAAGAAACCTCATCCTGGTGCCCTCCCTTGCATCTGGCATTCTGACATAACCCATTTCTAAAATCAGGAGGTTGCGCATACACATCATGGTTTGTACCCCGTAATGGATTTTTCCTCCAGAAACTTGTCCAATCCCCTTTTAAAGGTGTCCAGGCTAGATGCCAGCACCACATCCTGTGGCAAAGAGTTCCACAGACTGACCACACGCTGAGTAAAGAAATATTTTCTTTTGTCTGTCCTAACCCTCCCAACACTCAATTTTAGTGGAT
This sequence comes from Tiliqua scincoides, assembly GCF_035046505.1. NCBI lineage: Eukaryota > Metazoa > Chordata > Lepidosauria > Squamata > Scincidae > Tiliqua > Tiliqua scincoides. Next base: position 91,995,065 of record NC_089824.1, on the reverse strand, counting down.
GTCCCCTGGTTCTGGTATTATGTGAGAGCGTAAAGAGCATCTCCCTATCCACTCTGTCCATCCCCTGCATAATTTTGTATGTCTCAATCATGTCCCCCCTCAGGCGTCTCTTTTCTAGGCTGAAGAGGCCCAAACGCTGTAGCCTTTCCTCATAAGGAAGGTGCCCCAGCCCCGTAATCATCTTAGTCGCTCTCTTTTGCACCTTTTCCATTTCCACTATGTCTTTTTTGAGGTGCGGCGACCAGAACTGGACATAATACTCCAGGTGTGGCCTTACCATAGATTTGTACAATGGCATTATAATATTAGCCATTTTGTTCTCAATACCCTTCCTAATGAACCCAAGCATAGAATTGGCCTTCTTCACTGCCGCCGCACATTGGGTCGACACTTTCATCGACCTGTCCACCATCACCCCAAGATCTCTCTCCTGATCTGTCAAAGACAGCTCAGAACCCATCAGCATATATGTAAAGTTTTGATTTTATGAAAAATTTAATTTTTTTGCCCCAATGTGCATGACTTTACACTTACTGACATTGAAGCGCATCTGCCATTTTTCTGCCCATTCTGCCAGTCTGGAGAGATCTTTCTGGAGCTCCTCACAATCACTTCTGGTCTTCACCACTCTGGAAAGTTTGGTGTCATCTGCAAACTTAGCCTTTTATTTTGAGATTAAGAGCTGGTAGGGATTGTAGCATTAATTAACTATACTTAGAATAAACTATATTTTCCTAAGACCAGGCATAACAGGAAACCGTGCTTTATTTAAAAGTGAAAGCTTAAGCTTTCACTCCCCACCCTAACCCTAGATGTAAAGGTGAAGGAGGGGGAGGGAGACCCCACGGTTTGTCATGGCCCATACAAGATAATTTAAACTATGGTTTTGATGGGTCTCTGAAGCAGGTCTATCTCAATAAATAATCCTGATATCACAAAAACGGAAAGGCGACATCCCTTTTAAATTTCTTACAATACTATCCCCATTCAAAGAACGCTAACCAAAGTGCACTGAGAATTCTTCGGTTTCGATTCTCCGACAGCCAGTCCTGCTAATGGTATTCTGCTCACACTCTGACACGATCTATTCTGTCCTGTGCAGTGGCATGGAACCAAACTAATGTGAAGATTAACTTGTACTCATCCTCAGAGGAACACGCACGAGGAGGAGGGGCCAGCCCACCTCATAAATTTAGCACCAGAATCACAGGTGCAACAACACACAAAGGGATTACAGATGCCAAAAAACATTCAGGAGTTACTGAAACTCCACACTTCATTCCCCCTCAGTGAAATTCCAATGAGTGAAGGGAATCCAACTGAAGAATTTGAAGCAAGAAGACAGATACCCCTGAAGGATTCTCAAAAGCTTTAAACAAAAAGAAAGAATGAAATGAAAAACTTGACTTCCCCAACAGCATTTGCTGCCAAATAAATAAAATAAATAAGCAAGAAAGCAACAGCAGCAGCAGCAGCAATGCAGACAACAGCCAGGCAGACTGCTAGAGCAATGGAAAGCATAAGAAGTTGAAAACTATATCCAAGGTAAAGCAGAGGAGCTGTCAGGCGTACACAACACCATCTTAGATGACAGCATATACTAGTACAGTGGTTCCCAAACGCCTACAGGGGAGCTGGGAATAGTTTCAAATAGTTTTAGCCCACCTGTTGAAAGGTGGCTTAAGACATATTACAATAACCAATTAATCAAAACAAAATTACAACAGCCATAACAGAGACCAATCAAAACAGAACAGCAGGCAGTACTAAGCAGAATAAAACAAAGGAAGCATTGAGAGAAAACCTAACACCCCCACCCCCAGCTAAAGAAAACAAGTTTAAGCTGTTGTTGGAAAAGTGGGAGACAAGGAGCCATCTTAATATCTACAGGAACTCCATCTGTGTTGGAATTCAGAGGAATTCTCAGTGTGGGTCATTTTGTAAGGGGGGGCAGTCCTTCAGGTACATTGGTTCTAAGCCATCTAGGACTTAAAGAGCAACAATCAGCATTTTGAATTGCACTCGGAAACGAACCAGCAATCAAAAAAGCTGGTAATCACTCATGCAATCACCCAAGTCAGGTTGACCCCTGAATTTTTCCTACCAGTAACAGTGCTGCCAACCCCCCTCCTGGAGCCCAGAGCATTTGTCCCTCTTGTCTCCCTCAAGTACACCACTGGTTCAGTGGCAGTAGCCCCAGTGCACCACCAGGGACATGTGAAAGTGACATCAGGGACCTAGTGGGGTAGCACTGAGCGTAGAAACCCATTTTCTGGCGGTCAAATCCCACTGAAATGAGGAATGTACATGATGCTGAATTTTTATTGTTTCGCAAGACATCAATAAATATGGTAACGCATCATTGCCATTCTAATTCAACAGTTTTATGAAGACATTATGAAGCAGCCACTGGGGTGAAGCCAAACCAAAAGCACTGCTGTGCTGAAGTCCCTGGCCAATATCCTGCATCCCCCCCCACTGCCTTGCCAATTTTTCTTGTAATTAAAAACAGCACAAGTGTCCTTGAACATAAACGGATGTGTTGCCAAACATTTTACATAATTTGGATACAACTGAAAGAAGCCATGCGTGCAAAGAATCTAATGAGGTGAGGAAACAATTACAGAGGAGACAAGATGTTTGAGATCTGACTTATGAATCATTACCTTCCATAAAGGCAAACAAACCTCCCCAAAAAGGGGAGGGGGGAATATAAATTGATATGCATTTTTCTACTCTAAGAGCAATCGTGATTCAGTGACTTGATGGAGGCAATGTGTGTGGGTTATCGCTCATTCCCATAACAGCGGTTGACCCTTTGGTTCCAGACTAGTTAAATGTGACAGTCTCTACCTGTTTCCTCAGCACACATTGTGCTGGTTGCTGGGTGCTATTAAGCACAACAAGAGGTTGGAGAGAAAAACAGGGGTTTGTATAGTGATAGTAGATGTCACAAAGTCACTCCCTAAAAATAAGGAAAGCAGTAATATTGATGTGTAAAATTCCTAGGGGGGAAGAAGAATTTGACAGGTGCTCTCACAACTGAAGTTACAAGTTACCCACATAGTCAACTATCCCCCTCCTCAGCTTTGTGGTGGCACCACTCTTTACCTAATTGTCAAACTGGTTTAGGAAGACATTCTAAAAGTTTTATAGATCAAGAGGATAATATAATCACAGAAAACACTCTACAGGGTACCCCTTCCCCCCATTGGGGAAGACGTCCCCATCATAGGGAGACAAGAACAACATACAGGAGACAGGAAGATACTGCTAGGACGGCTTTGTTTGTGGGTTGTCTTTTAACAAGTGTGCAGTGGGATGGGGTGGGGTGAGATGTGGTGGTCTGGCCTCATAGTCGTCTTCTGATGACTCTCATCTGAAACCTGGAAGCCAGGGTTGGGTACTGCTCCTTCCCATGGTCTGCATCGACCTAAGGCTGCTGAGGTCCAAGTGGGGTCTGGTACAGGGTCAGGGTATCGGGGTCCAAGTAGACCCATTCAGGCAGAGGAGGCTTATTCCCAGGCAAGTGAACAAATGTTTTCTTATCTGAAGGAGACTCCTAGAACTGTCACCTCTAGGGTGCCATGAGTTCTGGTGGTGCAGCTACATCAGCGGGGGGGTTGGGTTGATAAGATCGGGCTGGAAACCTCTTTCAGCCTGCCTGTTGTATGAAGTTATTCCAACTTTTGTGGTTCTGCTTCTTTGTTTTGAGAGAGCAGAATTAATGCTCTTTCACTCTGTTAAAACTTTGCTGCATAAAACCACTTGGTTCCACTTACTCCTATGCAGGACATAATATCATCAGTTTAATCATGCAATGTAGCAGAACATTTCTGTGAATATTACCAGACAGAAAGCCGGAGACACTATGGGTAGCATCAGGTTGGCTTTTATGAAAAGCCTTATCAAGCCTGTCGAAACAATGGATTTTCCTGATGTCTCGCTCCCATATAAAATTCAAAATGAAATGCAAAAGCCCTCAGATGCAGAAGAAGGTATATCTTAACATATGGACCCAGAGGGACCACTTCCAGGAGAGAGGCTCAAAAAAATCTTTATTCTTTTAATATGGTCATTTCTAATGAGATGTTTGCTCACCTATGTGCATAAAAAAAGCAGGCATGCAGAATCTCCAATGGACAGAAAGGGAAGCTAATTGGTTTCCTCTCTGAAAGGCCACGGTCAGGAAGAAGAAACTGGGAACAGACAACAATAATGCAACTTGGTCTGTTGTCAGCCGAGGCAATTGGCTCAGTGTGGTCAGAGTTAACAAAAACTGAAACAATCCATATGCATTAATATCACATAGTACTATCTTCTCGTGACAATTGCTACAGCCAATCAACAAGCCCTCTAATAGTGTGCCTTATTCTACAAACCAAAAAAAATTTGAGAGAATACTGTATTTTCTCATGCCATGAAGTTTCCTGCAATTTAGTTTAGGTAGAAGAGGAAAAAAATGTAACATTCAGAGCATTACAAAAAAAATCCTCACATTTATATCCCACATGACTAGCCTATAACATGCTCTCAAAGGGTTCTCAAACAACCAGCTTTCAAGACATTTTTGCTGTAAGAAGCTGCTCCCAAAAGCAACAGAGTTCTTTGTAAAGACAACACCTACGTCTCACTCTCCATCACAAACATCACATCCTGTTTTTGCTCAAGTGCTGCATAGTTCACACCATCCAGTGCTAGGTGCTTGGTGACTCACCTGTACGCTTCCAGCTGCCCACACCTGTATCCAAATCCAAGTATGAAGAGTCATTAGATTGAATCTAGTTTCTATGAGTTTGTAAAGAAAGGCATTTTTATTCATATGATACAAGTGTTATTCAGTATGCGTTCTTACACGGTAATATTCTTAAGGTTCTGACAAGCTTTCTTTGGAAGCACAACTACCTCTTGATCAAAGAATACTCCCTTAGGCAAGAAGATAAGCATTATTCATTAATCTTCCATTATCAGGGCAACCTGTTGTCTGCAACTGTCAAATACTGTAAAATGTAACGTCTTTGAACTTATTGCTATCAGATCATAGTTTGAAAGCTGAGGCCTGCCTTATGTTAATTTCTGCCTATTTTGCAATGGATTGAACCCATTGATAAAAATTGAATTCTTACTTGAAATGGGCTGTGTGTGGAAAAGTGGCTTACCCTTTTTCAGGTCTTTGTTGCTTTGTTTTTCAGCAGCTGCAGTAATTTTATTTCCCAGAACCTCTGTCAGCTGGGCCGGTTCTGGTTTTCATGGGGGGGGGTGTGTGACAAGGTGCTCCCCACCTATCTCAGTGCCCCTCCCTGTTCCTTGCTGGTGCATGTGCAACTGCCATGAATTTCTTTTCATCTGAGAATAGACAACATCAGTAAGAACACTCTTGTAGCTTTTACCACTCCACAGTCACCAGAGGCAGCAAGGGGGGGGGGGAAAGTAAATACATCCATTGCCAAGGTAAGGGGAAAGGGCCCCTGTGAGGCAAGGCCTAGACATCAAAGATAGGTCTTCTGGATCACTTGGGTCCTAGCATTTGTCCATTGTGTCATATATTGATGCTGCTGCTATTCAAATGCCACTAAGGTTGAACTCCTGTGCACACTGACCTGAGAGTAAGTTCCTCTCACCTCAATCGGACATACTTCTGAGTTGACAAACATAGAATTGCTCTGTAACAGGGCAAGCCTATGCATATCTACTGAGAAGTACCCCAACAGAATTTACTTCCACATAGTATGTATAGGATTGTAGCCTAAGTGATGATGTAGCCCTAATCTGAGGAGCATTCCAGGACACAATGGTGACCAGTCGGAAAGTATCTTTTGTGTATCAAAACTTAACTTTTGCAGCTATGTCCCTATACAGCTACTATACACTCCTTCATGGTAAGTGGATCCACAAGCCAAAGAGCGACTGTAGCTGGCTAGTTTCCTCCCAGATTGGACACTGTGTTGAAGCGTATCATGTTTGCCCGCTGCATACAGCTTGTGGCAGCAGCCACTACCATGCCCACAGTAGTGCACCCAGCATCCCATGTGGGCAGCGAGTCCAGATGAGATAGGAAAATGTAAGCTCCCAGGACATTTCTGGGCCCCCTCCTTTGACTCTTGGGCCCAGGTACAAATTACCCCCTTTATCCCTTTCTCATGGGGCCTGGTCAGGGACACAAAAGATTTAAATAAGAAATTTCCAAGACTGGTATTGTGACCTAGACTGGTGAGCTACTATAAACTGTATGTTTTTGGAACCCAACGGAGGCAGGATTTGCAACACTCATTTTTGCAACCAGCAACTCTGTGAAGTGGCTCAATTAACTGGGCCTGCTATGAGTACCAAATACTTCGCCTCTGCCTGGTCAACAAAGGGGGATTTTCTGCTTGCTGCACATCAGTCACCAGCTTCCAGCTCAAGCTACAGACCTCAGGGAATCTGAGCTGGCAACCCTCCAGGTCTAGATTCAGCTATGCTGACCTTAACAGCATCCATTCCTATATGCTTTTGAGGTAATGCTCTTACTGACTTACAGTCCTTCAATCTGACATGTGCATGCCATACAAAAACAAAATACATTTGGAAAGCAGTTGCAGAATTCCCTACCATCTCTAGCTTGTCTAACATGAAGGACCAAGTTCCTTCTGACCCTTATAATGAGGTGCAGTGTTTTCCTCAGAAGGCAGCCAACATGATCCAATCTTAAGGCACCAGTGGAAGGCTATAGCTAAAGGTCCTGACTCGCTCTTATTTTATAGAAGATATTTTTACACTTTACCATCTGCATATATGTAGTGGGTGAGAAGAGAGTCAAACCACAAAAATAGAACAGAGAAACAAGTCGTGTCTAGCCTTCACAGATCTCAGACATGATGATTTAACACCCACAAATTTGTTTTGAACTAGTAATTGTCATAAACAGCACTACCAGGTTAGTATGGACATTCAGATCAAGAGGGCGAGAGCCTAGAGCAGTGCTTCCCAAATTGTGGGTCAGGGCCCACTGGTGGGTCATGACCTGATTTTTGGTGGGTCACTAAAAGGTTGATGGAAAGATGAGATAATTGCCTCAGTCCCTGAGGTTATTGAAAAATCAGATACTGTAGCTGCTAATTACCCTGCAAAGAGCTCAGCTCCAGCAGTTTGCAAGGTAGCTGCTAACTGCCTCGCAAGGAGCTGAGCTCCTGCAGTTTGCAAGCATGTGAAAATATAGGAGAATGTTTGTGTGTCTTTTTCCGGTTATTATTACTTATAAAAATAGAAATAAATACAATATTATTTCTTTCTACCTCTCCTTTTTCAAAAGTCTGGTAAAACTAGGTGTGTCCCAATAGAGTGTTGTTTTAAAAAGTGGGCACGATGCTAAAATGTTTGGGAACCACTGGCTTAGAGAAAGCCTTTAACCAACCCATACTATAAGGATTGTATAAGTGCTTTTCAATTTCCTAATTTATTCATGCTGTAGTTCTGCAGCACCCTGCATGAAATTGCAAAAGCTGTCAGCTTGGGCTGTTCCTCTTGTTTCCAAGTGAACCCTTCTCATTCCATTTACTAAGACTAAGTCTCATGCCATTAAAAGGGAGAGATGGTCCTCAAATCAAAGGGACAATTGCCGGTATTAGGAGACAAATTTCAGGAAGATCTAAAAAATGGTAGGTGGTGTTCTTTGGCATAAGAACAAAATTTTGTAAAGGCAATGAGAAAGAAGGAAGCTTCTTTTTAAAAACAGGAAACTGTTTAGGAAATTACAAGCAGGTAGCAGTCAGCCAGTTTTGCCACTTTCAGGATAAAGTTATCCTGTGTCTGGTAATGGCTACAAAATGTATTTGTAAAGAAGTCTGCTCTCCAGTTCCAATGAATATTCTACATGCTGAATTCTCCCCCACCCCCAGTAGCGGCCCAAGGTCTCCTGACACCAGAGGTAGCATGCCAAATGTTGGCCCCCTTACCATGTGCCTTACAATGTGCCAACCTCTGCTCCTCCCACTCTCCAATGTATGAGCTCAGCACTCATTTCCGTCTCCCCTGCTATGAACATGCTACTTTTCTATGCGTAGGGTTTTAGCTTGCGTTGATGGAAGCCTTCCATTACACAATCCCCCAGTCACGAAAACAAACCAGGAACACTTTCTAAATAGATGATGATCTGTTTTCTAAACAAGACCTTAGCTCTCTTCTAAGATATGGGTTCTCATTGCCAGCTGAAAGCAATGCAACTAATTTAGCACTCATAAAAATATCTTGCTTATAGGTAGCTATCATATATTTAGAGCCTCTCCCGCTTCCTTCAGGTTCTGTTCTTTAACAAGGGGCCCCAGGGCATACTCTGAAAGTTCATGATGCAGCAATCCAGCTTAACAATTCTGGGTCTGGTCAGCAGATGGGAAACTTTATAGGAAGTAAAGAGTTGGTGTAGCATTAAGGCCACGAGACAGAGCTGCAATTCAGTTCTTCAGTTCAAATCTCATCTCTGCCATGATACAAGGTGGCCTTGGGCTGGCCAATCACTCGCAGTGGCAGCTCCCCAATGGCAATACGAGGGTAACAATGCGTTTCTGCCTTATCGGGCTATTGCAAGATAATACACATGAAGCGCACACTCAAAAGTGTGATACAAATGTTAAGTATTATTAACTCTGTGTATGCTGCAGGGTTGCTCATTTTATTTCCCAATTCCACTTGTCAATTGCCATAAGAAATTTTTTCAAAATATACCCATCAACCAATTGGCCACTGAGGGAATGGCCACCACTGCAAAATGTGGCCAAATTAAATGTGTTCCTCATTGTATTTGCTTGGATAACTATGCAGTGGAACCAAATTTCAAACCTCTATTATGATGCATTTAGTTCCTATCAAATATGAGGTTTCTGTTCAAGTCCTGAGTCCCTAATAAAAATCCTAATAAAGAACCACAATAATATTAAGAACAGTCACTCTTCGTTCTATCCTTCAAGTGCAGAATATAATGCACGCTAAGATAGTGTACAGGTGGAACCTGTTTATCCATGGATTTTATATCTGTGGATCTGGCTCAACACGGCTCCCCCAGACCTGCATTTAGCCAGACCTGGCTCCACCTGAACCCTCTGAAGGGGACCGGAACTTCAGAAAGCCCTCTGGAGGTGACTAGAGCAGAGCGCCATACCTCTTTGGAAGGTTTAAGGTGCTGAAAACAGCGGATTTGCTTATCTGTGGTTTTCGGTAACCATGGGGGGAGGGGCGGTGGTCTGAGAACAAATACCTCATGGATACTGAAGCCCCAACTATATACCACCTCAGCCAGAGAGCTGTTTAACCTCTTTTGCTCCACATACACACACACAAAAGGAAGTCCCACCGAAATACTTCTCGCTACCATTCCAGACCACCTTTTCAGCAACTGATTTGTCCATTAAGCAATTACTGCAACCTTCTGTATTACTGCACTGTGACACCGAAGAAGCAGTTAGGCTCAGTCAAGCACCAAAGAGGTTTGGTTACATTTATTAAGCAATTAGCACTCTGGAGTGGCTCTGCTGCACGCTACGCTAGCAGTAACCGCACTGTGACCGTTACAAGGAGTGAACTTTGCAATAAGTGCTTGGAATAATACTGCCAAAGCAATAAACTGGAATGGTCACATTAAAGATGGACAAATTAGCACATTAATATATGTGTCCTGCCCTATATTTGCCAGCACTCTCTGTGCTTTTGGTACTGAGAACATTTGTTTACTAGCTTAATACAATAGCAGAGAGAGGGGAATGCCAATATAACCTTCCTTGTAGCTTTACACACACACACACACACACACACACACACCCATAGTAGCAATTATAAACAATAAAAGAAATTTTTTATGAGCCTCAGGGTGCAATCCAAACCTGCGCTGGAGCAGGCAAGCCAGGAGGATTGCACTGCATCCAATGCGGGTTTGCAGTGAGCAGCGGCTCAGACAGGAGCAAGGGGAAGCTCTTCCCTTTACCCCTGGGTAAGGGCTGCACGCCCCTCTAGGTCTCCTTGGACCTGCGCTACCTCTGAAGGTGGGGCAAGTCAAAGGAGAACGGAGTGGCTTGAAGCCGTTCCATTTGCCCCGGGGACGGGGTTTGGGATCTGGCATAACCACTGGGTTCCAGCCCCGCCCCCAGCTCCCCGCACACCTGCCCCTGGGCCCGCCCTCCCCCGCCCAGTGACACCCCCTCCCGCCCCTCCCCACGCCCACCTTTGCCGCATGTTGGTGCGCTTGCGCCAACACAAGTGGTGGCGCGGGAGCCGCGGCAGACGCTTCTGCCTCCCTCCGCGCAGCAGCGCATCTGAATGCACCGACGCAGCTCCCGCTCATGGAGGTGCAAATGTGCTTTATGGCACGTTTGCGACCCTCCAGGGCCACCTATGCAGGCATAACTGCCGGTTAGGATTGTGCCCTCAGAGTACTAAAATCTTATTTAATCAAAATATATTTTCTTCCACCGATTATTGATAGAAGTCTCAGGAGTGCTGCTCCCCCTTCCTGTTTTATTAGTTGTGGCTTTTTGAAGGGTAAATAAAAGTGATTTCTCAATCTAAAGTAGAAATGGACAGGGTCAGAGTAAATATTCTTACTTATATATATTCCAGTGAGTTTGCTTTAGCTGACCCAGTGCCATGAAAACTCAAGGCAGAATACAGTATATACCTGGCAATTCCTGCTCTGTCCCAAGCAATGGCATAGTTAAGGGGGGGCAAGAGGGTACATTGTCCCAGATACCACACCTTGAGGATCCCCTCATCGCTTAGAGGCCTCTGAAAGGCACTTACAGCTAAACGTTCCTTTATTTTTAGGGGGCCTTATTGACTGCCTGCCCCCACCACCACAGGATGTGGCACTGGAATATTGGATAGGATTGGGCCCTAAATTTAGACCCTTGTCAAAGGGAGGCCTCCAAGCCATTTAAACTGGCTCAGATAAACTGGGATCAACTATCCTGAATCACTTTAACACTGACCTGAGCAGGTCATGACAGACAAGCTGGTTTCATCATGTATTCAGAAATAGAATTTTAAGCCACCAACAATACCTTCTTTACCTATCACCTGCCAGAAGTACAGTACTACTGTACTTTGCCATTTTGAACAAAGGTCATGAGAGAGAAGACATGAGCAGTGTACAAAACGATCCATGGATAGAGGTGTTCGAAAACAGTGTTATTTATTTTACTAATCCCACTGGAATCCAGTCAGACTTAGGCTGTAAGTCTGACAATAACTGGAAACAAACATGACTATTCATGGAAAGAAAAAACATGGCCCTTTGTCCACAGGTAAAAATACAGATATAGATCTACAAATAATGTAAAACTGTAGGCTTTACATCAGTTGCATCGCAGTATCAGGCAGTAAACCAGGATCAACCACAGGAGCTAAATATACTAGTTTATGAGTAACTTCTTTGTTATCTCTTCTTTTGTTATTATTGTTATCATTTTATAATGTTATCATTTACAATATTCACAAAACAAGGTTCCTTCACAGAACAAGATAGATGGGCACTGTGCTGAAGCACCCTGACTGCTGATGATCCTTTCCCCGCCCCCAGGGCAGGGGGGTTTGAGGAGCATTTTAGTAATCCATATTTTGTACCTGGCTCATTTTTCCTTGCCCATACTTCAATTCATGTGCACAGATGTACATAGCCATTATCTTTTCCATTCTATGGCACACATCCAAAGCTTAGGCCACAACAGAAATAAACATTCTCTTATCTTGAGGAGACCTCCAAGACTGCCATACCATCACAGGCCACAGCATGCACCCCTGTGGCATGGGTACAACAGTACTGGAAAGTTAGTTAGGATTGAGCTGTAAGTTCCCTTAAAGGAGATAACTGTCACATAGAATCTTGCAAGGCAAATGTTTTTCACATGCCTTTATGGCTGGTGTAAATTAGCGCTTTGTTCAGCATATTCCAGCAAACGCAGTTCACAAATACAACAGAGTGTTTGATGATGTACCTTTGCTCCAGGAATGAACCCTTTCACTGGTTGTGATGTAATACTCCTCCCTCTCCAGCAGTTACATAATACAGTTACACAACACAGGTCATCAACTGAGTTGAAACTAGTAACTCTTTCAAAAATGCACACAGAGATGACAACGGGTGTCCCTCCCCCCAAGTATTCAATTTCACATTTGCACATGTTGACAGCTCACTTCCAATTCATTTAATTTGCTTTGTCAACCTTGACCTGGTTTAGCTTGCTTGATGAACTTGTTTCTTCAAAACAAGCACAACAACAGCATAAGAACATAAGAACAGCCCCACTGGATCAGGCCATAGGCCCATCTAGTCCAGCTTCCTGTATCTCACAGCGGCCCACCAAATGCCCCAGGGAGCACACCAGATAACAAGAGATCTCATCCTGGTGCTCTCCCCTACATCTGGCATTCTGACTTAACCCATTCCTAAAATCAGGAGGTTGCGCATACACATCATGGCTTGTACCCCATAATGGATTTTTCCTCCAGAAACTCGTCCAATCCCCTTTTAAAGGCGTCTAGGCTAGACGCCAGCACCACATCCTGTGGCAAGGAGTTCCACAGACCGACCACGCGCTGAGTAAAGAAATATTTTCTTTTGTCTGTCCTAACCCGCCCAACACTCAATTTTAGTGGATGTCCCCTGGTTCTGGTATTATGTGAGAGTGTAAAGAGCATCTCCCTATCCACTCTGTCCATCCCCTGCATAATTTTGTATGTCTCAATCATGTCCCCCCTCAGGCGTCTCTTTTCTAGGCTGAAGAGGCCCAAACGCCGTAGCCTTTCCTCATAAGGAAGGTGCCCCAGCCCCGTAATCATCAGCAATGAGTAACTTCTTTGTTATCTCTTCTTTTGTTATTATTGTTATCATTTTATAATGTTATCATTTTATAATGTTATCATTTACAATATTCACAAAACAAGGTTCCTTCACAGAACAAGATAGATGGGCACTGTGCTGAAGCACCCTGACTGCTGATGATCCTTTCCCCGCCCCCAGGGCAGGGGGGTTTGAGGAGCATTTTAGTAATCCATATTTTGTACCTGGCTCATTTTTCCTTGCCCATACTTCAATTCATGTGCACAGATGTACATAGCCATTATCTTTTCCATTCTATGGCACACATCCAAAGCTTAGGCCACAACAGAAATCAGTCTCAAACACGAGGCAGCAATTTGAGTTATTCAATATTTTGCAACTGACATCCTAAAAGCAATCACAAACTAAGTGTGTGAAATTATCATCATCAGTCTTCTCACACACTGCACATCTTTGCCACTGACAAGCACCCTATGATGTCAATTACCCAACAATAGAAGCAAAGATGGGAAGTCATTACATTAGTATGAGTGGTGCTAGCCATCTTGCAAGATGGCTATCACTTCAAGGGAAACTATGTTCCACAGGATACAAAATGAAGTACTTTTTTTCTAGCTGTTGATGTTGACATTTGCTTTTGACATTTATGTTGTTCATTTATGCAAGGTTGTACAATAATTTTCATCCAAAGGTTTAGACAAGTTGACATGGAATTTCACCTAAAGCAAAATTTCAGTGTGAATGTTGGTTCTTGTTCAAAGAAAGCACCCTAGGCATCTAAAGGAAGCAAAGAGATAAGGCTAGCAAAGTTTTTCAGAAGGGTAAAGTAAATCCAAAAAGTGAACATCACTGTTATGAATACACAGACACAAGAAAAAGTTCAATGGGGGTTCAATCCTAAACACACTTATGTGGGTGTAAGCCCTATTGAACTTAACTCGACTTGCTTCTGAACAGACACAGAACAAAATAAATGAAAAGCTGGTCCCTGTTCTGGAGGAGCTCAAAACCTAAAAATAGACACCAAATATATAGCAGCAAACAGCCACTGGAAAAGATATTGTGCTGCAGTGAATACAGTTGTTCTTCACCTCCTACGTATAACAGAAGCAACACTTCAAAAGGTGCTTCTTAGCCCAATTAGCAGGGGCAAACCATGCTAAATCATCACTTGTGGATCTATATGACCCTGAGAGGCTGTCAGCTATGCCTATTAAAGTATCTGGAAATTTCTACGTTACAATTATAGCATATTCGGAGTCAAGCAGCAAAAGTGGCTTGATTTCTGCCATATGAAAACTCTTTTGTCTTCTCAATGAAGGTTTTGTGTGTGGCTTGTATGTAGCAGTTGTGGTATATGGGTACTGTGATGAGGGACAGAGCAGAATTCTTCCAATTTCACCTTGAGTCCAACCTCCCCCAATTTATATCAGTGATTACCATCACCTAATTCCCAACTCTGTGCTTAAGCCATTTTAGTTGTCATTCTTGGGAACATGTATTCTGGAGTTGCCATTAACAGAAAGAGCACTTTCAGGGCTCAGGGGCAAATAATAGCATTCTCAAGATCTTGGATACCCTTTTCAGTATGAAACGCCATTCCTCAAAAGAGTATTTATCATGTTGCCTGTTCCATTAAGCCCATAACAGCAGTACTAATATGAATTAATTTCATACAGTGTTTCTAGTCTCTGAACAATATTGTTCTTGGGAACATTACCCATATTAGGGGAGAAATTCAGAACTATCATTTGTGTCATCTCATTCTGTCAAACAGAGAGAACGCGATAGTCAATCCTCCCTCTTAACATGGATTTCATTACATGCACCAGCCACCTTAGACATATTCTGCAATTAATGACATAAGAGTTCTAAGAAAAAAAGAGTTATGAGAATTTTTGCATGTATGGTTTTGCTCTGGTGATGCTGCTGCTCCAAAGCGGGCATGACAAACATGAAAGGACAACTATCCCATGGTAACACAACACACTGGAGGCAACAAAGTGGAATAGACTAGTGAGCCTAAGTATTGCCTGACCGAAGCGGTCAGGGACTTCAAGCGGAAATGACAGGGAACTAGCCAGAGTTATTTTGTTTACAAGCCTGGTATGAATATTTCCTGCAAAATTAGCAGTGAGGCTAACTTAGTGAATGTGTGTTGTCATCAATTATGGAGAACAGGCTGCAGAGAGCAACTGACTGATTAGACAGGTCAATGGCCTCAAGTAGAAATCTACAATTAAATTAGTTATCCACAGTCAACTTTTTTCTTCAGCATGTCCAGGATTACAGCAAAAAGAAAACTATCGTATGTGTTCTCTCAACGAAGACAACAAACAATTGGCTGATTAGAGAGGCAGCAAGCCAACACCCAAGAGAAGCCAACTTCTCACATTGTAGGGTACTGCCTACTTACATAGGTACTACCTATATAATTCCTGAAGTAGTTTATGTTCCTGCCCGAAATATTTCTTGTAAAACTGAAATAAACTCAGCAGATGTATATATTACATACTTCTCCACTGGCTCTGCTCCGTTGCAGTATTTTCAACATTACTGAGCATAATTGATGACTTTTAAATTATATCGATTGCTTATGTTCTTGCCTAATCAAAATGCACCAAATAGTAAGATAAAATGAAGAAATATGAAATGCAAATTACATAGGCATATATGCTAAAATCAAGCTTCATATAGAACAGGGGTGCCAAAACTCCGGCCCGCAGGCCACTTGTGGCCCACTGCAGGTCCCCATCCAGCCCCAGGGGGTCCCCCCATCTCCAATGGGCACTCGGCCCTCACCCCAGCCTGCGCTGGCCCGCCGCGCAAGCTCCATGTCTTGCTTTCCCTTGCTGCCGCTGAGTTCAGTGGCAGCAAAGGACAGATAAGCCCAGCACATGCACAGAGCCTTTTATAGTGGGAAGGTAACATGAGACTTGCAGGTCTCGCATTACTTCCCACGATAAAAGACCCTGCACGCTTGCCGGCTGATAACTTTCTGCCTTGCCCATGGGCTGGGCTGGGCTCCAATCGGCTGGGCTTGGCTCCCCTTCTGCAACCTGAGCCAGGGGAGTGCAGGACAGAGAGAGGTTCCCTGCAGGAGGGAGGAGGTCTCTCCCTGCCTTGCCCATGGGCTGGACTGGGCTCCACTCGGCTGGACTCAGCTCCCCGCCCCTCTCTTCCTGCAACCTGAGCCAGGGGAGTGCAGGAGAGAGAGAGAGAGAGAGAGAGAGAGAGATCCTACGCGAGGGAGGGGAGCCCAGCCCAGCCTAGCCCGCAGCACATGTCTTTGAGGGAGGGAGGGCTGGCTGGCTGGCCAGGCGGCTGGCCGGCCAGCCAAGAAGGCAGGCAGGCAGCAGCAGCACATGCCACCCTAGCTAGCGAGGAAGGGTGGTTAGGTAGGTAGGCAGGCAGGTGGGTAGGCATGCAGGAGCAAGCAGGCAGCCAAGCGGTTGAGTGGGCGGCCAGGCAGGAACACATACGGCCAAAGCAAACGAGGGAGGGAAGGAGGAAGTGCGAGGGGGCAGGCGAACAGGCAGGTGTATGTGTGTGAAAGTGTGGAAGATCCCCCCTCCATTTGTGTGTGTGAATGGGATCATAAAAACTGGCATGAATATCTCCCCCCCCCCCTTATTAGGGTGAATGGAATCATAAACGAGCATGAAGATCTCCCCTCTTATTAGTGTGAATAGAATCATAAACTGGATTGAATTCATTCATTTTCCGTCTCTAATATATTCATTTATGTAAATTTATTCAAATTTGAAATGTAAATTAATTCTTTTTCCCCGGCCCCCCGACAGTGACAGAGATGTTGTGGCCCTCCTGCCAAAAACTTTGAGCACCTCTGATACAGAACATTAACATTGTTATGAAGAACCCAGCAATTGCACCCATACTTTATCCACCATTCATTACCACTACCAAACATCATCCATTACTTTTTCTAATTATTATTATAGGGTCAAAGCCAGATTCCCCTTTTCTGAAATTTTAGCAAAACCCAATGTAGTTCCAGTTTCTGCAATAAGTATAACTACTGTACTATGTTGTTCAAGTCTAACATCACCGTGGGATGGTTAGAAGCCACTTACTGACAAATGTCTCACAGTTAATGGATTGAATTCTGGGTACAGTTTGGATGGAATGTCACAGGAGTACATTTAGATAGTTGCCTGAATACTGTCAGTTCTATTCAAGAAAGGAAAAAAAAAAGAAAAAAAAAAGAAAAACACAGGCCATCTATCTATTCAAACAATTGCCCACAAACTGCATACAACACAAAGAGGCAGAGTATATTTCAGTTTTGCAATCAGATTTAAGATCTAATGCCTCTCTCAAACATGATTGCTTAACATGAAACAAGATATAAGTGAACAAAACTCTGATTCTGTTCACCAGGACTCCTAATGCCAAATATTCAAACATATTCAGAGGACTTTGAAACGGATTCCCTGTCTCTGTTTGTTAAATAATCTTATGACACACCGTCAGAGTTCAACCCTGGTTCTAGGGTATACAATGGATGCCTGGAGAGCTATCATGCAGAAATTTAACATGAGCATCCACATAGCTCTGGTCAAAGAAGAGAACTGCAGGGAGACACCCAAGAAACTGTCTTTATATCAAAGGTCATAGAATGTCAGGGGATACTTCACAAGTCTTTGTATTGCTCCCTCCCTGCCATATTTTCACCACCACCCCCAAACAGTTTATGCTAAGGGTACTAAGGCAGACCATGATGTATGCTAAGGGTACTAAGGCAGACCACTTAGAGCACATAAGCTGCCTTGTTGAAACAAAGTCAGTCTATTTTGATTGGAGCTTTAATGGGTGATCATCTGGGACCCTCCCCCCCATTCCATGATGGAAAAAAGGCAAGAAATAAATGCTATTAGGAAATTAAAAGTTCCCAGGAGCCACCTCTGCTAAACCTGACCTCTTCCAACTTCATTTTCAACAAACATCTCCAAAGTGGTCAAGGTTGGGAAGACACACGATGCCTGTTCAGATACTTCAGCACAAATCGTCTGTACTACTTATTGCTAAACAACAACCCCTAAACGCATTTCAAATCAATCTCTCATGAGTTTTCATGCCAAAGATGCAATGCAAAATGTGAGAAGCGAAGGAGTCCAGGAACACTCACAAAATTGGAGTTTCTGACTCACCTCTTTTTGTAATGCCAGAATGATCATCTAAACAGGCTTTTCTCAGGTTTTTTGTTTGTTTGTTTGGGGGGGGGGCACTCCACTGCAGCACATCCTGCATTGGAATATCTGCAGGAGGTAAGTGAAAACATTTTGCACTTACGCCCTAGTAAGAGCTCAGGGCAGTGTACACAGCTGCTCCTCTCCTTTTGTCCTCACAAAAACCCTGTGAGGTAGGCGAGGCTGAGAGAATGTGACTGGCCCAAGGTCACCCAGGAAGCCTCATGGCTGAGAGGGGATTTGAACCTGGAACTTCCAGGTCTAAGTCCACTTCCCAAACCACTACACCACCCTGTATGCTTCCCAATCACCAGTGGGTCTTCTTAGACATTTACCACCTCTTTTGGTGGTGCAAGTCAGAGGAAAGAAAAGGGGGGAGGGAGGTTTTAAAAAGAGGGGTATGATCTGGCATGTTCAATTGCCACCAGATCTACCCCCTCCTCCTCCACATCCCTTGATTCCTCCCCCTCCTCACCCAGACACATCCCTCTTACTCCCCTCCCTCCGCCTCCCTGCTCATGCCAGCTCCCGCCACTGACTTACTGGCACTGGGGGACTCCAGGGAGGCCGCTGTCATCTGACTGCCACTGCTCACTGTTCATGGCAGTGAGCTGCACAGGACAAGCTGCACTCTATGGTGCATCACATATCGCAACCTCCGTAAAGCATTGCAGGAACACAAGTTCTGGCAGTGCAGCAGGCTCACAAGATTGGACCATGATACATGGATGCTTGTAGCTAGTAAGACATTTATAATCAATTGCTGTTTACTATTCAGATAGTATGCATCCTAATTCTTTCAGCAGGCTTTAAACAGAAGCAAAGAAGCTTTCATCGGTTTGCACAACAGAAGTCACCTCCAAAGACACAGATCAAACTTTACCTTTCCAACATACTGTGGATCTGATCCCATGTGCTCTTCTAAAACAAAGAACTGGTTCCACACCCATCCGCGTTTGGGTCGATGGTGCACTTCCGTTTCCCCCTCTATGTGCTTGGTTTGGTTTCTGGTCACCTTGATGGAGCCATGATGTGCAGTTCCATAACACCTCTGCACGAAACAGAGACAAACTAGGACTGGGCAGATACAAGATGTGCTCGTAATTTTCATTGTAGGATAGCGTTCCAGTTCAAGGTGTTTTCTTCCCCTTTCTCCTTTCTCTTTTCCGCTGTAATCCACTAATAGGCTCCCATGGGGGACGGAAAGAACTGATTTAAATACACAGTCCAGAAAGTTTTTCTTCGCCTGTCCATGATTCAGCTGCCCATTGGTCAGAGTGCATTTACATCATGAAAAGCAAAGGGAGGAAGCCAAGGTGTATTCTCTGATCTTCACAACTGACTGCTGGAGCCATACATTTTACACCTGACAGAAAGAGGAGAAAAAAAGAGAGAAAAGGAAACACACTTTACACATCACTGAGAACAGTAGTTTTAGAGTTTTGACCTCCAGTAATGATGTACTTATTACTGCATTAACAAGCTCTGTCAAGAGAGCACCCCCACAGCAGCCAATATTCTTCTTAATCTTTTGTAGAAAGGCCCAAGATGCAGACAGAGATATAGCACCTTACCACATTTTATGGGCTCTTCAGTTTGGAAAAGAAATAGAAAGGCCTGAAAGATCATGCATTAGATTAATTGAAAAACAAACCATAATTCTGTTGTTCCACAGAATCTAGCCTGAACATTTGAGTGATCTCGGCTTGTGGAACTTCTGAGGTACGTGTGACTTGCATGGTGCAGATTGGTCCCTCCGCACTGCTACCAGCAGGTGATGCCTTGACTATCAAGATCATGGAGTTCTGGCAGCAGCCATGCCAACTAAGATACACAAACAGGGGCTTTGGGTCTTGGAAACCGAATACAATTGAATCCAATTTTTTTTTCCTTTGTGCTTGCAAATTAGCATGCAAAGGCTGCCCATGGACAAGTGTAAAGCGCCTGTGTCTCTGCAAGTACTGGCAATTCTGAAACAAAAATGCTCACAGCCTCTTCCTCCCCCCTCCTCAACACATCCCACCGTACAAATAGGAACATGTTACTCATCCCCCCCTCCCAGTCACACACATTACCAGATGAAGACAATTAAACCTAATAGATTTTCAGGAAGAAAGGAAACCCCACTTTATATGTTACTATCAATTTCCCAGAAAAAATTTAGATGATGATGATGATAATGATGATGATGATGATGATGATTTTATTAATTTATACCCCACCTTTTTGCCCAATGGGCACACAAGGTGGCTTACAAACACTTTAAAAATACAACATTAAAAACAATCACTAAAAACAATTTACAATAATTAAAAAATCTAAAAACAAACAAACCCCATGGATTTTCATATAAAAAGCAAGAACGCCAGCCAGCCTGTCAACAATTAAAAGCTTTTTGAAATAAAAAGGTCTTCAGTCCATGCCAAAACGTTAGCAACGAGAGAGCAGTTCTCAGTTCTAAGCGGAGGGTATTCCACAGTTCGGGGGCCACCACGAGAAGGCCCTCTTCCTGGCCGCCGCCCCTCTCACATCTCTTAGTGGCGGCACAGTCAAAAGGGCCCCCCCAGATGATCTAAGAGCACGGGCAGGATTGTAGGAAAGGAGGCGGTCCCTCAAATACCCCGGACCCGAGCCATAAAGGGCTTTAAAAGTCAAAACTAGCACCTTGAATTGGGCCCGGAACAGAACCGGCAGCCAGTGTAGCCGCCGGACCAACGGCTCGACAGAGTCAAACCGACGTGCCCCAGCCACCACATGAGCAGCCGCGTTCTGTACTAGTTGTACTAGTTCTGTACTAGTTGTAATAGGAATGTTTATATACTGCTTTTCAATAAGAGTAGTTCACACAGCAAAATCAATCAATCAATGGTTGCCTGTCCCCAAAAGGGTTCACAATCTTTTGTTTGTTTGTTTGTTTTATAAAAAGGGAATGGACACTAGCAACAGTCACAGGAAAAGACGTCACACTGGGGTGAAAAGGGACTGGTGTATTTAAAGGACAGTTTATTTAAAACAAACAAAAGACGCCATAATGATATGCCACACATCTGAACTGAATTGCAAGCCCCCAGATCAGTGTTTCTCAAACTGTCGGTCAGGACCCACTAGGTGGGTCATGAGCGACTTTCAGGTGGGTCCCCATTCATTTCAAGGAGTATTTTATTTTTAATGTATTAAACTTGGTGCCACCATTGTATGTGACTGCATGTGGGAAAATATGACAGATCTGTACTTTTAACAGGCTACTTAAGTATTGGCAACCTTCAGTCTCGAAAGACTATGGTATCGCGCTCTGAAAGGTGGTTCTGGCACAGCGTCTAGTGTGGCTGAAAAGGCCAATCCGGGAGTGACAATCCCTTCCACACCAGGAGCAAGTGCAGTCTGTCCCTGGTCTGTCTCCCTGGCTATGGGCCTTCCTTCTTTGCCTCTTAGCCTCAGACTGTTGGCAAAGTGTCTCTTCAAACTGGGAAAGGCCATGCTGCACAGCCTGCCTCCGAGCGGGCCGCTCAGAGGCCAGGGTTTCCCACTTGTTGAGGTCCATCCCTAAGGCCTTCAGATCCCTCTTGCAGATGTCCTTGTATCGCAGCTGTGGTCTACCTGCAGGGCGCTTTCCTTGCACGAGTTCTCCATAGAGGAGATCCTTTGGGATCTGGCCATCATCCATTCTCACGACATGACCGAGCCAACGCAGGCGTCTCTGTTTCAGCAGTGAATACATGCTAGGGATTCCAGCACGTTCCAGGACTATGTTGTTTGGAACTTTGTCCTGCCAGGTGATGCCGAGGATGCGTCGGAGGCAGCGCATGTGGAAAGCGCTCAGTTTCCTCTCCTGTTGTGAGCGAAGAGTCCATGACTCGCTGCAGTACAGAAGTGTACTCAGGACGCAAGCTCTGTAGACCTGGATCTTGGTATGTTCCGTCAGCTTCTTGTTGGACCAGACTCTCTTTGTGAGTCTGGAAAACGTGGTAGCTGCTTTACCGATGCGCTTGTTTAGCTCGGTATCGAGAGAATGAGTGTCGGAGATCGTTGAGCCAAGGTACACAAAGTCATGGACAACCTCCAGTTCATGCTCAGAGATTGTAATGCAGGGAGGTGAGTCCACATCCTGAACCCATGACCTGTGTTTTCTTCAGGCTGATTGTCAGTCCAAAATCTTGGCAGGCCTTGCTAAAACGATCCATGAGCTGCTGGAGATCTTTGGCAGAGTGGGTAGTGACAGCTGCATCGTCGGCAAAGAGGAAGTCACGCAGACATTTCAGCTGGACTTTGGATTTTGCTCTCAGTCTGGAGAGGTTGAAGAGCTTTCCGTCTGATCTGGTCCGGAGATAGATGCCTTCTGTTGCAGTTGCAGATGCCTTTGCAGGCATGCAGATGCAGTTGCAGATGCCTTTGCAGATGCAGTTGCAGATGCAGATGCAGATGTTGCAGTCTGCAGTTGCAGATAGATGCCTTCTGTTGCAGATCTGTAACAGGCTACTACGTTTATGCTTTTAACAATGATAGTCAATGGGGCGTACTCTTGCGTAAGTGTGGATAGGATTGCAGCTTTTGGGATGTTTCCTGAGGTTTTTATTTCTTTTTAAAACAGATCAGCAACTGCTTGAGAGGGTTCTTCTCTCTCAAAATTTCTTAAAAGAAGAACCCTCCCAACCCTCCCAAGCAGTTGCTGATCTGTAAGTGAAAACCATAAGTTAAAAAAATTATTTAAACTTACGGCACACTCTCAATTTAATTACCGCAGATACTTGTCTATAAGTCAATCCCACAGATAAGTCGAGGGCAGGTTTTGAGCCAACAATCATGGAATTTTCTTTCACATTTTTAATCTTTTTAAATTCTGGTCTTCCTCACCTTTTTGTAAGCACTATCAGAGTAAGTGCACTGTAAACAACAAACCAGTAAAACAGTGGTTCCCAACCTGGTATTCATGTACTCCCAGGGACACTCAACAGGACCTTTAGGGGTACTTGAAAAAGAATGGAATAATGGTAGAAAAAGGCAGGTCATGCTCCAGAATGCCTTGCAAGACAGGAATGCCTTGCAAGGACCAGCAAGGCAGGAAGGGAGGCAGCTAGTTGGCTGTGAATGCCCCACCAATAGCTAGTTTTTGGTCATCAATTCATGTATGAACCAGTGATTGAAAACCAGCACAGTAAAAAAGATGAAACATAATATGGAAAGTGATCAATCACCCAGAGTTTCTCAGCACACTTCTGGTGCAAAACAGTGCAAAGGCAGAGTCTTCTGTTCTTCAAACAGATGAAAAGAGAAAATATGTGATGAATACTTGAAGTCTGGGCTTTCATATGGAGGAGATGAGGGCTTGTCTTACTAATTACAAACATTTTGCTAATAGGAAGGGTACAATGAAAATGGGCTGCCAAGGGATATGCAAGTGAAAAAGGTTGGGAACCACTGCAGGAGAACCTTTAAGGTGTCTGGTGTGTTAAGCCAGAAGCTCTACGTACAACATATAACCCATAACACATAACTGGGAGTGTGCAATTCAATTCACAGCAGAGAGATGCAGCTGCATATATTTGCAACCCTTTTTACTCAGAAGTAGACCCACTGCTTTCCATGGGTGTTATTCTTACGTAAGGGTGCACTGAATTGCAGCCTGCTTCAAATGGAAAGGAAGATTCCCATCCTGGTGTTTCAAAAAGCAGACCTGCTTTGCAAGCACTTGCGAAGCAGAACCAGGCTGCAGCAGAAGGAAGGAGAACAAAAGGTTAACAAATTGCTTCTAAGGAGCTGTGCCTGCCTGCCTGCTGCTTGAGAAACCTGGCACCTGTCTGCTGCTTGAGAAAACTGTTTAGAGTTGAAAGGCTCTGCCCTCTGATTGACCCGGAGATAAGGCGAAGTGAGAATTGGAGCTCGATGACTTGGCAAAAATTTCACCTACTATAGGCGAGTATCTACGGTAAGTGATTTGATTTTGTCATATGGGGGTGTAAAAAATTTTCCTGCTAGATGATGTCACCATCCAGGTTTATGATCTCACTTCCAGTGCATCCCGACAGATTATCATTCTAAAAAGTGGGACCCGGTGCTAAAAAGTTCGAGAACCACTATCCTAGATCAAAGAAGGAATCAAGGAGAAAATGGGTTATTATTACAAGTGTCTTACAATGACAAAATGAACCAGATTTTTTTCGCCAACCAGCAACTTTGCATCTTTGCCACAAGCTTCTCTTCATCCTCTCCCTTGTATACCCCAAACACACTGTGCTCCTTGAGCATGGTGAATTTTCTCCTTTCATGCAAGCATATTGTTTCCTGCCCAGAAAGTTATGGGGAGGGGGTTACTGTAGTAGAAACCAATAATCCACAGAGAGTCAGAAAGGCTTAAAAGAGAAAGAACAGAACTAGGGCTATGAAACCTCCAACTCCGAGTCCAATCTTGCCCAAACCTGCTTCCAACTCTGACTCCACAGCCCTAAACAGAACACTGCGGTATCCATACACAGACACCCTGGCACTCCAAAATCTACCAAACAGCTGCTGCAGGAATCAGATCTCCCACACCCAGGGGTGCCATTATCTTATGATAATCACACCTCTGCCCTTCATGGGTGCATTGTTTAACAATGCAGTGTGGCAGAAGAAGGAGAATAATATAATACATTTAATATCCACAGGCACAACGTTTTAAGACATTCAGCATCCCAGGACAGTCCTGGCTCATGTTCTTGAATGACAGCAAGTCATGAGGGATATGTAGGATCAGAAACACCCCAGTTCCAGCAAAGCTTATGAATTTTTCTCTGTCTTCCAATAAACTTGCTTCCAAAAGGAAGATTCTCATGGGACTGGCAGATACTTTTGGCAGTGTTGTACTCCAGCCAAGCCCTGTTCTGTCAGGCGTCATCAGGGCAGAGAGCAAACACCAGCCCAACCTTTTTTTGCTAATTAAGAAGGAGGAAATACCCCTGGAGAGGCACACATTTTCCAATACAAACCAAGTAACAAGAGCACTCAGGTTTCTGCCAAAAGGAAAAAAAAAAGAGGGCATGATAGTTTGTGTCCCTTTACGCATCACTCTCTCGCTTTCTTTTTCTTTTCTTCAAGTTATTTCTTCTCAAAAAATCAGTCTTATAGGATTGATCCTGGTGGATCAAGATGATTGCTCCACAGGCCTACGGCTCACTGCTGCCTGATGCGGCTGAACAAAGGCTAAACTCAAGGCGAAGCAACCACTGCATTGTGCACCAGATCTTCTTTCCAGGGAACCAAAAATATGGTATTAGTTTTGTTTTTGTTTTTAATTTAATTTTGAGTATATGGCAATGATATCAACCAGCTCTGTTCAGTACATATATTGTGCCTCTGTAGGAAGAATTAAAATAACCTTTTTTGGTTATTTCAGCACCTAAATTGTTTTTAATAGAATATAAGGTTGTAAAGTACTCTACATTTTATCATCCCAAACTAAAATTAAAAAAAAAAAATTTAATTTTGAAGAAACAATTTTCAATCAGCTTTCCTTCTGAAGACTCTGACAGAGTAAGTGAATTTATAGCCTAATTGTACATCATTCTGAGTGCTATTTAGGATGACTGTATATGCCTATGGATGCCTTCACAACTACAGTCCAGTTCTGGTACAGCTCCAGTTCTTCCAGCAAACATGCCCCAGACACTGCAGCAATGTTATGTTGGAGTCATTGCCGGACTTCCAGTAACACTTAACTCCAAGCTGTGTGGAGCTCAGCTTCCCCGGGCTGTGAACCCCCGCTAACTAGTTAAGAGGCACTTTTTCAAGTGGGTGCTCCTCTTTTATTTAGCAGGGGGAGAGTAATTGGCCCACATCACCCCAGCAGTGTCTTTTCTAGTGGCTGTCTGCTGGTGTTGCATCTTTTTAGATTGTGAGCCCTTTTGGGACAGGGAGCCTTTAGATATTTGATTTTCTCTGTAAACCGCTTTGTGAACTTTTTGTTGAAAAGCGGTATATAAATACTGTTGTCGTTGTTGTTGAACTACACAGCTATGCTGTGCACATCCCAAGTCTCTCCACCTCCTCTGCCCTGTCCACTTTTCCATGGCAGAACATTGGATCCAGACTACAATTCAAGTTAATCATAGCATATTATGAGGACTTATTACCCCCAACCTTGTTCACTTTGCTACCTGCTAAAATGGATCTGGTTACCAAAGAGAGTAACTCACAGGTGTGCTTCCACTGACAGGTGTAATATGTATGAACTGTGCTGTGCCCTGAAAGAGCTGGGTTGAGTCAGGTGAATTATGTCCTTGCAAAATGCCAGTAAAGAGAAGAAATGATGCAACTGATACTTCTCATCCACTTCTATACCCTTTATGACAGTGTTTTTTGGGATGCAGCAAGGCTGGAGGGAAGCAGCCCTTATGGGACTTAAAGATCTTATCGAAAAATAAAGCAGAAAGGATCAAAAGAAAAACAAGTAATCTCCCACAATGTAACACTACTTTCCCCAACTCTAAAAATGGGTGGTGAGGGAATGCAGGGAAGGGTGGGAGGGTAAAAGACAGAGGAAAATGGGAACACATACAGTAACTGTTCTGTCAGTTCACAGCCAAGGAGCTAGCAAATGCCTAAAAGGCCCCTTTTGTTTGAGGATAAGAGAAGACAGCAAGTTACAAAAGCACGTAGACAAGAACAGAAAATAAAATGAAACACTGCAGTTTTAAAAGTATCTACATAATGAGAAATTATATATAGGCGTGCCCCAGTATCTGCAGGGGTTCAGTTCCAGAACCCACAGCAATTAAGTGAAACTGCGGATACTAGGGAAAGCCACTTTCCCTTCCTCCGGAGGGTCCAGCAGAGACCATGAAGAGTCCAGCAGAGGCCATGCACGTCCATCCACAGCCTCTGCTGGGCTCAAACTGAGCCTTACAGTAAAAAAAGTGACTTCCAGTTTCTCTGTGAAGCTGGAAGTGACATTTTTAATGCTTTGTAAGGCATTAAGAGGCCAGGGGGAATGCTCACCTCTGGAGAAGGTCCCGCAAACCTGATCCACGGATAAGTGAATCCACACATATGGGATCCACAGATACAGGGGGGTCCAGAGCTGAATATGCTTCCCAATGTTGTCAGCCAGCATCTGACTCTGGGACCACAATGTCATTTTAGAAGTACTGTAGTTTTCCAACACAAAGACCAAAACAAACAAACAAAAAACGACACATCCAGTATAACTCTCTCTAGACAACTGTTGCAATTTATTGTGGGCAGTTGAACTGAACCAGATCAGAACTCAGATTTACTGGAATTCAGGGAAGGGTTTCCTATGGTGATTCCAGAGAACTTCTCTAATGTTCTGGGCTGTGTGGTGGAGAAATCTCTGCATCACTACGTTACACAGATGATAGAGATTTCTGGACATATGAAACATGGCCTACAAACTTAAAGGAAACCTCCAGAGCTGTTCAAAACCATCAGTAGAAAGTTCTCTTCTGGATCTAAGCAATTCAGCACCTGGAATGGGTAGCAGAACTTCACTGAAATTATGGGCTCAGACATTATTCTTCTCCAAGGTCTTTATTACAGGCAGAGCCCCGTATCCAAAGATCCGGTACCCACGGTTTCAATAATCCACTGATCTAGTCCCACCCACACACCCCATTAACATTACCAAGTGAACATGTTCTTGCTTTACAGGATTGCTATAAGCATACAGGCTTATAGTGGCGCTCAGCCTGCCTTCCAACAGCCTGAATGCTTTAAAAGACTAGATCGAGGTTAAGAGGAAGTGGTTATCACCAATACCTATTACAATAATAATTTAAAAAAATATCAATTCATATATGCAGGCCATCCTATAAAGGGGGAGGAATATTATAAATTGACTCTTGAGTTTCAAATTGATACATCAACTTCTAAAACTGCACCACAATTCTAAACATATCAAGCTAAATTACATAGTTTTATAAAACATGTTTAAAATAGTAATAATTTTCTGGATTCAATCCGTTAAATCCCAAATAAAGTGTGCATATATGAGAGGAAATAATTTAAGCAATAGTAAAATGCCAATGTATTAATCTTTACTTACAAAAACTTAAAAAGTTTTTAACCAAAACTGTAAGAAACAGAGAAAACCCTTTTAGTACATTTAACACAGCAGAAGAAAATCTACGAGTCACACATAACAAAGATTAGATGACTTCCCTAGTCATTCAGACTTTATGCAAAACCCCCCTCAAAAAAAAAATGCTGAATCTACAACTTAAAAAATAACCACTTAAAGGAAGGAACGGGACTCACATATATATGGTCTGCTCCATTCCAGCCCAAAGAAGAAACCTTACCGCAAATTCCAACTCCAACCACCAATATAAAATACTTTCCACTCCCCTTTCAATGAAGAACACCTGGTCCTAATTAGCCAGGGTTAGTTACAACAAGGAAGACCATTCCAAGTTCAAACTAATTAAGTGCTCTGGGTGTTAGCGTATGACTTTGCAAAACCATGGAGACAGTTTTTAAAATAGTTGCTGAACTTCTCAGGTGCATACAGCTGAACTTCTCAGATTCCCATGTTTCAATGAGCAAAATTGAAAGTGAGGAAGATGGTGTACATCTCTTAGATGAGAAACAGGAGCCTATCTTTCCAGGAAGGCTTTCAGCTTTCTATTTCAGCCTTAAAAAACTCAATTCGTATAACAGGGCATGTGACTGGATAGACACTGTAGTAATTCTAAGAGCCAAAAGTCCTCCTACCTTCCCTCACTAAGGTTGTACACTGTTTCCCATGCCCCCACTCTATTTAATCCCCCAACCCAAAAAAAAAAAAAAAAAAAAATCCAGACAGAAAGCAAGGGCCAAATTCCTGAGTTCATTATAACTTGTACTTTGTCCCTCACTCTGCCTGCAGCACATACAGTTCCACAAATGAATTGAAAATAGAAATGATGCAGAAAAAAAATGACACAATGAATTTATTAGATCGATCATTGATCAATGTGATCAAATAATCTCAATACATTCCAAGCACAGTTGCTCTTCACCAGGGGGATGCAGGTAATAAAGCCACAGGACAAAAGTGCCTGCGACAGCTCCAAAGTCATTAGTGAGGTCACTAAAGTTCATCATTCCTGAACTGGAGCATAAACCTCAGAAGACTTGTGATGCTTGCCTTCATCGGAGGTGAGATTGCAGCCACATACATTCTCCTGTAGTGACTTAAACTGTAATCCAAGCAGAAGAACTTCCCTCTCACACTGCTCCTTCTTGCCTTCCTTGCACTTTGCTACTTACCTAACCTAAACCCGGAAGGAAAATATTGCTGGAGGTCTCCTTCCTTGGCTTCTGATGAATGTTCTATGGTAATTTCTTAGGCAATGGAACATGTTGTTTGCCAGGCATGTGATGTTCATACTGAGGTCTCAGGATCCAAGGGAAGAAAAAAACCCCACCAAATTGGTACCTCCTACAACATTCCCATTTGTTGCCAAGGAAGGAATAAAGAGGAGAGATCTCCCTGCCTCTACTATCAATCTAAGGTAATGTGTACAGGGTGGCAGGTCAAGCTACAGCAGTTGTGGACCTACCATAAGGTCCAACAGGGCAAAAGCCCCAGGCGCAAGGCACTAGGAAAGCCTCTTTGGGGTTTTCCGGAAGCACGGTTTATAGCGCCTGGGAAACTCACAGAGGTTTCCCTGACATGGCGGAGGTTGTACAAGGCTCCGTGAGCCTCTGGTGAGTCAGGGAGCAGATTTCTGCATGGGGGGGCAGCGATAGCCTGCAGGGGGCACCACTGCAGACCTCTGCCCTGGCCGTGGGGCTAGGGAGGTCTGCTGCTGGGCTACAGGGGCATGTGGGTAGATGCTGGAGAGCAAAAGAGGGTCCTAAGTGGGCTCAGAATTAAACCAAACTGTTTTCCAATTTGGGAAGAAAAATTGATCAGTTTGACCCAATTTCAAATTAAGCTAGGGAAGTTCACTCATCATGACAAGTCACTTATTTACTACCAACTACACTTTTGCATCTGTAATAGATGTCTATTTAGCAAGGAAGATGGCCCTTTTATGGTGCTGTTTTTGATAAAATGAGAGGCTCAAGGCTTTTTCCTTTATACAGTATTCAGTGAATCTGTTCTGACATATGTGAACAAGTTGAGTGGGCCATGGGTTCATGCACTCTCCTTTCTTTCTCCATCACACAGCTTCTCATTATCAGTAGCATAGCAGGAGGGGGTGCAAAACGCTACGTTTTGCAGGGCGCCTCACCTCAGTGTGCAAGCAGCCCCTTCCCCTTAGAGCAAGGGTGTCCAAACCTTTTGGCAGGAGGGCCACATCATCTCTCTGACATTGTGTTGAGGGCCTGGAAAAAAAGAATTTACATTTCAAATTTGAATAAATTTACATAAATGAATATATTAGAGATGGAACTTATGTGAATGAATGAAGGTCCTGTAATAGCTCAAGGCCTACAAAAGGCCTTGCACAAAGCAAGGCCAGCCTTTCCTTTGTTGCCGCTGCTGCATAACAGATGTGAAACAGCAAGCAGTGGAGGGAGCCCTTGTCCCACAGCTCACGAGGTCAAACAGTTGGCTCTTATGCTGAGAGCAGTTGCATCAGGCCAGTGCGGGCTCCAGCAAGTCTCCAGAGGGCAAGAGGCTCATTGGAGACTGGGGGCTCCCTGAGGGCCAGATTGGGAGTCCTCAAGGGCCGCAAGTGGCCCCAGGGCGGGGGTTTGGGCACCCCTGCCTTAGAGCCATTCTGGGCCACTAGAGTAAAACAGATGCTTCTGTTTTGCTGTAGCGCCAAGAATGGCTTACACCCTGCAAAACTTAGTTTTTTGCACCCCTCTAGTTACACTACTGCTCAGTACCAACCTGGAGAACTACAATTTACTACCTATAGTTAAGCCAGAATAACAAACAAGGTTCAAACTGATGTTTGATAATCTGGTTCAGTCTATTTATAGTGCCAATTCCGATGATATCTTTATTGTTCAAGCAACCTAATGCATTAAAAGACATGTGCACTCCCTCCCTCATTTCTGCTGTTCCCCTGCTATCACTACCTGTCTTTTAATGTTTTTTAAACATCTTTTAATGTATGGGGCTGGTAAACCTAAAAGCTTTCACTCTCCTCTTCTCACTTGTGGGAAAAGGGAGGGTTGCACGTAAACTCATGGCTCCCTTAGGCTTATTCAAAGAGTACTAAACTACGGTTTTGTGTTCCATCTGAATCTAGCTAATGCACTATGCCACTGAGACAGGATGACCAGATGTTCTCTTTTTTCAGGACATGTCCTCTTTTTTAGCTTTGTGTCCTGGAAAAGAACTTAAATGTCCTCCTTTTCTGTGAGAAGGCCCCTGCAGGCAGCGCACAGCCTTCTGGTAATTAATAAATTATATGTAATATAGTTCTAAATTTAATAATATGTACGTAATATAGTGTTTAAATTAACTACATGAAATCAATATACAAGTGTTTTTAGCTTTTATTTTGTCAGGTCCTACATTTTTCTTGGATGTCCTACATTTTGAAGTGCCTTGTCCTCTTGTAGTTATGGAGTGCCCTGTAGTTATGACATCTGTCACCCTGCACTGAGAAAATCAGCCAGTTGGTGTCACTAATAACTTCAGAGGGATTATTACTTTTCATGTACATGAAGCCAAGCCTTATGTCTTCTTACCACTAAATTCAATGGGCTCGGAATGTGGACTCAGGGTATGAACCCCTGTAATGCAGATTAAGTAATTTGATTTCATAGCTTGATGGTTTACTGGTAGTAAGTAGAGGGTGACCTTTTCTTTTCATTGACTTATCAAGACAGTTTAATGCATCATGATCAAGTTTCATATCAAATTGTATGCTTGAATCTCTTGAGCGCAATCACACAGAAATAGCCTTTCAAAACTGTTTTGCAGAGAGGGGAAAAAACAGCTTTATATATTATGCAACACTCGAATAATAAGGGTTCTTAGAGCTATATAATAAGGGTTCTTAGAGCTATATATATACACTGCTCAAAACAATAAAGGGAACACTTAAACAACACAATGTCACTCCAAGTCAATCACACTTCTGTGAAATCAAACTGTCCACCTAGGAAGCCACACCGATTGACAATCAAGTTCACATGCTGTTGCACAAATGGAGTAGACAACAAGTGGAAATCATAGGCAAGTAACAAGACACCCCCAATAAAGGAGTGGTTCTGCAGGTGGTGACCACAGACCACTTCGCAGTCCCTATGCTTTCTGGCTGATGTTTGGGTGACCTTTGAATGCTGGCGGTGCTGTCACTCTAGTGGCTGCATGAGGCGGAGTCTGCAACCCACACAAGTGGCTCAGGTAGTGCAGCTCATCCAGGATGGCACATCAATGCGAGCTGTGGCATGAAGGTTTGCTGTGTCTGTCAGTGTAGTGTCCAGAGCATGGAGGCGCTACCAGGAGACAGGCCAGTACACCAGGAGACGTGGAGGAGGCTGTAGGAGGGCAACAACCCAGCATCAGGACCGCTACCACTGCCTTCGTGCCAGGAGGAACATGAGGAGCACTGCCAGAGCCCTGCAAAATGACCTCCAGCAGGCCACAAATGTGCATGTGTCTGCTCAAACAGTCAGAAACAGACTCCATGAGGGTGGTATGAGGGCCCAACATCCACAGGTGGGGGTTGTGTTGACAGCCCGATACCGTGCAGGATGTTTGGCATTTGCCAGAGAACACCAAGATTGGCAACCTCGCCACTGGCGCCCCGTGCTCTTCACAGATGAAAGCAGGTTCACACTGAACACATGTGACAGACGTGACAGAGTCTGGAGATGGCAGGGAGAACGTTCCGCTGCCTGCAACATCCTCCAGCATGACCGGTTTGGCAGTGGGTCAGTAATGGTGTGGGGTGGCATTTCTTTGGGGGGCCGCACAGCCCTCCATGTGCTTGCCAGAGGTAGCCTGACTGCCATTAGGTACCGAGATGAGATCCTCAGACCCCTTGTGAGACCATTTGCTGGCGTGGTTGGCCCTGGGTTCCTCCTAATGCAGGATAATGCTAGACCTCGTGTGGCTGGAGTGTGTCAGCAGTTCCTGCAAGATGAAGGCATTGATGCTATGGACTGGCCCGCCCGTTCCCCAGACCTGAATCCAATTGAGCACATCTGGGACATCATGTCTCGCTCCATCCACCAGCGCCACGTTGCACCACAGACTGTCCAGGAGTTGGTGGATGCTTTAGTCCAGGTCTGGGAGGCGATCCCTCAGGAGACTATCTGCCACCTCATCAGGAGCATGCCCAGGCGTTGTAGGGAGGTCATACAGGCACGTGGAGGCCACACACACTACTGAGCCTGTTGCGAGCTGCGTTGTGCTCAGGCCACTCCGGGATGGCTCCGCTCTGCTGCTGGAGCTCCGCCAACGGCTTGGCATGCAGAAAGCTGCACGGCAGTTATCGTTCCTGTGCCTCAAGGTCGGACTGCCCTCACCCCCGGCGACAAAGAAGACTCAAAGGCAGAAGTTCTCCACCACACTCCTCCTTTACTATGTACAGATATTTACAGTCCAGATAATACAAACGGTACACGATTCACTGATCCAACTAACGTAGCCTCCGGCTCACAATGCTCTGCTTCTCCCACACCTTTGCTTGCCCCTGCTGGACCTTCTTACATCCAATCAGGGTGCAGGAAATACTGCACAGTCATGCTGACTGTGCAGGTGCTGCCACACACACATACACACTCACATGTAGTCACCTGATGCATGTCACCCGATATTGCATCAGCATGAGGCTCCCAGGATGCTGTGCTGTCCTAGTCTGGCCAAGGCTTCAGGCCTGTTACTGTGCAGCCAGTAAATTACCTGTCAGGACTGGGGATCAACCCATGACAGAGCCTCAATTTTGACTTGCTTTATGGACATTACATCGAAGTTGGATCAGCCTGTAGTGTGTTTTTCCACTTCAATTTTGAGTATGACACCAAACCCAGACCTCCATGGGTTAATAAATGTGATTTCCATTGATGATTGTTGTGTGATTTTGTTGTCAGCACATTCAACTATGTCAGGAACAAAGTATTTAATAGGAATATTTCGTTCATTCAGATCTCGGATGTGTTGTTTAAGTGTTCCCTTTATTGTTTTGAGCTGTGTGTGTGTGTGTGTGTGTGTGTGTGTGTGTATAAATTCTAAAAGGTTTCTATGAATAAATTGGCTGCTTCAGATACCTCAGAGGATTATGTGTTGATTTCCTTAATCTAGCAATAAAAGGGTTGTTGTTGTTGATTTTTGTTGTTGAATACCTGAATGCAGGTATTCTGCTACTCCACAGACAAACACCCAACTAGATCATCTACATCACCACCCAACAGGAGAAGGACAATGAATCTCACACAGGTAAGCAAGAAGGGGAAATCCCAGGCTGCAATATTCTGATGCTGCACCTTCCTCTCACATCTCTACCCTCCCTTCTAACCCTTCAGAATTATCAAATGTGTCTCTGCTACCAACTGTGTTGCCAAACTATCCTTTTACTTTCCAACAGCTAAGAGCAGAAAATATCTGTTCCCTTTTGGTGAACGCCAGGGACTCTAACCATTGATATTGATGGCCAAAAATTCATCTGAAACCCTTTTGTTTTTCAGGACGTGAACATTGGTCCTCTGCAACGGTTCACGACACCCTCCACCGCCACCCCACTCCCAGAGAGGGAAAGGTGATGTTCTGAGCCACCATGCTCTTGCCAACAACACAGCATTACTGCACCACTCTCTCACACTCTCATCTCAGATGAGAGAACAGGTAGGACTGAAGCTGTTGTCAATTCCTTGAAATTCACTCTGTGTTTTTCTTTGCTTCCCACAGACAGTTGTCCCACAGGTGAAGACACTGTGTAAAACCCAAGGGAACTCCACAGAATGGACAAGAGGGAGTCCAGCTGTTGTTCAAGGTCCAGCTGTTGCCCAGCTTCTTCCAATCAGACCTCTGAGGCTTTACAAATTCCACAGCAGACAGTGAAACAACTTCTGCAGCCAGATCTCACTGGTACCGGTCACTTAGCTACTTGTTGGGTAACTTGCAATGGCACAATAGCCCTGATGGACAGAGATAGTTGGCAGCCCCACTTCCTGTTTCTCTTTCAGATATTGCTCTAACACTGATAAATAAAAATAAAATAAAAAACTGTGGCTAGCTCATGCTTATTAGCAGACAGAGATCCCTTCTTCCCACCCTAGTTGTTTCTTACCTCAGCTGGCCTCAGGGTGGGACTCCCTGGGAGGAGGGGCTCCTCTGCTTCCAGGGTCTCCATGACTCTTTTGGTTCCAGGTGGGTCAGTTCTCAGTGACAATAGTTCTCAGTTGTCAAATATTAGATGGGGTGCTCTTTGTCTGTGGCTAAGTGGTTAGTGAGCAGGTTTGTGGAGTAGCCAATATGGGTGCTAGACCTGGCTCCCCCTCTTTTTTATCCCTGACATGGGCAATTCTCACCACCCATGCAAAAGGTAAATGGTTTCTGCTGCACTCAAATCTGTCTCACCCAACTCCTAGCCTGCATCTTTGTGTGGTGATCTACCAAATCCCTGCTTTGTTTGTGTGCTGTTAAGACTTCCCTTGTGGCCTGCCAATCCCTACTCTGACCAAAAAAAGAAGTTTTATTCCAGGTGTTGAAAGCCCACAGGGACACGAACCCTCACCACAGAGCTATCTTTCTACCCTTCCTGTGTTCTGCTCAAAGAGCCACAGTATTCCTTAGATGTGTGTGTTTGTATGGGTGGGATAAGGAGACGAACCTTGGTGCACAGGTTCCTAGCAAATCTAACCTTAGATCTAACCTAACCTAAAATTTTTGCCCTTTTGCTGCTGTTGCAAAGAATGCTGTGATACCCTTGTATCATGTCATGCGCGTGGTGTCCTTTGTATTCTCTATGGTTGATGGAAGTGTCTGTCACTGTACTGCTCATTCCCAATGGCTGGAAATAGGAAGGACCCTCCAGCATTGGAGGCTCCTTGTCCCTGACTCCTCTCCCTGGTCCATTTACCTACCAGAGCTTCTCTGGACAACAACTGTTGCAGTTGCATGGACACAGCAATTGGCATCTTAGACAT
The DNA here is from genome assembly GCF_035046505.1 of Tiliqua scincoides. Lineage (NCBI taxonomy): Eukaryota > Metazoa > Chordata > Lepidosauria > Squamata > Scincidae > Tiliqua > Tiliqua scincoides. The sequence goes on along the minus strand of NC_089824.1, from coordinate 91,959,017 downwards.
CAAACCGATGACACTGAGACACTACGCCAATGTCATGCCAATCACAATGTTAGGACACTGCTCTGTGGATGTGTTGGGGTTTTGGTGGATGCTTTCCATGGTTGGTGTTGCTGGAAAGGGCTGCGCCAAAATTACCGCACTGGCATGGCATTGCCTGGGTTGGCTAATATAACTGACATTGCACTGGTGTCAGTGCAACATCCAAATAGGATTGGACCCTAATTTCAGTGAAGAGATAAATGCAACCTCTGCTATTATGTGACTTGATTTCCCAGTAGCTCGTTCTTTCCCTTGTTCAGCAAGCATCACGTGCAAATGGATGTTTATGGATACCTCCTAAGAAATGGTTAGATGATATGGCAAAAGAGTTTGATTCAGAATTACTATTTATAGGCAAATATGTCAAAATGGAACCCATGAGAATAAAATGATAGGTTGGTTTTTTTCTTTTTATGGGATGGTCTACCTATTTGATTTGTGTGGCTCCTTTATGTTTTAACAGGGTCTGTCGATGCTGATATTTTGCTTATGAATCATTTACAATGATTGCTTGCGCAACATGATATTTATTGATAACGTATGAAATGATCTTACAGATTCTGCTTAAAAGAGAACAAGTTCTTCCAAACAAAGCAATGTGCAAGCAGTCCAACAGTCAAGTAAAATGCAACATAACCCCAGATAATATGATATCCACACTATAAAACTCACTATAAAATAGGACTTTCTCAAGGGTATCTGACATACCCCCCTCCCAAGTAACTATTTCACTGGAAGGACTACAGTTTGCCAAGACAATGCACCATGGGGGGGGGGGGGAGACACACAAAATGGAGCATAACTATAGGAGGGGAGAGATGTACCACTTTTCCCCACTGCATATCTGATCCCAACAGTCTCACCCCTATGTTATTAAATGGGGGGGGGAACCATCCATTGATATTCAATTATCACTTTCCCCCCCAATCAAAATAGTGCATCAATGAGGCACAACTGAAGGAGTAAAGTGTTTTAAAGCCCCCTCCCTTCCATTTTCATGTTTCTGCACCATTCCCCCTTTTGGTGCACTGTTGTGAAAAATAAAAAGAAATACACCAGGGCATAGAACTCATTTTGTGGCATACCTAGTTTGACCCTTAGGAAGCAATCCTAACCAACTTTCTAGCACTAACCTACCTGCAATGCAGCCCCATGGCAAGGTAACAAATATGCCCTTACCTTGAGGAGGCCTCCTTGACTGCCTCCCCACTGCAGGATGCAGTGCACGCCATACTGGAACAGCTAAGCCGGTGCTGGAAAGTTGGTTAGGATTGTGCCCTTAGTCACCTAACTCCACAATAACTAGTTGACAATATCTGCAGCTTTCACTTTGTGCGCGAGTCTGTTTTTCATGGGTAAGTGCGAACAACATATGCTATGGCCAACCCATCTTTGACACTGTCATCTCCAGGGACCGCTTGCAAAATGAGTCCCATCTCTCAACAGACTGCTGCAGCAGGCGGAAATTAAAATAAATAATTAAATAAGTTGATGGGGGAAAGGAGGGGAAGAATCCAATCCTTCTAGTGCTCCTGACACTCATTAGTGTATCTCTATTCCTGCTCCATGTAACAGTAAGATTCTAATGAATTCCCAGGGACCCAACTCTGGCATCATGATGCAAACTTAAGTGAAGTCTCAGTACCAGGAAAACATACCAGCCAAGCTGAACCATAAATCAGGAGAAGTTCCAAAAGGCCCTACATTCAAACCGTTTCTGCTCACTAGTTCAATATCCTTCAAGTACACACTACATGCCTCGTGAGAGCTGGTGAGTGAATTGGCTAGCCTGTCTCATTTTCTGCACCTATATTTCTCAATGGAAAATTCAATCTAGAAGAGAGTGATTCATGCTTAAAATCTGAAATCAGAGCTTCCATTCTCAAGTTACGGACACTAAATTCTGGGATAAACAAACTCCTTATTGTTTTCCAAATGTCCCCCCCAAAAAAGTGTTCTCAAATTTCATTCATTGTATGTGTATTCCTTACGCTCCATGCACATTTTTCATATTTCTGAACAGTTTATAAACCAGAGCTGAATTGTCCCTGTGATCCACTATGATGATCCCCGTAGCAGATCATCCCTTTGTAACCATAACACGTACTCATTGTTTGCGCACCGTCCAATGAACACCCGAGCCAACAAACGCGGGAGAAAGGGCCACTTTATTAGCAGGTTTAACACAGAAGGGAGGCTGAGACCTGCAGTTGCAGAGGCAGCAAAGCACCCCCCTGTGGTGTGGAGGCGGGACCCCTGGGGCGGCACCAGAATCACATCTGTCCCCCAGGCTGGATGTGCACCCGACTCCAAGCCGCGCCCCATTCCTAGGCAATGCAGCTCATCCAGGTCTATCCCATAAGGGGAAGGCAGCCGGACCGCGGGCCATGCCACCTCGAGCCGCTGAGCCTCTGAGGCAGACCCCACGGTCCTGGCCAGGGCCCCGTCTATGTCCTCCTGCCGCTGGGCCCCTGAGGACTGCAGTTGCGTTCTGCCCTGCCTATGCTGCCTGAAGGCGCACTCCAAGGTCCACCTCACGCCTTCTACCCACACCACCTGCCCTCCTAAAGTGACCAATATACGGGGAGCAAACCCCTGGACCCATGACAGTCTGGAGTAGGTGAAAAAACTGCCTGCCATCGGCCAATCTTGGCAGGCAGCAAAAAATTCCTACCTGGCCTCACACAATGACCAGTAAAACTCAGACTGCTATACGGGAGGGTGGGTGGGTGTCCACACAGTGCCCACATGCAAAGTAAGAAGAGGGCTGGTGCTATGTCCTTAAAAGACCGCCCAGCTCCAGCCCTCTTCCAATCCCCTATAGGGGAGGGGACTCGTTTGTTCAGGACCCGACTAAACAAACCTCTTCTTGGGCGATCAGCATAATGTGAACAGAGACCATCACATGTCAGCGTTCATCAGTTCCTCCTCCCCCCCCCCCAGAATAGAGGCATGAGACCCACTGTGGAGGACTACATTTAGAAGAGGACTTTCAGATGGCAGGACAATATTGAAATTATAGGAAACGTATCTGGAGTGGGTGGATTCGGTTCGGGAAAGGGAGGGTTCGGCAGCAGCAGCAAGCACCAAATCCCATCCCTTCCCAGACCTGATCCAACCTATATGGATCAACACAGTCCAAACAGATCCATTGCAAATGCTGGGGTTTACCCAAGGGCAAGGGGACAAATGGGCAGATGGCTCTGCCAGTCCCTGTCCAGCACATGGCAAACTGGGTGGGAGACTTCACCTCCCGAGTTGAACTCCAAGTTAGGCAACCCAGAAGTTTGGCCCCTTACTGCCAAAAGGTTGCCAAACCCTGATCTAGGAGATTTGCTCCACTGGTTACAGTCTCTCCGTCTTGCTTCCTAAGAACATAAGAACATCCCTGCTAGATCAGGCCAATGGTCTATCTAGTCCAGGGGTCGGCAACCTTAAACATTCAAAGAGCCATTTGGACCTGTTTTCTGGAGAAAAGAAAACCTCGGGAGCCACAAAACCCTTTTGACATCTAAAATGAAGATAACATTGCATATATAGTTTTTTTTTTTTACCTTTATGCTATGTATAAAAAAACTATAGTGTGTTGCATTTTTGAAATGAACTGCTACAGAGAAAACAATATGTAACATATTTTAATGTTACAAGATCACCATAATCTTAAATTTAGAATTACATATAAAAAACGAAAGAGCTAAAATAAAATACATTTAAATTAAATACTAATTTATTTTCCCAGGGCCTGCCCTAGCCAATTTGGTGCTATAGGCAAGACTTGGGCTGGTGCCCTCCCTAGCAGAAAATCCTGACCAACAGTAAATAGTCATCTTTGTGTCTTTTCCACAGTAATGTAAAAGAGGTACAATGAAATACAAAATCTAATGACTAGTATTTTTCAATACAATAAAGAGATTTATAGTTATTACTCCCCCTTGTATGTCCCAATTTATAATGCACTCCCCTCTTGTATATGCAACTTTTATAATGTGCTCCCCTCTTACAGGCCCCATTTTTATAATGTAGCCCCTTCTTGTAGCTCCCTTGTAGGTGCTGGGGCACCTTCCTTATGAGGAAAGGCTACGGCGTTTGGGCCTCTTCAGCCTAGAAAAGAGACGCCTCAGGGGGGACATGAATGAGACATACAAAATTATGCAGGGGATGGACAGAGTGGATAGGGAGATGCTCTTTACACTCTCACATAACACCAAAACCAGGGGACATCCTCTACCTATCTCCTCAGAAGTCAGTCCCAGAAGAGTGAACAGGGCTTCCTCCCAGGGAAGTGTGGACAGGCTCCTCTCCCTGTCTACTCAGAAGTCAGCCCCAGTAGAGTGATCGGAGCTTTCTCCCAGGGAAGTGTGGACAGGCTCCTCTGCCTGTCTACTCAGAAGTCAGCCCCAGTAGAGGGACCAGGGCTTCCTCCCAGGAAAGTGTGGACAGGCTCCTCTTCCTGTCTACTCAGAAGTCAGCCCCAGTAGAGGGACCGGGGCTTCCTCCCAGGGAAGTGTGGACAGGCTCCTCTTCCTGTCTACTCAGAAGTCAGCCCCAGTAGAGGGACCAGGGCTTCCTCCCAGGGAAGTGTGGACAGGCTCCTCTTCCTGTCTACTCAGAAGTCAGCCCCAGTAGAGGGACCGGGGCTTCCTCCCAGGGAAGTGTGGACAGGCTCCTCTTCCTGTCTACTCAGAAGTCAGCCCCAATAGAGGGACCGGGGCTTCCTCCCAGGGAAGTGTGGACAGGCTCCTCTTCCTGTCTACTCAGAAGTCAGCCCCAGTAGAGGGACCGGGGCTTCCTCCCAGGGAAGTGTGGACAGGCTCCTCTTCCTGTCTACTCAGAAGTCAGCCCCAGTAGAGGGACCGGGGCTTCCTCCCAGGGAAGTGTGGACAGGCTCCTCTTCCTGTCTACTCAGAAGTCAGCCCCAATAGAGGGACCGGGGCTTCCTCCCAGGGAAGTGTGGACAGGAATGCAGCTCACCTCACTCCTTCCTGCCCATTTCCTCAGCAACGCTGCATCTCCCGCGCTTCTCCGACCAGCCTCGCCTCTTCCGTTCAGCCCCCTGCCCGCTGTAGGGCGAAGGAAGGAAGAGCGCAGGGAAGAGGTGCCCGGCTGCCCCCCCGCACCTGCTTGCAGTGGGGCGGGGAGAGCAGGTCCAGGAGAGCGCCGCTGCCCCTGCCTACCTGCCGAGGAAGGAGCTGCTGTGCATGGGGGGGGCGCTTTGCAGGGAAGGAGCTGCAGCTTTGTAGGGAGGAGCGGCGCCCCGCATTCACCAGCAGCCACCCGTAGCACATCGCTGGCTGGGCAGAGGCCAAGGGGAAGGGCGCCCCACTTCCAGCCCCCACTGGGGAGCCGCATCAGAGGACTGAAAGAGCCGCATGCGGCTCTGAAAACACAGGTTGCTGACCCCAGATCTAGTCCAACACATCCTGCTACCCACAGAGATTGTCAGTCTCTGGGAAGAACACAAGAGGAGGAAAGGAAGACTTCCCTCCCACATTGCTCTCTGGCAAGTACTATTTGGAGGCATATGGCTGCTGAACATGGCAGTGACACATAGTCATCATGACAGGTAGCCACTGAGAGATGTGTCTTCTTTGAATCTGTCCCAACCCTTTTTACAGTAATTCAAGCTAGTGGCCAGCACCACATCCCACAGCAATGAATTCCACAGACTTATTAGGAATTGTATGAAGAAGTACATTCTTTTATCTGTCCCAAGTCAGTCACCAATCTGTTTCATTGAATGACTTCTAATTCTACAATTGTGAGAGGGAATAAAACTCTGCCTTAGCCATACCTTGTATCGTTTTTAAAATCTCATGTCCTGCTTCAATCGCCTTCTTTCTAAGCATAAAAGCTCCAAATGTTGAAGCCCGTCATCTGAAGGAGATATTCCTGCCTTCTGATCTTTCTGATTGCCCTTTTCTCCTCTACCTCATCCCACCTTCAACATCACAGATCTAACACAGCTCTAGCTGTAATAGTTTTCATGGCAGGGAGCTTGCACATCAAATTGAAGTTATCTGATATTTGATATTGCGGTCTTATGTGGTATGGTTGAAACATGCATTGAATGCCCTGATCTCTGCTGGCCACTGACATTTTAAAATTCCTTAACAAGTCAGTGAAAATAGATATTCGTGGGAAAGGTGTTCCATAGCATGGGTGTCACTATAAAAAACAAACCCTACTCCTTAATCCAACACAGAGCAAGGCCAAATCTGGAAATATTTAGGCATGGGAACAGTCAATGCTCCCAATGTTTCAGAAAGATCTCCAAGAAATCAAGGCTATTTGGGGCTTCAGGAATAAACACCACCTTGGAACAGTGAATTTCAACCTTTTTTTTTTGTCTCACAGCACATTGACAAGGCGCTAACCAGTTTCAAGGCACACTAGACAACTGACAAGTCTGTCAGCACTACACTGTCAGCGAGGGGAGGCTCACATCCCCAGCGGCAAAACTAGTAAATGACCCTGCCCCAAACTTGCATAGCACACCCATGGACCATTTGCAGCACACCAATGTGACATGACACACCAGTTGAAAATCACTGCCTTGGACTGTCATGGCACTGCTTAGGATTTTTTTCCATTCTGTCTCTTCAGACTGGGTTTGAAACTGAATTTTAGGCCCACAACTGAAATGTACACAGATTCTTAATTACTGCAGTGTGTGTGTGTGTGTGTGTGAAAACAGAGAATGATTGACAAAACGACCTTAAAACACTCAAGAGCTCATTAGTTAGGGCTTAAGCAATAAAGCTCTTTATCTAACTTGAGCTGTCCTCTTAAAGCTGTTTTCTCAAAAACCTGTTGCTTAAGTGTTGATGGGGAAGCCAGCTTTAATAGCTTAGCTGCTGGCAAAATGCCCAACAATTTAAGACTGTGATTCATTCATTTTCCAATCTATTATTCTCCCTCCCTCTTAGCCAGTTAAAGTCAAGGGTAACCAAAGCGGTGATCTGCACTTTCACCCAGTGCTCAGATGCTACGTGAACCTTTACTGGCATTTGAAAATGATTGCTCGACTCTCCTTCTCTCCCCATTATTTTTCATTCCTACATGCCAAAACTGGAAATGTAAGCACTAAAATATAATGAAGGCAGACCCCCCCCCCACACACACACACACTTCAAGGTCTCTGACAGAGAAGAATCTTTTTCTAGTCCTATATGGAGATGCCAAGGCTTGAACCCAAGCCATTGTGTGAGCAAAACACATGCTCTATCACAGAGCCAGCTCCATCCCTGAACATAAAGTCATTTATGTTGCCTATGAACTCTGTTAGAAGTCATGGCGCAGATGACACAGTGGTAATAACAGCCCTAAATGCATAGTGAAGGTGCTTTAACCCACTGATTCTTTTTGTTCTACTGAACTGGCTAATAGCCCTGTCCACCAAAAATGCCCATGCTGCAGCCAATGTTTGGGGGGGGGGGGCGAATGCAAAGGCAAACAGGAAGGAAGTAAAAATAAATGTTTTACAAAGCAATTAAAAATAAATTTTACTTGTCCCTGCATAAACCCTGGGGCCACCTATGAGTCTCCCCAGACCTACACAACCTATTTTATACACTAGGAATTAATCCCATCAAGCCCACTGAGACTTATTTTTAAGAACACACACACAGGCATGCACTGTAAGGCAGCAATCCTACTCTCTCATTATAAGGGAGTAAGGCCCACTGAAATCTATAGGATTTCTGAATAAACAGGCATAGGATTGCTCTGCAAGACTTTCTCTGTTCTTTAGTGATATGTTGGTCCCAGGTTCAGTTCAAAATTCCCCTAGAAAGTTAATTCTGAGTTGTGTCTCAATGTCATGCAGTGACTTTGGAGATGGAAAAAAATATCTCTAAAAGAATTTGAAAGGAGGAGACGGCAGTAGCATCCGGTCAAGGGCCTGTGTTCTCCTTTAGGCTAAACATCAGCAGCAAGAGAGAGAGAGATTCCATTTTCTGTTGAACGGTTTTGACAGAGCGCTCTGCTCACCTTCATCTATCTCCGAGAAATGTCTCTCTTGTACAAAGCAGGATAAAACAAAATGGTAACAATAATCAAACACAACCACATCGTTCATGTTATCATCTTGACCGAGCTGACCCTTTCCTTCTGAAACTGTATCTGTCAGAACTTGCAGTGGATACCCAAGTCACTTCTCTGCCCCCATATCCAAGCATGGCTCAGGACCACATCTCTGGATATTCTGTATCCCAATAAGCTAGAGGAGTAAGAAGTAAGTAAGAATTTAAATGTATAATCTAAATTAGTATTTCCTAGTAAGAACCAGAAACTACTATGTCTATGGACTAAAAATAGCACTAAATACCAGGAATTATATTTTAGATGTGGGTTTTTACCAACAGATACAGTAGTTTCTAGTTCTTACTAGGTGATACTAGGATTTCCAAATACATTTGGGAGCTCCTGGTTTTTACTAGGCAAAACTGGTTATAACAGAATTTTCACTGCAAGGTATATACTAAAGTAGATAGAATCCTGATTTGTACACAATGACAAGGATCCAACGCTTTGGGAGAGAGATCCTGACAAGTTCACATAATTGACTGGAGACCAGGAATAATGGTAGCATAATAATGGTAGCAATTCTAAGTCCACATTCTAGAGATTAGGTCCATTGGGCTCAATGGGACACTGTTGTATAATGCTTAGGAATGCAATTCTAGACGCACTTGCCTGGATGTAAGCCCCACTGAGCACAGTGGGATTTACTTCCGAGTAGATATGCACAGGATTGTGCTGTCAGATTTGATAGCGCATAGTTAAATCATAGGATACAATCTAACTACAGGTTTTGTTTTTTTAGTTCCATTGACTACAATAAGAAAGTTTTAAGCATGTTCTGAATTCATCTTCCTTCTGTGCATCTGTCTGTGCAATCAAATAGATTTAAATAAGTGTGGAGTGACTATTGCCTAACTCTGTAGGATTGTTGTCTAACTTCTTATGGCTAGTCTATATATACAGTCATCACCCGGAGGAAACACCATTGCTGTCTTGTCCTAGCATCACTTCCTGACATGGAAAAAATTTTTATGTGCACTCATTCATTTTACTTATACTGGATTAGCTGGGTTGGAGATTCAACAGCAGCACATGATTGCTCTACAGAAAGAAACTAAACACATAGAACAATGGAAGGAACGGCTTATATTAATACACTTCTCAAGCTATCCACAGTACAACTTCAAGGATGATTCCAGAGTGAGTAACGAAACTGCACTGCTTCCAGAGTCTTAAAACAGCCTTTCCCATTTACAAAGCCCCAATGGCCAATTTCTGAACATGCATTTGAGGCTTTGTTCAATGAACACACCAAATTTCTTTGCTCTATTCAATTCTGCCTCATGCTTCGCTTTCTTATTGCACCAAGTCATGGGGAAATATGACTTAACAGTAGCCTGAAAAAACTCCTTTTCCCCTCTGTCCAACAATTCCACCATTCATAATGGACTCCATTTTGCCTTGTGCTACTTTCCCTGCCAAAAAGCACATTACAAAACAAAAAAAAGTTTTCCATTTTCTACACAGTCCTTCAAAAGTCTTATTTTATTCCTGTATTTATTGGTCAATTGTCACTGTTGTACTGGCACAAAATAATAAAACAGTATTATATTAATTTAGCAGAAATATCAAATTGAGTTTGATTTTAGAATACCATTTTATTTGCTGAATTTTATTTATATTTCCTAGATGTAGGTATCAGCAATTGGCTCATATACTACATTTTCCCATCCACATTCAACTTCAGGTAAAATGATGTATGACTTAATTCTCCAAGAAATGAGCCCACATACACACCAACAGTAGCATACTAAGAGAGTCACAAGCCCTCAATGCTACATTCCCTCTGCTTGATTCCATCATAGCCAATCCACTGGGAAACTGTTCTCATCCAATATTTTGTTCTATTACATTATAAAAATAGCATGATAGGAAACCTAAAACCTAAAGGTTGTCCCAGCAGCTGATTAGTGCACCCACCTGAAGTTTCATTCATAAATATTTCAACTCATCCCCATCACAAATAGCTACATTCCCTCAATTCCTTTTATTTCTGCCCAGTATGTGTAGACATCCCTTTGCTGCTTCATTTGCCTACACCTTCACTCATGCAAATACTTTATAACCGCCACCTACTGCAATTGAAATGCTAGCTCATCTCCCATCCACTTCCAATCTGCTCCATGTTCCTTCTTTCGTCCATAACCTACCCCTTGGTCTCCACCTTCACAGCTTTCAGCTACATTCTGGACCAGTTAATACTTGCTTTTGCATTAAATGGCGTGCACTCTGAGGGTATCCACACATCCTATCCCTCCATGTCCCCCACACAGCTCCCTAATTGGGCAGGATTTCTGAACTACTCCCATATAAATGCTGATAAATGGACTGATTGTGCTGTGAGCAAATTCTGCTCCCTGCTTAGCCATCAGATCTTTACCAGATATGGTCACATGCCACGGTACCTCACACTGTTAAAGGGCCCTTATGAGTACAGGGCCTTCACATTGGCCAGGTGCAATGTATTTCCCTCAGCTGTGCTGCATGGAAGATTTAACAAGACCCCATATAACAAAAGATTTGGAGATGTGAGCTGGGTAGGACTGAATCTTTGTCTCACATGATCTTGCACTGTAGGCTCTATCTAATGGTCCACAAGAAATATTTAGCTCCTTGAACAAGTGGGCAGATGAACACTCTTGAACACTTTTCAGACGAGACTCAACTGAAGCATCTGTTGTCTTCTGAGGATCCGTTTATAATTGAGACAATACGAGTTTTCCTAAAGCATGTCTTGAAACATTGTAGCTCAGCCAATAGCATTAGAGAAATGAGTGGTACATCTGTACATTTGGGGAATTATTCTTTAAGTTTGTGAACTGTCTGTTTGTATAGGTATATATTATGCCCATAAAGGTTCTGATTAAATTAAATTACTGAAAGTGCAATAAGACATACCTAAAAGCAAAGTGGGGGAGGAAAAAAGAATTGTCAGGATGTGCAAGCATCATTTCATGTGTGGGACTGATCTAATGAGCACAACATTTGTCTACAGGAACACAATTAAAGCAATGCTGATATTGTTTCACATATCTATAGTTATCCATAATTGGCTGATCATTTTCCACATTCAAGAAAATAAATATATCTGTAACCAGTATAATGAAGATCCTAGTCAATGCTGTACAACACATTTCCATAATTTAACTGCACAACCACCTGTAATGTCCACCCCCCCCCCCCCACACACACACAGGTTTGACAATAAGATTTGCAAATCTTCTGCCTATGTGGAACCTAAAACAATGAAATATTTGCTTGCGTGTGAGTGTCACTAGCAGGAAAGCACAAATATTGCAGAACTCCTAAAAAGGAGGTCACTTTGGACATAGTACAGGTTGTGCCTTGTTATCCATTGGGGTTCTGTTCCAGAACTCTAGTGGATTTTAAAAAAAATGTGGATACCAAATCAGTGGAAAAATAGCTTTAAAGACCCACTTTCAGGTTTTTTGCTCCTCTATTTTCACCTCAGAATGCATTAGTATAGACCAGGGGTGCCCAAACCCCGGCCCTGGGGCCACTTGCAGCCCTTGAGGAATCCCAATCCGGCCCTCAGGGAGCCCCCAGTCTCCAATGAGACTCTGGCCCTCCGGAGACTTGCTTGAGCCCACGCTGGCCTGATGCAACTGCTCTCAGTGTGATGGCCAACTCTTTCACCTCTCGCATGAGCTGTGGGACGAGGGCTCCCTCCACTGCTTGCTATTTCACGTCTGTGATGCAGCAGCGGCAGCAAAGGAAAGGCTGGCCTTGCTTTGTGCAAGGCCTTTTATAGGCCTTGAGCTATTGCAAGACCCTCATTCATTCATATAAGTTCCATCTCTGATATATTCATTTATGTAAATTTATTCAAATTTGAAATGTAAATTAACACTTTTTTTTCCTGGCCCTCAACATAGTGTCAGAGAGATGATGTGGCCCTCCTGCCAAAAGGTTTGGACACCCCTCGTATAGACCACACTCAGCCAGTGTATATACCACACTCAGACAGTACAGCATCTATATTGATGCATTCTGGGGCGACAACAGAGGAGCAAAAAAACCAGAAGCAGGTCTTTAAAACTATCTTTAATCCCAAGAGGCTTGCAACAAGTGAAGTTTAACAGTGCAAAGGTAGGAAATGGGATTTTGGCACTTTTTTCTTCCTTGTTACAAGGTATTTATGGTATATTACAAGGTATATTACAAGGTAATTACAAGGTATAATATGGGCAGGGGGCAGAAAAGTGGAGGAGTGGGTGGATCTCAGCAGCACCAGTATTAGGCAATAGCCTGTCCCCTCTATAACAACCTGTCCCACCCTTTTTCTCTCATAACACTTACGCCAGCTATATAGCTGGTATGGATTTGAGGAGACCCACACACTACCAGTAGGCCTACGCAGAGGTAAGTAGAAAGTATCTTTACTTACCTCTGGCAGGTCTCCTTATTCCCCCTTCCCACCACTGGATGCCGTGTGTGCTCCATCAGCACAGTGGCATTGTCAGTAATGGTAGAGGACAGAATTGGACAGTTAGTTATATATGTGATGAAGAAGAGGACCAATGTTTTAAAACGTGCATGATTTAAACATACATTGCCTGGATGCGATTCTTGTTTAACACCGGCAAGTGTCTATTTTCAAGCCTGGTAAAGCATATCCTCGAAATGTCTTTACTTCTTCATACCCCTACGGAAGCCGCCAGAACCATGTTCTTGCGTTCATGTGTGTCCACCCTTTAAAACACTATTTCATTTCAGTATGCTAAAAAGAAAAGATGCCAAAGAACTCATCTTCATTGGGTCAAAAAGCCCAGGCTGTGACCTGCTCCTCTTGGCTTTGTTCTTTGCAGAAGTATAACACTCCCCAATTTCTGACATGATTTGTTTCCTTAAACCACTGAACTGCTCGCAAGCACGTCAAGTACCAGCATGTCATCTACACCAAGGATCTGAGAAGAAAAGGAAAAGACCTTACAGCTCTGATTCAAGTGTTCATGCTCCTCCCCGTCTACAGTACTCAATTTAACACCTCAGTGGAATGAGAAAAGAGGGAAAAACACCTTGACTAGTACACAAAACCTGCAATCTCTCCATCTGGGGTGACCTTGATTCTCACTCAAGTCAGTTGAAAAAAACTATGATGGCTGCTCTTAGCATTTTTTTTCCCTCATTGTTCACTGGTTTCGATACTTCGGTTGTTTAAGAAGTAGAAGCAGTAAACAAGGAGAGAAATACACACTTTATAAAAAGAAGTCAACAGGTTAAACTTTCAACACCTTGAGTTTCCATCAAACCTTTTAAGACTTCCTTTTTTCATGTAAGAGGTTCCTAAAGTCATGGAAAATTGTTCTTCTGGATTGCGTTTGCCTCATGGATAGAATGCTAGTACATGAAAGATGCCCATGCCTTACACAAATAGCTGGTTCTTTGTCTTCCCTCTCTTACCTGAACATGGCTTATTAATTATGACATAACTGATGCATTACAAAACCTAAAACTCATGAGCACTGGGTACCATATTTTTCGCTCCATAAGACGCACTTTCCCCCCCAAAAAAGTGGGGGGAAAAGTGTGTGCGTCTTATGGAGCGAATACTGCAAAAAAACAAACAAAAACTCCGCCCCCGCCCCCGCCCCCCCCTCGCCTTCCCAGGAAAGTGTGGGTGGGGTGGCAGTCTTGCTGAGCAAGCCCTCCTGTCTACTCAGAAGTAAGTCTCAGAGTCACTGGGGCTCACTCCCAGGAAAGTGTGGATGGGGTGGCAGTCTTGCTGAGCAAGCCCCTAGAGCAGGGGTGCTCATTATGTCGATTGAGAGCTACCAGTCGATCTCCAGGCGAAATGAGTCAATCGCAGGCTTCTCTCCCATCCAAGCATCCCTAGGAGTGAGCCCCTGGCAGGCTTGTGAGCCCAGGGAGTGAGCACCTGACAGTTCTGTGTGGTTCTGTGTGCAAGGGGTTTTGCACTGGTCTTGCTGTGATGTCTATACAGAGATCTTCCCTTCCCCACACCTTTCCCCTGCTTTTGCACTGGTATGTATGGAGATCTGCCCCCCCCCCTTGTATTGGAATCCAGGAAGATCTGATGAGGAGGTAGATGTGGTGTCAGCAGTGGCCCCTTTAAGGGTAAGGCCTGGGCATTCAGCAGAGTGTGCTGCACAGCTGCAGCCACTGGAAGGCAATAGGGCCCTCAGGGATATAAGGAGTACTAGAGGCAGAAAGGGTTTGAGGGAGTGCAGGTTGGAGAGGAGACTGACTGGGTTTATTGAATTTGGAATCTGACTGTGGATTGTGACTGTTAACTCTGATTGATGGGACTGATTTACTTGGCATCTGTGGACTGGAACTGGACTCACTTTTGCTTGCTGCACTGGTGAGTTGCACAAGGGGGACTGATCAGCCTTAAGTGGGCATGAGGCCCAGTGGTTTGGAATTTGGCAGAACATCATTGTAGCAGAAAGATAATGTGATCCCCTATTTGTGTGCACCTGCTTTTGTGAGCTTTATAAATTCTGACTCTAGCGATGATGAGTTCTTGGGGTTTCCAGAAAACTAGAGTACTCAAACCTTTAAGTCTCTCCATTTGTTAATGACAGTGATAATGGTTCTTAATGCCACTGTTGACTGCTGTTCACTTTACATGGTTCAAATGTTATTCTGTTATAGTTTGTTAAATATTGTATTACACTATTTGGTTCAGAATATTTTTTCCTTGTTTTCCTCCTCTAAAAACTAGGTGCGTCTTATGGTCAGGTGTGTCTTATGGAGCGAAAAATACGGTACTTCATCCTGTGTCCTTTTTAATATCAGCTTTTTCACAAATACGTACACAGAGTCAACTGGAAGGGAGCACTCCCCTTTAAAAAAAAAAAACAGGGAGCACAATCATGTATCTTCTTGACTTTGGATGATACTATTCCAGAAAATGATGTACTCCTCTTTGATGGCATAGCTTTTATTAAATAACTACATGGTGTTCCTTCAATGTTTGAGGAGCTTGTGCACACAATCTACTGAACAGTACAAATCTTACAACAAGATATAAATGGATCCATTTGACTCTGCCACAGATCTATACCCTTGTATTGGCATAAAAATGCAGGATGGAGCTACCAAGCAGCTAATGATTTGCAAACAATTAAAACAGAAAAGCATCTTTCCACTACTGGCAATAAATAACTTGTTTGCTAGGATTTGCCAGTGTTACAGAGCATTATCAAGAGGGAATGTAACTGGTCCAAAGGAGGTGGATAGAATTTTCCTCAAATAAGTTCTCCTACTAAAGCCTTGACAGGTTTTAATCAAAACAAAGGAAAAGATTTATTGGGAATTAAATGGGGAAAAGAAAAAAAAAATCAAATTCTATACTTGTGATCAAGAGGCAACATTCCAAAATAAAGGAAAAACAATATTCTCCATCTGCAGAAAAGATCTTCCTAGAAGTTAACTCCTTCCTAACTGGTCAGCATCATGGCTTGCATCTTGGTTAAGTTATGGTCAAGGCTATTGTTCCCTGGTAATATCATGCAGTCATGGGATCTAATTTACATCTGAAGGAGGAAGGCTGTGACTAGAGCTTTGGTCAAAAGAAAAAATCTGACAGACTGCTTCCTGGTCAGCCTCAGTATATATACAGAGCTGTCTTTTAGAGAAAAATAAGGAGCTTTCTCAGGAGAGGGTTGCTTGACATCTAACATAGTTTACCCAATCATGACAAGAAACACTGTATCATTAAATGGATAGCAGAAAGATGCAGACTGCAACCAGAAGCATTCACTGGTCTCATCATTTTCATGGAAAAGCTCTATAAGACAGGAAGTCTCAGTTCAGACATTGACCATGGATTTCACAATATATTAGCAATAGCAGTAACAATAGCTCAGAGAGAGAGAGAGAGAGAGACATACACTTACTTTTTTCCCCTCCACATAAGGCTATGGAGTGGGGTTGAGTGCAAGACCAATATCAAAGACAACACTATGCAATGAAAAAATGCTGGGTAGTTGTGTTGTGTTTATGACTCTTTAACTAGATGACAAACGTATTAAAAAAATGTATAAATGGATCATATGATCTACCTTCCAGATCCTATTTTTAGCCAAATACTTTCCCATCCAGTGGTGCAAGCTTGATATAGGCCAGCAACAGTCTGCCCCTGCAAAGGAGATTGCATGCAGCTGCAAAAGAGAGGGGGTGAGCAGCAAGGTTAGATCATTCATCTTTCTTTACGCTAGACTCTCCTTCAAGATAAAGAGAAAGGGGAACCGTAGATCAGTGGACTCCAAACTGGAAAGCACCCTGTCCCAAAAAAGCTATCCCTGTCTCGAGTGGCGCTTACCATTCTGCCGTGGCGCCACATTTCTTTCAAGCTGAGCTGAGCACGGGGATGCAGAACAGTAAGCACCACTCATGTGTGGGGAGGGCTTTTTCCAAACCATGGACCTGGCCCACAGGCCAGGGTGTGCTGAGGTCTGCCATAGATGACCATGTCATGAGGCAGACAGTGTTCATCAGGGCTGCTGGGCAAGTGACAGATTTCCCAAGAGATCACACGATTCCACAGGAACTAAAAGCCATCTCATCTTCATACTTGAAGGAACAGAGGGATAACACCAATGCCTGATAGCTTCAGTGCTTCCTTTGATATAACTCCCCTGCTGCTGTGACCTAGATGAGCACTAGCAAGAGGGGAAGAAAACGTTACGCACATGAAGAAAAAAAGGTTCATGCAGGAAAAATATAATGAAGCAAAAGCCAGTTGGCATGAACTTTAAAGTTACCACCAATGACATTTTGAAACATGTCACATTTCAAGCTTTTGAATAATGTAGTGAAAGATCAGATCTCAACTTGGAATTGAAGTTCAGGATCAAACATCTGCTTCAAAATTAGCATGCAAATAGAAAGGTATCACTGCTAAATTAAATATACCTAGTCACTGCAGTAAAGACCGAAAGTGCTTGGTTCCTTGAAAGATCGGAAAGTCTGATGTATCTAGAGCCTTCTGTTTAAACCAAAGAACTCATAGCACATTCTTATGAAAGTCTACTCAGAAGTAAGCCTTGGTGAATTCAGTGGGACTTGCTCCCAGATGCATGTGCATAGACAGCCATATATTGCAGTACAGACAGACATGCACAGATTGCAGCATTAGACAGCAAGGTACTCTGTTATATCACATAGTTACTCACTTATAAGTCTGAAGAATCACCTGGTTATAAAACCAGGTGCCATGTGCTTATGGAAACCAACAAGGGCATCACATTTTGAACTGATGCTCACATCAACCCTTACTCAGCAACTGCATAAGAACTGCACCTGGATACTTTTCCTTCATTTTCTTTGCTGCTTATATTTAGTGGAGCAGGTCATACAGGTGGAGAGAGACACATGCACTCTGGATGTACCTTGGGTCTGTTAATTATTCTTTGTGAATAATTATGCAACATCTTCATAAGAACAGGGAAAAAAAAACAACTGCGGTAGCTTAACCCCCACCACCACCTCTCCCCCAAAACCACATTTTTGCCTTCTGGGTTTAATAATAGGTTCCAATAATTCTATTTTGAGTACTCAAGAAAAAAATATCTTTGGGGGAAAAGAAAAGAAAAACAGAAGGAATAATCCTGATTCAGGAAGACATTTCAAATATTATTTTTTATTAACTTCCTTCACAATATTGCTCCTTAAAATGGTATGAAAGATTGAAGGGATCTAAACTTATTGTTTCTTTGTGTTTTTACCAGAAGAATTGGGAAGTTTTGCTCCCAAGCAAATAAAATTCATTATATCTTCAAGCTCTATAATCAATACTGTTAATATATCAATGTGTAGCTTTGCAACACTTCATATACCCAATACTAACTTCAAGCTTGCTTCCATTAAGCATCATTCTGAAGCAACAACCCCTAAACATGGTATAAAGATCCTTATGACCAAGCTAAAGTGCTCCACCCAACAAACCCCGAGACACTCATCTAAGAGCAAAACCTAATGTGACATTGGTTATATGTTTTGTGATGAAAATTCCTGACCTATCCTTGCCCATTTTTCAGGTTTTTGTGATACCTCCTGATCTATAGCCATAGTCCTGAAATGCTTCCCCAAGACTCTCTGAATTTATCACCACTGCAAAAAGGCACACAGCAGTAGTCAAAGGCAGCCCAATTCTATGGTCCTATGGTTCAGCGGTGCTGAGATGGCCACTGCTGCATCCGGTGGACCCAGGGCAGCCGCCGGAGTCTTCCTGGGGTAAGGGAATGGTTGTGTTGAGTGCTGTGGTCAGCAATGGGTCTCCTCTGATCCTCAGGCCCGTGGTAGCCTTATAGGCTCGGAAGGGGGCATAGGATTCACTGGCAGCCCCTGCCTCCATCCCCCAACCACTCCTGGGCCCAATCCTCCCTACAGCCCACCATCCCTTCACCCAGTTCCACTCTCCCCAGCCCCAAAATATCTCACTGCCAGCCGCCAGACGCACTTACCTCTGGCCACTCCACACTGTTGTCTTTCCAGTGCTGAGGCCCACCACCTCTGAGGCGCTGGCCTCAGTGCCGGCACCGCATCCTCTCCACTAGTGCAGGAGTGCCTTACAACACTTTTGCAATGGTGGTTGCTGGGGCAGCATGCTAGTCATTGGTGCTGCCTCAGTTTAGGATTGTCTTGTGAATTACCTGTCTTAATACACTGGCTTCCCCTGAACAGTATCTTGCCATTCTTCTTGTCAGGACTCACAAATAGCAGTTGATTGGGCATCGAAGCCCAGCTCAAGGGAAAGGCAAGGTGTCTATGTGGTTGTAAACCAATCAATTGAATGGAACCGTGACATCATCAACTCTCCAGTTTCTAAGGTCATGCACAAGACCGCTTAGGTGTATTGCCCCAATCCATTGCTGAAACCAGTTGCTGCTTTACACAAAGCATACCCACTCTCCTTGCTGTAGTTGCTGCCATGTGCCCATGGTAATGTTCCCAGCATCCCACGTGGACAGTGAATGAGAAAATGTAAGATTGGGTGCGATTGGAAAATGTAAGATCCCAGGAAATTTCTGGGCCTCCTCCTTTGGCTCCTTGGCTCCCTTTCTGACCCTGGGCCTTGGTACAAATTACCCCCTGTACCCCCTCTCCTAGGCCCTGTTACTCAGATCCATGCCACTTATAGAGATGGCACAAATCCGAGCAGCCCGAAGCTGCTCCAGGCTCCCGAGGAATAGGGCTAGGATCCGGCCCTGCCTCCAGCTTCTTGCAGGATCCTGGCTCTGCCTCCCACTCTCTGCTGGCCTGCCCACCACCTGCCCTGCCCTGAAACTTATCCTCCACACCCTCACCAAGTTACCCCAGACCCCTGCGCCAGCCTGGAAAGGCTGGCGCAAACTCACCCATCCTGAAACCCGTGGCAGTGCAGGGAGGCCGGCGCACATCCTTGCACCGGCCTCCCCAACTTGAATGAAGGTGCAAACATGCTTTATGGCACTTTGTGACCCTCCTGGGCCAGCACAAGGGACTTTTAGGATTGCGCCCTTATTCTACTAATTACCTGGTCTAAATTCAATGGGGTAAGGAGGCAAGTTGTCATGCTCACCAGATTGCTTAAGTTCCATTACCATTTGGCTTCAAAGGGAACTCCTAGGATTTTATGGGCATACTTTACTGCTGTGTCGAATGGCCTGCCTGCCAGCAGCTCACCAATGGCGAAGCTAAGGTAGTCCTGTACATGGAAATGAGCTGCTAATGGCAGAAAGTCGGCAGGGGAGGCAAGGGAGAAGATGAAATAAGGGTGGAATGGAGACAGGGTTGGGTGGAATAGAGGGTTGAGGTCAGCAGCGGGGGTAGCTGCCAAATCCATACCTCGTTCCCAGACCAGATACTGCAGCCCAGGTCGATGCAGAATTTCGCTGGTGCAGGTCCGAGTAGACACCTCCATGCCATGAAGACTTACCCCCAGGTAAGAAAACAAATGTTCCCTTATTCAGAGGGAACCTCCAGAACTCCCCCCCCCCGCCCTTACGATGCAGCACAAGCCATTTTGACACACCTACTTGGGGGGGGGCATAAGACTGGGCTACAAATATACCAAGGGAGGGGTGAAGGCCTGCTTGCTTTTTGCAGTCCCTGATTCTGGCACAGAAGGTACCAACAGTAAGGAGGAGGAGAGATGAAGGACTGCCTTTCAATGTTACCGAACTGTATTAGCCATGTTCATAAAACTGCAGGTTTCACATAACCCCTATCCCATCATTATCCTGCACATTCCCACTAAGAAAGAAGGACCAAATATTCTAGGGTTTGCCTGGATTAAGCTCAACTTTTCCAGAAGTACCTTTTTCACCCTATACCACTTTATGAACAGAGGTACTGGAACACAGTTCTCTTTCTGCTGCATTCCAAAGTAAGTAACATTTAATCCAACACTCCAAACAATGCTCTCTAGAATGAACTAGTTCACAAAAACTTAGACTGTCCCTGTCTTTCTTTTCCTCATACCTCACGGTTATTTTGACATATCTTTGCTCTGGAAGCCTTAATTCGTCACTCTGCTTTTGTGCACACCGCTACTTTTGCTCTGCTGGATGCCAAGCTAAGTATAGAAACAAGAGCAGCACTCTAGGGAAATCATTCCCCTAGCAAGGACCTAAGATCTTCCATCCGAAGTCTCCTGCAATGGTACATAATGTCAAAACGCCCGCGGTGTTCCACTTCTTTGAATGAGTAAAGCAGAAAGAGTGAGCCTTTGGTCACTTACATCCTAATCGCAAAGGGGGCCACGTAACATTCTGCATGCATATAGCAGGAAGGGACAACCCTACTGATGAACTGTATGTCCCGTTTAGCACCCCATCACTTCCCATATCATCTTGCCTTGACTGTACTCCAAAAGATTATCTAAAAACAATCTCATTTATCCTCCTTCCACTGCCATAAATACTCCTTTCTGTATGGCTATGATACTGTATTTAAATTTTTCTGCTGTATGCCATCTCAAAAGGAGGGATATTCTTTTTCATGCTGAAAAAAATAAACAAAAACTAGTTCAATATTATTTGTGATGAAAATATTCCCTGTACCTGCAAGTCATAACTGACTGAACTTCCTTGCCACTGTGGGCAGAAGGAACATCTGAAATCAGAGAGAGGTGAACACAAATAATTATTATTTACACTTAGTACTCAAAGTTTCACCTCAGTGGAGACCAAGATGTTTTGGGGGCACCCTGCAACCTTTCACCTGAAAGGAAGTTTTTGAAGTTTCCCCTCCCCATAGAAGTGCATAGGGCAGCCCTGCACTTAGTCCCACAACACATGAAGTCCCCCAGCATCAACAACAAAGAACACATCAACATGATGCCAGAGATCGGCCTATTCAACAAGGAGAGACAAAGCCGTTGTTGCCATGGAATTCTGAGCAGTTCCTGTATCATCTGATTTACTTCAGAATTTCAATTCCCATTAATCCTTGGCAAGAGGGGCAACTGCCCTCTCTCACACACAAATCAAATAGGCATGGCCTGAGAGGGAACTGGAAGTTTATACAAGGAGATCCCGACTTCAAAACTTGCCTCAGTCATGAATTTCCTAGGTAGCTTTGGGAAATCAATACTCTCACAGCCTCAGTACTGTGTATACCCTCAGCCTGTGAAATGAAGATTACACTGGTCTTCCTTTTATGTAGGTTTTTAAGATTCAGCAATAACACACTTTCAATACTTGATATAATGCATGAAATCTGAGGCAGCACTGGGGGTTGGCCAAGTGGGACACTGGACAAGGGTCCACACCCTTCAAAAGTTCCATCTTGGCCAATTGGTGAAGCTCAAGTGTTCAGTAGCTTTGCTCCAGGTACCTGGAACAACCTGGTACCTGCAGGTACCAGCAACCTGGTACCAACACTTCTTGAAATAGGGGCATTTATTTGATACAGGTTATTGAAGTATCATTAAGATTGCCAGTGAGGTGAAAAATATTTAGGTAAAATTCATTGAATTACATGGACAACGATGTTAAAAGTGCATTAATGGCACCTTATGGACTTGTAAGATACTTCAAAGTCAAAATTCAGAAAAGACACAATCTGACTGGGAAATCAAGAGAGACCAAGAAGTATACATATGCCACACAAACAAAAAATCTTTACTAACACAACCACATCAAAATGTAATGGGGTTTTCTAGTGCAGTGACATCCTGTCTTGTTTCATCTTGTCACACTCATCTTGTACTGTGATGTTTTACTGGTGATGCTTCACAGCAGTGACACATCCATTGAATGAAATATATATGGTCATATTCCATGAGGATGGTGCAGAGAGGTTTAAATTACCACCCGCCATGTCAATCAGTCCCTCTGCATAGTCCCTCACGATCTCACTTGAAGCCAGCGGGAAGGCAGATAGTCTTGCTGGTGACTGTTCATTCCCGGGGGCATCTACTTGAGTGGTCAGCTTAAAAATACACCAACAACTGCATGAGATCTCCCGCAGCAGCAGACAAGAAATCCTTTCGTGACTTTACTGTGTCCTGCTGCTATGTTCTTTAGGCTCTCCCGGTCAAAAGACAATGGAGGTAAGCTGGAAAATAATGCAGGAGCTACAACAACAAGTAGAGCGACATACAGCATTCTTAGGGAGGACACCTTAGGGAGGAGACCTAATAAGATGCAGGTCTCTTGTTATCTGGTGTGCT
Organism: Tiliqua scincoides; assembly: GCF_035046505.1. NCBI lineage: Eukaryota > Metazoa > Chordata > Lepidosauria > Squamata > Scincidae > Tiliqua > Tiliqua scincoides. Next base: position 91,936,249 of record NC_089824.1, on the reverse strand, counting down.
CCCTGGGGCATTTGGTGGGCCGCTGTGAGATACAGGAAGCTGGACTAGATGGGCCTATGGCCTGATCCAGTGGGGCTGTTCTTAGGTTCTTAGCAATCCTGCATGCAGCTTTAAGGTGTCTGATGGCCTAATCCTATCCTGAGCTACCTGAGAGTGCACAGCAGCATTGGCACAACCTCCACCACATGCATTGGATCAGTAGGGACCAGGCAGTGACAGAAAAGTAAGTAAAAACATTTTTATACTTAGCTACTCCACCACTGCCTTAAGACACCAATGGGCCTAGTTAAATCTATGCCATCTCTTTTGCTGGCATAAATCCGAGTGTGTCCAAGGAGGCATGCTGAGCCCAGGCCAGATGCATAGGATATCAGTGCCACCATTGCCACTGATACCTGACTCTGATCCACTCTCAACTCACCTCAGGCCAGGCCTCACCTCCTCACCCTTATCCTCCCTCTCTCGACCTAACTGCTCCAGCAGGGGCTTGGCACTCCACTGACACAAGTGCAGGGCCACCAGCTATTTGTGCTGGCGGCCCCATCCCATGTGCCATCACAGTGGCTGCAGCACCAGCAGCCCAAGCCTTACACTGATGGAGTGAGAGTTCCATCACCCAAGGGAAGAGTAGCATGTGATTAAAGGAGCAAGTGATGGGAGAGAAAAGGAAGGGACAAGTGAGCTGTTGCTAAATATTCACAAGACCTATTTCTATTACAACTGTGTTACTTTAATATTGAATTTCAATTATTCTTAAATGGCTTTGATAAGACATGACGGTTATGCCAGTGTGAGAAACTTCTGGATACATAGGGTGCAATTCTAACCAACTTTCTAGCACTGACGTAGCTGTGCCAATGTGGCATGCACTGCATCCTACAGTGGGGAGGCAGTCAAGGGGGCCTCCTCAATGTAAGGGCATGTTTGTAACCTTACCATGGGGCTGCATTGCGATTAAGTCAGTGCTTGAAAGTGGGTTAGGATTGCACCAATAAATTGTGATTTACCTTTCTAGGAGCTCGAAATGAGCTTTTAGGAATTCAAAAAAGGTTGCCCCTCACACTGGATATCTTCCACACTCTTTTCAAGAATTATTTTACTTTTTCTTTAGTTCATCTGATCTACTTTGCACTCCAGTGCATTATGTGTCTGGTACTGTTGCCCAGGTGGCTAAAACCTATCATGTGTATTAGCTATGGATCATTTATATTCTCAGATACACAACTAGTCAGATCGTTTAAGACCTCCTTTCATTCTAAAGAGTAAAAAGTAATTTTCCTATGTCACCTGAAGGCAGAAATATTGTGTAGGGTCAGTGTGTCATTATCCCCCTCCCAACTATATGAATTGTAAAGCAGTATCTTTATGGTAGCATAAGTTAACTGCCTCCTTAAATATCTATAAATTACTTTGAGGTACTCCCTGAAAATGCTACTTAGCAGGAGATAATTTCTTCCCCTTCTGAGAGGTTTCTCCTAAACCTAAAGCAGTATCTGCCACAAAGGACCTTGAGAGACCAATGACACACTTAAATTTACACTAAGTCCCCTACTTGTGCACTAGTTAGGTTCAAGGTGCTTGCACATTGGCTGGAATGTACATTATTTGAAATATCTGCCTCTTGCCAGCCCAGCACTATCTTGATTGTGCAAAATCACAAAGGATATACCACATCCATACTCAGGCACCAACCCAGCCACCCATAACTCAGGGCCCAATCCTAAGTGGGCCTAGCACTGGCACTGAGCTCCAGTGCTGGTGTTGGGTGTCACAAACATGCCATAAGGAACATCCGTAGCACCTGGAGAGCACCAGCCAATGGTGAGTATTTTGGGGGCAGGAGTGGGCAGAGCAGGGTGGAGGGAGAGGAGGATTGGGCCCAGGTGGGGGTGGAGATGGCGGCAGACACTGCTGTCACATCCTAACCTCCCTCCCAGCCCAGGCAACTTGATATGAGCCTCCTTGGGTCTGCGCCGGCTCAAAAGCAGATGCAGATCTGAGACCCCCAGCGCTAGCCTGGCACCCACAGGATCCAGCAGTCACTACAATATCATACATGCAGCCTAAATGCAATGGCGTCACTACGGTTGGTATAACCCACGTTAACTTTATGTATAATAACATAAAGTAAAATATAAAACAGAACAGGTCACCCAACAAATCAGTAACCAACAAACAAAACAGTGGTCAGCTTGATTACACTCACACAACTGAATTAGAGTTCAAGTATTAGCTACAACTTTTGACAGAACACAGAGATTTCTGCATTAAATTGCCTGTTGAATTATAGATAATATGATGGTATTATTCAAAAATACCAAGATTTTCACAATTTTAACCAGTAGCGGTGTCACCCCACCAAGTTACCTGGTGTGGTCCACACCCCCTTACCAAGCTAGTAACACCACTATTTCCACTAGCCACAGGAAACTGTCACAACAGAGAAAAATCAAACTGGGAAGTAATCTCATTACTGGGGAGGCTCATATGTGAAATAACCCTTACAGTTTACTCTTGCACATTGAATGGCTTGGAAGATCCTGATCTGCTCTTTCTATAATGTTTTCAACTGCACCCTTAGACTGATACTTCATTCTTATTAAATGTCTTTATTGAGGTAAGCATAAAATGTAGCTTCTACCAAAGGAGGTGCAACGGCTTTGGTTTACTCCTGCTCACATCACACTTTCTTTAATTCATGAGCAGGTGTTTCTACTTAAGCTTTAGAATCAAAACACATTCATAATTTTAATGCAAAATGCAGTTGGGACTGGTGCATTTCACTTAATATTGTCCAATCTTTTCAAAATCAGATCCTCCTTATGTTTCCAATGCAGATGAAAAACAAAACAAAAACTTCAGAACTCACAGCACAGTACAATGAATTAAGAAGCAATTTGGGGGGGACGGGACAGGACAGTTGCTTAGTTCAGGGGCGTCCAAACTTTTTGGTTAGAGGGCCACATCATATGTCTGGCACAGTGTCGAGAGCCAGAAAAATTAATTTAAATAATTAAATTTAATTACATTAGATGTAATGTACATGTAATTACATTTAATTACATAATTACATTAGAGACATAACTTAGAGTTCAATCCTATCCAACTTTTCAGCACCGGTGCAGCTGCAATGCAGCCCCAAGGTAAGGGAACAAATGTTCCCATACCTTGAGGAGGCCTCTGTGACTGCCTCTCCACCACAGAACGCAGTGCACACCCCACTGGTACGGTTGCGTTGGCACTGAAAAATTGGATAGGATTGGGCTACAAGATGAATGAATAAATGAAAGGGCAAAAAGTTTCAGGATTTCTCCAAGTCCCAAAATATAGCACAGAAATTTAAAAAACACACTTAAATGAAATCCCATTCCCCACCCCAGTAGCGTACTTAAATGAAAAAAATAAGTCTCTCAAAACACAATTCACCAAAGAACAGAAGCTCAAACAACAGAGGAAGCGGTGCAAGCAAAGACCTCTTGGAAAACCAGACCAAAGCACTTAATGCAGGTTCTCCAAGAAAAAAAAAAAAGTCTTGCCCTCCACAAAAGTCTTGCGCGTGGTGTCTCCAGCCCTCAGAAAACCCTCCAGAGGCAAGGGAAGGAGAGCTCCCCTTGCCTCTGGAGGATTAGAGGGTCTGGGGAGCTCCTGGAAGGCCAGAAGCTTACTGGGGGTTGGAGACTTGCTGCATCCTGTTTCTTAGATCAGGTTTTTTAATTTATTTTTACAATTACAGCACAATGTATGATAAAATGTATGGAAGAGGTCTAACAAGAGACACACAAAGACAGAAAATGGCCAGAGACATGTTGATAGCCTAGTGAAAGTATGTTTCATACCCATATCTGAGAGCCTTAGGGCACAATCCTAACCCCTTATATCTGTGCTTTCCAGCACTGGCATAGTGGTGCCAATGGAACATGTGCTGCATCCTGCAGTTGGGGGTCATTTTATTTCTGAGATTCAGGCAGGTCTCATGTTCAAATAAATGGAATCTTGATATCCTTTCATACAAAATCCTACCACCAATATATGACTGGTGATAAAGCTTTCTTTTTCACTTGTAGGTGGAACAGTTGTGCTAGTGAATGGTGATGGAGTCTCACTTTCCTTCTCTTTTTGCTACTAGCTGGCAAGGTCAGTAAGTTGAATGCTAGCAAACCTTAGCCACCTACCTCTCCATCTACAACCTCAGGCATTTCCTGAGACACATTTGAAATCAGTAAGTTAAAAAACCATCAGTCACCTACAGTTAACAGAAAAGAAACACTATACCCACTTAACCAGGGTAGCTGTTTAGATAAGTTTCAAGGTCTTACTGATAACATAGAGAACACCAAAGTAAAAGAAACTATTCCAAACGTCTTAGGACAGAATTGCTTATCTGAATGAGCAATTATAAATGTATACCTCTTTGCTATAGTTTCCACCCTAACCATTAATTCTGTACAATGAAAAATAATGTTGGTGTTATAAATAAAGTGGTGTTATTTCAGGATGTGTGTGTACATTCTGCTAAACCTCTATTATATGCATACGGAAATTTAAATCTTGACTAAAAGTTTGACAACCAATCAATTAAAATTTATTTAACATGGTTGCAGGTCCTTTTTGCTTTGACTGCCTAGGAGTCAAATGTCTGGAAATATTTTAGACAGCTGGAGTCCAATTAAATATATACTCTACCTATATGCCTTGTCTGTCATTTTACAAGGTTCCAATTAGTGAGGAGAAAGATATAATAGATTGTAAGGCTGCCCCTGAAAAAATGTAACAGAGAAAGTAGCACTGGGAACATGAAAAAAAACACACAAAATTTCCTCCTCCTGCACACAGCCATACAAATTCTTTAACAGAGATAGGTATTGAGTTGTTATTTATTTCCACTTGGTTTAAATTACGTTCTCTCTTCTTACTCCAACCCCACACTGCATTTTATGTGAGGGGCTACATCATGTACACCCCCCAATTCTGGGCTTCAAAATATTTATTCCTTCTGTAGGCTATTTCTTTTATGTGAAATAAAACATAGGCTGTCAGTGGAATATGCTGAAATGGAATTTTTTGGGCCCTTTTTACAGAGAACTGTGTGAAGAGTACATCTTTTTGAGAGACTGCCAGTTGCTGGCTAACGGAAAGTAAAATTATAGCAACAGTATAATCTTCAGTCCTACAGCAGTCTTCATTTAAATTTCAGATCAGGACTGCCTATGCTTAGGCCTTCTCTTAGTCTAAAAAAAATAAATAACATGTTAACAATATTGTTTTGGACTATAATTTGGATGGTTTTGACAGTCACACACTGGAGGGTCTATGCAAAGTGAATCACCAACACTAAGGGAAAATGTTTCGAGACACACATCCCAATCCCGATGTCAGCATGAGTTCAGAATGCATGGTGGACCCGAGTCCACTTAGGCTGCATCATGCCTACAGCCAAGTTGGAAACATCTCCTCCTCCATTTCTCTAAATTATACAATATAACTTGCTTTGAACTGATTCTGTTTTCCGATTCTTTGACCCTCTGCCCAAAACAAAGCTCAGCTGGAGGGCGAGAACTTCTCTGCACTGAACTGTGCTTTCGAGGTACTCCATTTAGATTGCAAGGACAATCCACAGGCCTGCTCCAAGTTCAGGCAGTTGGCAAGGGCTTGTCCCTGCTGTACTGCGGAGAGCACCTGTGAGCTGCCTTGGGGCCAGAGAGTGCATGTTTACTGTAGATACTCGCCTGTAAGGTGAAAAATTTCTTCCCTGAAAAGCAGCCTGAATCATTGCCCCGCCTTATCTCCGGGGCAGGCAAGCAGTGAGGGTGGGGGGGAGGCGAGTGAGCCAGCCAGCCAATCGCTATTGTGGGAGGGAGAAAGGGAGGGAGGGACAAGAAAGAAAGTAATCTTTGGAGAGGAGGCGTTGTGCAGGCTGGGGCTGCTGCTGAGCATTTGCAGCTGCCTGCGGCTGTGCTCCATGTGCTCCTTCAGGCTGTTGCCCAGCTGCAGGAGCTCGATGCGCTGGGCTGGGCTGCACAGGGCAGGGCAGGGCAGGGCATCTGCCACCACAGCCATCAGCAGCCCCCCCTCACTCAGCACCAGTGCCCACAGAGGCATCACTGGAGCAGTAGGACGCGCAGGAGACAATGAGCTGTGTGTGCGTGTGCAGGAGGGGGCGTCTGAGCGAGGGAGAAGCAGTCATTTGAAAGGGCCGAGTCCATCTCCTCTTTCCTTCTTGTTCCCCTCCCCCCTTTCCTACTCTATATAAACTTCAATCACTCCGTTGGAAAGCCCAATTTGCTAACCCCCTTCCCATCTCCCTACAAATGAAGCTGGACAGGGTGGACAGGAAGGGGTGAGAGTGATATTTTTTTAAAAAATAGGAGAGAGAGAGAGGCAGCCTGCAGAAGGCTGTAGCTTTGTTTCTCAAGCCATTGAAAGGGTTAAGTCCATCTCCTCTTTCCTTCTCGTTTTTGCCCCTCCCCCTTATTGAATCCAAACTTTAAACTCTCTGTTGTGAAGCTGAGGCTTGCTAGCCCCTCTCCCCATAATCATTCACCACTGATGAAGTTGTACTGGGGGGGGAGAGGAAGAGTTAACTTTTATAAAAGGAGAAGTTTGTGTGTGTGTGAGATGGAGAGAGTACTTAAAACACTTAAGGCTACAATCCTATCCTCACTTTCATGGGAGTAAGCCCCATGGACTATTAAGGGACTTGCTTCTGAGTAGGCAAGCCTAGGATTGGGCTCCCAGTCTATTCCCTCTTTTTGTTTTCCTCTCCACCTCCCCCGTAACTGTACAGTCACACTTCAGTCTCTCCCTTGCAAAGCTTTTTGCAAACCTCCTTGCTAACCTCATTTCCCCCTATCCTCACCAATGAAGTTGGAGGGGAAAAGTCCCTACATTTGTGTATGTAAGTGTGTGTGTGGGGGAGCATCTCTGAAAGAGAGAGAGAAAAGCAATCTCCCTGTGTGTGTGTCCTTTTCACTGGAAGAGTCCTGGAGACCTTGCAAAGATGAAAAACACAGGAAAAACAGAGTAGAATTTAAAGTAGAATTACTCTGCAACAACAGGTATTTTAGCCAGAGATCTTCGCTGTATGCTGGCAGGAGCTATGAAGCACTTGCAACTGCTGCTTACGTTGTAAGCTTTGAGGAGAGCATGTTTGCTTCTGCAGTATCCCCAGGCAATCAGGCATTTATGCAGCAAAGTTTAGCTGCCTCTGAGATCCCATTGCAATGTACTGCGCCCATGCAGGAGCCACTGAAACCCTCCTGGGGGAGAAGTAAGGGATTAATTGCCATCCCTGAGGTCCCCACCCCCCACTTGGGGTTGTGTGTGAATAATCTTATTGGCTTGCTCTACTGTACTTCACACTTTGGCTTTTTACTAGCTGTGTTCTTGCAGCCTTGCTAGTTGTCTGTTGTTTATTATAATATGGATATTTTAAATTAAATTCTTGTATATGTGTTCTTAGCGGGTTTTGATGCTACATTAACCACTGGGGGTGGGTTGAATCTTATGCTTGAGAAATTATCTCTGAGTATTTTCTTGATCCTTATTAGTAATACATTAAATTTTGAAAGGATTAGGAAAGAGAATAATTCCTTTAGGTGGAATAGGTGCTTTGATGGCTGCTAATTCTTGCCTTATTTCCAGTGGTCTTCCTTCACCTCACCCTCTTTCAGTTGTCAAAAGTAGAGATAACTGGACTAAACTGCGAGGTCAGAGCATGCTGAATTTCATAGCAAGAGATTGATAGTGTATTGATGCTTCTTAATAATATATTTGAATTAACTGTAGAATATATTATTTAATTTTTATTTCATTGTATGGGACGTGCCAAAAATTTATGGGCCCCGGCTGCCAAATGACCTTCACATGCCACTGAGCCTGACATCCCCCTAAGTTTAACCCCCGACTTATCTGAGAGTCATAGAAAATTCCATGATTTATGGTTCAAAACCTGCCCTCGACTTATCTGTGGGGTTGACTTATGCTTGGGTGTCTGCGGTATTTAAAATCCGTAAATAAATGTCAAGGAACCAACAATTTATCCTTAGAATCTTAGATTTTGGAACTCATCCTGAATTCTTCACAACTTCTCGGAGACTTGTTTTAGCCCATATTTAGTACCATGGAAATCTCTGTACTTCTGCATATGAATGGACAAAGAAAAGGCACTTTGGGGTATGCATGCAATCTTGCCTAGAATATGAGCATGTTTATTTCGAAAATCAACTGCACAAGTTACCTATGAATAATTATCACCATTTAGACTGCATTTTAGAGTAGTCAAAGCACTTCACGCAGACTAGTGCAAAGGGTTTTACAACTCTTTTTAATCACTATATCAGCTCTATTTGGACAATCCTGGGCACTGGACTACATCTGAAACATGTTAACTGCAGATTATCTGCCCAGTCCTGATCCCACCACTGGCACAGATGCAGCCACAATGATAGTGTGCTGCATGCTGTAGGGGTGGGATGGGAAAATCAGACAGTCTGCAGGAGTTATTTTTTACTTACTTCCTGGTAGGTTGGTCAAACATCTTTGGGTCTCCTTGAACCTATGCTAACCATTTTGCTGACCGAGGTCAGCATTTTGTAGGTCCAGGGACAGAAAAAGAGTTAGGTAGCCTGGGAAAGAAGGGACAGGACGCAGCACATGCTGGTGCCACTGAGATCCACCCTCTCCGTCCTCCAGCCCTTCCCCCTCCCCGCCCACAAGATGCCTCTGCCACCAACTTTCTAGCACCAATGGAGGCTTTGGAAGATACTTCTATGCATGGAATGCCACTGCCTGTGTGCAGCAGTGGCTGAGAAGAGCACAATAGCATCCTAGCTTTTGCTTAGCAGTAAAGGGCCTTGCACTGCCACAGCGCTAGCTCTAGCAAAGAAAGGTCTTGCTAGAATTGGGGTGCAAGTTTCTTTGGGAGAGGTGAACTGTGGCATTGGAGTCTGAACGGTCTTTGGGAAAAATCATTACATTCACAGATGTACATGCTGAACACAGAAGAGATGCAGCAACAAGCTAGAACAGAATCCTGAAGACCTACAAATTCCTGTCCCACCAAAAAACAAATATGATTAATTAAAAGCCAAGAACTTCTTACACAAGAATCCTAGACCATTTAATTGTATCTGTCTCAGCATACACTTGTGTTGGAGATTTGACATGCTCTCACAAATCCAACCAAAAAACTAGAGCTCCAAAAGGGATAATGTTCATAGGCAAGATATTCTGGCCGTTAAGGGCGCAATCCTAACTCAGTTTCTAGCTCTGACATAAGGGCAATGCAACTCCGAGCTAAGGGAACAAACATTGTCTTACCTTAAGGAGACCTCTGTGACTGCCTCCCAACTGTAGGATGCAGCACATGCCCCACTGACACAGCTATGCCAGTGCTGGAAAGTTGGTTAGGATTGTGCCCTAAGACTACTTCTACCATGCTGTTGCATGAAAAGTACCACCAAACCTGCGAGATATAACATTTTGATTTTGGGTGGCCTTGAAGGTTCATCCCTGATTGAAGATAGGTGCTTTCCCTGACATGAGTACAGCCAACTATCTCAATTAGTATATGGATCTTGCTTTGGGTGCACAATGAGGTTGGCAAGGTTGAAGACACCTCTCTTGTGCTACAAACAAAAACTTTATTTACTTCAAATTCAGGATTCTCCCAGGATGTGGCTTGTTTACATATTTAAATCTCCTGCTGTCAGAAAAAGGTTTGGCTGGTCGTAGATTTTTCCTGAAAAGGCAAGGCTTCTCCTAAACAAGTCAGCTTCAGGGTCAGTGTGTGTGTGTGTGTGTGTGTGTGTGTGTGCTCTGAAGAACCAGATTTTTCCTGAAAAGGCAAGGCTTCTCCTAAACAAGTCAGCTTCAGGGTCGGGGTGTGTGTGTGTGTGTGTGTGCTCTGAAGAACCAAAATGTGTCTTCCCTAAAAGCCTGTGGGACTTCATGCTTCCATGCCAACAGCCCAAGCAAAATGCCAAGTGATTAGTAATGGCCATGCCTGCCAGGTATGCACCCAGCACTACATAAACAGAAACAAAATGCATGTCAGGCAACAAAGGTTTACAGGGTGGGCCTTGCCTCTGCCAGAGCAGATGCCCAAGGTGGCTTACAATTTATAGAAAGATAAATAAATACAATTTATAAAAACAATGAATATATTCAAAAATAAATAAATAAAATAAAAACCAACTTGGAGGAGGGCAAAACTATTAACATTCAAGGAACTGCTATAGAGGCACAGGAGGCAGACAACCCAAATGCCAAAAAGGTTTTGAGCCCTTGGTAAAACACCATGAGAGAGGGGGTAGATCTTAATTCCCCCAGCAGGGAGTTTCATAATTGTGGTGCCACTGCCAAGAAGGCTCACCCCATGCCACCACCCCCCTAATTTGGGGGAAAGGCGGCACTCACAGGAAAGCCCCCTCAGAATACCTAAGTGTCCAGGTCAGAAAATATGGGAGAAGGCAGTCACTCAGACAACCTGGTCCCAAACCATGAAGGGCTTTAAGGGTCAAAACCAGCACCTTGGATTGGACCTGGAAGCGAATGGGCGGCCAGTGCAGTCACCAAAGCAGCAGTCCGACAGACTCAAACTGCCTAGTTCCAGTAAACACCCTGGCCGCCACTTTCTGCACTAATTGCAGCTTCTGAACCATCTTCAAGGGCAGCCCCAGGTACAGCATGTTACAGTAATCCAATCTAGAAGTCATTAGGGCATGGACCACCATGGTCAGGTCTGATCGAATCACACACGTTTGCAACTGGCGTACCAGCCAAAGCTGGACAAATGCACCCCTGGCCACCACTGCAACCTGGCTCTCTAGGGAAAGCTGTAAGTCCAGGAGCACTCCCAAACTGCACACTTGCTCCTGTAGGGGGAGTGCAACCCCATTCAGAGCAGGCAGATGACTCAGTACCTGCATCAAGGAAGCATGTATGCTATGTCATTATTATAGTATTTTTTTTTTGAGTGGATTTTTTTTTGCTTCTATTTCTGCGTAGCTCCACAGAATAAAGCCAAAAAGAAATATGGAGTACAGCACCCACAAAGGAGTGAACAGTGATTATATAACCAATTGCTAAAGTTTTGTAGAAGAATTTATAATGTAGTAGACGTGATCTGAAGAGCACTTTTTGAAGAGTATTGACCATTGTTACAATTGGGGTCACTGACAAGAATCTCTGCCCAAGCAGGGAAGATGATGAACAGTCACGCCATAGTAGGTGGGGGTGGACAGGGCTGTAATCCGGGGGCTGCAGAAGTTGATTTGGGTCCCTGGGAACTCATGGGCCCATGACCAGTGCCCAACCTGGTTGACCTTTGACATCAACCCTAATTCAGTTTGTACAGTCCATAATATGGAACTATGGTTACATTAAAACCTAAAGTAAAAGCTTTCTCTCTCTTGCTCTTACCCTCCAAAGAGGAGAAAGAACAGCATGATGTTATGACTCAAAGAGGCTGATTTTCATAGCAGAAGACCATTATTTCCCATTACGACTGAATCAGGACAATAGGGATTCCTTTAAGCCCTGTTGAATTTTCTCCTGATCCCCTTTGAAAGAAAGAGGTCTGACAATTCAAGGCATCTTCTTTTGCAGATTATGATAAATGCACAGTCAGAAAGAGAAAAAAGAAATACTGTGTGATCCCAAATTCCACAACTCACAATTAGGCAAATACCTAATTAATAACTCAACTAATACCACAATTAGTACAAATACCTACAGCTCACTGTTCTGCTACTCTTAACCTTTTCCCTACTTGTATCTCCAGGTCTGCAATTTTTAGAAAAATGGATACTGAAGAACTCAATCTGCTGTGCGAATGCATAGGTTACATTCAATATGTTGTGCCCCTTGGGGACTGGATTCATCTACCTGTCGGTTCATATTAGGATCACCCCAAAATGCTGCAATAGGAAGGAGCTCTAGTTTTATTCAGAGCAAATCAGAAAAACATCTTGAGATACTTCTTTACCTCAACAATAAGGAGTTACACTTGTCTTATGTTACATTTACATCTTGCATCCCAGATAAAGGAATTAATATAATATTGGGCTTAATCTAACATCCCACAGTGCCACGGGAACCTGCATGCTTTATTGCTGTTGCAAAAGGCAACAGACCATACATAGCAGCCATGCCTGTGTGCTAGCAGCCCACCAATGAGCCCAAGTGCTGGAAAAGCAGCACAGAGGGGCAGGCAAAAGGTGAGGGTGGACACAAGGCAGGGATGGAGGAACAAAAAAGAGACTTGACCAGGGAAGGGGCCCATCGAAGCTGGGAAGGGGGCAACAGCAGCAGTGCCGCCGATATCCTATCCCCATTCCTGGCCTCAATCCACCAACGTGGATCGACTTGGACTTGCACCTGCAAAGTACATGGCACAGGCCCACGTAGGCCCATCAAGGCAGTGAAGCCTTGTCCCAGGCAAAGGGAAAAATCTTGCCTAACTTCAAGGGGGCCTGAAAGCCTCCCCCCACAGGATGCAGCATGTGTCCCATTGTGCAGGGGGTGTCAGGCAGGATTGAGCTGCTTGCTTTACCCTGGGAAAGGTTAATGGGAATGTTTGTGTTAAACAAGGGCTCAAATTCTTTTGGCAACCTCAAAAAGTGACCTTCTCTAGTAATCCTGTAGGCCAATGGTTCTCAAACTGTGGGTCGCGATCCGATCTTGGGTAGGTTGCACATAGCTGGGTGGCACCATCTTCGATACTGGCAAAATGAGCTTGGTGCCGCCGTCTTGGAATCTGGCAGTGGGCACCGCCATTTTCCAAGCCTGTATCAGTCCTGTATGAGAGAAGCTTCTCTCCCTCTGGGTCTAAAAGAGAGTCATGCACAGGCGCAAAAGAGCAAGGCAGCACCTGTTTCATTTCTCCAGTGAGTGCGGCTGTATTGGCAGAGCAGAGCCCAGTCTGTTTCTTGAATTGCAAGTGGGAGTTTGAAGTTGCGCCTCTCCCCCCCCCCCCACCTTGGATGGATTCCTTTGGAAAGATTCTTGCAACGTTTGGGAGGAAGGATTCAGGGCTCAGAAAAGGATCTTCCTCCTATGAAGGATTCACTTGGTGAAAGTTTTGATGTGAAGCAAATAGAGAAATTAAAGCACTGAGACACCCAGGAGAGGGAGGGGGGAGAGAGACATTAATCCTATCCCTGACATGCTTGTTTTCCATCTGAAGGGAAGCGGCCATCCTTATTGCCAGAATGTGTCCTGCCTATGGAATGCCTGCCTGTCTTGTGGAATGTGTGGTCAATAACGATCACAGTCCTGCCTATGGAATGTGTGGTCAATAACGATCAGTAATGAGGAGGAATGATACCCAGGCATGTTATTCTGGGCAAGCACAAAGTGCCTTGGCAGCAAGGGCAGTCAGCTCTGTAGTTAGAACTGGAGCAACACTTCCAAGTCTAGGCACATTTGCAAACATGTTTTCTGAGGGGCTGAAGAAGATCCTTGCGATGAAGAAGATCCTTGAAGAAATGAGATGGTGGATTTACTGACTGGAATAAAGTACTGATTTGGGTGTTGGTGATCTGCAGGGGTGTGTGAGAGGGGTTGGGAGAGGTGGGGTGAGTGGACTGAGCATGTTGGTGACCTGCAGGGCTGTGTGAGATGGAAGACTCCCATCTTACAGGTGTGCAAACAAGTGTGGTTTTGCTGGTCTGTAGGAGACTTCAGGTTAGTTAGTGTGCAAGGTGCCATGAACATAGATGGGCATGTCCATAATATATCAATGCCATGCTCAACATTAGCCAGAAGCAAGCACACCCTTCACACACACCTAATTATGAGAAGTATATTTAATTTTTATGTGAATAAATAAAAATAGCACTTGCAATGAAAACACAGATATATTTCTTCCAAAAACTCCTTTTATTTTTATTCTTGTGTCACTGTGATCGCAGTAAGGTGGAATGCTTGGTAGCAATGTTAGCTAGCATGGGATGGAGAATTGGAAAAAGCTTCTGTGCTGGAATGTTTTCTCTTGTCATTTGAAGTTTATGAGTTCCTAGGTGAGAATAGTGATGTCACTTCCTGCTTAATGACATCACTTCTGGCATTGGCATCACAGTGATGTCACTTCCTGCTTGATAATGTCACTTCCAGGCATGACATCACTTCCAGGTTAATGACATCACTTCCAGTGGGTCCTGGACAAGTTGTCATTATGAAAAGTGGGTCCTGGTTTAAAGCACTTGAGAACCACTGCTGTAGGCATTATGATGAAAGGTGAAAGGACTCACTCATTTGGAGAGAGGGCAATTAGTTATACGTTGGCTGAGATTTCTGATGTACCCAGTCCAGACTTTATCCTCATTCGCAGTCAGATTTGGCTTCCCACAGTGAAAATACTTAGCCAAATCTTAATGGATACATAGTACAGTGATGCCACTATGTTCCCCACATGATCACTGATTGAGTGATATCACTTATTGAAAGAAAAAAATAAACCCTAAGAAATGACACTGATAGAATAGCAGATCAGAGGAAGAATGCCCGTGAATATTCAGCACAGTCCTAATTTAAACCACCATCTACCAGTATTCATGGAACAAAAAATTAAGACAAATTACCTGAAAAATATATCAAACCTACAACTTCAACAACTCTTATAAAAACTAAAAGCCCAATCCAGTCCCCAACCACCAGTGCCAATGCAGCCACACAATGGAGGCAAGGTGCTGCCTGTTATGGTGGGGAGGTGAGCAGGAGGTCTCCTTGGACCTACACCAGCTCTATAGCTGGCATAAATGCAAGGAGAGTAAGGAGGCAGCAGGCCAAGCTTTGGGGTATAGGATCTGAATTTGTTTGGGCTGCTGATATACACCCCCCCTTCAGCCTGCTCCCCACCTCCTGCCCTGCCCAAAAACCTCCCACTTATTCCCCCTTCCCATGCCTCCCTCCCCATAAAATAACCTCCATGCCAGCCTAGCTGCCCACTGTAGTCCACTGGCTGCAGCAGTGCTTCTCTGATGCTGCCACTTCTTTGCAACAATGCCTCAGAATGGTCCTGCTTTGTCCAAAGGGTGCCACTGACATAAACTACAGTACACACAGCACAACAGGATTGGACTGTACATCAAATAGTTGCTCAAATCACTGAAAGCAGCCATAAAGTAATCTTTGCTTAACCAATTATCAGTCTATGGCTATGCTCTGCTGCAGTCTGCTATGTCTAGAGTTTCTTCTGAAAATTTCTTGCAGGGCTCATAGTAGCATTCCTATTTCACATTAGGTCTCACCTGGCATGCCCAGAACCCTCTGGCTTGACAAGAGGTCGCTGACATTAATGATCCATGAAAGGGTGGTATGCTCTACATCAGTTCAATGCACATCAAAATCCCTACTTAGTCATAAACAGGCACTAAGAGGCACAGGAAACAAATCATTCTTTTGCAGCTGAAACAGTAAATATAACAAGATGGTTGCTGTTGCATGTTAAAAATAACCAACTTGCATTTAGTGATTTCCAACCTGCCCCATTCCAGTCTGTCTTATGCTCTTGTATCACCCTAAAAGAAAAAAAGGACCTCTCATGTCCCTGAGTATTTGTTATATTTCTGCTGTACTCAAAAACAGCCCATGTGGCATAACCATTTCAATCTGTCCTAATTCAATGTCTGAATCACACCCCTTTACAAAGCCAGTCTTTTCTATCCCTAGTCTGTTTCTCTCTCTCTCTCTCTTTTTTTTTTAGGATGGGAGAATGATTTTCATACAAGAACAGCAACCGAAACATCCACTGCATCTTCTAACAGGAAAGGAAAAAAATTCCATAAATACGATAATTCAACAAGAATGAAGAGCTTTTTGTTTCATTTTTTCCTATAAAATCTGCAAAAAATTTCTAGCAAAAATAAGTGGCTTGAATGCACTCAAAGAGTTTGCAGTGAAAACTGGATCAGAATCAACACACAGCATTTGACTTCTCTCACTCTGATCCAAGTCTAGTTGCATTAAAAAACATATTATGCATGACTGGATATGCGAGAATATGGAAGGGGATGTGCAACCCACTGAATGCAGCATGATTTTTTTTCAAAAAGATTATTATTATTATTTAATTACCCCTTTTTACATCAGTAAAACAGAGTTCATATAGTAATCCAAATGAAGATAATTCCATAACACATCCAATTCATGCCTGTAGTTCCTGATCCAGCAGGTGATATGTGAAGTCAGCTTGCAAGCACAGACTTCTAACATAATCTAGGCAAGAACCTGAGAGTACAAATAACAAAAAGTAGTCTAAAATAAACCACACAGAGAGCACTTAGTATACAAAAACACACTCATTCTAAGCTGCTTTCATACATGTTTCCACATGAGTGGCAGAACTGGCATCTTCAAAAGAATATTTTCAAAGAATATCCTGGACTTAAAAGACCAGAGATTTGGAGGAAAGCATGATAAAAAGTTCCTTGACCTTGTTCTCAGGCAGCTTGATGTATGTTCGCTTAAAAAAAAAAAGAAGTAAATGGCCTTCAATCCTTCCAGAAGAATGGATGTCTTGCTCTCCTACATCGACCCAGAGGTTTGTGAAGTAGGGTTTCAGAAAGAACAATTCAAACACAAGCTTGGCATTGAAATGACAAAAGTAGAGCATTATCTGTCAAAAGAAATGGGGAAGAAACGAAACATAAGCTGGAACTGTTCTTTCTGTAAATTTCCAGGTAATTGAATATACTTGCTTCTCTAACATCCAAAGGATCTCCTTCATACACCAACATTCCCTTTGTTATTTGGACATCATTAGAGGGAACATGATAGCTAAGACATTACACTAAGACGCACATTCAGACAAGCTGGATTACATGCGGTTTTCGATCATACAACATATGTGTATGTGTGCTTCTATTCGGAAGGCAACATAGGATTGCATGCTCTCATCAACTGCCTTGAGGGAAATTTGGAGCAGATAGAAGGAGGGATTTCTTCACATGGCGCATAATTAAGCTGTGAAAGTTAGTGCCACAAGATGAAGTGATGGCCATCGACTTGGATGGTTTTAAAATGTGATGGACGTATTCACAGAAGGACAGGTCTGTCCAAGGCTATTAGCCATAATGACTATGTTAATCTGGTTCACCAGCCATAGGTTCCTGAATACCACTTGCAGGGGAGCAATGGTGAGAAATGTGTATCTCTTTCTCTGCTGCTTGTGGGCATCCCAGACGTAGCTAGTGGGCCACTGCGGAAAACAGGATGCTGGACTAGAAGGGCCTTTGGCCTGAATCAGCAGGTTATGCCCATTGTTGCATTTAACTGTGCCTGGATCAATACCTAAATATTTTCTTATTGAACCACATACAGTCATGCCTCGGCATCCAGAGGATTTCATCTCCAGAATCCCCACAGGTGATGAAATTCACAGATAAACAAATCTGCAGGTCTGGGCAAATCTACAGCTATGCTCCAGTCACATCTGGAAGGTGTTCTGAACCCCAAGGAGGCCATGCACCGCTCCCTGGGGCTCAGAACACCCTCCAGACACCCTGAACACGTTCAGAGGGTCAGGTTGGGCCTCAACGCAGGTTGGGACACCCATGTTGAGTTAAATCTGTGGATAACCAGGTCCAACCTGTATTGGTTCACAGCATACCACTTACTAGCAAATGTCAACAGCTTTTCTGGTGAGCAGAAGAAAGAACAATCAGCTTTTCTTTTGCTATTTTCCCTTCCTTTTCTTAAGGCAGCCTCAATAATGCTTTTCAATATTAACTTTCTTTGAGATGGGTAATAAAATTTGGAAGCAAGGAAATCATTAAATATTTTTATTAACTCTGTTCCACAGTGAGGTCAGGAAGAGGCCAATTTGGCTTTTATTAGAATCAAAAGCTTCAGAAAGTGAATTTTACCTTGGATATAAAGTTAAGTGACAGATTACATGTACTATTTCAAGGTTCCTGGGGAAAAAAACAACTAAATACTAGAGACATCTCTTAGAATTAGTCAGATAAAAGTTAAAAATATTGAACAATTCATCTATGCATGACATGGTCATGAATGTTTTACTGTTTGCAAATGTCTATTCAAATAATACCCAAAAGTGTCTACTCAAATAATACCCAAAAGTGTGTACATACGTACACACACACACTATGCAGGCAGATGCGTGTTCAATCTTTACAATGGAAGTCACACTGCTAACTCACACCCAACACTTTGCAAGGGATTGTTTAAAAATGATAGCATCCCCCAACTGCAGACATATCCTGGAATGGAAAGCTGCATTTGGAGAATGGAGTGCTTTAAAATATTAAGCTGAGATTATCTTGTAAGATGAATTCAGGAATGGATAAGGGGATCGGGAACATGCTGGTTTGCTTAATATGTAAATGTCCCAACAGTCTTCACTGGGCAAGTACAAACATGCTCTCTTTTTCTTCAAATATGACTCTTCAACAAAAGGGGGGAAAAATAGTTCTGACATCTCCAATCTTCCCACATAGGAAAATTCAGTTCAGTCCCCACATCAAGGAAACAAGTGTTGCTCCCCTCCCCAATATCCTTTGAATGTGAGTCAGAAGTATGGAAACAGGAAACACAGGTCACCTACTGTATTTTTCGCTCCATAAGACGCACCTGACCATAAGACGCACCTAGTTTTTAGAGGAGGAAAACAAGGAAAAAAATATTCTGAACCAAATAGTGTAATACAATATTTAATAAACTATAACAGAATAACATTTGAACCATGTTAAGTGAACAGCAGTCAACAGTGGCATTAAGAACCATTATCACTGTCATTAACAAATGGAGAGACTTAAAGGTTTGAGTACTCTAGTTTTCTGGAAACCCCAAGAACTCATCATCGCTAGAGTCAGAATTTATGAAGCTCACAAAAGCAGGTGCACACAAATAGGGGATCACATTATCTTTCTGCTACAATGATGTTCTGCCAAATTCCAAACCACTGGGCCTCATGCCCGCTTAAGGCTGATCAGTCCCCCTAGTGCAACTCACCAGTGCAGCAAGCAAAAGTGAGTCCAGTTCCAGTCCACAGATGCCAAGTAAATCAGTCCCATCAATCAGAGTTACCAAATCAGAGTCCAGAGCCAATAAGCCAAATTACAGTCCAAGCTCAGGTTCCAGGTAGGTCAGTCAAATCCATCAGGGTATCCAAGTCCAGTCACAATCCACAGTCAGATTCCAAATTCAATAAACCCAGTCAGTCTCCTCTCCTACCTCCAACCTGCACTCCTTCAAAACCCACAAACCCTTTCTGCCTCTAGTACTCCTTATATCCCTGAGGGCCCTATTGCCTTCCAGTGGCTGCAGCTGTGCAGCACACTCTGCTGGATGCCCAGGCCTTACCCTTAAAGGGGCCACTGCTGACACCACATCTACCTCCTCACCAGATCTTCCTGGATTCCAATACAAGGGGGGGGAAGCAGATCTCTATACAGACCAGTGCAAAAACAGGGGAAAGGTGTGGGGAAGGGAAGATCTCTGTATAGACATCACAGCAAGACCAGTGCAAAACCCCTTGCACACAGAACCAACAGATGGAAGTGGGGGGGGGGGGCGCAGATCTCCATACATACCAGTGCAAAAGCAGGGGAAAGGTGTGGGGAAGGGAAGATCTCTGTATAGACATCACAGCAAGACCAGTGCAAAACCCCTTGCACACAGAACCAACAGATGGAAGTGGGGGGGGGGCGCAGATCTCCATACATACCAGTGCAAAAGCAGGGGAAAGGTGTGGGGGAGGGAAGATCTCTGTATAGACATCACAGCAAGACCAGTGCAAAATCCCTTGCACACAGAACCACACAGAACCGTCAGGTGCTCACTCCCTGGGCTCCCTGGACTCACTCCCTGGGCTCCCTCCCTGGGCTCACAAGCCTGCCAGGGGCTCACTTCTAGGGATGCTTGGATGGGAGAGAAGCCTGCGATTGACTCATTTCGCCTGGAGATTGACTGGTAGCTCTCAATCGACATAATGAGCACCCCTGCTCTAGGGGCTTGCTCAGCAAGACTGCCACCCCATCCACGCTTTCCTGGGAGTGAGCCCCAGTGACTCTGAGACTTACTTCTGAGTAGATAGGAGGGCTTGCTCAGCAAGACTGCCATCTCACCCACACTTTCCTGGGAAGGCGAGCAGAGCAGAGCGGGTAGGGGGCCGGGGCGGAGTTGGTTTTTTTGCAGTATTCGCTCCATAAGACGCACACACTTTTCCCCCCACTTTTTGTGGGGGGAAAAGTGCGTCTTATGGAGCAAAAAATATGGTATATCTTTCTTCTTGCTTCGAGAATCTAGAGAATACCTGAAGAGCCTTAGATGAGCATTTCAGAAGCTGAGATGTCTTGCCCGTGAACATATTCACATTAAAGAACTAAGTAGAATTCAACTTTGACCAAATTAATACTTCAAGAATCTGCTCTAGAGAGGTTTTCCTGCCTCAAGCAGAGGGCTGGACTAGATTGTCTTGAAGGAACCCTACAACACTATGATTATAAAACTTTAAGGGTGCAATCCTAACCCCTTATGTCATTGCTTTCCAGCACTGGCATAGCAGTGCCAATGGGACGTGTGCTGCATCCTGCAGCTGAGTGTCACTGATGGAGGCCTCCTCAAAGTAAGGGAATGTTTGTTCCCCTACCTCAGAGCTGCATTGCCCTTATGTCAGTGCTGGAAAGCAGCAACATAAGAGGTTAGTGTTGTACCCTAAATTATTAATGCCTAGAAGCACAGTCCTTATACCAAGGTCATATTCAAGTCTTATACTAATAGCTCAATCCTATGTAACTCCCTGCACAGCAGTGCTGCTGTACCAACAGGGTGTGACCTGCATCCTGAGGGGGAGTGTCAGGCTGTGAAGGCCTCCTCAGAGTTAGGGAATATTTGTTCCCTTGACCCATAATGAGCTGTTGCTGCACCACTGAGGGCCTAATCCTATCCAATTTTCCAGTGCTGGTGTAGCTGTGCCAGTGGGGTTTGCACTGCACCCTGTAGTGGGGAGGCAGTCACACAGGCCTCCTCAAGATAAGGGAATGTTTGTTTCCTTACCTTGGGGCTGCACTGTGGCTGCACCGGTGCTGAAAAGTTGGATAGGATTGGGCCCTAAGTCTATAAAGCTCATGTTCTCTGCCCCAATCTCCATTCCCTTCCTCCCCCTCCTCAACTCCTTCCCAACCCCAGTGCTGATTTACAGGAATCCTTCTCTGTCTGCTGGTGTGTAGACCTGGCAGCGTGCTTCCTGAGGCAACCAGGGCACACTGAATGGCATGTTGTACTTCGCAACAGCCATAAAGAACATTATGCTAGTTCCAGCAGCATGAGGCCTTATTAGGATTGGGCCGTAAGACTTGTTGGAAAAATAAAGGCTTCTGAAAAGAATACATACAGTACTTGTATTTTCCACAACTTGCTTGCTGCCAAAACTTAAAATCGGCACAGCTTTCTGAAGCAGTTTATGATAACTGCAGATGATATTCACGGCAGATAATTCAAATGTGAAAATTAAGCATCTGTCTCAACACGAAGAGTTCTGCTAGCAGAATTATTTTGTTAAGTTTCCTTCTACTAATGTGGAACCAAGCACAGCCTCCAATGAATAGCTGAATGGGACAAATGACAAACGCCTAAAGTATCTGTTATCTTCTCATTTAGCAGCAAGGCACGAAGGCATCTCTTTAAGGACTGAGGCTGTTTTCCGCCAGCTGAAAATTCAGTGTGAAATCATCCAAGTTAGCTATCTTTTTGGCTGTCATAATATAAGGCACAATTTGGCAGGAAAACAAACTATCTTAACACTAGCATGCCCTTCCTCAAAGCACCAATTCTCACAGTGTTCCAGGACAGGATTGTGGGGTGACAGGAAAGAGAAATCATATGGTTATCACCATTGCACATTCTTTCATTCATAGAATCAGGAAAAGACATAATTTCTTGCTGAGTTAACTCCAGAGATCACACCCCAGGAATAGAGAGGGAAGCCCATTAATCATCATGCCACATTCGCTTTATTGTCATTTTCTATTTGCTTAAAAAAAAAAACAGACAAAAAGAACATCACCTCACACTCTTTCTAATCTTCTGTATAAGTATTTTTGATTCTGCAAAACATGAAAGCAATGTTTTGCACCCTTAGAATTAAAGAGAATGGGGGCCTTTAAAGGCCCATGTTCTGCCTCCTTCTACTTGCTTCCTTCAGCAGGGCAGGAACCCACACTCCCTCTCTTAGCAGTTAATATAACATTAGGTCCCTAATGTGTGTGTGTGTCTGCAAATAACTCTCCTTCCAGTGAAAGTTGAAACTTGCTGCATTCTCCCAGTCTCAAGAGGTGGGCAGGGACCTAATGTTATACACACACACACACACACACACACACACACACACACACACTAATTAGATATTACTGCAATAAATGAAATATTTAAAATATTATTTGCCCAGTGACAAAATAGCAAACAACAACTATTTCTATTAAAATTAGAATACCACACCCTGAATCTGTGGTCTCCAAACCGCAGCTTGCGGTACTCCAGGATTTTCACTCTAGGCGCAGCGGGGGCAAAGCCTTACTGTTCTGCCCCACAGCCAGTTTTTGTGCCCAGTTTTCACAGAGCCTCATGCTGGGCAGTCGCTTCCACTACCTGTTGCCCTAGAAGGCTCAGCACCCTAATTTCCCAGAGGAAGCGGGCTCCCTGGCCCGAGCTCTGTGAAGAGTGGCCATGAAAACTGCTGACTGCATGGAGGAATGATAAGGCTTTGCCACCACTGTACTTGGAATATTTTTTTCCTGAGGGTCAGAGTTTGGAGGTCCATGCTCTAAATACATAATCCAACAACTAACTTCAAAAATGTGTGCCATTTTAACTGAAAAGGAAAGGTATTTAATTCTGCCCATTACAGGAGAGGGGGCACTCTTCTTTCCGTACACTGGGCACTAATTTACCTTGTTATGGCACTGCAAGATGATGATTGCCAGATGCTGGACACATCAAAGTAA
The DNA here is from genome assembly GCF_035046505.1 of Tiliqua scincoides. Taxonomy (NCBI): domain Eukaryota; kingdom Metazoa; phylum Chordata; class Lepidosauria; order Squamata; family Scincidae; genus Tiliqua; species Tiliqua scincoides. Next base: position 91,913,282 of record NC_089824.1, on the reverse strand, counting down.
GATGGCTGCCAAAAATTAGCTTATAGCCATGGACAGACTGAATCTCCATTAATACTGTTGAGATGGCATTTCAGGGCGAGTATTCGGTATTTAATCGCATGCTGTGTGAAAAGGTACTTCCTTTTGTTCATTCTGAACCTTGTGCCGCTCCATACAATTAACTGTCCATCTCAGTCCTAGTGTCACTCAACTTAATTGGATGACTGCTATTTTTGAGAGATTTTAATAAACAGCAAGATCATAGATGTGCAGAGAAAACTTAATCTGAATAGTTTTAATTTTTCATACTTAATGAATTCTTCAGGATAATAATCCACGTACAATTTCAGTAACACATCAGGTCAACAGAGAAGGCATGCATTGGTGGAAGAAAGCAAAAGCTGAAAAAATATAATTTTGTGACGGAAGGTTTTTATTTTACCCAGGATATGGTAGACGTTTAAAACTATCCTTACCCAAGAAATCAAAACTCACCAAATTTCATGATACTAAAAATTTTCCTTGCTGTTCTGATGTTCTATAATATTTTTTACCCAAGATCATCCAACCCAATTTTTAAATCATAGACAAATTCATAGACAAATTTTTTTTAAAAAAAACAAAAAACAATTTCTAAGCTGTATTGCTACTTGCTGTCAAGAAGGCCTTGGTATTTATCTTTACAAGACTTTGGATAAAATAATATAGCATGAAACTGGTTGACACTGAATTCTGTTGTATGCTAATAGGTTGCCAATATTAGATCACACACCAACTAGCACCTATGCTGTTTGGAAACACCCTCCATGAAAAGAAGGAGCATTTCACTTGAGCAAGGGGTCCTTCTGCTGGCAGAAGGAGAATGCTTCTTCTATTCACAGATGAAGCTTCCATTCCTAGAGGAAGCTCCCAGTTATGGGGATGCTAATCAGGATGCTATCCATTCTTTGCTGGCCCTCAACAATTTTTCAGAAGAAAACCTCTCCATATTTACTCAGAAGCAAGCCCAGTTGATCTCAGTGAGATTTCCTTGAGCAGCCTTGGGCAAGCAAGCCAGCCTTCTCTTATTCCTGTGAAAAATAAACTTCTGCTTCTGCCTTTGTCACAATTATTGGAAGTAACTGACAGCCAATTACATGCAACAGCAGGGAATGATTGACCTCCATTTTTTTTATTACGTGCACTCACATATATGACACACGCAAATTGGATAGTAGACATTCACAAACCAACCGTTTATTTTTGTGACGTCATGGGGAACTTTAGCATAGTATTTCCAGAGCCTCAGATGTAAGGTAAAAGAATACTGCTGCTATGAACATCAAAAATTTCTCTTCATAATTGTGAATTACATGGCCTGGAGCTGAAGTACTGAAGTTGACCTTTCCACAGATTAAACTTGAATACTCTGTTTTTTATCCTGAAATCAACAAGCATGGCCTAGCATTTGTTTACATCTGTTTCCATGGAAATTGAATGACTGACTCGTTCCATAGTTCCATCTTCTCTATTTGTGACACATAAATAATAAAACAAAGGTTAGCTACTCAGTGAGCGACTTAGCCTTCAAATCACCATGGCAATTGAGTGGTGAGAGAATGCATTTCTGTTTCTTTGGCAGCATCTTAATGCTTCCAACAGATGCATCTTCTCCTGCAAGCTTAGGTCCTGCCATTATGACATGAAGAACATTCTCAGACTGGGTTAATAACTATTAATTGATTTAAGATGGGTGTTAACTAGATTTGACCCCCCAATTTTGAATTGCAGCCAAGACAAAGTATGTAGGATATTTTCTGTGCTGACTTAGAAAAACCAGTATGCTTAGTATGTTAGACCAGGGGTGTCAAACATGTTTCGTACAGTAGGCTGAATAGCATTCATGATGCCTGCTGAGGGCCAGAGTTGATGTCATTAGGCAGGAAGTGATGTCATTAAACAGGTCATAACCAGAAAAAAGCACTTTTTTCTCCCTTAGAAATTCATTAACGGCAAATGACAGTAGAGAAAATATGCAAATCCTGATCAAACTTCAAGATATGGGAGAGCCCATTATCAAGTGGGTTACCCTTTCAGCAGTGTAACCTCAGCACTGCTCAGCAGTTGGGAGCTTCAGGGCCAGATAAAAAGCTTCAGCGGACCACATCCGGCCCCCAGGCCTTAAGTTTCACACCTCTGGGTTAGACAAATCAGGATTCTCACTATGCTGTGAAATCACTGATGGTGCATCTGCACCAATAATCTGGAGTTGCCACTCAAATGTCACCTAAGCAAAATTCAAGCACTAAACAACACTAGAGCACTGGTATCCACTGGCCTCACACACTCAGTAATGTGAATCAGAACGGTAATACTGTTCTTTTGGGTTTGACCATGGCTTCACCATATAAACCATCTCAGTTCCTCCTGACCAATATTAGCTATATGCAAGTCCAGATAAGACCTGGAACACAAACTTTTACCCAGACTCTGCCCCCTGCTGTGACTCTAATCAATTGCATCTCAGATATCTGTGCCTCTTAGTTTGTCAATATCTGTCTGCTGGCAGTCTGCTAGCTTCTCTGTCACCTTGCTTGTCTTTTTGTCTACTGCATCCTTATTCTTCCTCCTTCGATGGATGGACTTCTCCCCTGAGTGGTCTGCAATTGACTGCTCTCGAATAATATCATCTGTACTTTTGCCCCACTACTCCATCCTACTCCAGTCCCAGTCCTACTGGAATTCTCACTTAAATCCCCTAAGTGCTGAGCTATGTGCAGCTCAGTGCTGACAGCTAGTGCCTCACAATCTGTTCCTTTCAATAGTATTAAACTAGTCCTGCATTCAGAAGCCAGCCTGGCACACATCCCAATGACATTCAACCGTCCTATTTTACAACTTGCAATGCTGAAATATTTTAACATTTCAAATAGTCATGCTGGCACCTTTCCTAACAGGGATGTGGGAAATGTGAGCCTCGATTTTAAATGTTCATTAAAATGTATGTCTCTAATCCTCGCACTCGACACCAGTGTGTCATTTTCTCTAACAAACTTGTTCAACAGGCATCTACTGAAGCATATCTAGCAATGCATGTAATATTTATTGTAGTGAGAAAGGGAAATTGATGTTAGGTAAATCACTACGCTGCAATGTGCAATGTAGAAATGCTGAACATTATGTAACAAGACGCCTGTAACAAGACGCCTGCGTTGGCTCGGTCATGTCATGAGAATGGATGATGGCCGGATCCCAAAGGATCTCCTCTATGGAGAACTCGTGCAAGGAAAGCGCTCTACAGGTAGACCGCAGCTGCGATACAAGGACATCTGCAAGAGGGATCTGAAGGCCTTAGGAGTGGATCTCAACAGGTGGGAAACCCTGGCCTCTGAGCAGCCCGCTTGGAGGCAGGCTGTGCAGCATGGCCTTTCCCAGTTTGAAGAGACACTTGGCCAACAGACTGAGGCTAAGAGGCAAGAAGGAAGGCCCATAGTCTGGGAGACAGACCAGGGACAGACTGCACTTGCTCCCGGTGTGGAAGGGATTGTCACTCCCGAATTGGCCTTTTCAGCCACACTAGACGCTGTTCCAGAACCACCTTTCAGAGCACGATACCATAGTCTTTCGAGACTGAAGGTTGCCAACAGAAAGAACAGATATGTAACAAGAATACTAACAAGGATGAGATGACTCACAACGCATGGCTGTACACACCCATATCACTACAATGAGAGTCCAAGTTTTTTTGTTCTTACTTATTTGCCTTTGAGGGTTTGAGATCCTTTCATTAACCCTGTGGGAAAAGTGATCCCTTCACTCAGCCACTGCTTGTGTACACCCTGGACCTAGCTTGACTTTACAGCATAATCTCATCTGTGCATATCTAACAAGAAGGCCTGGGAGAGGTAAGTAAAAACTTTTATAGTTCTCTCTCTATAGGCCACTTTGCCGACAATGAATCTCTTCTGACCTACATCAGCATTTTGCTGCCATAAGTCCAAGGAGAGATGGGGATGGGTCTTGGCTAGGTAAGGGGGATAGGACCTGACACATGCCACTGTCACCAAGATCCAAACCCCCTGCCCAGTTGTTCCCTCAAACTGCCTACAACCTTCCCCTACTACCTTTCCTACTCCAGTACAGCCTACGTGAACTGTGAGCAGGCATGCGGAGCCTCTGGTCAGTTGCACCAGTGACTCTGGTGCTCTCAGTACAAGAGCTGCTTTCACGCCACTGTAACTGGACCTACAGCAGCAGATCGTGAGATCCATTGCCGTAAGCCCAAGAGAGGTCTAGGGCCTCTGTCAGCTTGCACAGCTTCTTCATCATGAACTTAGTAACCTGGATGTCCACAGTTAAAGATTGTTCTGGGCTGTTAACTGGCAGCACCAGTTGGATTGACACCAAGTACTAATAGAGTAATGGTCAAACTCCAACAACTCTCTGGGCTTCACTCCTACCTATACATTGGTCCATTTAACTAACCACAGTCAAGGAAGGGTCCCAAGAGTTGAGCAAAGTTTTGCACAATTGGAGTAACCAATTGGAAAAAGTAGGATACTGAAAAGGAGTGATCAGGATTGAAAGGTGCCATTCTTGTTCAAGCACTTACAGAGAATTGCACATTAGTGTCATGTCACTCCAGACCCAGGAGCTGAACAAAGAAACTGCAACTCAAAGCTAACAGGAAACAGTTAACTTACTGCTTCCTGTTAGCATCTGTCTGGTTTTTTCAAGCATTCAGGCTGCTGGAAGCCTGTCTGCCACATCACTATAAATTTGTATACTTACAGCAACTCGTAAAAACAAGGAACAGTTTGCCCCAGTAACCCTTTCAACAACATTAAAGGGCATGCAGGGGGCAGAGACAGGGTTCCCCAGTATCCGTAACGGATGCCCCACAGATACAGGGGGCCTGCCTCTACTGTATTGTGCTGTCTGAATTAAACACACACAAACACAATAACTTTTTTACAACTTACTGACAGATCTAACAGTGCAATCCAGGTTACATAAGAACATAAGAACATAAGAACAGCCCCACTGGATCAGGCCATAGGCCCATCTAGTCCAGCTTCCTGTATCTCACAGCGGCCCACCAAATGCCCCAGGGAGCACACCAGATAACTAGAGACCTCATCCTGGTGCCCTCCCCTACATCTGGCATTCTGACTTAACCCATTCCTAAAATCAGGAGGTTGCGCATACACATCATGGCTTGTACCTCATAATGGATTTTTCCTCCAGAAACTTGTCCAAACCCCTTTTAAAGGTGTCTAGGCTAGACGCCATCACCACATCCTGTGGCAAGGAGTTCCACAGACCGACCACACGCTGAGTAAAGAAATATTTCCTTTTGTCTGTCCTAACCCGCCCAACACTCAATTTTAGTGGATGTCTCCTGGTTCTGGTATTATGTGAGAGTGTAAAGAGCATCTCCCTATCCACTCTGTCCATCCCCTGCATAATTTTGTATGTCTCAATCATGTCCCCCCTCAGGCATCTCTTTTCTAGGCTGAAGAGGCCCAAACGCTGTAGCCTTTCCTCATAAGGAAGGTGCCCCAGCCCAGTAATCATCTTAGTTGCTCTCTTTTGCACCTTTTCCATTTCCACTATGTCTTTTTTGAGATGCGGCGACCAGAACTGGACACAATACTCCAGGTGTGGCCTTACCATAGATTTGTACAATGGCATTATAATACTAGCCGTTTTGTTCTCAATACCCTTCCTAATGATCCCAAGCATAGAATTGGCCTTCTTCACTGCTGCTGCACATTGGGTCGACACTTTCATCGACCTGTCCACCACCACACCAAGATCTCTCTCCTGATCTGTCACAGACAGCTCAGAACCCATCAGCCTATATCTAAAGTTTTGATTTTTTGCCCCAATGTGCATGACTTTACACTTACTGACATTGAAGCGCATCTGCCATTTTGCTGCCCATTCTGCCAGTTTGGAGAGATCCTTCTGGAGCTCCTCACAATCACTTCTGGTCTTTACCACTCGGAAAAGTTTGGTGTCCTCTGCAAACTTAGCCACTTCACTGCTCAACCCTGTCTCCAGGTCATTTATGAAGAGGTTGAAAAGCACCGGTCCCAGGACAGATCCTTGGGGCACACCGCTTTTCACCTCTCTCCATTGTGAAAATTGCCCATTGACACCCACTCTCTGCTTCCTGGCCTCCATCCAGTTCTCAATCCACGAGAGGACCTGTCCTCTAATTCCCTGACTGTGGAGTTTTTTCAGTAGCCTTTCGTGAGGGACCGTGTCAAACGCCTTCTGAAAGTCCAGATATATAATGTCCACGGGTTCTCCCGCATCCACATGCCTGTTGACCTTTTCAAAGAATTCTATAAGGTTCGTGAGGCAAGTTTTACCCTTACAGAAGCCATGCTGACTCTCCCTCAGCAAGGCCTGTTTGTCTATGTGTTTTGAGATCCTATCTTTGATGAGGCATTCCACCATCTTACCCGGTATGGATGTTAGGCTGACCGGCCTATAGTTTCCCGGGTCCCCCCTCTTTCCCTTTTTAAAAATAGGCATGACATTTGCTATCCTCCAATCTTCTGGCACCGTGGCCGTTTTGAGGGACAAGTTGCATACCTTAGTCAAGAGGTCTGCAACTTCATTCTTCAATTCCTTAATAACTCTTGGGTGGATGCCATCAGGGCCCGGTGACTTATTGATCTTTAATTTATCAATGAGGTCTGAAACATCTTCTCTTTTAACCTCTATCTGACTTAACTCCTCGGTTAGGAGGGGCCGTTCGGGCAGCGGTATCTGCCCGAGGTCTTCTGCCGTGAAGACAGATGCAAAGAACTCATTTAATTTCTCTGCCATCTCTAAGTCTCCTTTTATCTCCCCTTTCCCTCCCTCACCATCCAGAGGGCCAACCGCTTCTCTGGCGGGTTTCCTGCTTCTAACATATTTGAAGAAGCTTTTATTATTCCCCTTAATGTTGCTGGCCATGCGTTCCTCATAGTCTCGCTTGGCCTCCCATATCACCTTCTTACATTTCTTTTGCCACAGTTTATGTTCCTTTTTATTCTCCTCATTAGGGCAAGACTTCCATTTACGGAAGGAAGCTTCCTTGCCCTTCACAGCCTCTCTAACTTGGCTGGTTAGCCATGCGGGCACCCTCCTGGATTTAGTGGAATCCTTCTTTCTTTGCGGTATACACCGCTGCTGGGCCTCTATTACTGTTGTTTTAAGCAGCCTCCATGCACTCTGGAGAGACTGGACTCTTTTTAACTTCCCTTTCAACCTCCTTCTATCCAGCCTCCTCATTTGAGAGAAGTCCGCCCGTCGGAAGTCAAGGGTTTTTGTTAGAGATTTGCCTGGTATTCTTCCCCCAACGTGCACGTCAAAACGGATCGCAGCATGATCACTGTTCCCCAATGGCTCAGTAACGTTTACATCTCTAACCAGGTCCTGCGTACCGCACAAAATTTAATCCAGAGTCACCTGTCCTCTGGTGGGCTCCGTGACTAGCTGATCTAAGCCACAGTCATTTAGCACGTCAAGAAATCCGGTTTCCTTATCGTGACCAGAACACAAATTGACCCAGTCAATATGAGGATAATTGAAGTCCCCCATGATTACAACCCTGTCCTTCCTTGTCACCTCCCTGATCTGTTTCCTCATTTCAAGGTCCCCATCCGATTTCTGGTCTGGAGGACGATAGCACGCCCCCAGTATTACATCGCTGCACAAGCCTGGTAATTTAACCCACAGAGATTCTACGGTGGAGTCGGACCCACCTTCAATCTCTACTTTGCTGGATTGAACTCAAGGACTGAAAAATCATGGAAGAAAAGGATATACTGTATAATGAAACAGGAACAATTTTGTGTTTATCTGAATACTTTGACATTTCTGTATTAATTACGTTGCAAAGATTTCAAAGATGCTGCTCTTTTTGGCTTAGAATAAATAGTTTAGCCACAATTTATGCTATTGCATACTATGACATGTATTATAATGCATTAGAACAGATAAAAAACACAAAATTTAAGGTAACTAAAAAGTTTTGATGATACATTAAAAAACTAAGATTACTGCTGGGATAAACACCTCTGAATTTTAAAAGAAACATTAAAATTTCAATTTTTTGTTACACAGTATCTTCAGGATTAATTTGAACGCAGTCTTATAACATGATATTAAGCTTCTTAATATCTTCTGTTTCACAGAGATGTCCTGGAATATGGGAGACCAACTGTCTATTGCTTCATACTACCCTCAGGATCTTGTTATTAATGTCAAAGTATGTCCCTCTTTAAAAGAGAGCTACAATAGGGGGGAAATTCTCCCTTTGATGCACACAAGAGACTTAGCAAATGTACAGATAAGCCTCAACAAACTGAGCAATTCCCACTACATATTGAGAACATATTCTTCTTGTCTTTGAGTCAGGATTTCTCTCTTGCCTCTTCCTCCATGAAAACCTTGACATCAGTTCAATTTGGTCTCCTTCCCAAAGAAATCCGTTCAACCCAAAACTGAATACGGAAACTTCCTATTCTCAGCCCTCATCTGGTGAACCTTGGCCTTTCACCTTCTCCTCAAAAGCAATCCATCACTTCTGTTTGAAACAAAGTAGGACAAAGGAAAGTTTAATAACGCTCAACTCTTTCCATTCACACTTTGAATCCTTCACACTTATAGATGCTTATGCCATTTAACACAAGATGAATAGTATGTTAAATAAAATAGAACAGGTTTCAATACTCTTAAAATACATTAAATGGTGCAATTGTAATAATGACTTGAAGGAGAAAAGATAAAATGTATATTTCCAATTTCAATCTATTTACGTTATTTAGAAAAAATATTTTGAGATGGATATTAAGTCACCCCTGAACTCTTTATTATAATGATCACACTGACAACATTAACTCACAAGAGGCCTATGCAGATGTTCATAAGTTACAAAAGCCTGTGTGGAGAAGAGGTTTGGCATTCTATTCACTTACTCTGCCCCAACCACCATATGTTCAAGGTCCATGCATTTAGATTCCTGTGCAAACAAGACCTTGAATGCACTGAGATGAAGAACAAAACCAAAAGAGAGCATAACATTCATTCATTCTTTCCACCTTTATTGACATAAAAGAGAGCGTAACAATCCCTTGTCTTCCATTACACACATATGTAGACACTCACCTTTGACAGTGTGCTGGGCAAGGTCCACACATCAGAGCTGATGGGGTCTATACAACCCAATCCTAACAGCAGCAGCACTGCTGCCGGGTGCAGCTGTGCCACTGCCAGGTGCATCCACACCAAAATGGCAATTGCTGTATCCAGGGGTTCCGCCAGGGCTGCCGGAGGCCTCCTCCCCCCAAGTAAGGGCACAAGGGCTGCAATGGGTTTCCTCCAGTCTGTGCTGGTTAGTTTGCTAGCGCACACTGGAGGTGCTCTGTCGAGCTTTTCAGACACGGAAAATAGGCCCCCTCCCAGTGCAGTTACTTCCCTCGCCCCAGAACGCTTCCTCTCTGCCCCAACAGAACTTACCGCCACCCAGAGCTCTACCCTTGTTCTGGGTGGCGTCCATCTGGGTCCACCTGCAGTCTCTACTCAGAGGGTGCTGTAAACATAACCTCGAGGAGACCCTGGTAGTAGCCTCAGTGCCCATAGGAAGTAGCAGACACCATTTTGGCGACATTGCCCCTCTGGGCACCACTGGGTTCAGGATTGGACTGTCAATCTGTTGAATTACACATAGAAATACACTCAACCAATCCTTTTATTATAACTGATATTTCAGGAAATATCCGTTTCCTGATAAGTTTGATACATTTGATACGTTCAGGATGCTTATCCATCAACGCAGACAAACAATGTTTGCCGAAAAAGATAATAGCCACCGCAATGCTCGTATTCCTATTATTAATCTGTGATTGCTGATGATAAGGTGATATGCAGAGACAGCAGTAAAGGTCCAATCTTGTTATATACAAATTTTTTATACATGGATTTGACTCAACATGAATGGCCACTACAAAATAAAAGGAATGTGCTGATCTGTGGTGAATGGGGAAAAATCCATCTTTCCTACTATTGTAGAGACAGTCATGCAAGCTGTCCTTTCTTTGTCTGAGCCAGGAAAAGGCTGGGGGTCCTTTGCATTTCAAATTGCTGACTGCCTCTCTACAACAGTAAAAAAAAAAAAAAAAAAAAAAAAAAACTGTTTTTAAACCACAGTTGTAAAGGGACTCACTTTTTTATTTTTTTAAACTTTTAATTAACACATTTTATGGTATCAGCAGGGAGTCCCAGATTCAAACCCCTACAGATGTCGAGGCACAACCTTATTCCATTAGGAGCAATGGAGGGGCAAGAAACCTGGAAGTGGGTCTTTAAATCTACTTTTCTATTGTTTTTCTTATCCACAATTTTTTTTTTAATTCACTAGAGGTTCCGGATTGGAACCCCAGTGGATAAAGAGGGATAACCTGTATAGATCTTCTGAATCACTGCTGAGCATCACATGAGCAGTTGGCTTAATTATATCATTCCATTTTCAAAAACACAGACAGCAGAACAGATGAATGCATAATGGATCATTGTTCAATCCCACATGTGCAATTGGCTCAACCGAGAAGTATCTTCTGCAATCAACTCATTCTTTGTTATTAAACTCATGGATCCTCCCAACACCTTGAAGTGTATTTGCCTTTGATTCTCCTATGGTTTATCAGACAGCAGATCACAAATGCAATGAATCCTACAGTGCACCTCTTTTTTGCACATCCTTGTCCTGCACAACAAGATATACTTTGATTTTAAAACATCTATTAAAATGTGCCACCTAAAATTTTATAGTCCAGAGAAAAAAGGTCAAATAGTGGATTGTTTTTCCTTTATTCATCTATCAATATTTGCTCAACACATTTTTATGAAGCAACATGATGTTGTATTAGTCCATCATTCTAAGTGGTAAACTAATTATAGCACTAATTACTACAAAGGTCACATAGGAGATTCAGGGAATGTACGAAAGAGTAAATGAGTTGCTGTTATTTGCTACTACAGAGTTTTAAAACCTTGCCATGAATACTTTATTTGCAAGTAATTCCTAAGCAGAATAAGTATGGTGTTAGTGCTCAAGGTTCAAGACTTCAACTGGTGTCCCTCCCCCCCCACCCCCCTCAAAAAAAATACTGGTGCTACTGGAAACTTCACAAGAAATTGTTCATCACAGAAATAATCACGGCTCATGATAATGTTTTTATCCTGAGTGGGGAATCCCTTTCTGTAATTCCATTTGCAATTAGTAATGAGACATATTATGAACTGATATTCCATTTTTGCATATGAAAGGTTGGCAGACCAGGCTGGTGAGGCCAGTAGCCATCGCTGAGGCAAGCTGAAGACCTGATCTCCTTAATTCCTAAGAACATAAGAACAGCCCCACTGGATCAGGCCATAGGCCCATCTAGTCCAGCTTCCTGTATCTCACAGCGGCCCACCAAATGCCCCAGGGAGCACACCAGATAACTAGAGACCTCATCCTGGTGCCCTCCCCTACATCTGGCATTCTGACTTAACCCATTCCTAAAATCAGGAGGTTGCGCATACACATCATGGCTTGTAACCCATAATGGACCTTTCCTCCAGAAACTTGTCCAATCCCCTTTTAAAGGCATCCAGGCCAGATGCCGTCACCACATCCTGCGGCAAGGAGTTCCACAGACCAACCACACGCTGAGTAAAGAAATATTTTCTTTTGTCTTTTCTAACTCTCCCAACACTCAATTTTAGTGGATGTCCCCTGGTTCTGGTGTTAGGTGAGAGTGTAAAGAGCATCTCTCTATCCACTCTGTCCATCCCCTGCATAATTTTGTATGTCTCAATCATGTCCCCCCTCAGGCGTCTCTTTTCTAGGCTGAAGAGGCCCAAACGCCGTAGCCTTTCCTCATAAGGAAGGTGCCCCAGCCCAGTAATCATCTTAGTTGCTCTCTTTTGCACCTTTTCCATTTCCACTATGTCCTTTTTGAGATGCGGCAACCAGAACTGGACACAATACTCCAGGTGTGGCCTTACCGAAGATTTGTACAATGGCATTATAATATTAGCCGTTTTGTTCTCAATACTTTTCTAATGATCCTGAGCATAGAATTGGCCTTTTTTACTGCCGCTGCACACTGGGTCAACACTTTCATCGACCTGTCCACCACCACCCCAAGATCTCTCTCCTGATGTGTCACAGACAGCTCAGAACCCATTAGCCTATATCTAAAGTTTTGATTTTTTGCCCCAATGTGCATGACTTTACACTTACTGACATTGAAGCGCATCTGCCATTTTGCTGTCCATTCTGCCAGTTTGGAGAGATCCTTCTGGAGCTCCTCACAATCACGTCTGGTCTTCTCCACTCGGAAAAGTTTGGTGTCATCTGCAAACTTTGCCACCTCACTGCTCACCCCTGTCTCCAGGTCATTTATGAAGAGGTTGAAAAGCACTGGTCCCAGGACAGATCCTTGGGGCACACTGCTTTTCACCTCTCTCCATTGTGAAAATTGCCCATTGACACCCACTCCCTGTTTCCTGGTCTTCAACCAGGTCTCAATCCAGGAGAAGACCTGCCCTCTAATTCCCTGACTGTGGAGATTTTCAGAAGCCTTTGGTGAGGGACCGTGTCGAACGCCTTCTGAAAGTCCAGATATATAATGTCCATGGGTTCTCCTGCATCCACATGCCTATTGACCTTTTCAAATAATTCTATAAGGTTCATGAGGCAAGACTTACCCTTACAGAAGCCATGCTGATTCTCCCTCAGCAAGGCCTGTTCGTTTATGTGTTTTGAGATTCTATCTTTGATGAGGCATTCCACCACCTTATCCAGTATAGATTTTAGGCTGACCAGCCTATAGTTTCCCATGTCCCCCCTCTTTCCCATTTTAAAGATTGGTATGACATTTGCTATCCTCCAATCCTCTGGCACCGTGGCCGTTTTGAGGGACAAGTTGCATATTTTAGTCAAGAGATCTGCAACTTCATTCTTTAATTCCTTAATAACTCTTGGGTGGATGCCACCAGGGACCGATGACTTATTGATCTTTAATTTATCAATAAGGTCTGAAACATCTTCCCTTTCAACCTCTATCTGACTTAATTCCTTGGTCAGGAGGGGCCGTTCGGGCAGCGGTATTTGCCAGAGGTCTTCTGCTGTGAAGACAGATGCAAAGAACTCATTTAATTTCTCTGCCATCTCTAAGTCTCTTTTTATTTCCTCTTTCCCTCTCTCACCATCCAGAGGGCCAACCACTTCTCTGGTGGGTTTCCTGCTTCTAACATATTTGAAGAAGCTTTTATTATTCCCCTTAATGTTGCTGGCCATGTGTTCCTCATGTCTCGCTTGGCCTCCTGTATCACCTTCTTACATTTCTTTTGCCACAGTTCATGTACCTTTTTATTCTCTTCAATAGGGCAAGACTTCCATTTACAGAAGGAAGCTTCCTTGCCCTTTACGGCCTCTCTAACTTGGCTGGTTAGCCATGCGGGCACCCTCCTGGACTTAGTGGAGCCCTTCTTCCTTTGCGGTATACACTTCTGCTGGGTCTCTATTACTGTTGTTTTGAGCAGCCTCCATGCACTCTGGAGAGACTGGACTCTTTTTAACTTCCCTTTCAACCTCCTTCTAACCAGCCTCCTCATTTGAGGGAAGTCCGCCCGTCGGAAGTCAAGGGTTTTTGTAAGAGATTTGCCCGGTATTCTTCCCCCAACATGCATGTTGAAACGGATCACAGCATGATCACTGTTCCCCAATGGCTCTGTAACATTGACATCTCTAACCAGGTCCTGAGTACCGCACAATATTAAATCCAGAGTCACCTGTCCTCTTGTGGGCTCCATGACTAGCTGCTCTAAATCACAGTCAAGGAATCCGGTCTCCCTTTCATGACCAGAATACAAACTGACCCAGCCTATATGAGGATAATTGAAGTCCCCCACGATTACAACCCTGTCCCTCCTTGTCACCTCCCTGATCCGTTTCCTCATTTCAAGGTCCCCTCCTGGTTTCTGGTCTGGAGGACGATAGTACGCCCCCAGTATTACATCGCTCCTGAGACCTGGTAATTTAACCAACAGAGATTCTATGGTAGAGTCAGACCCGCCTTCAATCTCTACTTTGCTGGATTCTATCCCTTCCTTAACATAAACGCCCACCCCACCTCCAACATGTCCCTCCTGTAGAGTTTATAGCCCAGGATTGCAGTATCCCACTGATTTTCTTCATTCCACCAGGTTTCCGTTATGCCCAGTATATCAATGTTTTCGCTTGTCACCAGACATTCCAGTTCTCCCATCTTTGCTCAGAGACTTCGGGCATTTTGTCGAGGTTATGTAGCAGTTTTCTTATCTGCTTGCTCGCAGCGGAATGTGGGTGTTTGCAAAAACAGTCCACACGCAGAGTGCATTCAATAGTAGAAAGAAACTTTAGTGCAGCCAGCAATACAAAATAACAGAAGATAAGTTCAGAGTAACATCAAACAAAAATCCGGCATAACTTTGCCCTATACAAATAATAAATCAGCCTTCCCTGTAGTTGCATACTCTCCGTCCTTCCATCCATCCTGCCTGACCCCCGCCTGACTCCTGCCTGGCTCTCGCCCTATCATTGCCTGACTGGATATGAGGGCTCTTGCAGCCCTTTTAAAGTGCTAAGCGTGAATTCAGTCAGGGTGGTGTCTCTCTCTCGTGACTCTGACTCAGCACCTTTCTAATTAGCAAGTTTGTTCACCTGTTACTTGCATGCTCGCAGAGCTGAGGCTCTGCCTTATCCAAGGACAAATTCCTGGGGTTGTGTTCCTAACCCTGACACATTTGCATAAAACCATCTGTACATGGAATGCCCCAGGATGGGCTGCTTATTAGCTCCTTTGTCCCCGCATCTTCTCACTGTGGCAAACCATCTATCACATCCCATCATGCTACCACTCCCAATTTCTTCTCCTACTCTGCCTTTACCTTGTTCTCTAACCTCCCCATCCTTGTCCCACAGGGATGAGGAGTCCTAAACCAGATGCCTCTCGGCTCCTGTCGGCACTCCCCTAGGGATCAGTTTAAAAGCTGCCCTGCCACCTTTTTAATGTTATGCACCAGCAGTCTGGTTCCATTCTGGTTCAAATGAAGCCCGTCCCCCTCTTGTACAGGCCCCGTTTGTCCCAAAACGTTCCCAGTACCTAATGAATCTAAACCCCTCCTCCCTACACCAGCGTCTCATCCACTCATTGAGATCCCTGATCTCCGCCTGTCTAGCTGGCCCTGTGCGTGGAACAGGTAGCACTTCCGAGAACGCTACCTTTGAGGTCCTGGCTTTCAGTTTCCTACCTAATAGCCTAAATTTGGCCTCCAGGACCTCCCGGCTACACATGCCGACATACACCACAACTGCTACCTCCTCCCCAGCACTATCTACTAGCCTGTCTAGACGAGAAGTGATGTCCACATCCTTCGCACCAGGCAGGCAAGTCGCCATGCGTTCCTCACATCCGTTGCAAACCCCCCTCTCTATGATTCTAATAATTGAATACCCCACTACAAGAAGCCCCCAACCCCCCTCCCGCCCAGGAGTATCCGCAGTGTGTTCAGGCCCGTCCCCTGGAGAAGGGGTCCCCCTAGGGGACTGTTTCCCTCCTCTCCAGGATGACGTCCTCCAGCCTTGAGACTTCGCACCCGGGCAGCTGAGGAGCTGCACGCCTGAGGTTGGGACGAAGCCTGATTGTCCCCGGAAGTCTCCCCACGGTCCTTCTATGCCTGCCTCTGCTTCTCCAGGTCGGCCACCAAGGCTTCAAGGAAGCAATGTGTTCCCTGAGTCCCTGGAGCTCCTTGCACTGAGGACTCCTTGGCTCCTTGCACCCATGACTTATGCCCCAGAGGCATATAGTCATACATGTGGCACTCGATACAAAACACTGGATAGCCCCCACCCTGCTGCTGGCAGTCTGACTGCATAGTTTTTTGTTTGTTTGTTTAGGGGTACTTAAAAACCCTTCACTGGTTTGCTGCCCTCTTTTCAAGGGAAGAGAAGGATAGTGTCTAGGGCCCTGGCCTCCTCGCCCTGCTGCTGAACTCGCACTGAGGCTAAACTTGCGGTGCCTTACCTGACACTCCTCTCTCAATCTTGATGGGAAAGTGTCCTGAGAGTTGCATTAGTCCTGTCTTAGTTTCCTCACTGCTAATGGCTGACTTCCAAGTCTTTCAATCACCAAGTTCTACCCACCCACCACTGCAGTTCACACTTCTACTGGAAACCCATGCTATCATTTACTGACTCTACCTCCATATAGACTGGGGAATGGGGTTTGTGCACCGCTGGAACAGGCATTTGCTGAAGGATAGCTCCCAACTATTATTTTGGCAAGCTAAACCAGTGCTGCCAAAACACTTTCTCTATGCTCCAACATTATACAAGGGGCCAAGATATTCAGATTCGTGATGCATAACAGAGAGGAGCACTGCACAATTGCTCAGGCAACCAAGTAGTGTCATACTGCCTCGGCGCTAAAATTCCCAAACACCATTGTAGGAACAAACATTCACCCAGCCATCACAATTTAGAATCCTAGTTACTTTTTTCCAAGCATCTCCAGATGAAACTTGTAATTAATGGTCTGATACAACTTGAGTGGAGGAATTACACTTAATATTAATTACCTAACTCACAACATGAAAAGGCACTTTTGCAAAAGTTAAAATAATATGTATATACAGTTGGATGCAACATCCAAGTACATGATTATAGTCAAGGCAACCAGTATGACTTAAAAGAAAACAGAGTACTTCTGTTTCACCAGTTCAAGACCTAACACTTTCTTAGAACAAAAGATGTTACTGTGTTGTGAACCACCACTGCAGTTTGCTTTACAGACCTCTACATTTTCGTAACTTATGATGATCACTTAGGAAGACTCTTCTAAGTCTTTCAAAATAAAAACAAATGTGGTATTTGTTCAATAAAGCTCCATGGACACACAGACAAACTACATATATAACTGGGGATAATGTCTTTAAGTTTCTCCTGCACATACTTGCGCTGCTGAAGAGGCAAGCTGTGTTTTCATGAAAAATTGGAGAGGTGGATTGCCTCTTCAGTCTATGGTTAAACCATCAGTCCACAGTTTAAGAAACACTGGGTTCTAGCCAGTCAGCAAAGCACTCAGATTAGTATTCCTATGATTTGGATTAACATTCTTATAATATTGCCCGATTTTCCATAAACCATGACAAATAATGAGAAACTATAAATCAAGTAAAAATACTACCCAATAACACATTTTATAAAATTCCCAAATAAAGGGCCACAATGTCACATTGTGAGCAAAGAGTATCCCGTGCCCTGCTACGGTATCCAATATTCTGGAAAACAAATGTTTGATTCACATACACTATCAAGTGATCAAATGCATAAGTGAATGAGGGTCCAATCCTATCCAATTTTCCACTGCCAGTGCAGCTGTACCAATGGGGTGTGCACTGCATCCTGTGGAGGGGAGGCAGGTACAGAGGCCACTTCAATGTGTGGGATCATTTGTTCCTTTACCTTGGAGCTGCACTGTGGCTGCACTGGTGCTGGAAAGTCGGATAGGACTGGGTCCCGAGTCATTACAGATTTATCTCTGCAAGAAGCACTTGCTAATCACCTGGTGTCACCTCTAACAATCATTTCCAGTGCAGTCATTTCATATCTTCATCTACCAGCTATCAGTTGTTAAGCATTCAAGTGATGCAGATGTATGTGGGAACCTGCCCAAACCACACACTGGTTTCTGATCAAACTGACGGCACTTGTGGCATTACCTTTGCTCAAGGGAGTGCAACCATGTCGCTATCATAATTAAATTAGAAATGGTAAAAGATGTTTACCCTTGTGAGTCATGCACTGGTATGCCAAAGATTCATAGTGCAGGTCAGCAAACAAGTTATAAAATGAGTCTCTTTGTGCATAATTATGTTTATTATTGATGCTGAATGTCTCTGCACTGAAGTGGCTGAGAAGCCATTTAGATTCATGCTTATATACAGTACTATCCTCTTCAAGCAACACTGAACATTTTACAAGATCCACAACTTACCACAGTGCTCTCTTCACTCCTTGGCCAGACAATAGATCTATTGACAGTTGAATGAGGCTTGACAGAAGTGCAGTTTGAAGAAGTCCTCAGGTCATACAGATGATAGTCAATATATCCAATTTTTCAATAACCAGGAAGCACATCCCTCAGTCGTAGACACCTACAGTATGCCTTCTTCCCCCTGGAAACAGAAACACCAAGTACACATTACTTATGGACATTAACAGCAGGCATGTAACTCAAAGAAGGTTAGACAGGAGGAAAAGTACACAATACCCCATGATTTGTAGTTCTAGTCTCCACACCTCAAGAAGGATATTGATGAGTTGGAAAAGATGCAAAAGAGGGTAATTCAAAATGATCAAAATGCAGCACCCCCCTTATGAGCAACTGCTACAATGTTCAAGATTTTTTAGCATGGAAAAAAGGCAATTATGAAGGGACATGTTTGAGACATATCAAATTATGCTTAGTGAGAGGAACAGACAGAGATTTCTTCCACTCTTAACAATATTAGAACAAGGTGTCATCCAATTAAACCAACTGGCAGGAGTTTAGGGACAGACATAGGGAGATACTTCTTCACACAGTGCATAATTAGTCTGTGAACCTTGTTGCCACAAGGTGCAAAGATGCTTTGATGGCTTTTCAAGGGAAGTGGACAAATTCATCGAGAACAGGTCTAACTATGGCTAAGACAGTATGCCTCTGAATACCAGCTGTAGAGTTGTGATAGTGGAACACAGTATGCCTTTGTGAGCTTCCCACAGATCTTGGGGTGGTGGTGAACAGGGCGATGAAAGTGTCGACCCAATGTGCGGCAGCAGTAAAGAAGGCCAATTCTATGCTCGGGATCATTAGAAAAGGTATTGAGAACAAAATGGCTAATATTATAATGTTGTACAAATCAATGGTAAGGCCACACCTGGAGTATTGTGTCCAGTTCTGGTCGCCACATCTCAAAAAGGACATAGTGGAAATGGAAAAGGTGCAAAAGAAAGTGACTAAGATGATTACTGGGCTGGGGCACCTTCCTTATGAGGAAAGGCTACGGTGTTTGGGCCTCTTCAGCCTAGAAAAGAGGCGCCTGAGGGGGGACATGATTGAGACATACAAAATTATGCAGGGGATGGACAGAGTGGATAGGGAGATGCTCTTTACACTCTCACCTAACACCAGAACCAGGGGACATCCACTAAAATTGAGTGTTGGGAGAGTTAGAAAAGACAAAAGAAAATATTTCTTTACTCAGCGTGTGGTTGGTCTGTGGAACTCCTTGCCACAGGATGTGGTGACGGCATCTGGCCTGGATGCCTTTAAAAGGGGATTGGACAAGTTTCTGGAGGAAAAGTCCATTATGGGTTACAAGCCATGATGTGTATGTGCAACCTCCTGATTTTAGAAATGGGCTATGTCAGAATGCCAGATGCAAGGGAGGGCACCAGGATGAGGTCTCCAGTTATCTGGTGTGCTCCCTGGGGCATTTGGTGGGCCGCTGTGAGATACAGGAAGCTGGACTAGATGGGCCTATGGCCTGATCCAGTGGGGCTCTTCTTATGTTCTTAGGAATTAAGAAGATCCAGTCTTCAGCTTGCCTCAGCGATGGCTACTGGCCTCACCAGCCTGGTCTGCCAACCTTTCATATGCAAAAATGGAATATCAGTTCATAATATGTCTCATTACTAATTGCAAATGGAATTACAGAAAGGGATTCCCCACTCATGATAAAAACATTATCATGAGCTGTGATTATTTCTGTGATGAACAATTTCTTGTGAAGTTTCCAGTAGCACCAGTATTTTTTTTGAGGGGGGTGGGGGGGGAGGGACACCAGTTGAAGTCTTGAACCTTGAGCACTAACACCATACTTATCCTGCTTAGGAATTACTTGCAAATAAAGTATTCATGGCAAGGTTTTAAAACTCTGTAGTAGCAAATAACAGCAACTCATTTACTCTTTCGTACATTCCCTGAATCTCCTATGTGACCTTTGTAGTAATTAGTGCTATAATTAGTTTACCACTTAGAATGATGGACTAATACAACATCATGTTGCTTCATAAAAATGTGTTGAGCAAATATTGATAGATGAATAAAGGAAAAACAATCCACTATTTGACCTTTTTTCTCTGGACTATAAAATTTTAGGTGGCACATTTTAATAGATGTTTTAAAATCAAAGTATATCTTGTTGTGCAGGACAAGGATGTGCAAAAAAGAGGTGCACTGTAGGATTCATTGCATTTGTGATCTGCTGTCTGATAAACCATAGGAGAATCAAAGGCAAATACACTTCAAGGTGTTGGGAGGATCCATGAGTTTAATAACAAAGAATGAGTTGATTGCAGAAGATACTTCTCGGTTGAGCCAATTGCACATGTGGGATTGAACAATGATCCGTTATGCATTCATCTGGACTATAAAATTTTAGGTGGCACATTTTAATAGATGTTTTAAAATCAAAGTATATCTTGTTGTGCAGGTCAAGGATGTGCAAAAAGAGGTGCACTATAGGATTCATTGCATTTGTGATCTGCTGTCTGATAAACCATAGGAGAATCAAAGGCAAATACACTTCAAGGTGTTGGGAGGATCCATGAGTTTAATAACAAAGAATGAGTTGATTGCAGAAGATACTTCTCGGTTGAGCCAATTGCACATGTGGGATTGAACAATGATCCGTTATGCATTCATCTGGACTATAAAATTTTAGGTGGCACATTTTAATAGATGTTTTAAAATCAAAGTATATCTTGTTGTGCAGGTCAAGGATGTGCAAAAAGAGGTGCACTATAGGATTCATTGCATTTGTGATCTGCTGTCTGATAAACCATAGGAGAATCAAAGGCAAATACACTTCAAGGTGTTGGGAGTTTCTGGAGGAAAAAATCCATTATGGGTTACAAGCCATGATGTGTATGTGCAACCTCCTGATTTTAGAAATGGGTTATGTCAGAATGCCAGATGCAGGGGAGGGCACCAGGATGAGGTCTCTTGTTATCTGGTGTGCTCCCTGGGGCATTTGATGGGACGCTGTGAGATACAGGAAGCTGGACTAGATGGGCCTATGGCCTGATCCAGTGGGGCTGTTCTTATGTCCTTAGCTGATGGACCACTGTATAAAACAAGAGTCATGGCCTTTCACACAATTTACGGCAATGAGACAGTGTTCCATTGTTGTAAACTGGCTGCCAACGATCCCCAGAGCATGTCACTGGTAGCTATTTTTTAGCAGCTGCCAGAAAGGGGTAGTAGCATTGGTGACCTGCTACAATGCACGTAAGCTAGTGGGCGGGGAGACTGACTGATAATGGATGGGGAGGAGGAGGAATGCATCTTGCTGGAGAGGAACAAGGGGGCATGTCAGGGAGGGAGGAGATGGATCCTGCAGCAGTCAGGCACGCCGAATTGTATCCCCTTATTTTAAAATCTCCTTGCGCCTTTTCTCTCCTCAGAGCATCACTAAAGTAGGTGGCATATGCCTTAGGAGACCCATAGCAATCTGAGGGTTTACATGGAGATAATTTTTTTTTTTACTTATCTCCATTTGACTTCAGGTTCCCCCCCCCCCATCATGGCATACAGAGTGACCTTTTGGGCATGGTTGCATGACAAGGGATAGGCCTGGGCTCTCAATGGGCTTTTGGTCTGATCCATCAGGGCTTTTCTTATGCCAAAAGGCATTGTTGGGAGGGGGAGGAGGGCTGCACAAGGAGGTGGGTGCTGTTCACCCAGTCAAAGCAACAGACTTCCATATAACAAGCTACTCTGGTTAGGTGCTGCTAACTGTAAAGCTTACTGAAAGGCACACAGGATATATAGTAATAAATATTTAAATTTATTCTGACAACAGGGAGAACCGTTTCACGTGAAAAATAAATACATCTCACTAAAAAGCATATCACCAGAGAGTGAATATCCAGAAAATGCTGTATTTATACTGAGGTGTGGGAGTGGGATGCGGCATGCAATTGTTATATAGGTACGTTGTTATAAAATGACATGTTCACAGAAACAATCACATCTGAATGAAATAAAGATAAGAACAGAAGACGAGGAAGATATTTTCAGTGTTATCTAACACAAGTGTGACTTTCCTGGGGCTTGTTCTTCCATGTCAAAAGTAATTCAAGCTCCCCTGATAAGGGTTTATGAGTTCAACTCTGTACAATAGTCAGCAGCACCACAGATAAAGAGAGTACATGCCCAGGAACTCCTCACAAGTGCTGTCAAGTAATTAGCTCCATGCCCTTGGTATAATTACTCCGGTAGGTGAATTCTTACTTGACTGAGCAAGGGAGGGGAAGAACACCTTATTATTCTGACCTCCAAGACAGAGAAAATGGTTGCAGGGAGGGGAAGGATGAAGAGATCTGGAACCTCCAAAAAGATTTGCATAT
The DNA here is from genome assembly GCF_035046505.1 of Tiliqua scincoides. Classification (NCBI taxonomy): domain Eukaryota; kingdom Metazoa; phylum Chordata; class Lepidosauria; order Squamata; family Scincidae; genus Tiliqua; species Tiliqua scincoides. The sequence goes on along the minus strand of NC_089824.1, from coordinate 91,890,838 downwards.
ATACATTTGGCTCCTTGAGTCTTTCAAACCTCCTTGAAATTCAACTCCTTAGCGTCATTGGTAATGCCTTCCTATGTCCCCAGGGCTACAGCCAGGGGAACCGGGAAACACACATGCACAGAATGATCTCGAGTTTGGACTGCGTGATCAAATACATCAAGACAGTGTGTCAAAGTAAGTGAGTCACCAGCAAAGACTTAGAACTGAACCTGGATGTGGCCGGTGAGGTTGTTCACAATGCAATGAAACCCCCTTTTCAGCATAAATACATCTGTAAAAATCAACATCATCACACTACTGAATTTTGCAAAATAGCACGAATGTACAAACACTAAACTGCAGATCACATCAAGTGAAAGAAGCAGGAGGGCTGGAAGTTAGGCTGGAAGTTTTCTATGGATTTGAACGTTAATGCCCAGGATGAGAAGCACAAAGTAATTTTTCAGGATCTCAGCACCAACACAGCCCTGATGTAAGGGAACAAATAGTCCCTTACGTTGAAGAGGCCTCTGCGATTGCCTTCCCACCACAGGATGCAGCTCACACCCTGTTGGCATGACTCCATCGGTGCTGGAAAGTTGGATAGGATTTGGCCCTTAGTGTAGTTATAGTTTTGTGCCTCTCAACTTTGATACCCATATCATTTCTTTAATGTATGAGCTACGATGCAGCAACACTTGTAGAAATACAAGCAAGGTGCTTCCATTATTTGCAATGGCAGAAAAAAATGTGCCCTGTAACCTCCATTCTCAACAGCCAAAAGAGGGAGATTTATGCACACATGGGGCTCTAGATAACACCCATGCTTATAATGAAACTATCCACGAAAAAATACTAACCAAAAGCCATTTTTTTTTTTAATTTACACAATATGTTGTAGTTGAGAATACAGTTTGAACAATACTCTCATTCATCAACAGGTGGGAAACCCTGGCCTCTGAGCGGCCCGCTTGGAGGCAGGCTGTGCAGCATGGCCTTTCCCAGTTTGAAGAGACACTTGGCCAACAGACAGAGGCAAAGAAGGAAGGCCCATAGCCAGGCAGGCAGACCAGGGACAGACTGCACTTGCTCCCAGTGTGGAAGGGATTGTCACTCCCAAATCAGCCTTTTCAGCCACACTAGACGCTGTGCCAGAACCACCATTCAGAGCGCGATACCATAGTCTTCCAAGACTGAAGGTTGCCAACTACTACTATACAAACTGTAACTTAACAATGCTTTTGTGTGTGTGCATGCACACATGCCTGTGAGAAAATAAGAGGTACATGGGATTGACACAATATCTTCTACCCACCACCAGTTCTCAGACAGAATAATTCAAGCAATTCCCTCCTTCTCTCCGCCCCCCCAAATAAGAACTACATTGGCTCAGAATAAATCAAGCCCAATAAAGTCAGATCTTATCATCACATCCTATCAATCCCATTCCCAACCCATTCAATGAGTCTCCACTAAACTCAAGTACATCAGTGAACAAACAGCTCAACAACAATCTAAAAGAAAGATGTCCCTATTCCATCTCTTAGCAGGGAGGGTAAGATTTCAAAAACATGGTCATATGTATCTTTACAGAACTACACATTTCCAAAGCATAAACACACTTCTTTGGTGTGACAACCTGTACGTAATAAAATGAGACAAACCAAGATGCTATTGGATCACAACTAACAAAAGTGAATATGAACAGCCTGCACAACTAAGGGAGAGCCCTTCATCTTCTACAAAACGAATAAGTACATCATTGGTTTATGTATTTATTAAAACTCAAGGAGGACAAGTTAAAGTCAACACAAACATATGTGGTTTATTCACTTTGACGACTAATGTCAACCTGATACAGAGGCCACAAAAACTAGTTCTGTGTGACATTAAGCTACATGAAGGTGGTAACATTTGAAAGACACAGGAGCTTCCACACAAGAGCCATTCAGTTTTGGTGGCCAAGCCCAAGAGAGTTTGCTGCCTGAGGCTGACAAGATACCCCCCATCTATTCCACATGCAGAAATATTTGTTTAAAAGGTCAAACAAGGAACACCATAAAAACACAGCAGAAATTTGGTTGCATCTGAAAAAAAAAAAATACAAAACTATCTGTTCAAGACTCACCCAACAAAATGCAAAAACAGACAAGACTCATGGTACCTTACAGCTTTAGGGCACACTCCAAAATTACCTTGACGGAAAGGTCAATCAAGAAATGAAACAGACATCAGCTACAACAATTAGATTTCAACCAGAGTTCATGCAAAAAGGGGAAAAAAACCCATATAATCACTAAGTTGATTTCAAGTCAGAGAGAAGACCAGCATATATAGGATTGCCCCATTTTACCTCCAGATGCTATGGGAGCTAAATTAGGTCACGCAAGAGGACTACCCTGAGGTTAATATTGCCAGGTTAATGAGCTCTGGACCATGGCTGAGCCAGCTGAATGGTGATTTGCTTTTTATTAAGTGGCTTCCAAGGTCCATATACAGCATTCTGTCCCCCAGTCCCCATTTGGTGGTTTTGCCACAGTTGTACAGCACAGTCTTTTGTATGTTTATTCAAAACACAGCAGCTGTATCAGGGTCTATGCACTGGGGACAGGAACCTGGAAATCAGGTACTGATCCTTCTTAGGAGAACAGGAATGTGACCATTTACTTATTTTTCATCTGTGAAATGTTGAAAAATGACACTACAATGCACAACAGCAGAAATAGCGACAGCACAATTTTCACAACACATTCACTGCCAGCTGAATTGCTTCTGACTTTTCAAAAAGCATGAGGAAGAAACTGAATAAGTCTGATCATCATCATAAAAATGGTGTATCTTTTCCCATGATGTCATATGCCACTTTGAGGCAATCTCACAGAGCTGCTGCGAGAACAAAATGAGACATGTCTAGTTGCAGGAACCTCAGCTCCTTGGAGAAAGAGAGGTATGTTAACAAATCCAATATTTGAGAGAAGTACTAGTATCAAATGCTGTTCTAATGCAGGTCTATTTTTGTTTTAATCCGAACAAATAAAAATGGAACATATTTACATTTTCTGCCCATTTAAGGACAGTAGTGGGAGGAATGGGGATCCTGAATATCAAAAATCATAATTACTTTAGCCCTATTTCATCAAAATCCTACTCATTTTATCTTTCAGTCTAGTGTTATCACTAGCAATATATTCCTGCCTCCCTGCAACTTTCCAATCACCTCTCATTCCCCAACTCACATTTGGCAGGTATTCCCCTGAGAGTTTTAACTAGCATAGTTTATAATATGCTCACCGGGAAAACTGAAATATAGTAAAGCAGAAATGCTAATTTCTCAGTGCTAGTCAATCCAAATAGCACTCACTCACTCACTCACCCCTGTAATCCAAATAAACAGAAACACAAGTTTATATACTATCCCTGAACATGCAGATTTTGTTTTAAAGGAATACTTTAATTTGCAACGTTCACCACCATTCCAATGTACAGTAGAACCTCCAAAGTTGACCACCTCTCTATATTTACCACCTCCTTAAGTTGACCTAATTTTCACAGTATGGACAGACATTGCATATACACTATGGGAGACCAACCTCTCTATATTGACCACCTCTGTAAGTTGTATCTTGACCATTTTGACCATTGCACAAAGTATTAATTTACCCTCCGTAAGCTGCCCACTGAACGCGATACTGTGGGCCTGTGTTTTGTCTGGTTTGTCCCATCTTGGAAAAGAAAGAAGCCACACGACAATCCCTCCCCTATGCCTGCTAGCGCGTGTGCAAGAGGGTTTTTATAGGTGGGCACACTGCACATAGCCGACAGACCTGTACTGGCTGCCGATTATACCTGGACATGTATTAAGTTGTGAGGGACATGGGGTTGCTTGTGCATAGTGAAGCCACTATCCTTTCACTTTGGTTCCCATCACCAGCGCATGACTTTACACTTATATTGAAACACAACTACTATTTTGCTGCCTGCTCTCCGGGTTTGGAGAGATCCTTCTGGAGCACTTCACAATCCCTTCTGGTCTTTACCACTCAGAAAAGTTTACTGTCATCCACAAACTTGTCCACCTCCCTACGTATCCCTGTTTCCAGGTCATTTATGAAGATGTTGAAAAGCACCAGTCCCAGGACTGATCCTTGAGGCACTCCACTTTCCATCTCTCTCCCCTTTTTTTGTCAATTGCCCACTGACACCCACTCTCTGTTTCCTGGTCCTCAACCAGTTCCCAATCCATGAGAGGACCTGTCCTCTTATTCCCTGACTGTAGAGTTTTCTCAACAGCTTTTAGTGAGGGACCGTATCAAGCACCTTCTAGCATTTAATGAATCTGAGACCAAGTGGAGGCCAGCCAGCCTAAGTAAAAAACTGTGTTTTTTTTAGCTGTTGGGGTTATGTAATGCTACATGCTATGGGCTGGCAAGGGATAACATTGGTCTGCCTGCCTGCTATGAAACCAAGTATTTTTTTTTAACTTACAATTTTTTTTAAGCTTATGAATTTTCAGGGGGTTTTTTAAACACTGATTGTGGGCTGTTTATTCTCTGTCTCTTGGTATAGATACAGATAATATAAATAATAAGCATCACAAGAGGATCAATTCTCATTGATATTGCAATAAAACTTTTTAAAAATCTAATCTAAATAATAACTTGGCCTTGCATTTGTTGTCCTGGGAGCTAAACATGATAATATGTCAATGCCTTTTTCCCGTATGTTGATCACCTCCCTATGTTGACCAATTCCTCCAGTCCCTTGGGTGGTCAACTTAAAGAGGTTCTACTTGGTATTTAATTGGGGGCGGGGAGCCTGGTTTAAAATAGCATTTTATATCAGTTTGCTTCCTGTCATGACAAAGGGTTAACTTTTTTGAATTTTGTAAGCAGTCCTGTGATTTTAAAGAGTGTTGGGTGGCCAGACTCAGGAGTATGAGGGGACAGGAAGCCAACTGAAATAAAATGCTGTTGTAAACCAAGCCATTGTTCATGATGGTTTACCAAATATAAAAGGTTAAGGAGGACTCACCAAGCATAAAAGAACCACCCTGTGTTGGGGAGGAGAGTTTTTCCTTCTATCACTCATTGTACAGATGGATACCTGCCTGAACATATTTTGAAAGGCAGAATGAAGGTTTGGTTAGAGTAGTACGTTAAGTGAGAGTTGGTAGCTTTTGAGCCCAATCCTATGCACGTCTACTCAGAAATAAGTCTCATTAGAGTCAATGGGGCTTACTCCAGGGAAGTGCGGATAGGATTGCAGTCTGTGTTATTTTAAATACTGCTGTATACTGTTTATATTTGGGTTTACTGAAGTGCTTGTCATTTGTACTTTAGTATAATTATACCTAATTTGTGAATAAACTAACTACATTTCTAGAAGTGTGATACAGAATACAGTACAGCAGTGTTTCTCAAACTGTGAGTTGGGACCCACTAGGTGAGTTGCAAGCCAATTTCAGATGGATCCCCAATCACTTCAATATTTTATATATTGAAGATATAGTGGAGCCTCATTAGTGAATGGTTCAAACCTCTACGATTGTAAAAAAAAACCTGAGGGATTTAGGAACGCCTGCCTATGTAAACCGCCTTGAATAAAGTCAGAGGAGTAATCTGAGGACCAGAAAGGCAGTATATAAATACCTAGTTATAATTATTATATTTGACTTGATGCTACCATGGTATGTGATTGCATTTGGGGAAACGTTACAGACTTGTACTTTTAACAAGTTACTATGTGTATTCTTTTAACAATGATAGTCAATGGGACTTACTCCTGGGTAAGCGCAGGTAGGATTACAGCCAAGGATTGTTAAAAATGTTCCTGCTTGATTATGTCACTTCTGGTCATGACATCACTTCCGGTGGGTCCTGACAGATTCTCATTCTAAGAAGTGAGTCCCAGTGCTAAAAGTCTGAGAACCACTGCAATAGAGGGATTTGAGTGTGGCTAAATTCAGTTTAGCATGTATCCACTACCATATGGTGGTGGTGGGGGGGCTAACTCTTTGACTTTATGATTTTGGTCAGAGCTATTTCTTAAGTGAAGTGAGTTTGTACTCAGGTGAACTTGTTCACTAATGGGGGCCAGAGAACTCTTAGCAGCCAGGTAAAGACAGCTGGGTTACAGCCTGACTGGCTGCTAGAGTTCGTTGAAGTTCACACTTCCCTCTGCCATTCTTCTACTAAGGGCACAATCCTAAGCAGGTCTATTCAGAAGTAAGTTCTATTGTGTTCAATGAGATTTACTCCCAGGAAAATGAAGTTAGAATTGCAGCCTAAATTACAGAAGATTTTTTAAATGGAAGCAGCATTTCAAGGAGTTTTCCTTAACTTTTGCATTGATTTCAGAAGATTCTATGTATTTTAAAAGACTACAAGATTTTTTCTTCCCATTCCACCACTCATTGTATCTCAACACCTCCATTCTTTACTTTTCCTCTTTTATGCTATTCCTGAAGCATCAAGGATGAACTGGGCTTTATACATGGTTGGAAAGGATTCCCTTGGCCCCAGCTGATTAGCTGAAGAAACCTGCAAGTTTATATATCCCCCGGGGGCTGGGGACAAGAATAGGCCCTCAGTTTGGCTGTACTTGTCATAAGAGGCGACCAAACAGCCACCGGGTAGATGGGACTCCTCAACCTGGGAAGGCAGCTCATCTAAGAGAAGGAAACTCTGACCTCAAACCTCCACTGCCTTGTGGCTATATCCAGTTGTGGAAAAGGCTTCAGGAGTCAACCTCAAGGTAAAATCCGGAGCCGGTGTCCCTGAGGCAGTTCGCGGCTGTACACAGTCTCACTCTGGCAACTCCTGCGACACCGCTGGAACCAACCGTATTGGCTTCTGCCTTTCCAATGGACCATTCCAGCAACATGGAGAGGGGGGATTTGCTGCATGGGGTAACAGCGCATACCTTCTTTACCCAGGCTTCGCGCACTGGAGAGGACACTCCAACTTCGCCATACGGCGTCGGCACAACACGGGAAGCAGCAGTTTACCAGTTAGAAGTCTTCGCTTGATTGGCGTAGAGCATGACGCCAGGGGCTGCTTCCAACAGTGGGAGAGATCATTGCATCTCATTGGGCAGCTACCGCCCGCTTAAGCTGGGCAGTCCCCAGCCAGTAAGGTGTTGCCTCGCCACGGTCCGTTAACCTCACGGGGTGCGTGGGGTTTAGGGTGAAAACCAACAAGTGGATCGACAACTCTTCTCCATGCAACAGAAAACAGAAAACTCCTGCCCTAAAGCTGGGCACCTGGAACGTAAGGACAATGACATCTGGCTTCTCTGATGACCTGCAAGAAATAGACGACACACGTAAAACTGCTGTCATCGACATGCAGCTGAGCAGACTGCAGATGGACATTGTCGCCTTTCAAGAGACAAGGCTGCCAGATTCTGGATCTGTCAAGGAGAGAAATTTCTCATTTTTCTGGCAGGGAGAACCACCAAACAAAACCAGGGAACATGGTGTTGGCTTTGCGGTCAGAAATACCCTGCTGAAATCCATCATCCCACCTACTGTGGGAAGTGAAAGAATTTTGTCCCTACAGCTCCAGTCATCACAGGACCTGTCACTCTCATCAGTGCTTATGCACCGATTCTGTTGTCTCCAGCAGAAGCCGAAGACAAATTCTACGATGACCTGGCCACCACTATCAAGAAGATCCCCGTAAAAGAGCCATTGTTCATCCTCAGCGATTTCAATGCTAGAGTTGGTGCTGATAACAGTTCATGGCCCACTTGCTTAGGTCAGTTCGGCACTGGGAAGATGAACGAAAATGGCCAACACCTGCTAGAACTTTGCTGTCATCACGGTTTCTGTGTCAGCAACACGTTCTTCAACACGAAGCCCCAACATAGAGTCTCTTGGAGACACCCAAGAACAAAGCACTGGCACCAGCTCGACCTGATTCTCACCAGACGCTCCAGCCTTCCCAGCATCAAGATCACACGCAGTTATCAGGGTGCTGCCTGTGACACTGACCACTCCCTGGTGTGCAGCAGAGTGAAACTGCAAACAAAACGACTGTAACACATGAAAAAGGAAGACCTCACATTGATACCAGCAAGACCTGGGATCAGAGAAAAGTGGAGGAATTTGCATGAGTGCTTGAGGAATCTCTTCCAGGCCCGGCCGACGCAAACGCATCCAACAGATGGGAACATTTCAAGAATACTGTTTACAACACCGCCTTGTCCATATTCTGCAAGAAGACCAACAAGGCGGCAGACTGGTTTGAAGCCCACTCTGAGGAGTTGACACCAGTCATTGAGGAAAAGAGGAGAGCTCAAGCAGCATACAAGGCCTGTCCCAGTGAGCGCAACCTGCAGGTCTTCGGAGCTGCTCGCAGCAAAGTTCAGCAGACTGCCAGGGCATGTGCTCACGACTACTGGCTCCAGCTCTGTTCCCAGATACAGATAGCAGCTGACACAGGAAACATCAAGGGGATGTATGATGGTATCAAGCAGGCCCTAGGTCCAACACAGAAGAAAATTGCCCCTCTGAAGTCTGCCGCAGGCAAGGTCATCCAGGATCGGGCGTAGCAGATGGAACGCTGGGTGCAGCACTATGAGCTATATTCCAGAGAAAATGTAGTCACCGAAGAAGCGCTGAACAACATTGAGTGCCTGCCTGTGCTGGAGGAGCTTGACAGTGAACCAACCCTAGAAGAACTTCACATGGCCCTGGACTCCCTTGCCTTTGGCAAGGTACCTGGAAAAGACAGCATCCCTGCTGAAGTCCTAAAGTGCTGCAAAGAGATCATCGTCACTGAGCTGCATGGAATCCTCTGTCTCTGCTGGAGAGAAGGTGGAGTACCTCAAGACATGAGGGATGCAAACGTCATCACGCTGTACAAGAACAAAGGTGACAGGGGTGACTGCAACAACTACCGTGACATCTCTCTCCTTAGCGTTGTAGGAAAGCTGTTTGCCCGAGTTGCACTAAAGAGGCTCCAGGTACTTTCAGAGAGCGTCTAGCCAGAATCGCAATGTAGATTCCAAGCCAACAGGTCTACCACTGATATGGTATTCTCCCTTAGATAGCTGCAGGAGAAATGCAGGGAACAACGACAGCCACTCTTTATAACCTTCATAGATCTCACGAAGGCTTTCGACCTGGTCAGCAGGGACGGCCTCTTCAAGATTCTCCCCAAGATTGAATGTCCACCCAGGCTCCTCAGCATCATCAGATCTTTCCACAAGGACATGAAGGGCACTGTTGTCTTTGATGGCTCCACATCAGACTTCTTTGACATCCGAAACGGAGTGAAGCAGGGCTGTGTTCTTGCGCCAACCTTGTTTGGGATTTTCTTCGCTGTCCTGCTGAAGCAGGCCTTTGGAACTGCAACAGAAGGCATCTATCTCTGGACCACATCAGACAGAAAGCTCTTTAACCTCTCCAGACTGAGAGCAAAGTCCAAAGTCCAGCTGAAATGTCTGCATGACTTCCTCTTTGTCAACGATGCAGCTGTCACTACCCATTCTGCCAAAGATCTCCAGCAGCTCATGGATCATTTTAGCAAGGACTGCCAAGATTTTGGACTGACAATCAGCCTGAAGAAAACACAGGTCATGGTTCAGGATGTGGACTTACCTCCCTGCATTACAATCTCTGCGCATGAACTGGGGGTTGTCCATGACTTTGTGTACCTTGGCTCAACGATCTCCGACACTCTTTCTCTCGATATCGAGCTAAACAAACGCATCGGTAAAGCAGCTACCACGTTTTCCAGACTCACAAAGAGAGTCTGGTCCAACAAGAAGCTGATGGAACATACCAAGATCCAGGTCTACAGAGCTTGCGTCCTGAGTACACTTCTGTACTGCAGCGAGTCATGGACTCTACGCTCACAACAGGAGAGGAAACTGAATGCTTTCCACATGCGCTGCCTCCGACGCATCCTCGGCATCACCTGGCAGGACAAAGTTCCAAACAACACAGTCCTGGAACAAGCTGGAATCCCTAGCACGTATGCACTGCTGAAACAGAGACGCCTGCGTTGGCTTGGTCATGTCATGAGAATGGATGATGGCCGGAACCCAAAGGATCTCCTCTATGGTCCTTTGCAAGGAAAGCGCCCTACAGGTAGACCACAGCTGCGATACAAGGACATCTGCAAGAGGGATCTGAAGGCCTTAGGAGTGGATCTCAACAGGTGGGAAACCCTGGCCTCTGAGCGGCCCGCTTGGAGGCAGGCTGTGCAGCATGGCCTTTCCCAGTTTGAAGAGACACTTGGCCAACAGACTGAGGCAGAGGCAAAGAAGGAAGGCCCATAGCCAGGGAGACAGACCAGGGACAGACTGCACTTGCTCCCAGTGTGGAAGGGATTGTCACTCCCGAATCGGCCTTTTCAGCCACACTAGGCGCTGTTCCAGAACCACCATTCAGAGCGCGATACCATAGTCTTTCGAGACTGAAGGTTGCCAACTCATATATCCCCTCCAATCCAGAAAGCAAGGAGAATCCAAAGCCCCTATAGGGAGTATACCTGGGAGTACACAGGGAGCAGCAACTGTAGCCCTGCACATGCCCGATCTCGTCTGATCTCAGAAGCTAAGCAGGGTCAGGCCTGGCCTGGTTAGTACTTGGATGGGAGACCACATGGTAATACCGGGTGCTGTACCATAGTCTTTCGAGACTGAAGGTTGCCAACCAAAAAAACATGAATGTTGAATTATATTAAGAATGGGCTTCCACCCAGCTTGGATTCCTGCCAGTTTGCATACAGGAGTAATAGGTCGACTGATGATGCCGTCTCTAGTCTTGCTCCATTTGGAACAATGGGATACATATGTACGGTTGTTATTTGTGGATTATAGTTCTGCTTTTAATACTATTCTACCTTTGGGCTGTTTTTCAAAATGTCCAGTTTGGGCATACAGCAAGACATGCGTCTGTGGATAAAGGAGTTTTTGACAAATAGGCCACAGTCATTTAGGATGAGCTCTTACCATTCTTCTACTCTGATATTGAATATAGGAGCTCCCCAAGGCTGTGTGCTGAGCCCCTTCCTTTATTCGCTGTATACATATGACTGTACCCCATCACATAACACCAATGCAATCATAAAATTTGCAGATACTACAGTGGTGGGGTTTATTAGCGGGAATAATGACTATTTATAGGAAGGAGGTACAAGGATTGTTACTGTGGTGCAAAGAAAATAATCTCACACTTAGCATCAAAAAAACTAAAGAACTGATAACACAGGCCTACAAAATTGAGGGTCAGAAAAGTTTTTTCCCAAACTTTATGGTGGTTTGATATGAATTTGGGGTGCCGATTCCAAAAATGGCATCCGTTTCGCCCTATCACGTCTAGTTTTGGAGATATAGTAGAGCCTCATTAGTGACTGGTTCAAGCAGCTTCCTCATGAGGAAGCTGCTTGAACCATTCAGTAAAGAGGCTATTCCGCGTCTCCAAAACTAGACATGATAGGGCAAAACAGATGCCATTTTTTTGAAACAGCACCCCAAATATACCCAGGAATTGGTGTAACGTTTAAGGAAGCAAAATGTATGTTGGCCTGTGATTGACTTCCAGAAAAAGAAGGATGTATATGCACCATTATATATAAATGGTGAGAAGGTGGAGAGGATTGCAAGCTTTAAATCCCTAGGTACTTACATCACAGAGGACTTCTCATGGACTATTAACATCAGCGTGTTGGTAAAAAAAAAAAAGAGGCACAAAAGCGGCTATATTTTCTGAGAAGGTTTAGGAAGTTAAATTTGTCACAGCAGCTGCTTGTGTCCTATTATTGCTGCACCATTAAGAATGTCCTAACTTATGGTATTTTGGCATGGTACGGAAACCGCTCTGCAGTGGACAAAAAAGCTTTGCAGAGAATTATTAAGACCGCACAGAACATAATCAAACTCCATCTACCAGCTTTGGAGGACATCTTTACATCTCGCTGTCTCCAGAAGTCATACAGTATTCATAGAGATCCCTTTCATCCGGCTCATAATTTTTTTGAATTGTTGCCTTCGGATAGACGTTACAGAACTATTAGAGCACGCACCACATGATTCTTGAACAGTTTTTATCCTACAGCTATAATTATATTGAATAAGCAACTTAAAATTACCACCAAAGAGGCTACATAGTCCGTATTCATGCTCTTGGGCAATATGGTTTTGTTTAATATTGTTTTTATATTATATAATGCATGTTGTATTGAATGTATGGGAAAGTGAGTGTGCGGAGAGTAACTGATGTGATTGTTGTATATAGTTTTTATGTCCATATCTCGATGGTGCATCAAATTTTGTTGTGCATTAAGTACAATGACAATATAAAGTAATTACTTGGATCTGTGCCACCTAAACAGGAGGCACAGATCTGAGCAGTCTGACACCAGGTCGGGGCTGCCTGGGAGGAGTGGTCGGATCCAGCTTAAGTGGCAGATCCAGGCTCCACCCCCCTCCTGGGTGTTGGAGTTGGTGCAACTCCATCTGCTGTCCAGAGGGGACAGGATACTGTCCAGAAGGGGTCAAGTTATGGCCCACTGACTGACCTTTCTACCTGTTCTCTCTGTGATCCTTGTGGGGTGTGGCCCTAACCCTTTATCCTTCCCTTCTCCTCTGAGCACTTCCTCTTGTCCTCTGACCACTGACCTGTTAAGATGTGCACACCAGGGCTCTGATGCCCAGGCCATCTTGAGCACAAAGCATGCAGGGTGAGGCAGCTCCAGGGCCTTGCTATCTCTAAGTGTTAGCTGAACCTCTGATCCTAATCAAATGCTGTAAATATACACTCAATGGTACTCTAAGTAAATAACTTCTTTTTTTTTTTTTTGCAACTTTAACAAGCCATTACCTCTTTGTCTTTTTTTCATTGATTAGCAGTCAGCTGGGTGAGGGAGGTTCGCTGGGGTTATACCCAAAGGGGGGGGGGGGTCTGCTGCTTAAGCTACTCTGCTTCCCCCCCCCAAAGAGAAAACCATTTTTAATTTCCTCCAACACTAGGCCCATCCGCTCTCCCCCAACTCCAGGATACCCCCCCATTCCATCCTCCCCAGACCCCTGCACCTATCGACACAGGCCATAGCAGTGAGACCAGATTCAGCCTCCATAGGCTGGCATATGTCTGTGCACTGGCCTACCACCTCCCATGTTGGTGCATAAGTGTCTTATGGCACTTTTGTGATACCCAGATAGTTTTGTGATACCTAAGGTGCACTTTAATTGCACCCTCAGGTTCAAATTACACTGAAGATGAAATTGACCAAGTGATTTTGGGCCACTGACCGCCTGTCAGCGCAGCCTACCTCAGAGGGTAGTTGTGATGATAAAGGGGGAGAAGCAAATATTGGACCTTGATCTGAACTCCTTGAAAGAATGGCATAATATAAAAACATAGATTGTTGAAAGGGAGAAACGAAGAAGAAGGTGACCATTCTTTAGAAGACCCAAAAAGAATTACATTCTTGAATAACATAGAATCTACTCTTCCCTCTCTGCATGGGTTTCCTTCTCAGATGCTGCTGATCTCCACCGAGGAAAGGATAGGTTGCCTTGAGGCAATGGCCTCAGATGTTTCTTGTTTTATTTTTTAAAAGACACAGTTTTTTCCTCACATACACATACTCCAGGTAGACTCCACTTTTTCATAGAAAAGTATATAAATATTCTTAAGAAGAAAAACAGCAACAATAATAAAGGAATGTGTTTTAAAACTCTGCCATAAGATTTGAGGAGGTGATGAGAGGCTACACAGGAAGATGTAATGGTCTGGACAAAGCATAGAAAGAGAAAACTCAAGGATTACTATGAGGAAGAAAGATATTATTCACACCCTAAAACGGGGGTCGGCAACCTGCGGCTCCGTGCAGGGCCAACCCACCCCGGCAGCCTCAGCACCCGCGGGGAGCGACACCCTTTCCCCCTGGGACGGGTTGGCCCCGCGCCCGCTATGCGGCTGCCACTCACCAGCCCCAGCGCGCGCACGTGCAGCTCAGACACCTCCTGCCCGCCCCATGCCTCGCCTCCCCGGCCGAGAGGGATGGGACATGCTGCTCAACCTCTTTTCCCCTCAGAGTCGTGTCCCGCCCGTGGCGTGCGCTGCACAGTAAAGCCTTTGAAGCCCCCTCCACACCACAGATGCGAGAGGGGGACGCCTTCCGACGAGTCAGCGCGAGGGAAGGTGGCGCTGCATCAACTGCCATGGCCACCTTCCCACATACCCCGGCTGACCTCCCTCTCTCACTCGCTCCCTCCCATGGCTCTCCCCAGCGTGCCTTGGACAGGAGCTGCAGCGTTGGCTGCTGCGTGCTGTGTGTTGGCAGCGCCACGCTTGACAGCTCCTCATAAAACGGCTCCTTCAGGAGCCTCCACCTGCCGTTTGCTTTGGCGCAGGGCTGAGTCTCCCCTCTGCCTTCAGAAGTCTTGCATGCGCCCCTCCCCGCCTTTCACCTTCCAACGTCTTCCTCCCCCTGCCTGTCTACAGAGGGACGGCGCGGGAGGGATGAAGAGGGACGGCGCGGGAGGGATGAAGAGGGACGGCGCGGGAGGGATGAAGAGGGACGGCGCTGAAGCAGCTCCCGCCCAAAGAGCCCCAGCCGCCCCCGAGGGCGAGCCCCCTCGCCGCTGCGTGTCCCCTCCTGCCCGAGCCACAGCGCCAGCCGCCTGCCCATGTGGCAGGGTTTTACACCCTGACCCCCCTTCCCACAAGCAGCCCTGACCCACAAGCAGCCCTGACCCCCCTTCCCACAAGCAGCACTGACCCCCAAGCAGCCCTGACCCCCTTCCCACAAGCAGCCCTGACCCCCAAGCAGCCCTGACCACTTCCCACAAGCAGCCCTGATCCCCAAGCAGCCCTGACCCCCCTTCCCACAAACAACCCTGACCCCCAAGCAGCCCTGACCCCCCTTCCCACAAGCAGCCCTAACCCACAAGCAGCCCCGAACCCCCTTCCCACAAGCAGCCCTGACCCCTTCCCACAAGCAGCCCTGACCCCCAAGCAGCCCTGACCCCTTCCCACAAGCAGCACTGACCCCCTCTCCCATGCAACCCTGACCCCCCTCCCCTAAGCAGTCCTGACCCCGTCCCACATGCACCCATGGGTGTCTGGATAATCGATGGGAATACTGGGGGGGGGGGGCTACTGGACATGCAAGTGCAAATGAGGACGCCAATCAAACAGCATTATAGAAATATCTTCAATAACAGTTTGTCAGGTATTTAATATTTTTTCATTAATATTTTAAAACTCTTTCTTAAAAAGTTTTTTTATACATAGCATAAAGGTAAAAAAAAAACTATATATGCAGTGTTATCTTAATTTTAGATGTCAAAAGGGTTTTGTGGCTCCCGAGGTTTTCTTTTCTCCGAAAAACGGGTCCAAATGGCTCTTTGAGTGTTTAAGGTTGCCGACCCCTGCCCTAGAACACCACACACACCCATCGGGGGGGGGGGGAGTGGTGGCAGTGACACTGACAGCAACACAACACTGGCAACTGCAGAGCAGTGAGCAGGCAAGTCTGCCACTGCTCAGATGGCTCCACCAAACATAAGTGGACCACTGCTGGGAGTAGTGTATCTGTACGGAAATCCTAGAAGACACTTTGGGCAACGGTGGGGGCAGGGCAGCATTTGGTTGGGAGACAGAGTGTAGCAGGCCATTGACAGCCATGCTGATATGACGACATTGTACCTCTGAGGTGGTGTATTTCACCACCAAGTTAATTCACTGCCTGAGCTTACCACAGAGCTGGTCCTGCCAAAATGCAAGGAGACTGGTATACATGGCCATTGTATAAGCAGTCTGTTGGCATTTAAGCTGCGTACCCAACTACAGAAATGGGTGGACATACATATCCTGACCTGGAAAGGCAGATAAAATGACCTCACTATCTAATGAGCATCCAGCAAATCAAGCTGGTTCTTTCTGAACAATTCCAAAATGGGCCTCCATGTATCAAGGTGCATCCCCAATGCTTCAAATGTGCAATGGGTGTGGGGGCCTCCAAGCTGGTTGCACCCCTCCTGACATTGCCTGGACCCTTCTTGCCACCCTGCTTCATCCAGTTGACCTCGCAGGCTTAATGTGAAAGGCAGAGAGTCACAGCATATCCGAAAACTCAAGCTTCACCAAGTCCACAGACACTACAGTACAAGGACACCCAATTCCATTAGGCCTTTGGTTTTCAAACTCCCAGGGAGTTTGAAAGCTGCAGTAAGTTCTTGCGGGGGTGGGGAAAGGCAGCAGGGTGGGGGGAAGGCAGCAGGATCACACTGCTCAGGGGAGCTACAGGGGCTTGGGTACACTTACAAGAGTCTCCTGCAACCTCCCGGGGGTGCAGGGAGCCCTGCGTGGCTGTCTGCAGGGCCTCCCCCCCATTGCTTCAAAAGTGAAAGTGGAGCGCTCTACTTCCGGTTTAGTACCCAAGCTCTTGCAACCCCCTTGAGCGGTGTGATCCTGGGGATTGTGCCGCTGCCTCCTCCCTGTCTCCTGGCCACCCCCGCCCCCTACGGGGAAACTGGCCATGACCCACAGACTGGGGCGCCTGAAAAGCCCTGCATTAGGCCATGAATGCACTGTTCACCACCATAGCAGGCTCCTAAAATCTGGCTGTACAATCCGACTGAATGATGATTATGGCATCACTATGCCAGGGCGCTGCACAGGGCTAAGACTGCCTAAATCAGCTCCCAACCTTTAGGAGACCAAGGACCACTGAGGCAACAACTGGAATCATCGGGGACCACATGCAACCCTCCACCCCCAAAAATACAATTAAGTTTGTAATAAGATTAATCAATCAATTACTTAACACCATCCCTGCACACACAAAAATAAATACGTAATAACAAGAGAAGATTAATAATATGATTGTTTGGCTTCCCAATACTGGGAAGTGCAACCAGCATGCAGGGAAGGAGAATGTTAATGTTTGACATATAGACCAGGAAGTCCTCCTTTAGGCTGACCCTGACTGCAAAGGAGGCAATCCTGGGACTTTTCACAGTTGAAGTCCCCAACAGGAAGCAGGCCACAGCAGGACCTGGTGAGGGATGTTACAATCCTATCTGCACTTTTCTGGGAGTAGGCCCCATTGACGATAATGGTGCTTCCTTCTGAGTAGATGCACCTAGGATTAGGCTCTAAGGCTGCAGTCCTATGCACACTTTCCTGAGAGTAAGCCCCATCAACTATAATGGGACTTACTTCCGAGAAGACAGGCATAGGATTGGGCTCTAAGGCGGCAATCCTAGCCACACTTCCCTGGGAGTAAGCCTCATCGACTATAATAGGGCTCACTTCTGAGTAGACATGCACAGGAGTGGGCTCTGAGATGCTCAGCTGCTGAATGCACTCATCTCCCTGCTGCTCGTTGCCAGTGAGCTTGGTTGCCTGCCCCTCCATCACCATGTGTAGGAAAAATGGAAGGAAGTGTAGAGACTTGTCTCCGCCCCAGCTGCACCTCTGCTTTAGAGGAAAAGCCTCTCTCCTGGCACTGAATGGGGAGCTGCTAACAAGAAAGGAGGTCTGCAAAGGCTCTTTGTTGTTTTTTCTCCAGAGACCTTCACCGACCACCTAGTAAGGTCTCGCGCACCACCTGTGGTCCGCGGACCATGGGCTGGGAACCCATGGCCTAAATGCTCTGTGGATCCTTTTTAGGGCAGTCTTCACTGAATCCTAAATCTAATCCTTTTTTTTTTTTTTTAAAGTGGATCTTTGAATCTGCTACCCTACAGAGTGTGCAGGAGATGGAGAGAGTACTGTAAAAAAATTCTGAGTCTGAGGAGAAATAACATGCCCCCACAGCAATTTGTGCACTTTATTTACTTAGATTTTCATGCTAAGATTTAGTAAGAGGGACGTAAAAAAATACCAGAGAACGCTTTGTGCATAAGGGCCTGCACAAGCGAAAGTTACGCCGCACCCTGTCTGACTTTGCTCACATAAAACAGCTAAGTGATCCTTTGCTGAGATTTAGCAACCCAAGCAAAAAGAAATCACCTTAAAATAAAGAATAATGGATATATATCGGTGGGCGCCTGAAAGGAAACCTCTAACTCATCACACTCCGCTTTCAAGGGAAGCTTTAAAACAAAATGGAGACACTTCAAAATATCTATTCATTTTGTGCTTGAGAGAAAGAAACTAATCTTTCATGCCTGTAGGCAGTTAGTTATGTGGTCTTCCAGACTAAAAAAGGGGAAGTTCAAGACTATCAGACTGAATAAACATTAGGGTACCAGACTCACACAGCCTTTGGGAGGCAGCTCAATAACATTATTTTTGGAAATATTGCAGACCAAATGATGATAAACCTTAGAGGATCAAGCTTCCATTTAAAATTATTTTTTTTTAAAGCTGTCCATAAAGTGAGAGCCAAGATAAAACCACTCAGAGTTTTTTCTGCAAACACTTTGCCAAAAATATACCTGCTTTTTGACAATTAATCAGTATGCCTTTGGAAAATGGATGCTTATTAACCCATTTCTGCCCTGCCCACAGGTGTACACATTTGATTGCATATATGCAACGTTGGGCAGAAACGGTTTAACTTATGTGGCCCTTATTCTTAATTGGCCTCTGATTGCATTGGTGATGTCAGCAAAGAAATCTGATGGTGACATGGTACATTCTTAAGTGCTGCTTTTGCTTTTTGTTAGAGACCAGAGTATGGATGAAAGTAAAAAATGGATGAATCTCAAAGCATAGTTTTATTTAGCTTGCCAATTTATTTTGGCTAGCAAAAAAAAATAATAACTATATAACGTGCAAATAAACAGAAATAAAAGGAAAATATAAGAACACTGACGAACGTCAAGGAAGGTTGGATGAAATCGGACAAAAGAGGAAACACGTGGACGAAATTTTAAATGTGACTATAATTTAAAATAGCTGAAAGAGCAAAGTAGATGAGAATCCAGTTGAAGAAAGTCAAGGTACTGCTGTTCCAACGTAAAGACCTTTGCCCCAAGGAACATAGGAAGTGGCCTTGTACTGTGTCAGATCATTAGTTCATCTAGTCCAAGTTGTTGACTTGACTGGTAGCAGCTCTCTAAGGTTTCAGGAATGTTTCTCCGTCCTTCTTGGAAACATCAGGGATTGAATCTGGGATGCCCTATACTTCTTCACTGAGTTACAGCCCCTCCCGAAGCGCTACTGATCCTAATGCATTGGATAGCCTTCACAAAATAAATTGCTGCTTTCTAGCACCATTTTGAGGCTGACTTCTTTTTTGGCTCTTCCATTATTTCATATTTGGGGCTGCTGCCCCACACTCATGGCATTCCAACATCATCCCATTCACTGTGTGATCCTTAATTGGCTGCTGCTATTCATGCGACTAATCAAGAAAAGGCAGGCTGGAAAACATTGCTCTGAAGAAGCAGCAGCTGGGGAAAATGATGCTGCCCCACAAGACCTTTAAGAAGCGAATATTTGCATAAAAGGGGAGTGATTAGTTTCTACCTGAAAATCAAAACTAAAAGAACACTGTTGCAGATAATGCACAGCTACTTCAGGTGCTACTGCAAGGTGGGAAGGACCACAAGGAACAAGCGACCTGGGAAAGAATCAGCTGCAGGCAAAACTAAGGGCGCAAACCTAAGTTGCGCTCAAGCAGCCAGGCCAAGTGGCCTGAGCTGTATCCAATGTAAGGCAGGTGCCAGCTAGAGGTCAACTTGGGGTAAGGGAATATTTTCTTGGGGTAAGGGGCTGCTTGGATTTGCATCAGCGAAATCATGCAAGGCTGATCAGGTTGGAAGTGGGGGTTAAGATTTGGCCTGCATTGCCACGGCCAATCCTGCCCCCCTCCCGGGCCTGATCTGCCACCCAGGCCACCCTCCCGCATCCAAAAATGCCCCATCCCCACCTCTGTTCCACACCTCCCACCATCCCCGCTCACCCCATGCCATCCTGCCAGCTTCAGTGTGAAGCTTCCTGTAGAAACAGTTCCTGCATTTCTGCCCGCCATTCAGAGGTCAGTCAAAAAATAGTCTTGGTCTGGGGAAGAAAGGTAGCAACACTAGGGGCACCCAGAAAAATGACGTTGTTCCAGTACTTCAATTCTAAAACCAGTATCAAAGCAAAAAAGAAATTTTGATAAAAGTAATCTGCAAAAATCACATTTTGATTAGAGAATGTTCATTTAAGGTTACCAATACATATTACAGTTTTGTGTGTGATTGAATAGTTTGGCACACTGTTGGCGGCATGGCAAAAATGCATATTACCGCAATGAATTGATCAATTCATCTTGATCCATTCTTGGGAGGTACTATGGTTAACCATAGCGATAACTGTTAAGTGACTGAAATTTATAGCAGTTGAAGCATTTTGTGCCATTTCCAATCATAGAACATTCTGTATAAGAGTTGTTCTTGACTTCACTCAGTGGGCTCTAGATGTCACTGTTTTTATCTCAATAAGTATTGCTCATATGTATACATCTGAAGTTTTTTTTAAAAAAATCTGCATATGAATCTTGTTAGTCTTACGCTAGACCACACAAATAAATTATAATTTAGCTCTCTTTGTGGGGGAATGGATAGACTTCATCTGCATTATTTGAATGATTTTTTCCCCTTCGTTTTAAATTTCAGAGGGGTTGCCATGTTCGTCTGTTGTGACAAAAGCAACAAAGTTTTAAGGCACATCAATAACTATCCAGTTTATTTTGGCATAAGTGTTTATGGACTACACTTCATGTCATCAGATGCATGATTTTCATGTCTTTTCTTTTTTAAAAAAAGGCTGAGGAAGAACTACTGATCAGCAAACTAGCAAGTTCATTAGCTTCAGGGCACATTATATTCTTTATAGACAATCCCCTCTTCTTCACCATGACTGCTTAATGGAAAAAAAGGAGATGGACCAGAGCTTGAAATCTGAGGAAAATTTCCCTTGGAGAAATTAGGAAATTTTGTTAGAAGGAGGGGAGAAAGAAATGTGTTTAAGAAGAGGGGGAATTCTTAGGATATATCAAGCAAGTAGCCTTGTTTTGCTAGTCTCAGGACAATGACACTTTCTGTTCTTGTATCTATGTTTATATTTTTTTACAGGTCTTGTTGTTGGCATCCTTCAGTCTCGGAAGACTATGGTATCACGCTCTGAATGGTGGTTCTGGAACAGAGTGTCCTCTCCAGTGCGCGAAGCCTGGGTAAAGTACGTATGGAGGATAGGCTGTTACCCATGCAGCAAATCCCCCCTCTCCACATCGCTGAAATGGTCCAATGGAAAGGCTGAAGCCAATACGGTTGGTTCCAGCAACGTCGCAGAAGTTGCCAGAGCGTGACTGTATACAGCCACAAACTGCCTCAGGGACTCCGGCTCCGGCTTTTGCCTCAAGGTTGTCTCCTGAAGCCTTCTCCATAACTGAATGTAGCCACAAGGCAGTGGAGGTTTGGGGTCAGAGTCCCACCAGTCGATGGGACTCGTCAGCCTAGGAAGGCAGCTCATCTGAGAGTAGGAAAACTCTGACCTTTATAGGTCTACATATAACATTTTTCTACAGTATACCATTTACAAGACAGCAGAATAAAAAGAGAATGTAGAATACACAACAAAACAATGAGAGTGACCAAAGTAAAACAAATGAACAACAGAGAAAAACCACACCTGGATGAAGGCTCCTCCATCCACAATCAGTCAGAACAAAAAGCGTAATAGGACAACCAAGTTTTCAACCTAAACACCAGGAGAGGAAGAGCAGCTCAGACTTCCAAGGTGAGGGTGCTCCAGCACTTAGGCTCCATTACAAAAAAGGCCCTAACTCATAGCTGTTAGCTGAACTTCGAATAGCAGCGGCACCCACAGCAAAACCTCTCCAGATCTTAAATGGACAGGCAGAATCATATGCAAGTAGGCTACTCCGGGTCTAGAATGGATCCATCACTAATACACTGTGCCTGGGAGCTGCCACCAAATACTGACCCATTTCAGACACTGCAGTCAAAACAAAGTTTTGTAAAGAGAGCCTCAAGGGTTCATGGACTCACACATTCCCTCCTTTCCTTCAGTGGATGTTCTGACTTCCCTTTTCCTGGTTAGCCCACAAATGCGGGAAACAATGAAAAGCACTAACAAGAATAGCACTAATAAGAAAACTCTCCAAATATCGATTTCAAATCCTGCATTGAACCGCTCTGCAGATTCAGAAGGATTCTTCATTTGTAGCAGTACCTAACATTTAGTTCAGTGGCTCCCAAACCAGGGGTCACAACCCAAACAAGGATCATGTGGATGTTCCCAAGGCCTGCGGGAAGCAATGGTCCTGTCACTTGTATGGCCACACAGATGGAACTAAAGTCCTGCACGGCTTCCCTCTCTGCATTACAGAACATTATTATTATTAACCTTTGCCAAGGGTCACCAACTAGGACAATTATTGTATTTAGGGTCATGGTCAACAAAATTCGGGAAACATTGATTTAGCCAATTCAGAAATGCTAGTGAATTGTGGATTCAGCAAACCAGAAAACAGAGGAGGAAATTATGCACACGAAAGGAGATGGGGGAGGGTGGGAGCAAGTCCACAGGACACCACTAATCACCATATCATGATATGGACAAGACATCTGAACCAGCTTGCATCGGTCACTTTTATTAGCACTGAGTATTTTAGGACATTAAACTTGTCCTAGTATCCTTAAAGTCCCGAGATGAACGCTGTTCTAGAAAAGGACATTCCAATGCATGCAGAAGAGAATTTGATGAAGGAAATCTACAACACGTGACGTGTCCTATGATCAGCATGGCGCAGTGTCAAGTTAATGAAGTCCTCGGGCTATCTCTGGTTGATGCCGCTTGTAAACAAACTTAAAATTCTTTTCAGGGGGCTATGGCGACCAATTGCAAAGAAACCACATTTTAAAATACATTGCTTCAAACTGCCAACTTCTTGTGCGGGTACAAATACTTTCCAAGATAGCAGCCTTATTCAAACAAGTCACCCTCTGGATAAATTCCAGTAATTTTAAATGTTACCCACTTATGAACATATACAGATACGTTGGGGAGTTCTTCACCGCAGGGCTGTTGCAGCGCTCATTAAAATATAATAAGCTCCATGATGAACAGAATAAACACTCATTACAAATTAATGAGAATAATTAGTATTCGGATAGTCCTGTGGAGCAAGACTCATTGCTTTTTATGAAGATGGTGATGGCCCTAGTCATGGTTCAAATGAACCAAAGTGACAAACTGCATCTTAACAGAGCCAAGATAAGAATCCAAAGCGTCACCTACAATTCTAGAACCATGCTTAACCCTTTATTTTCTGAGCTGGCTCAGAACTAGAACACGCACATGGGACATTAACGTTTGCTATGAAAACCACTTTGTGAACTACTTTTTGTTGAAAAGAAGTTATATAAATATTCATCAACTTCCTCAAAGTTTAGGGGATACCTATAGTCAGGATGGCTTCTTGAAGACTACCCATACTGTCAGCAAACAGGCAAGAAACCAAATGTCCTTTCTTGGATATGTTCAAAATTAATTTACAACAAAAATGCATTTCAAGAGTACATGCTGTGGTTATTATTATTTTTATATAACAATGATTAACACAAATTAAGCAGCTCTCCCTCCCCCTTCTTTCCTGCAAAGGGATTTGCTCATTTGACACACAAACATAGAGTGTCACCCTCTACCCTGTTGAGCAACTCAAAGTTTTGGCTTATATTCGACTCTTCTTCATCCTCCTTTCCCATAACCAGTCTGTCACCAAATAATGTCACTTCCACCTACAATATCACAAAACCCCCTCTGTCTCCTCAGCCAAAACACTAGTTCATGACCTGGTAATCTCTCACCTGCAACCTTCTCCTCTCTAGTCTTTCACAGGCTCATCATAGCCCTCTTGCCTTTAACCAGTATTCTGCCACCAATATCCCACTCACCATTCTGATCACTACACTCTTCATCATCCTTTCTTAATCCCTGCATTGGCTTTGTCCATTCACAGATCCAATACAATCTGCTGGTCATTACTTTTGAAGCCCTATAGCCTTGCCCCCCCCTCTGCTTTCATGCCCCACTACACCCCAGTTCATGAACTCTGTTCCTCCAGCTCCAGCACCCTCAGCTGCCCAAAGATCTCCTTCCAATGGCTCTGCCTTTTCTTCATTGCTGCCACCTATACCTGGAAAGCCTTTCCCAATCACCTGTGGGATGCTCCCCTTTCACTTCCTTCACCTTCTTAAAACCCACTGTACGGGGTCCCCACAAGAACTAAGAGGAGAAGTTCAAAAGTAAAAGGACATGTTCAGGGACTTTTTGTGGTTCAAAGGACCATATTGTGCAACTATATGCTGCAGGAAGGAGTTTATTGCTACATACAATTCCAGAGCAGCTCCCATTAGTCAATATGCCTTACTTGGTGCTCCTAATTGCATTCACTAGGGCTTGATTTGTGGCTATATGGACCTTCTCCAAATCAGTGGAGCTGGGTAGCCCAGGAGGAAAAGACAAGCCCAGAGGGGAATTCCACCCAGAGTGGACAAGCTAAGTGTGACAGAGTTGCAGGGAGAAGGGACTGCTAACCTGAGCCCCTGGGTCTCCACCATTCCCAGTGGCCGTGGAATCTACCTGGCAGCCCCTTTCCAGCCCGAAGTTCTCCCTCTTTTTCTGCTTATCCAATTTCCAGCCCTTGTTTGTGGCCAGTTCTCTGTCATGCTTTCCAACTGACTGACTGGTATTCAGCCCACCCACATATACAGTTAGCAGGAAAGATGATGAGGACATAAATAAATTATCTTATTCTCTAGTACTCTTCACTTTCCCAAGTAGTAGGGTATTTCAAGGCAGCCTTCTCAGTTCACATGGGAAGAATGGAGACTTAAAACTACTGGCATGGTATCTATTTACAAATATTAACCGAGTCAAGATTTGCCAGGTGGAGGCAAATGCTAAACAGCCAGTGCTAGTCTCAGACTGCAATCCTATACACACTTAAATGGAAATAAATCCCATTAAGTTTAATAGGACTTTTGTGTAACGATGCATTGAATTGTGCTCTCAGTTCTGAAAAACAAGCAGTCATCCTTGCAGCTCCTCCAAGCTGCTGGATGACAGCCAACTACAAAACTCCAACTTCTCTCTTACGCAATCCAAACTGCCTTTTTTTTCCTTCCTTGCCACACAATTTTTGAATATTTGTCTAGCTTTTGTTTTCCATAAGTGTGATCCGTGGCCCCCATGTGGTCATCAAATGGTCCTTTGCTGTCTAACACACCGCACTCTAACTTACTGTGCGATTTGACTCCCATGCCCTCGGTGTCCAATCAATTTTGGTAGATGGCTCAGGATACTAACATTGGAGAGCTCTGTGAATCCCTGCCACCATTAATAAACGTTGTTTCACTTTCCTATTGTGAAGAGAGTATAAATCAGCGGCAAGCCTGTGCAGCCAAGATTGGAGGCAAGTGCTGAAGGTACTTCAGTGTTAAAAACCTCTCTGTTACCCTGGTGGGTTCCAGCTACCACACTAACACACGGCTAACAAACATGAGAATTGACAGCACGGATAAAATGGGAAGCTGGTGGCCACTTACAGAGGGGCACATAGCGACAGAATTCAAAATGCAGCACTTCAAGTCTTTAACCAGATTTCTACAGTTGCCAGTATGCTTTCACAGTTCAGCACATACTTAATCTTCCTGTTCCATTGCTTCCCCAGCAGAGTTTCCATAACAATATCCCAGATAAGGTTTCAATCTGCTAACTATAGTCTTTCACTCCAGTTCTGAGTCCATATGGATACTTACAGACTGCTTCCCCAACCTGCAATATTCTCTTGTCTGTGTTTTCGTCCTTTTTTCAGTCTTTCCCCCTCCTTTCTCAATTCAGAAAAGGATGTGTCAAAGAGGACACAAACAATAATCTAGTCACCTGAAGGGGCAAATCCTTTGACATCATATTCTTATGAAAGTAAACCATCCCGCACAGGGACTGTTCTAGAACCATCAGGAGACATTTGGCCAGTTTCCGGTTGGCCACGAAGCACATGGTGGTTTCTGAAAGAAGTCACACAGAGCTGGTCAGCTTATCCTGATCCACTGTACGTGTGCAGAAAGGCATGTTCCTTAACCTAAATATGAACAGTAATAACTCTTAAACCAGTTCTCTGTTCATTTAACACAGGAGAACTTGGAACTAATTATTGCAGTTTAACTTATTTAATATATTTTGCCGCACCTTAGCAATAAGATTATTTCCGAGGTGGCCTATAAGAGTAGAACAACAAAACTTCAAAAACAAAACAAAGGAAAACAATTTCAGAGAAAGGCGATAAAATGACAATCAACCGAGCAACATTAATGAATTGTGAGTGAATGCAGAGCATATTTTGTTCAAGAGCTGAATGAAAATGTCATGTAATAAAAGACATGGAGATATTTTATGAATGTGCTGAACCAAATTATTATGTACTAGTAAATGCAACATTGGGAGAGAAAAAATTAGAAATTATGATTCTGAGATTTAATTTAACTTACAATTATTTTTCTCTCTCTTGTGTCTGAAACGACTGGTATTGCATAAAAGTAGCTATTACAAGCCTTACTCCAGGTGCCTGAAGTTTATTTCACCTTTCCTTGAAAGCCATGTTTTTACACATGGAAGAGTCAGCACTTCAGGCTGCTAACGCTATATATCAGTGTTAAAAATACCTTTCTCCAGTCAAGCAAAATCTCTCTCACTACTAAGCAACCCACAGGAACAGTTTCCACTGTATATTTGAGTTCTTCATGCTTACTGGAACAGCCACGCATTTCACGACAGATACAGAACAACTACAAATGCCTGTGTGCTAAAACAGTTCAAACATTAAACAAACATTAAAAAAAACAGTTCAAACATTAAAAGAAATCAGGCACTTAGATTATTCTTGTAAAAGCTGGACTCAAGACGTCACAAATGAAATGTTTGCTGGGTTACTAGACTGCAACACAGGGAGCTTGACATTATACTGATATAATTTAAAGCAAAATGTGGGCAGGTGAGGGAGAACAGGAGGAAAATATGTACAGAAGGTGCAGCAGCTATACCATCGCCTGCTGCATCATTAACATTGCAAGCAACGCCTGGTTGCTGGGGTAGTGAGTGACCTAGCAACTCTCAACATTGTATGCAAAGGAAGGACAGCAATATGCTGTATTAGAGTCAATGCACCTTAAGTGTGTTCTTGTATTTGTCCCTCTTGACATGTGTGAAACCATTTAATTTACCAACAGATCTTCTCTTCCCTTCCTTGAATACTCACACAAGCAACCTTCACACAGGCAACCAATCTGACACTGTTCTGCCACTTCAGCCCAAGACCCTGACTGAATACAATGTTGAGGGTAAGGAGCTCCAACTATGGCCAAGTGTGGTTCCTGCTTCCATGGTATTGCCATTTGTTCAGTTCTTAGAATTTTTTTTTCCTGTACTGAAACTGAGTATGTGAGTGAATTGCCAAGACTAGCCACCATCTCAAGACACTAGGATCTTCCAGCAAGCAGTGAAAACTAGGTTGTTTCAGAGGACATTTGGTTTATCTTACACTGCTCAGTATATGTCCCTACTTCCTGAGGACTTCACCTGGTGACTTTTAATGGATTCTTTTAAGTCATTTCTGCCCAATGATGCATATAGGCAACAGGGATCATATGTGCACACCTGTGGGCTGGACAGAAATGGGTTAAAATTGTGTAAGGCTAGTCACCTCAGTGGTCTTTGGGTATTCAACATTTTCAAAGAAATAAAGTCAATGAACTTCAAATTTACTCCAGATTTTGGTTTAAGCCATTTTTTGCCCAACATTGCATATACGCAACAGGGATCATACGTGGGTTGGGCAGAAATGGGTTAAGGATAACA
The DNA here is from genome assembly GCF_035046505.1 of Tiliqua scincoides. Lineage (NCBI taxonomy): Eukaryota > Metazoa > Chordata > Lepidosauria > Squamata > Scincidae > Tiliqua > Tiliqua scincoides. The sequence goes on along the minus strand of NC_089824.1, from coordinate 91,863,021 downwards.
GCCCAGCTAGTGTTAAGACTGTTGTTACTTTGTTCCCACAGCCTTTTCTTCCAGTTGGAATTACAGCAGAACAGACAGATGAGAGGGACCTCTCTCTGATCTCCAACATAGCAGAGAAGCTCCTCCCTTCACAAAAGTCCTCTACTGCCAAATTTTCCTGGCAGTCAATTTGGGAGAACTGGCAGTCATATTTGGAGGAGTATCAATGAGAGGGGAAGACTAATTGATATAACTGATGGCACTGTTTTAATTATGTGTTGTGAATTATCTTGAACATCTATATGGGCAGGAAGGCAAGATTCAAGTGTTTCAAATAAATCAATAAACCAGAAGCAAATATCCACTGAAGATATTTCATTCAGCAAGATCTGGGGGGAAAAAAAACCACAGGGCATCCAGTCACTGAACCTCTTCAAAAGCTGGCATTGAGAACCACAAGTTTTGAATATTTTCTCAACCTTGTATTGAAGACTCCTGAAAACCTGACATATAGCTGGAGGTTATTTCAGCAACTTTACTTGAATTTTTTGAAATAACTGCATCAAGATTTAATTGCAGCAATTAATGTACCATAGTTCACACAAGTAGTTACGTTTGTCTACCACTTTCTGATTAATATTCTGATTTGTGATTTTACCTATTAATATTGACTTGACCTGATCAACTAGAAAATTAAAAATCATTATGGGATCAATCTACCCTCTCCCCTGTCAAGCTGCAGTCCAGTCACTCATGAATGTTACCCATCAGTCATTTGATCAGTCATTTTGATTTGATTGAGCCATTAGTCATTTGATTTTTCTCTGTAAACCGCTTAGTGAACTTTTAGTTGAAAAGCGGCATATTAAATAATAATAATAATAATAATAATAATAAGCATCAGGAATGTAGAGCCATCTCCTATGCCTTCACTAGTTATTAGTAAGTGTTGTACAAACACACTATAGCAGTGGGTCTCAAATCTTTCAGCACCAGGACTCGGTTTTTAGAATGACAATCTGTCAGGACCTACAGGAAGTGATGTCATTAACCTGGAAATAATGTCATGGCCGGAAGTGACATCATCAAGCAAGAAAATTTTTAACATCCCCCATATGACAAAAATCAAATCAATTAAGTGAATTAAAATTTTATAGTAAGTAAAAGCTTAAACATTTATTTAAAATAAAGAATAACGCACCTAAACCTTCCAAACAGTTACTGATCTCATTAAAAAAAATTTCCCAAACATCCCAAAGGCTGCAATCCTATCCACACTGACCCAGAACTAAGTCACATTGACTATCATTGTTAAAAGCATATACATAAGAGCCTGTTCAAAGTACAGATATATAACACTTGCCCAAATGCAGTCACATACCATGGTAGCATCAAGTCTAATATATTAAAAATAAAATACTGAAACGAATGGGGACCCATCTGAAATTGGCTCGTGACCCACCTAGTGAAACACTGCACTATGTATTACTATTATACCATATATTCTATCTAAACTATCCTTCATGCACTTTATGAAGTATTTCTTTCATGAAATCATCACCTATGGAAAAACTCACTTATTTACCCCACATACCACATTATGCAACTTCATAACGGGAAGCAAATAATACTCCTTAAGTTTTTGATTTTTTAAATAATGTATTGCCTGCCTGTTTAAGTTATATCCATAATAAATTATATCCATAATAATATATCTTAAACACAGCAATCCTAGGCATATCTCCTCTATGTGTGTCCATGGGAAGTCCCACTCTGTTCATGGGACTAACTCTCAGGTATGTTTGTACAAGATTACAGCCATGGTTGAATATTGCTAATTTTAATCACAAGTACAATAAGAGTTAATGAGTGATAAAAAGCAAATGAAACTGGGAATTTCACGGCGCTACCTTAGCATCACTTCTGACATAACAAGTGGAACTCTTCTCCTCCCCACACCCTCAACACACCCTCCCCACACCCTCAACACATAAACAGAAGGAATACTAATGAGGATCACTGGTGTTTTTAAGAAACGAAGGTTCACAGACATATTATGGCATATCACATTGCACAGACATAACCGTTGTGTTTAGGAGGTGCAGGGGGTAGCAGTTGCACCGGGCATCAAGCTTTAGGGGGGCAACAAGCTGAGCTTGACACTAGTGTCCAAAATTGTGAAAATCTTGTTATGTATAAATAATACCATCATGTTATATATCATTGGAAAGGTAATTTAATGCAGAGTGCAATGAAATAAACTGCACTGGAATATCTGTATTCTATCAAACGCTATGGCCAATTAGCCAGAAAATGAAAACACAACTGTCTTGTGGAACAAAAAGTGGATTTGCTTAACTCCAAACTGACCTATGAGACTGATTGCTCTGAGTGCCAATGAGATGTTATTATGATACAGCATGGAACCAATAACTTTTTACTTACTTGCTTAATTAACTTTGATTTAATAATGCAGGGGGAGCTACAAAATCTTCTTTGACCCCAGGTAGCAGATAGATGCCTTAGCTATGCTACTGACTGGGGGGAGGCAGCAGACCAACTGGGTAGTGAGCAGCTGGGAGGGAGGAGGTGGGTTCCTCCTAATTTTCACTTTTTAAAAAGCCCAGGTGTTATGTCACTTCCGGTTGTGACAGCACTTCCAGGGCAACATTTTGAGCTTGGCACCAGGCTACATGATCATTAGCTATGCCACTGCTTAGACTCACCTACCTCACAGGGTTGTTGTGAGGACAAAAAGAGGGAAGGAACCATGTACACTGCCCTGAGCTCTTTGGAGGAAGGGTGATATTAACATGTGAAAAATAAAATAATCCTATGCACATCTACTGAGAAGTAATTCCCAGTGTATTCAATGGAGCTTACTCCCAGGAAGGTGTGCACAGGATCTCAGCCTTAGAGATGTTACATTCAGATTGAGGGCTCCTGAAAATTAGCGTAGTGCTGCCCTAATCCGGCTGACACCTTTGTAAAACACTCTGATTACTTATTGACTTAAGAAATAGTAATAATACATGAACTGGTTAAAGACAAAGACATACAGAAAAAAATATGGACATTTTCTATCAAACATTAAGCTCCACTGATATCAATGGGAGAGTCAAGCACATGATTTCTCTCTCACTGAAATCAATGGAAGTGCTTTACTTTGGCTGCAACAAGCCCAAGGCCTTTTATGTAGGACTTCTACTTTATGTAAAAATTAAGGTATAATTCAGCCAAAGTTAAGTGCTTTATAGCTGCATTGATTTCAATGTGAGAGTTAAGCTAGTGCTTAACTCTTCATTCCCACTGAGGTCAACTGGACATTAACTGGGGCTGGACTGTGTCCCCAGTTCACCTGCAACCTATAAAACTTAGGCTATGATCCTATGCACTAACCTGGAAGTAAGGGCCATTTTACTCAGTGGTACTTACTTCTGAACAGACATGCATAGGATTGTACCTGCCTCAGAACTTATTTTTCTTATTTTGAAGTGGGAAGGAAAAGTGACAGAATAGTATTTTTTTTAATTAAATGAACTATGAGAACCCCTGAGAGCGAAGGGAGTTTGTGATTTTGTTAATCTTTTTATTTTTAATTGAAGGGGGAAATCTAGGTCTACTGTAAATTGTTCTGTACATTTCAAATGCTAATTTAAAGGCTTGAAATAAAAATAAGTGACAATAAATAGATAAATCCCTCAAAATATCTGCTTTGCAATTATGCTTATTTGTCCAACCTGGTGATTCTGAAATCCATACCCTTTTTGCAGGAGAGGGGAAAAAAAAAAAAAAGAGCCAGCCTGCAGCTTCTCACATGAGGAGGCAATGAGACCATGTTGCCCAAGATATTACTTAGCAAAATTTTAACTGCCTCCCCCCCACCCTTTCCATCCACAAACAGTTCCCATGTGCAAAAGCTACAATTAGAGACATGCTCATCATCCGATCTTCTTATCCTCTTTGGGGAAGAAGAGGGAAGATATGGGGTTGGCTTCTTGGGGGGGGGGCGGACTGCACAATTTGCATTCAATCCTAGAAGCCCCCCCCCCATATTAAAAGTTTCTGACGCTGTTGTTCACAACCTGCAGCTCCTGTGCAATCTGCCTCAATTGCATGTCTCAGGGCTGAGATCTATACTAGGTTATGTTCCCAGCTCTGCACATGGGAGGAGAGGAAGGGGGGGGGGGAAGAGCTTGCGTGTCACTTCTCCCACCAACACGCAGCCTTCCTCACGCCTGCACCGGTGGCTACCCTATAGAGGTGCACACCTCTGTGGCAGACCTGCGTGTGCTCCCCACTCCGATGCGTGCCTTGCCCCCGCAAGTGAGGCAATGGTGCTGGCACACATACACACGAACACCCAGGGCGCGCAAGCCACGCTTTTCTCCTCTGCTCGTTTGAATTGCTATTCCTGCGGCCAAAATCCCGGGCTGAGAGCCCAATCCTATGCCCGTCTACTCAGAAGTAAATCCCATCAGAGCCAATGGAGCTTACAATGCCAGGAAAGTGGGATAGGATTGCAGCCCGAGAGCACAACCCTGTCCCCACTTACTGGGAGTAAGCCCCACTGACTACAATGAGATTTACTTCTGAGTAGACATGCATAGGCTTGGGCTCAAAGCAACAGACCCCACAGGAACTGAGGAAAGCTCTGGTGGGTGGGTGAGTGGGCCGGCAGGCAGGCAGCCGCCCCCCCCAAACAACTTGAAGTTAACCCTTTGCCCTGCGCCAAGATCAGAGGCATCACCTCTGCCTAAAAGGGACCTGATCCCAGGCTGATGAGGAGGAGGAGAGTCTTCACAGGCAAGGGCAGGTTCCCATTTGTCCTGCCCCAGGAATATTGCACAGATCCCCCCCCCCCCCGGTCATTGCAAGCCTTACCTGAGCTGACTTGCCCTAACTGCTGAACTTTAATGGCTATCAAAGGAAGCAAATAAAAGGGGAGGGGTGGAGGGCTTGGATCCTCCGTGCACAGCTGATCCCAGTCCAGAGAGAGAAACGCACAGGATTCCTCCAGGTCCGTATGATCTCCCCGGCTCCAGCTAGGATGCTGGCTCGGCTTTCTGCAGCTCAGGAAGGCGGCGCTGATTGGCTGCTGCCGCCGCCTGGCCGCTTGATCCTCTGTTTTCTTCCTCCTCCTCGCCTCCCCCCCCCCCGTCCCTGATTCCAGTGCCGCGCACATACTACAGGGTAGTTGCAACTCAGGGGTGTCCCCGCACCGCGCCCTTTGCCTTCGCCACCCCAAGTCAAGCCCTGGCCAGCAAAGGCTTACTCAGCAAGCATCCTTCAGGACTGGAGCTCTGGGAAGGGGGAGAGGAGGAGACGACAAAACAGTCTTTAGGAGAGTTGGAGCCCAAGCCTATGCATCTCTACTCAGAAGTAGGTCCCATTACAGTCAATGGGGCTTACTCCCAGGTAAGTGTGGACAGGATTGCAGCCTTAGAGCCCCATCCTAGGCATTTCTACTCAGAAGCAGGGCCTAGGGGATAAAGGGAGTAATTTGTACCCAGGCCCAGGGTCAGAAAGGGGGCCCAGGAGCCAAAGTAGGGCCCCCAGAAATTTCCTGGGTTCTATGAGACATTTTCCTATCTACTCAGACTTTGTGTCTGCATGGGATGCTGGGGATACTTACTACCTTTGGCTGAAGCTACTGGCAAGCTGTATATGGGGGGGCTGAGGAATGTATACGTGAGACTCCTTAACACTGTGTCAAATCTGGGATGAAACTGGCCTGCTACAGTAGCTCTTTGGCATGTAGATCCACTTGCCATGAAGGAATGTAGAGAAGCTCAGCAATACAGCTGCAGAAGCACGTTTTGGTACTCACAGCACACTTTCCAGTCTAGTGGGAGCCTAAATACCATGATGCTAATTTCCTGCAAGGCTTTGCTATATTTAAAAGATTTTGGAGAGACTTAGGAGTGTGTTTTGTTTTCCATATTACTGTATTTAGCTGCCAATGCCACAGGGGTGGGTAGACCCCTGGAAGGTCTTTCCAGCTGCTCCACCTTCCCCTACCCTGTTTGCCCCTCCCTGTCCTTATTCTGCTTGCCTGTCACCACCCTCACCCACTCCATTGCAAAGGGGTCCAAAAGGAACTTCCTACTCCCTGATAACATTCCTCTCAGAGGTCCTGCTCAGAAGTCCCATTAGAGCAGTGGGTCTCAAACTTTTAGCACTGTGACCCACTTTTTAGAATGAGAATCTGTCAGGACCCATAGAAGTGATGTCATGACAAGAAGTGACATCATCAGGCAGGAAAATTTTGAACAATCCTAGGCTGCAATTCTACCCACACTTACCTTGGAGTAAGCCTCGCTGAAAGCATATACATAATAGCCTGTTAAAAGTACAGATCTGCAACATTTCCCCAAATGCAGTCACATACCACGGTAGCATCATGTCCAGTATATTAAATATAAAATAATGAAATGAATGGGGACCGACCTGAAAGTGACTCATGACCCACCTAGTGGGTCCCAACCCACAGTTTGAGGAACATTGCACTGAAGTCAATCGGATTTACTCTCAGTTAAATATGGATAGGATTGCAGCCTGAGGGCCCAATCCTATCCACTTTTCCAGTGCCAGTGCAGCCATGGGGCATGCACTGCATCCTGTGCTGGGGAGGCAGTCACAGCGGCCTCCTCCAGGTATGCATTGTGGCTGCACTGGAGCTGGAGAGTTGGATAGAATTGGGCCCTTAGATATCCTAGGCATATCTACTTAAAAGTAAGTCCCATCATAGTCAATGGGGCTTACTCCCAGGTAAGTATGGATAGGACTACAGCCTTAGTCCATCAATTTGGGGGTGGTGTTTGGTGGTGTGGGAGGAAGGTGGCAGTTGTTGTCCCCCCATACCCTTCATGTTGGCATGTTTGGAGTGAAACATTTGGCTGCCAGCTCAGAGTTACCTGCATAAGATGGGATGGGGGCAAGCAGCTTCATTCCCATCAATTCTGAAGGCTTCAGAATATGTTTCCTTCAGGTATGTATTCCTTCAGATATGTTTCCTTCAGGTAAGCTCTAGGTCAGGGGTGGCCAAATTTGCTTAAGCCGTTTCTGCCCAATGTTGCATATATGCAACAGGGATCAAATGCATACACCTGTGAGCTGGGCAAAAATGGTTTAATGCTTGAGAACTTGCAGATAGTTCTGTGAACCGATTCCACGGAGCACTGTTCACACATGCACATACATTTTTGGATCCTTGGACATCTAATGACTCTGGCTGAATGTGTGAACCTACTCCATTGTAAAACGCTGAGTGAGAAGATATGAAATCTCCGTCTGTGACATGATGGATTATGTCTACGATTACCCTCTCACAGTAATCACTTGGCAGTTATCAGCTGACAAACATGTGCATGTACACTAGCCCAGTGTTTCTCAAACTGTGGGTGGGACCCACTAAGTGGGTTGCGAGTCAATTTCAGGTAGATCCCCATTCATTTCAATATTTTATTTTTAATATATTAGACGATGCTACCCTTGTAGGTGACTGCATCTGGGGAACAGTCACAGATCTGTATGTTCTAACGGGCTATTATGAAGATGCTTTAACAATGATGGTCAATGGGACTTACTCCTGGGTAAGTGTGGATAGGATTGTAGCCTAGGATTGTTAAAAATGTTCCCGCTCGATGATGTCACTTCTGGTCATGACATCACTTCCGGTGGGTCCTGATGGATTCTCATTCTAAAACGTAGGTCCTGGTGCTAAATGTGTGAGAACCACTACACTAGCCCTTAAAAAGTACTGTGTTCAAGGGATATGAAACAGCCATCTGTAATGTTTGGTCTAGGATACCCAAGAGCCTTTCCTATAACCTACATACACTTTGCAAAAAGCAGACATCCTCTGACTCTTGGAAATTCAAAAGATGTCCCCTGGAGAGTCAAGTTTTGCTGCCGGTGTTGCTATTTCAGAATCAGAAAAATTTGTGAGAAAAAAAAAAATCAAGTCATTCTTCATTTTTTCACATTTGTTTATAGCCATTGTTTTCCAGTCCTGCTGCTTTTGAGGGATGGGGGAGACAGGAGAGAGCATCCTCATTGTTCAGGTAACTGGACTGACGCTGCTTGCATCGCCATGCCACACTGGCAGTTTCACTGTCCATCACCACTGGGTGGCAAGAATTTTGTCCTAGTCCAGCTCTACTCCTGCATAATAACCATAGATCCGTTAAGGCAGGATGGATACTCTAAAGCAGGGGTGTCCAAACTTTTGGGCAGGAGGGCCATGTCACCTCTCTGACACTGTGTTGGGGCCCAGGGAAAAGATAACTAATTTACATTTAAAATTTGAATAAATGTGCATAAATGAATATATTAGAGATGGGACTTATAAGAAAATGAATGAAGATTCATTCATATAAAAGACCTTGCACAAAGGCCAGCCTTTCCTTTGCTGCTGCTTCTCAGATGTGAAACAGCAAGCAGTGGAGGGAGCCCTTGACCCACAGTTCATGCGAGAGGTCAAACAGTCGACCCTCCCACTCAGAGTAGTTGCATCGGGCCAGTGTAGGCTCCAGCATGTCTCCAGAGGGCCGAAGGCTCAGTGAAGACTGGGGGCTCCCCGCAGACTGGATTGGGGAACCCCAAGGGCCGCGAGTGACCCAAGGGCTGGAGTTTGGGCACCCCTGCTCTAAAGCAACATTTCTCAACCAGTGGTACGCACGTGGTGCCCAGTGGTATGTTCCCCAAACCCCAGACACCCAAGTCCCGGAAGCAAGACTGGGACGTAATGCACCAAACAACTGCAGGAGGTTCAGCTTGGTGGACAATGCTTCAGCATGCTATTTTTGCACACTTGAAAGGCCTTCGCGCCTGCCCTGAGTCTTTTAATAGTGTTTGGTGCATTGCATCCTGGTCTTGCAGGCCTCCCAACCCAGAAGTAACTGGGGATGACATCACTACCAGTTACTTCTGATGGTACATGCAAAGGGCTGACATACACAAAGTGATATGTGTCCGTGGTATTTTGAGAAACACTGCTCTAAAGCAGCCATTCTCAACGGGAGCCACATGACCCAAAAGTGTGCCCTGGCACACTTGAAGAGGGCCACAGATTGGAAACCAAAAACAAGAAATGATTTTATGTTTATCTGTTCATGTTGTATCCTTACAGGCCTTACAAAGCAAAGGCCTTACAGGCCTTACAAAGCAGGCCTTTGGAACTGCAACAGAAGGCATCTATCTCCGGACCAGATCAGACGGAAAGCTCTTCAACCTCTCCAGACTGAGAGCAAAATCCAAAGTCCAGCTGAAATGTCTGCGTGACTTCCTCTTTGCCGACGATGCAGCTGTCACTACCCACTCTGCCAAAGATCTCCAGCAGCTCATGGATCGTTTTAGCAAGGCCTGCCAAGATTTTGGACTGACAATCAGCCTGAAGAAAACACAGGTCATGGTTCAGGATGTGGACTCACCTCCCTGCATTACAATCTCTGCGCATGAACTGGAGGTTGTCCATGACTTTGTGTACCTTGGCTCAACGATCTCCGACACTCATTCTCTCGATACCGAGCTAAACAAGCACATCGGTAAAGCAGCTACCACGTTTTCCAGACTCACAAAGAGAGTCTGGTCCAACAAGAAGCTGACGGAACATACCAAGATCCAGGTCTACAGAGCTTGTGTCCTGAGTACACTTCTGTACTGCAGCGAGTCATGGACTCTTCGCTCACAACAGGAGAGGAAACTGAGCGCTTTCCACATGCGCTGCCTCCGACGCATCCTCGGCATCACCTGGCAGGACAAAGTTCCAAACAACACAGTCCTGGAACGTGCTGGAATCCCTAGCATGTATTCACTGCTGAAACAGAGACGCCTGCGTTGGCTCGGTCATGTCGTGAGAATGGATGATGGCCGGATCCCAAAGGATCTCCTCTATGGAGAACTCGTGCAAGGAAAGCGCCCTACAGGTAGACCACAGCTGCGATACAAGGACATCTGCAAGAGGGATCTGAAGGCCTTAGGGATGGACCTCAACAAGTGGGAAACCCTGGCCTCTGAGCGGCCCGCTTGGAGGCAGGCTGTGCAGCATGGCCTTTCCCAGTTTGAAGAGACACTTTGCCAACAGTCTGAGGCTAAGAGGCAAAGAAGGAAGGCCCATAGCCAGGGAGACAGAGCAGGGACAGACTGCACTTGCTCCCGGTGTGGAAGGGATTGTCACTCCCGGATTGGCCTTTTCAGCCACACTAGACGCTGTGCCAGAACCACCTTTCAGAGCGCGATACCATAGTCTTTCGAGACTGAAGGTTGCCAATACAATGTATCCTTACAGAGTTGGTCTGCTGCTGCCTGACTCTGTAATTACTGCACTCACTGTTATTTCTGTAGAATGGCATGTTTTCTAATTTTATTGGTGAATTTATTTTGTTTTTGTTTTCAACAATATTTTATTAAGCCGTCATGAATAGCAAAATCTTACTACAGTAGTAGCCCAATCCTATCAAATAACTTTTTCCAATGCAGCTGCGCCACCAGCATGTGCGCTATATCTGGGGGGTGAGGAGTCCTGGAGGTCTCCTCTGGGTAAGAAAACTTTTCTTCCTTTGCCCTGGGATAAGCTTCAGCCACCTGCATAGATCTACTCAGGCCTGTGCTGGCAAGTCCAAGTGGACCTGGGAAGGCAAATCGAGACTGGGGAGTGGGGTAAGGCTGCTGCCAATACTGTCCCCTTCCCAGCTTTGATCCACCTACCCCCCCCCCTCTCCCACCTGGTATTGGAGGACACAAATTGACCATGGTACACTGCTACAGTCACTTGCCTCATGTAGTGGCAGCCCAGCTGCACAAAACACGCATTTGCATTATGCTGCTGGAACACTAATATATTTGTTCAGGCAGAATAAGGCCCTCATGAGATTGTCATTGAGCCAAGACTTACCTGTATTCCATCAAAAGCCCACCTGGACTGATGCAGATGGTGTATATGCAACCATTCAAAGGGAAATGACTAACTTCTTCAGTCTTTATGTTCTCTGTGATTTTGTACCCAGTTGTTGGGAAACGGATGTGTGTAGTAGGCAAGGAAGTATTGTTGTAGTATATAGGAGAGCTGGAAGCACTTCTCTTCATGTGTCTACAGACCCAACTCCAGGTGGAATCAAACAGTTGTCAGGGCTGACAGGTTTGCTTTTAACCACATAAATGGCAGCCAAATTGAGAGACCCCACTGGATTGGATCTGTGGCAGGGGGCTTTATAATGGTTTCAACGCTGATCTGGAAAACCAATAGGAGTTCTTTTTTTCCTTGTTAAATAGCACATATGGGAGGATTCAAATAGGAAGCATGGTGGGAAGGTAGAATTAAAGCTCCCTGCCATAGATGCAATTCAGTGGGGAAGGGTGGGAACACATTGAACTGGCTGCTATTTACTCGGTTGAAAAACGTACTATTTTAGTGCTACTAATTGGCTTAACACCATGTTTAGTTTAGCCCTAAGAATAAGGGCACAGATGTTACCCTGCACATGCCTGATCTCTTCTGATCTCGGAAGCTAAGCAGGGTCAGGCCTGGTTAGTACTTGGATGGGAGACCGCCTGGGAATACCGGGTGCTGTAGGCTTATACCATAGTCTTTCGAGACTGAAGATTGCCAACCAAGGGCTTGGGTTTGGAGAGGGAGCTATTCATTAAAAATCTCTATATGCTGCCTCTTCCACAGCAAGACAGCATCAAGGCAGCTCACAGCTGTTTAAAAACAAACAACCCAATACAAATCATTAAAGAAAAATAACCAAAGCAAGCAACAAAACAAATGGCAGCGAGCAAGCAAAAGAACAAGTGAAAACACAGGAACTCTCAGCATCCTTACAAGATCATTTTATGGACACAGTGCTACACACATGGGCTGCCGCTTTCTCATATTTGATGCCACAGCAGCCAAGACCAAAGAAATATAAGCCACAGGAACAGATAGAAAGCTTTGTATATAAAGCTTTGTAGAATGGGTTGCAGGCCCAAAGCAGAAGTTCCTCAGCCCCTTTTTTCTGTTGAAAGGGACTGCCTCCTTTTCAAAAATGCCTCAGACCTACAGAGATTAATGGATTTCCATGTAATTGGTTTCACAGCTGTCCTGGGCAGTGTTTCTCAAACTGTGGGTCAGGACCCACTAGGTGGGACACGAACCAATTTCAGGTGGGTCCCCATTCATTTCAATATTTTATTTTTAATATATTAGACTTGATGCTATCATGGTATGTGAGATGCTACCATGGTATATGACTGTAGTTGGGGAAATGTTACAGACCTGTAGTTTTAACAAGCTGCTATGTACCGTATTTTTCGCTCCATAAGACGCACCTGACCATAAGACGCACCTAGTTTTTAGAGGAGGAAAACTTACTTTTAAAGTAAGCCTGTCCTCCCCCTGTGGCGCCTGTGCAAATGAGGACCTTGCCTCCGGTGCGGACCTTGCCCCCAGTATTCGCACCATAAGACGCACACACTTTTACCCCACTTTTTGGGGGGGGGGAAAGTGTGTCTTATGGAGCGAAAAATACGGTAGATTCTTTTAACAATGATAGTCAATGGGACTTACTCCTGGGTAAGTGTGGGTAGGATTGCAGCCTAGGATTGTAAAAAATTTTCCTGCTTGATGATGTCACTTCCAGTCATGACATCACTTCTATGGGTCCTGACAGATTCGCATTCTAAAAAGCGGGTCCTGGTGCTAAATGTGTGAGAACCACTGCTCTAGGGAACACAGCCCTGCTCTGTCCCCTTCTTAGAAAAACATTGATATTGCGACCCTATACCAGGCCAGGCCTGTAGACAGGTAAGTCTCAAATTCGCGCCTCTTTACACAGAGCTGTGGGAGAGTTATCATTTGACTGATCCAGGTTTTGAGTTGAGAGTAAACAAGTGCCAGACTCAGATTAGCTGGCTAGCCCTGGCACCTCTTCAGAAGCATAATTAACATATAAGTGGCAACACTAGCACAGATGCTCTTGGCAGCTCCGCATCTTTTTCCTAGCCAGAAAGACAAGAGTGTAAGCCTGCCCGGATCCAAACAAAATAGCCTGAAGTTATAGAAAGCCCTTGCTAAAGAAGCGCGTGGGACGGAGGCAGGGGGGAGAGACTGACAGAAAAGCTGGCACTGTTGAAAAGTCTGCAGCAGGTCAAGAGATGTAGCAAGAGGACCTCCTGCATTTGAGGAAGAGAGCCAAACCCAGATCCTGCACTGATTTAGTCACAGCAAGGGGATGCAGTCTGATGCTGGCAAAGCTTCTTGAGAATATCCATTTAAAAATATCTGTGCAAGGGAGGGAGGATGGCATGCTTAATCCCATGAGGGAGTCAGGAGTTTGCGATTTGAGAAAGCTCAGCACTCCAAAGGAAGCAAAGCAAACAACTTCCATGTGCTCTTTGCAGTCTTTTGGCTTGCTATGGCAAAATATATAAATCAAGGAACATACATTTACACCCCACTGTCATTGGAAGCTTGCTTCTGAGCAAGTCTAACAGTTGCACTTTCCCAGACTGCAAAGTGTTTCCCCTTGCACTAGCAGGATTCACTCCCTTGTTGCTTTCCTTCCCTCCCATGTATATGTATGGAGGTAGGACATAGACTGGAGAAAGACCATTCCTCATCATTTTCAGCCATTTCCTATACCGCCCCCCATAAGAACAGCCCCACTGGATCAGGCCATAGGCCCATCTAGTCCAGCTTCCTTTATCTCACAGCAGGCCCACGAAATGCCCCAGGGAGCACACCAGATAACAAGAGACCTGCATCCTGGTGCCCTCCCTTGCATCTGGCGTTCTGACATAGCCCATTTTAAAATCAGGAGGTTGTACATACACATCATGGCTTGTAACCCATAATGGATTTTTCCTCCAGAAACTTGTCCAATCCCCTTTTAAAGGCCAGGTCAGATGCCATCACCACATCCTGTGACAAGGAGTTCCACAGACCAACCACACGCTGAGTAAAGAAATATTTTCTTTTGTCTTTTCTAACTCTCTCAACACTCAATTTTAGTGGATGTCCCCTGGTTCTGGTGTTATGTGAGAGTGTAAAGAGCATCCCTCTATCCACTTTATCCTTCCCATGCATAATTTTGTATGTCTTAATCATGTCCCCCCTCAGGCGTCTCTTTTCTAGGCCGAAGAGACCCAAACACCATAGCCTTTCCTCATAAGGAAGGTGCCCCAGCCCAGTAATCATCTTAGTCGCTCTCTTTTGCACCTTTTCCATTTCCACTATGTCCTTTTTGAGATGTGGCGACCAGAACTGGACGCAATACTCCAGGTGTGGCCTTACCATTGATTTGTACAACGGTATTATAATATTAGCCGTTTTGTTCTCAATACCTTTTCTAATGATCCCAAGCATAGAACTGGCCTTCTTCACTGCCGCCGCACATTGGGTCGACACTGTCATGGACTTGTCCACCACCACCCCAAGATCTCTCTCCCGATCTGTCACAGACAGCTCAGAACCCATCAGCCTATATGTGAAGTTTTGATTTTTTGCCCCAGTGTGCATGACTTTACACTTACTGACATTGAAGCGCATCTGCCATTTTGCTGCCCATTCTGTCAGTCTGGAGAGATCTTTCTGGAGCTCCTCACAATCACGTCTGGTCTTCACCACTCGGAAAAGTTTGGTGTCGTCTGCAAACTTAGCCACCTCACTGCTCAATTCTGTCTCCAGGTCATTTATGAAGAGGTTGAAAAGCACTGGTGCCAGGACAGATCCTTGGGGCACACAGCTCACCGATATCACACTACACTATCGCCACGCCGATATCGCACTATATCCTCAAGAATCTTCTGTGATTCCAATACAAAATGCATTCAGCAACACTTGCTATGTGGGTGGGTAGTTATAAAAGTGTGGTGAGGTAAGTAAGTAAGTAAGTAAGTAAGACTCATCTTAGCCACACCTTAGGTCTGGTGACATAATTTAAAAACGACACTACTTTTTTTTAAAGGTATGCTAGAATCTTTTAATATGTTATACAAACAGCCCAATCCTATCCTTTTCCCTGGCATAGCATGCAGCAATGTCAAAATAGGCTGTGTTGCATGCTATAGAGCAG
The DNA here is from genome assembly GCF_035046505.1 of Tiliqua scincoides. Lineage (NCBI taxonomy): Eukaryota > Metazoa > Chordata > Lepidosauria > Squamata > Scincidae > Tiliqua > Tiliqua scincoides. Next base: position 91,847,983 of record NC_089824.1, on the reverse strand, counting down.
TGTTTCTCAAACTGTGGGTCAGGACCCACTAGGTGGGTTGCAAGCCAATTTCAGGTGGGTCCCCATTCATTTAAATATATTTATTTTTAATATGCATACTTGATGCTACCATGGTATGTGACTGCATTTGGGGAAATGTTACAGACCTGTACTATGAATAAGCTACTCTGTATACGCTTTTAACAATGACAGTAAATGGGACTTACTCCTGGACAAGTGCGGGTAGGATTGCAGCCTAGGATTGTTAAAATTTCCCTGCTTGATCATGTCACTTCTGGTCATGACATCACTTCCAGTGTGTCCTGATAGTTTCTCATTCTAAGAAAGTGGGTCCTGGTGCTAAAAGTGAGAACCACTGCTATAGAGGGCAGGGGCAGCCTGAAAGCTTGAGAGGGGAAGCTTCCTCTTACCCCACTGTGAGCCCTTTGATCACCTATGGATCTCCTTGGGCCTGCACCAGCTCTTTAGTTGGCGCAGGTCCAAGGAGACATAGGGAGCGTGATGGCTCACTGCTCACACCAGGTGCCACCTGCTCCCACTTGCAACAAACCTTGGCCCTCTCCCTATTCTGTCCACCCCCACCTTATTCAATCCACCCGCTGAATGACCAATGGCTGGTGGCGCTTCTCTTTGCCATTGCCATGTGTGGGGTCCTCCCCACTGTCTGTTGTGGTGGCCCAGAAGTCTGCAGCACTTCTGGAAGGCATTTTACGACACTGTGAAGCATCACCTGAGGCTGAAATACGAGTTCCGGTAGTGGCACAGCTGAATAGGATTGGGCCATTAGTAGTTCAAAATGTACCTCAGCAGCTACACCACATGAAACAATTATGCTGTGCTCTAGATCATACCCTAGTGCGCCGATGACTCTCTTATATTTAGTGGGAAGAGAGTAACTGTCACTCCAGAATAGCATCTTCTGTCGTGGGATGTTTGCTCGCATTTTTTCTTTAGGTTATGAGCCCTCTGGAACAGGGAATTGTATTTTCATTTAGAGCCCAATGCTAAGCTTGGTTGCGCCGGCTTATCGCTGGCACGCACTGTCGCAAACAGTGCCATAAGGCACGTTTGTGAGCCCTAGTGCTGGGCAAGTGTAGGTGCTGGGCTAACTCCGGGCAGGCCCCCAAGCTCTGCTGCTCAGTAGTCACACTGACTTTCAAGTAAGTGGAGGCATGGAGGGAGGTGAAGAGGAGGCATTCCGGGGAGGGGGGAGGGGGGCAGGGACAGGGCGGGGAGGAGGCATTCCAGAGTGGCGGGGGAGGGCAGGGAGGAAGCGTGCCAAGGGGAGGGAGGGAGGGAGGAAGACAGGACAGGTGGAGCAAAGTTCCACCAGATCCAAAGCCCCCATGTTGGGCTCACCGCCCAATACAAAGGCACTTGATTCACCGTCGACCTTTTGGAACTACTCCGTTTAGCTGGGAGAAGGGGATGAACGTCCCCTTCTCCCGAGGAGCTGCCAGTGGCTGCCTGGGGCATGCAGGATGTGGTGGCAGCCATTTTCTGTACTGCTGCAGCCCCGCACCCTGGGCAGCTCAGGATTGGGCTGTATGTCTGCTATAGAAACCATTTGGTAAACATTTCTGCTGAAAAAAGCATACTATAGTTTAATTACCATCATCATCATCTGCACACTTGAAGTCTAAACTTATAGAGACTAGATTACTGTAACACACTTTACATGAGGCTGCCCTTGAAGATGACCCAGAAATGGCAGTGGGTGCAAAATGCAGAGTCTATCACACCTGTTCTTACCAACTGCACTGGCTGCTGATTTGTTTTAGGACCCAATTAAAAGGTGCTGCTTGTTATCTTCACAGCCTGGGGCTATGATACCTGAAGAACTGCCTTCATCCATATCAGCCTATCCAGGTCATCATGGGCCCTGCTCTCTGGTCAATCTCTCACTCATGTTTTGTCTAGCCCAGGGGTGCCCAAACCCCAGCCCTGGGGCCACATGTGGCCCTTGAGGCCTCTCAGTGCGGCCCTCAGGGAGCCCCCAGTCTCCAATGAGCCTCTGGCCCTCTGGAGATTTGTTGGAGCTCACACTGGCCCGACGCAAAGGCTCTCAGCGTGAGGGCGACTGTTTGACCTCTCGCAATAGCTGTGGGATGAGGGCTCCCTCCACTGCTTGTTGTTTCACGTCTGTGATGCAGTAGCGGCAGCAAAGGAAAGGCCAGCCTTGCTTTGTGCAAGGCCTTTTATAGGCCTTGAGCTATTGCAAGACCTTCATTCATTCATATAAGTTCATCTTTAATATATTCATTTATGTACTTATGTAAATGTATGCAAATTTTAAATGTAAATTAATTCTTCTTTCCCCAGCCCCCGACACAGTGTGAGAGAGAAGATGTGGTCCTCCTGCCAAAAACTTTGGACACCCCTGGTCTAGCATGAACCACAGACAGGGCCTTGTCAGTGCTGGTGCCATGCCTACAGGATGTCTTGCCTAAAGTGGTTCATCTGGGCACATATTGATGACCTTCAAGTGCACCCTTCAGGTGCACATTTAGTTTAGTCCAATGTATTATTTTAGCTGCTGATGTTTTTAGCTAACTGGACAATGAATTTCATACTGCTGAGTACAGCTGTTTTGTTTTGTTTATATTATTTTTATGTTCTTCAGTGAACCACTTTGGGCAGACTTTATTCTGGAAAAGCAGTCCATTGGTGTATTTAATAAAATAATTGAGAGAGACTCAGAAGAGAGGGCCTCCACTCCAAGAATGGCAAAGGCCTCCCAAAAATGAAACAGACACTACAATTTCCATGAACAGTTATAGGAAAATAGGGAAAGTAATATTGCAGAAAAGTAAGGAATAAGTGGGAGCACATGCGGTTCCTCTTTCTGCAACCAACAATTTTGTAGCATTCACTCTAAGGTTACCTCCAGACAATCCCTCCACTTTTCTTAAGAGCAAAAATATTTTCTTGCTTGCCGTGAAAGCTTTTGGTACCCATGTGCAATCCAGATACTTACTAGGGAACCAAAGACTTTACCGCTAAGCTTTTCCCAGTGGATTTCAATGGGGAAAAGATAAAATGTATCATAACATCAGGACATTTTGTAAGCAACTCAAATCAACAGACACTTCTTGTTCACCAACTAGTACAGCAGGGTACCATGTCGGGAGGAGGGGGGGGGGAGGAATGGTTGATGATGATGCTGAACACCAGGAGTTCTTTCCATGACATTGTGGAAGCATGTCACATTTTGGCAGTGTTTACAATGGAGATAGCTTATTTCACCTATAGAAATTGCCAAGATAAAAATTACCTTCTTTAGAATGAGCCAGTCTGTCAAGAGGCATCCCTAGAGAAATTTGAGCACAGCGCATACAATATATTATATATGTAGCTTCATATAAATAATCCAGTACACCCTTATTTCTTATTCAGTAGGCTCTTATATCTTATTCTCAATAGATGGAGCAACACTTCCTCAAACTTCAAAAGTTTTTTTTTTTAAGGAACAAAGGGGGAGGAACCACTCCTCCCCTAGGATTTTTGACTCCATAGTCAAAAGTTTTAAAATTCAAGTTGAGATAGAAATGCTTTAGTTCTACAGTACACTTGCTTTTATTCCGTGATATTTAAAAATAAGGGTAGGAGTGTGTGGAACCCCCTCTTCTTTTTTTTTAAGCTCTGATGTACTTTTGTTTAATTGGAGAATAGTACAGTCAATGTATTGGTACTGAATAACATCTTTCTGCACTTTGTAGACAATTGATCTAATACCTGAATTGGTAATCAAATGGTCTTTGTCAAAGTTTTTGTAGCAGTGACTATATGGTGATTTTTTATTATATTCATGTATTCAGCTTCTTTCCTTTCTTCTTTCATGTTTATTTAAAAAAGTTTGTATGGTTGGTTGGCAACCTTCAGTCTCGAAAGACTATGGTATATAAGCCTACAGCACCCAGTATTCCCATGCAGTCTCCCATCCAAGTACTAAACAGGCCTGTCCTGCTTAGCTTCCAAGATCAGGCATCTGCAGGGTCACAGTTGCTGCTTAATCAGAGCCTGTTTAAATAAAGTTTATGTCGGTGAATACTGTGTACAAACTAAATTTATCAATTGACTAGCATCCTAATCTTATCTAGGGCTTACGCGGACTGATCTTGCAATCTGAGAGCACGTCCCAGAATGATAAAGCAAAAGTTGCTCTGCTGTTCTGCAGGACACAGCCACCAGGGCAAATGGCAACAGCAGTGTGCAACAGCAGCTGGCTGAATCTCCTCCATCCTGTGCATCCTCCATCCTACCAGGAAGACGGGGGGGGGGAATGGGGGAGGATGATGGTTGGTTGGGGCAGTGAGTGGGCCGAGCCAGGGGCAGTTCAATGATGGAACTAGGTGGACCTCGATGGCAGTGGAACACACTTAGATCCTTTTCTCAGCCCGATACACCCTCTGGCTTTCCTCAGTCCTATAGCCAGCGTCATTCCAAGGAGACCCGCTGGAGGCCAGGCAGCCCATGGGATGGTAAGTAAAGCAAATTTTCACTTACTGCTCCCAGGTTGTTGGCTCACCCTCCCCCCCCAACACAGAATACTGTGCATGCTCCATCTGCAACACTGTGTGCTATGGACTAGCAGGGGATAGGGCCGGGCTGTAAGTTTGTTTTTGTCAACTAATCATGCAATTTCAACTAGTGTTCAATTATTAATAGATGAAGTTGGCCTAAATTAGCTTTTCAGCAAAGCCATTAGTGGAAAAGGAGGATTTTTACTGCAAAAACCAAGGATTTTTTTTTAAAGGAGACAAATTCCTTTGATTCAGTGAGGGAGATCCACATGCAGAAGCAGATTTCCACGTAAACAGCTGAAGAAAATTGTGGGTGAATACTCACATGAGCCATACGGAAGTGGCAGGATGTGTATTTTTGTGCAGGTAATGGGCAGGCTTGTGAGGGGGTCATTAGTTGCAGGGCATGTTTCCTTCACGTGACTAGAAATGGACTGAACTCAGATGACCTATTTTCCTATTAAGTCAATTCAGCTGGCATCCAAGAACCAAACACAAAACATTTGTTAACATTTGCAGAGGACCGGAGAAATTGGCTTGGCGCATCTGTGATGCCTAAATGGCAGCGTTGAGTTCAATGAGTTCCAGATTCTAGAGTTTTTGCTCACTGTCAACTACACCAATTGAGAGGCATATTTTAATTTGTGTCACAGCATCCTTAAACAGGCTTAAATGGCTTCAATCCCAAATTCATATAATCCCAGACACAGGCACATTGTGGCAATGTAAGGACATAATCACATAACATGTGGCAACCCTGGAGTTAGCTGATTAGTTGCTAGTTAAGAAAGTGTTCCAAGTAGAAATAGATCAGTCTTTTGTAACTTGAAAATATGTACCTCCAGAATGCTTCCCAATGTTAAATATTAGATGCCCGTCAGTGGGGGGAAAACCCTGTTCTATTCATGAAAAGGCTGTTTGATACCTTGTATTAGAGCGCCATATGAGAAAAGCTAGACTAAGCTAGAAGAAAGATAGCCTTTTTGCTGAAGAGTTTGTGTAAGACCTTGTGAAACTTGGGAACAAACAGATGCATGAGAATGGCTACAGCATCTGTTATTGTGCTGGGTTCAGTCTTACACAAGCTCTTGTACAAGGCATTCTACAGCACTACAACCAACATGCTTTCCGTGGTTCTTTGGATCCAACCCGCTGTACTGTATTTCACGAGTCATTAAAAATTCACTTCCCAACGATACATACATGCGCATAGTGCATTCTTCCATCGCCAAATGAGCTTAATGTTGTTGTTGAGAATCTCCATTCATGCAGAGAACAAGCATGAAACTGCAACTAGGATTTCCACTGTTTATACTGTTAAAAACCAGAGATACCCTATTTTCTGCTCAGTAGGAACATTTCAAACTTACAATTACCACTAGAAATAATTTGCTTCTTTTACGAAGAGCAGTGAAACCATGTTGATTCATTATCCACTTACTTTAGCATGCCAAACCAATGAGACCATCACCTTTAAAAACAACAATTACTGTCCGTTATGATACTATGTTTCATGTTTGTTAGTTCAATGATAGCTTTAAGCTCTATCCGCTGTCATAAACTGCACTGATATTATGCTTAAGGGTTTGACAGCTATGCTGGGTGTGTTTTTTGTTTTTTGTTTTTCCTGGCTACATGCTTCATTTCTTGGGGTCAGGCAACTTTTCATCTCCTTTTTCTCTGCTGGTAGATATATTCAATTTCCTTTTACTACTCACCAGTGGTGATGAGCAGGAAAAGTAACAGCAGAGAGTGGGAATGGAAGGGCAGAGGATTCAAAGGTTTACAGGCTCCATTACAAAAGCTAGTGAGGAAAGCAACACACACAGGGCACAGACAGTGGTGTTTCTTTTAAGGTTCCCCCCTTCTCTGTATCTCGTAGCAGTTGTAAAGCAGTTGTACTCAGTGAAGGGAAAAGTATAGTGGCTCTTGAGGCGTGAAGGTTCCTGATATTGCTTCAATGTAAGCTGGTGTAATGGCAGAAGAAGAGTGCATTCATGGAAGGGTCCTTCTGCGAGCAGATGGGATTCTTGAGTTGGAAAGGGCAGATACTAACAAGCAGAATGATCAGCAGAAAAATGCTCTTCCTAAAGTAGGTTCCATCACCCAGCTAATTTGCTACTATCAATAAACAAACAGAAAAGGACACATACTTTACTCGCAGGTACAGTCCTATGCATCTTTTGAGGTATCAGATGTTTGTACAACTTAGGGAACCAAGAACGCTAACTGCTATTCTCTTTGTGTGGATGTAAGGGGATGCTCTTCAGCAATAGCTGCTTGTCGTTCAGGGACAGAGTTCAGGAGCCTGAGTGCTCCTCCTTTGATGTTTAGGAAGAGAGAGACATATGGGAGAAGAGTGGAAAGAAGTTACATAAAGGATACACCTCCTACAGGCACCATATGTAGGCCGAGACAAAGGGTCACAGGCATCTGGACAGTATGCTGCCCTCCAGAGTCCTGCAGGCAGCATTGCAGCTATCATTCAACACTTGCAAGAGTTCAACTCTCCTGTTCATGAAAGAAGCTTCCACGAGTGCAGTGATAAATTTGGAGCCAATCCATGTAGTTAGTGTGCTGTTTGCACAGCAGCAAATGTATGCTGTAGTCTAGACAGAAGCTACACAGGAGTGTCAGTGCTGTTCACATGAGAGCTGGCCCATGGATGAAGAATCTCTGAAAAAGTGACACTGAGCACATAGAACCCAATGTGGGTCAGAGTTTTATTAGTGCCCAGTGTCTCCTCTAAATTGGGTCTAAATTGTCTTATCCTTTAAGCAATGTTGAAAATTACATTTTACAACCTTATAAGTAGGATCTTTATTTTTCGACACATTTTATAGGCCTTTATCTCAGTACAGTTTTTTTTTTTTTTGGGCTGTGACCTTTTGGCCTAAGGCAATTCGTCAGCTTCAAATTCCTTCTGCCTATTCCTTTTGCTACTGTTTGCCTTTCTGTAGGCCATTACGATCATCCCAGTCCTGTTTCTTTCTAAATCACTGTCTTTAATGGGGGAAAAGGGTGCTAAATTTGTCAGCGCAGAGAACGCAATCATAGAATATGCATCCTTCCCATAAACCACAGCTTTATTGATCTATAAAGCACACAACACACTTTAGTGCAATAGAAATAATGCCGCCATAATTAAGGGAAGAAAATGACAAAAATTGACACAGGTTTAATTCCACTGCTTTCCAAATACTTAACACAGCATTCGGACTGCAGATGCTGAACTCCCTTTTTTTATTGCTTGCTACAATCCAAACTTTCCCATTCAGCGCCTATAGACCATAAAGATATCCGTCCTGTAGATCACATAGATGGACCATCATTCTACATACAATGTTGCACAATGTGTGCCTCACCAAGCTGAACAAAACCCACCAACCATGTTTAGTAGCCCACTAGGGGCTTGTCAAACATCTTTGTTTTTTGCTGCCTGCTTCATACTGCTAAAATCAGAGGGAGGGCCACTGGGTAGAAGCTAAATACAACCAATCAGCCGTGTATGTAGGTTTATCAAGCTCCAGACTGGCCACCATAAATGGGTGGGTGTTTCGTTTCATGGATGACACCTTGTACAAGTTGATGATAAGAAGCACAAGGAGTACTTCTCCTGGCACTTGAATCCTACTCAAGTCACAGAACAAATGGCAGGATTTCACCCCCAAAGGTTACATATATAAGACAGCAACAAAAAAAAAAGGGTAATGGGAATCACAGCTGATGCACAGACCTTCAAAAATGACAGACTGTCTTTTTCAAAAAATCAACACATCATTTAAGACCATCAGGGCAATTTGGTTTCTGCAAGTAAACTCTATAACTTACACTGTAAGGCAGGAAATATTGATATACGTGTCTATTTGTAAGGGATAATTCCTATTTGAGTTTAGCTCCCACATTGGAAGGCTGCGGATCCCCATCAGCTTTTGTAGTTGGGCCTATAAAACAGTGCCTCCATGTGGGTGGTGTATACACTGGTGGCATGATTTGTCCAATAGTAGCAGTAACTGGGAAGAGTGTCACTGCCGTCAAAAAAGTAGCCACCCTTACATCACCGATATGCAAGGTCCCACATCCCACAAAGTTCTCCTTCATGGGTGCAAAGCAGATGCCCCATATGCTAACAAGGCAGTCACACTGGGGTGGGGATTTGTTAACAAGTATTAATGAATCCCAAGACAAATGCCAGTTCTGTCAAGCTGTTTTGGCTTTTTAGCCACAGTAAAGCGTCATTAATCCTTTGGCCCACTTCAGACATTTAACTGGATCAGTGCCCTTGGAGCAGAAATAAGTGTGAGCTAAGCAGCGAGGTGGCCAAGTTTGCAGATGACACCAAACTTTTCCGAGTGGTGAAGACCAGAAGAGATTGCGAATAGCTTCAGAAGGATATCTGGGAGACTGGGCAGCAAAATGGTAAATGCATTTCAATATAAGTAAGTGTAAAGTCATGCACACTGGAGCAAAGAATCAAAACTTTATATATAGGCTAAGGGGTTCTGAGCTGTCTGAGACAGATCAGGAGAGAGATCTTGGGGTCCTTGTGGACAGCTCGATGAAAGTTTCGATCCAATGTGCGGCAGCAGTGAAGAAGGCTAATTCCAAGCTTGGGATAATTAGGAAAGGCATTGAGAATGAGATAGTTAATAATGTACTGCCATTATTACCATTATTGTAATGGTAAGGCCACACCTGGAGTACTGCGTCCAGTTCTGGTTGCACATCTCAAAAAGGATATAGTGAAGATGGAAAAGGTGCCAAAGAGAGCAACCAAAATGATTACTACGAGGAAAGGCTACAGCATTTGGGTCTCTTCAGTCTAGAAAAGAGGCGCCTAAGGGGGGACATAACTGAGACATACAAAATCATGCACGGGATGAATAGAGAGATGCTCTTTTCCCTCTCACATAACAGCAGAACCAGGGGACATCCAGGAAGTTGAGTGTTTGGAGAGTTAGGACAGACAGAAGAAAACATTTCTTTTCCCAGCGTGTAATTAGTTTTAGGAACTCTTTGCCACAGGAAGTAGTGATGGCATCTTGCCTGGATGCCTTTAAGAGGGGATTGGACAAATTTCTGGAGGAAAAGTTCATTATGGGTCACAAATCATAGTAGGTATGTGCAAGTTCTTGGTTTTAGAGGTAGGCTGCCTCTGATTGCTAGATGCAGGGGAGGGTACCAGGATGCAGGTCGTCTTGTGTGCTCCCTGGGGCAACTGGTGGGCCACTGTAAGATACAGGAAGCTGGACTAGATGGGCCTTTGGCCTGATCTAGCGGGGCTCTTCTTATGGCATCCTAAGCATGATGTGATTTGGTGTTCTACATGGGTGCTGATATGCACTGTGGCCTGAATCACACTGTTTTTCTTCCTCAAAGGAGGAACAAAAGATGAGTCAGGCATCTATCTGCACCACTTGCCTTCTATTAAAGCGATGTTCAATCTTTTTCATCTCACAGTGCACTGACAAGTGCTAAAATTGCCAAGGCACACCTTAATTTTTTGTTTTTAAACAATTGACAAGGTGCATGACATTGCTGGCGGGGGGCTTACATCCCCCAACGGCCCTACAAATAAATGATCTTTCCCCAAATCCACCAGCATACCTGCAGACCGGTCATGGCATACCAATCTGCCACAGCACAGTGGTTGAAAATCACTAGGTAATAACCTAAGTGATGTACAAGAGTCCACTCCACCGTGGGAACAGAACCTTCAGCATGAGTAAGCATCTGAATCGAGCCTTAGCCAACTATTGGACCATCCACTCACCGTCTTCAAACGTGAGCCTTCACCACATGTGCGAAACTTGTCGCTCACCCAGCCAAAAGAGCCATGTATCATGCCCTGTGGGTGCGTGACAATCTCCTTGGTTTTGTTGTTCCAGGCAGACACCAGAAGCTCCTAGTGGACTGTGTCTGTTTTGCTGGGGAACAAGTCAAGCAGGCCTGGCCTTCATAGAACACAAAAATGTCATGAGCTGAGATCAGGTGCTTTGCAGGAAAGGGCTGGCTGAGGAATAGCACGAGATGATTCAAGATGGTGAGCCAAGCCAAAGTATTCTTAGAAACAGATCTGTCTTCTGTGTACACATTTTAAAAAGTGAAATTGATTTGCAGAAGCCGTTTGGTGACTTGAAAACAGAACGTTGGAAGTGGCCTTAAGTGCTTATTGATGCATCTCAACAAAAGGCTGCTTTTCAAAAGCATAAGCACATACATTGGACATTAAACACAATGTGGCTATTAGGACCAATATGGACTCATTTAGGACTCATTTAGGTGCCTAAACAAGGATTAAGAATCCTCTTAACAGTTGGCAACCTGCACTGAAAAACATTTGATAAGCTTCATGTGCCAACATTTACATTCATCTCTCAGGTAAGAGTATTTCTTTGTTTTTCTTTTTATCTTTGTCCTGTCTCTCCGCTTTGATAGCCCCTGGACACATGGAAATTAGGCAAGTAAACCATTTTTTTTCCTAGTATAATGATGAAATGGCAGGGAAAGTTTTATCTACTTCATTTCTGAGTGCAGGGTGCAGGAGCAGAAAAAAAGAGAGCAACCCTGTTGTCTGGTGAAACAGGCCAAGGGCCCTGAATATAGCAGTCCTTATACCGCTGGTCCCAGTGGTGGTCCGCGGACTGTGGTCTGTGGACTGCAAATGGTTCATGAGACCCTGAGAAATGGTCTGTGAGGTCTTAGAAAAAAGATGCCTTCAAAAATTTCCAGCGTCTCGCCAAGCGAGTACTCCCCCATGGACCACCAGAGAGAATGGAGAACCGACCGCCCACAGCCGGCACTGAAGTGTCAACAGTGGCTGTGGGTGGTCTGTTCTCTGTGCTCTCTGGTAGTCCATGGGGGAGCACTCAGGAGACACTTCCCCATGGACCACCACCAAGGGGGCAGAGACCACCTGCAAAAACAGCAACCTACAAATCTGCTCTATAAAGAATATACCTTCTCGAATTATTACAAATTTAATTGTTTTGTGTGTATGAATATACAGAGGGGTAGGGGTTTGCATGTGGTTCATTACGATTCCAAGTTCTGCTTCAGTGGTCTGTGGGATTCTAAAGGTTGGAAAACACTGCCTTATACTAAAGTGTGCAAAGACCTGGAATTTGGGGGACAATTATGGAACAATTATTTCCTTTCTGACATTTATTTTGGTTTTGTAATTTCTTTAAAATTCAATAAATATTATTTTAAAAAACACATAGAGCATCTATTGAAGCAGGAAATTGGTTTAAAAGAAGAACTGGGAAAAGGCTCGAGTGTGATGTAGAGGTGAAAACGTTGGATTTTTGACTAGGAGGCCTGGATTCAAATCCCCACTTATTCATTATCCTTACAGGGTGAACTTGTCCTAACCTACTTCACAGAGGGAAAATGAACTAACCATGGTTAAGGCTATTATTGGAAGAAGAAAATTTCTACAAGACAGACTGACTTATTTTGTAGGATCACTATGTGGTTGGCAATGTTATTTCCAGAAACTGCGACTAACGTTGGCAATATGATTATAATAACATAAAAAATAGGATGCATAAAAATCTTACGGTGTATCTCAAAGTTAATTTTAAAACACTGAAGTCAAATAGTGTGCTGCACAGATCTTTTTCTTTCTTCAGAAATCCGTCTTAGGGCGCAATCCTAACCCTTTATGTCAGTGCTTTCCAGCACTGGCATAGCATTGCCAACGGGACGTGTGCTGCATCCTGCAGTTGAGTGTCACTCACGGAGGCCTCCTCAAAGTAAGGGAATGTTTGTTCCCTGACCTCAGAGCTGCATTGCCCTTATGTCAGTGCTGGGGTTAGGATTGCACCCTTAGAGTCACATAATAGTTAAAAATTCAGTCCTCTTGTTTCAAACATAATGTTCTGGATCTTCAGGTGCAAGCCACAGGCTCTCCCCCCCCTTCTCTCAGATGGATTTCTTCTTTTTTTTTCCTCGGTTTGCTGGAGCCATCATTTACTGTATGTACACGCTTGGGGCTATACTTAGAACCAACCAGGAACACTTTGAAACTGTTGTTTATGTGAGTTTAGAAACTGTAGTTTCAGGCAACCCTGGTTAGCTCCAGCCATAGAGCTGCTCCACTGTGGCCTCTTTTCAAACATGTTCTGTAGGTATACGAAGCACAAATCTGTTTGACCAGTGAGATGAATGCCCTGCTTCCCCTTGTTTTTTGGCCTACTTTTCCTTATTTTTGGACACTTTTAACTCCTCAGAAGCTCTGTGCAGGTTCAGCAGTCTAAACACAGCTGGGATATGCTCAGGCAGCAGCCTTTGTCCTTGTTTAAAATGCCATTGTCAGCAAGCCATGTGCTTTTTCTTGATTCCAAGTCCTTCTCCCTATCTGGCATAGATAAACCTTTTCTTGATTGGGTAGCTCAACCTGTCAATCTAGGTAAAAGGGTGGGATGAAGGGGGCCAGGTTGGTGCCACTCCTACACTCAGTTAACTCTAGGACACCACCACACCTAGGTTACTTAAGTTCAAGCACTGGGATGCTTGTGTGTGTTTCTGTAGGTCTGCTGTGAAATATAATGTTGGCTCATGGAAGGCACACCCCACAGTAGGGACTTACTTTCCAGTAAGTGCAGGGAATGGAATTCCTGGGATAATGTAAGTAACCAGCAATAGGGACTATAATCCTAGTTAGATGCAGCAGGAAATTCATTTTGGGCACAATCCTAACCCACTTTCCAGCATCAACATAAGGGCAATGCAGCTTCGAAGTAAGGGAACAAACATCCCCTTACTTTGAGGAGGCCTCCATGACTCCCACCTAACTGCAGGATGCAGCATATGTCCCATTGGCACAGGTATGCCAGTGCCGGAAAACTGGTTAGGATTTGGAATTTTGTTTCATTTGCTCTTCCCTCCAAGTTCCCTCCAAATCCAATTCAAGCATTTTCCATCAGTCTGCCTTTGCTTTTGCTACCCCCCTTTTCCCATTCAGATTAATTCTTTTTCTTCTGTACTTTTAATAATTTAGATATCTTTTAAAACCTTCCTGCCCAGTCCAAGTTCACAGGTAATAGTGGGTTATCACATCTCATTGCTCTCAGATACCACTGTGATTGGGATTTTTAATAAGACTTCAGTGCCCTTCTGGGAGTGTTCCCCCCAGACAGCCCCTTTCTGCTTGGTCTCTTTAACCTGGGATAGTGGCAGTGGATAGAAACTACTAATTTCCTGGCCCATTCAGCTGCTGACCCACAGCCTAATCCTATTATTGCACAGTGCTGGCGCAAATGTGCTGGGCCGTCCTGCCAGTGCTGAATCCAGCCCAATGGCTAACAGCGCTGGTAAGTACTGCACTGAGTGATGCAGGGGCAGGGGAAGGGAGAACAGAGATGGGGAGGGGTGGTTTGGGGGAGAGAAGATGGCAGGGAGGGGGCGGTTCAGGCCCAGGAGGGGGTGGGGATGGTGGAGGAACCAGGGATGTTTCTTGCTTAATTTTTGACTGGGGGGAAAGGGGTTTCCCCTCATGCACAGTTAGCTCATTCAGATACAGCCATAACCACACAAGCACACACCTCAGTAACATGGAATTGTGTCCGAGGAAAACCATTTCCCCCTCTGCTGCTGATTTGTGCAAGGATGACTCTTTAGAACAAGCAGCATGGTCTCACTGGGTACACTGCAGAAGGCAAGCAACGTCCTGCAGTTCCATTATGTTGCTTACACCAAGGTACAATGGCTATATCAAAAGGGTATTTTTTAAATGAGTAGAGCCCTGAGTTATGTTGCCAGCCTAGAAAGGTAGGAATGGCTGTGCCAAGTCTCAACATGCCCACATTTTGTCTTCTTATGCTACAAGTGTGAGTCAAAATGTCTGAGGATCTTTGAAACTTTAAGAGCTGTAGTATCTTTTGATTGTTTGTTTTCCTTCCCCTAGGCTGAGTACGCAAACAAAAAGCTACCCTGATCATGATTTGTGACAAACAATGAAGCAGACCCATATGTTTGCGATTTCTTTCCCCCCAGCACAAATAGAGCAGAGAACTTATCCCCCCCCAACCCTGAATAATACATTGAAATTCATTTTAATTAAACATGGATGATTTTACTTACATTTCCTGTGCTCTGTGAAAGACTCAAACACAAAATGAGTAGCAGGGAAAAAATGACACGTCCTCTCATGCCCCCACCACAAACATGGTGGATTATTTGCCCATCTGTTCATTGGTAGTGTTGAGAAACTAATTATATATGCAGATTTCTTTCTGATGAAAAACAACCATAAAAAGATCAGCTAACATTCTTTGCCTTTCCCCCACCCTCCGCAGTGCTGAGGAGAACCAGGAGAGCCACTAGTCAAATCAGATTATGGGTGGAATATCTTAATCTTAGAGCCACTAGTCAGATTATGGGTGGAACAGGTAACAGAAAAGTGAAATTCTCACCATCTAACTGTCTCACTGACCATGGATGGAAGTTGGGGAACCACAGTCAGTGTGCTTAAAAAAGAAATTATTCTTACCAGGTATCCCTACCCAATACACAAAGCAAAAATGAAATACAACTCTCACCTTTTGCAGATGAGAAAAGCATTCTGAAACCTGAGACATCCAATTCTATTTCCAGGCACAATCCAAGGTGGTCATTATGACCTATAAAATTATACATGACTTGGAACCGTCATACCTGAAAGATGATCTTTCCCACCCTCTCCATGCATGAAGCTCTGCTCTATGTCCCGCTGTCCAAGGCAAGATGGTTGCTGGGGGTATGGGACAGTGATTTTTTGATGGTGTAATAGAAATTCGCAAGATCCCTTGAGGAGATACGGTGTGGTGTCAACAGTGGCTCCTTGTTCTGGCAGGCAAGCACGGGGTTAACACCAGGGCCTTAGATTGCAGTGAGTGTGCAATCACTTGGAGGCAAAAAGACCTTCAGGGTTAAAAGTAGCAGGAAGGAAAAGGGTGTGGTTAGCAAAAGAAGGAAAGCTTGGAGGGAGGAAGGAAGGAAGGAAGGGGAGAGAAGAGAGAGCTAAATTCATGGATTAATGGACTGGCTGATGGACTACTGGATCTGCTGACTGACCAATGGACTAACTCACTAATGGACAGATGGGTGAAGGGATTTCTGAGGATTGTTGGAATGGGGACTGCTGGAGACTGGTGTGTGGCTGCCACACCCAAGACCAGCTGAGGACCAAGGTGTTGCTGTGGTGGCAGGAGAAGCTGCTGGCAGGAGAGGGGAGGAAGGAGAACCTTTGCAGGTTGAAAATGCAAGCTACCCTGGTGGTGGGGTCCAGCAGTGCTGCAGTGTAGCACTAGGGCCATTACTGGGGAACAAAGAGGAGCTGATTAGCTTAAGTGAGCATACGTTCTCTAAGCTTGGACTGGGAATCTGTCAAACCAGATGGCAGCTCCCCATTTATGGAACTCTGTCCTCTGTGAAGCCCAGCTGTCCTTTTTTGGGCAGGCAGTTGTAGTAACATGACCACTAAAGAGTCAAATCTTAGAGCTGTCTGTTATGTGCTGGAGCCAGACCACTCTTAGACCAGTGTTCCTCAACCAGTGGTATGAGTACTACCAGTAGCACTTGAGGTGGTACAGTGGCATAGCTAGGTCATTTGACACCCAGGGTCCATGAATTTTTGTCACCAACCATATGACAAAATTAATTTGTCAGCGGGTAAGGGCACCCACCAGGATGGGGGGTGAAATAGGGTTCCAGTCAGAATGGGAGCCCAGGTCTACCTGGCAGGTAGACATAGGCTCCAAGTCTGAGAGGTTATGTTACCTGCTTAGAAGAGGCAGCTCCAGAGGGCAGTTGGAATGGGAGCCCAGGTCTACCCAGCAGTCCAAGTCCAAATGGGAGCCCAGGTCTATCTGCCCAGTAAACTTTGGCCACAGAGGCCAAAGTTCAACCAGGAGCCCAGGTCTACCCGCCTGGAGTTTAGGGCTCATGCCCACCCAAACACTGAATCCAATCATGGGGTCATCGTCGTCCTCCAGATGTCATCTTGCTAATACCTTATTGGTTCCATGCTGTGACATAATAACATGTCGTTGGCTCTTTGAACGATCAGTCTCACTGGTATGTTTTGAGTTACATAAGAGTTGCATTTTTGTTTTCTGGGTTTTTGGCCATAACTTCTGATAGAGTGGAGATATTTCACTCTGGTTTGTTTCATTGCATTGTTGTAAATTGCACATCAAATGGTGTATAACTTGATGGTATTATTCCTAACAACCACAATCTTGGTCAGTTATGGTGTCAGCCCCCCCCCCTCCAAGGGCAGCACCCAGTGAAAACATTTTTGTTGGTGTACCCTTTCCTTAATTAGTGTGTTTGGACTGGAAGTTTTATTTGTTTGTTTTTGGCTTTTTTTCTTCACTGCATTTGCTTATAGGTCTGCTATTATTGCCAATATTTGAACTGGATTTTATTGCTTTGCACGGATTGCAAGCTGCCATCACAAACCTTTAAATGAGGAAGAATGACAGATTATAAATATTTTAACAAGTAGAGGGTATGAATAATAAGAGGATATGAATAATAAGAAAAAAATGTCAGCTGCAGAAGGAGCCTGAACCAGATCAGGACCCTGGGACAAAAACTAAAGAAATTCTGCAACCCCAATATGGATCAGGGGGTATTCAGCAGCTCCTAGTAAGGAAAAAAAAAATAGCCAAGCACATCAGCTCTAATTATGCTGTTGACATAGCATGTAGTTTGGTCCTAAGTGAGAGAAACACCAGAAGGAGAAATTAATTGATGTCAACTATGCAGGATACTTCATCTTCATGTTAAAGAGATCCTTTGATGTTCTAGAGCTATTTGCCAGTCATGGTCACCTGCACTTTGCTCTCAAACATGAAGGTGTTTTCACCGACTGTCATGAAAGTAGAGTCCAAAAAGCCATAAAATACCAACCAGCTTCTCTTATTGAAATACTGACCTTCTAAAATGACTCTGCTCTTGTTTCATTGCAGATTTCAGACAGATTCTATTGCATGTTTCAGTCAAATACAGTAAATATCAGATGGCTTTTTTGGACACAGGTGATTGTATCTTCCACCTTTTTTCATCTCAATCTGGGAGGCTCTTTTACAAGTACTTGGACCTAGTTCACAGGTAAAGCCTCTTTACCTTTTCTTTCTGGAACTGGCTTGTTGTTTCCTCTCTCAACTTCAGGAAGGAGCAACAAATAGCAGAGAGAACAAGGAAGGCATTAAACTGAAAAATGACATGGAAAGAAAAATAAGGCAGCCATAGTGAGCATAAGTGGGCAGCAGCAGAATCAATCTGTGAAAGACACTGCTGTCAGCATTTAGACAAGAATTTGAACTGGAAAGGAGAAGATGCAAGCTTTTGGCACCTGTCAGTCCTCTGGCCGGTGTGTGTGAAACAACTGCTTTCCAACTGTGTAGGAAGAGCTTAGCTTTTGTCCCTTCACAATCCAAATTACACTTAGAACAGAACTTTACTAATGAGAAGCTGGCTATATATATGCCAAGTGCAAATGCATGTCATGAAGCTGGTTGAAAGGCGTATCCTTTGAATGGGAATGTGGTAGAGAGAGATATGGGGTGCGTGGAGAGAAAGGAGCTTTGGCACAAGGCCCAATCACCTCAGTAGCTCTGCTGGGTTCATGTAAACATGACCGCTGAATCCCACAAGGGGAAATGCTGCTGGAGGTTATAGAGCAAGAAGATAAAGTTGTAAGGCGATGGTGCTCAACTCCTTCCCAACTCCTCTACTCCCTCCCAATCCCTTGGAGCAATTAGAACGCAGCTGACAGAGATATCCAACAGTTCGCAAACTGAAATTAATTTATAGGCAACTGTAGTTCAGTTGTCGAAATATTTCAAGGAATTTCAGCACCAGGCCATTCACAGGAACTATTTAACGGGAACCTGTAAAATTGTTTGGAGAGGAGGAAAAAGGGCCTTTGCCATGAGTAATGCCAAGCAGAACATTGAGCCAAACCATGGTACTCCACGGTTACAAGGGACATTTTTTTTCTCCTTTGACCCTTTCAGCCCTCTCTTCTGGAACTAAGCATAAGAGACAGGCAACTCCAACAAAGGGAATGCTGCTTGGAATTGCCTTAGCTGAGCTCACACATATCTGAACATTGTAACATTTGACTGAGTAGGTGAAAATTTAGGCAGTAAAAGAACTGGATGCTCATATTTGGATGTTTCACCCCTTGAATAAATAAGCCAGTTCCTAACTCCATTTCAGGAAGGGTACAAATATATTCCCTTTTACAAACCCCAGATCACTGCTGCCAGCCCCAATTCAGAATCCTTTAAGGTGAATTCAACAGTAGTGCTAAACAGACAAAAAGAGTGACCAGTCAGAATGTTCCTTCCCCACTCTTTCCCAAATATGTAAAGACACTGACAAGGCACTAAAACTGTCAAGGCACACCATCAGGTTTTTGATAATTGCCAAGGCACACCATGCTGCCAGTGGGGCCTCACACCCCCATTGCTCTATTAATAAATGACCTTCCCCCAATCCTATAGCACACCTGTGGACCATTCATAGCACACCAGTGTGCTATGGCACACTGGTTAAAAATGACTGCCTTAGTGCGTGATGGGGTAGGAAGGACAAATAGGAGAAAGGAAAAACAAACAAACCCAAACCAATGGTTTCAAGCAGAGTGTGCATTTTGCAATTACTCAAGATGCTGCAGCTCTTATCGCTGCCTGCCTAGAAATTGCTATGGCTTGCATGTGCGCAAAAGGTATCAAATCAGGTAGGGGAATACTTCTCCCTGGATGTAAAGCCTTGCCAATGCCCACTTCCAGGTTTGCTCGCTAGAACTGTGAACGTAATAGGAGAATGGGAGGCAAAGTGCTCCCAGCTATCACGCACACTTATCAGAAAGCTACTTCCCTTGCGGGTCTATTGATTGGTACAACTTGAGCATCCAAAAGAATGTTTGCTTCTCCTGCTATCTGAATAGTTATGAAACGAATTGTCCCTGGAACTGTTTTCAAACAGCTGAAAGGATAGTCAGCTCGGCTTGTTCTCAAACAGCCAGGGGGGGAAAAAGAGGTCACCTTTCAGGTTCAAGGAACAAAAATCACATACGTTGCAAAGGACTGACTGCACATAAGCCAACTAACAGCACAATCCAATATCTGTTATATTCTAAGCTCATTCCGGCAATGCCACACTGTGGACACACTGATGCCGGCATAGCAAAGGCCAAATGCCAAGCCTTCTCTCATAAGACAATATTGATACAGCCCTTTGGGGTAACATCCCCAACATCCACGGAAACACTGACATAGCCTGTTATCCACTGAGTGATGTCTTGACATCCATGTGTCATTACTGTGATATCAGCATGTCGTCTGTGAGACATCCATGTGTCATTGTCATGAGGTTGGTGTGTCACTCATGTGATATCCGTGTATCACCATGAAGTCGGTGTGTTATCAGTGCAATGTCCAAGAAGCCAATCATGGCATCCAATCACTCCGAACACTGGATGTGCCACAGAAGCACTGTCAGGGTGAACTGAGCAGAGGGTGAGGACAGGTGTCAGATCAATGAGTAGCCAATTCTGCCAGCCCCATGTGAGCTACAATGAATGAGCCACAGGCAGGCTGTGAGGTACAAAACTAGGGTGGGAAGAAGGGATTCTTCTCTGCTGACAACAAGGGTGATTCAGTCAAGGTTTTTATTAACACTACCAGTGACAGAGTGGTATCTGAAAGAGAAGCAAGCTGGGTTACTAATAATCTCTGCCCAGAATGGCTGTTGTGTCATTGCAAGTTACACAGCAGACAGCCAGGTAACAGGTGCTAATGAATGTGGCTTCATGGAATTTGTAAAGCCACAGCATCCTGAGTGGAAGTAGTAGGTCAGCAACCTCACCAAGCAGCAGTTGGGCTCACCCTGGTCACTGAAGACAGGCAGGATACAGGTGTTCCCTTGGGGTTTGCGTGATGTTCTTACCTGTGGCCCAGTTTGTGCCAGCTTCATGGTGCATCTTTCAGCAGGTGGGTTTCTATGTTGGTGGAGCTGTACTTTGTGGCAGTGTATGTGGAGATGCACTGGTGTATCTCAAAGATAGGATTGGGCCTTAAACTATCTAAAGTCAGCACATTCTATAGGAGGTAAGAGGAAATTCTGGCTGCTGCCCAAACTAGTTCAAAAGGGGGGGGAAAGGGATTATGCAAAAAGAAAGGAGCTTGGGACAGGGGAAAACTCTAACTGAAATACAAGACCCGGGGGAAAGGGGAAAGATGGATAGAAAAAGGATCTCTTAGCATCTTCTTGAACAAAGGCAGTCACCAAAGGGTGAAGAGAAGGAGGAACAGTAGTTTAACAGTACCTCCTGGGTTCTACTTGTCCTAGAAATTGGGGGCAAAAGGGATATGGCACAAGTGTAAAGGGCTCCAAAGACAGAAATGTTTGAGAATCATTGCTTTGAATCACTGGGGGCAAAGCAGGGCCAGGAAACCACAAGTGCCAGTGGCTGGCTTTGGTTCATCATCTGACCAACAGACTAATGGTTGCTTTCCATCACGAAAACACCTGCCTCTTTAAAGGCAAGAGCTTGGATAGTTTTTGGCTGTCTTTTTAATAATCAAGGTTTGGCCAATCATGTTGCCGCTATCCAGCTCATGTATTACCTTTCTCCTCCCTGATTCACAGTCATTTCAAGGCTGTGGCCACACCACCATCCCCCACACTCCATCTCAAATTTCTCATCTCTTCCTGGGAATAATCCAAAGGTGAATTACTGCTCTACTCCTTTCTCTAGAGTAGACGGCTTCCTCCCCCTTCTTTGCCTGGGTGTTGGTAACCTTCCCCACCACCTTTGGCTCTTGCTTCTTCGCTGTTCTATTAAATAAATATACTGTTAGGACCCTCTCATCTCTTGTTTTCTGAAACTGCTCTTTGAATGTTAATGATAGGTGGGATCCTGCACAGGGTGACCAGATACAATGGAGGGCAGAGTGCCTGTACCTTTAACCAGTGTATAGAAGAGGGAATTTGGGCAGGTGCAGCTTTTTAAACCCTTCCATGTTGAGCTGCACCTGCCCAAATTCCCTCTTCTATACAGTGGTTAAAGGTACAAGCACTCTGTCCTCCATTGTATCTGGTCACCCAGGACCCGCATCTATAGGGTCAAGATCCTAGTAGGTATGCATGTTGTAGTTTACATATGAATAAGTGTTCAAGAGCAAGTGTGGTGACAGCTGGCTTTGCCATGACAATACATCTGATAAGTTTTTGTTCTTCGGCAGATTAAGGGCCATTGCCAAACTGGAGTCAGCTACTGATTGTCCACTCAACAGGAGCTGCAGCCAGTCATAACTCCTGATAGGTGTGCCTGTATAATACATGGGCAGTCCCACTTTACATTTTTTGGTGTCTACATAGCAGATGCTGACTCGGATCCAACAAGGGCAGTGGTTCACAAACTGTGCACTGCAGTGCCAGAAGGTGCCACAACAAACTCAGAGGGGTATCATGAGATTTCCCGGGCGGCAAGGTATCCTAGAGGAATCTTATTGGGGGGTACAAAATTTCTTTTGCAAACAGAGTGGGGGAGGGTGGCAACAGGAGTGGGGAGGGTGGGGAGAGGGTGAAATAGGGCAGGAAGAGGGTGGTGCCAGCTAGAGAAGTCTTTGGATCCCATGTCTACTGGGCTTCCCAATGCAGAGCCCAAGTCTACCTGCCCGTATGGTGTCAACAGTTAGATACAGTAATACTGAAAACCAAACACATACCTTTCTTAAATCTTATAGAAAATCATTGTAGAAAATTAGCATCATTGTATTGACACTCACACTAGAATGAAAGTGTTTTGTGTGCAACAAAACCTACTTCTGCAGCAAGTAAACAGCCCAATCTTGAATGCCTTGGTGCCCAGGGCTGCAACAGTGCCAAAATGGCCACCACTGCATCCTGTGAGCGCTGAGGCTACTGCCTGGGTCTCCTCAGGGTAGTTTGCTCCCTTACTCTGGGTAATGCTGTGTTGCTGTCAATGAGTCTCCTCAGCTCTGCACCCACTTTTGAGTGGTTGTAGACCCGAGGAGACCCATGTTGGGTTGCCTGGCTCGGAAGGAGGGCGAGGACACGGTGGCAGAAGCTGCTGCAGTCTCTAACACCAACTGGGCCTGATCCTCCCTCCCTAAGCCCCATTCCATCCACCCACCCCCCAGAAGTCTTACCACTGGCCATTGCTGGAGAAGTGCTGGCTGGCCATCCACTTGACACTGAGGCTCAGCGCCTACTGGTACTGGCCCAGTACTGGTGCACCCTCCTCCCCTGGTGCCGTAAGCATGCCTTATGGCATGTTCACAACAGTTAGAACTGGCAGTGCACGCGTACCGCCAGCATATGGGCTTCAGGATTGGGCCTGTAGTCCCGCAGCTATGTTCCTCAGCTCTCATAAACTCCTTCATGGTAATTGGATCCACAAGTCAAAGAGTTATTGTAGCAGGTGAGTTTCCTGCCAGATTTGACACTGTGAAAAGGAGGGTCATGGATGCATTTTTCAGCATATGGCTTGTGGCAGTAGCCGCCACTGTGCACCTGTGGTTGTGCCCCCAGCATTCTACATAGGCAGCGAATCTGGCTGAAACAGGAAAATGTAAGATATCAGGGAATTTCTGGGTCCCCTCCTTTGGCTCCTGGGCCCCCTTTTGAACCATGGTCCAAATTACCTCCCCCCCCCCGTATCCCCCTCTTATGAGCTCCACCTGCTGGTCTCTTCTTTCCAGCTCTCCTGGGCACCAGCATCTTTGATTATGTGAGATCTCGAAAGAATTATGCAAGTTCTCATGCAATCCAAGACATTGGTGTCTGGGAGAGCCAGAAAGAAGAGGGCTCCATGACCATGGTAAGTTTGGGAACCACTGAGCAAGGGTGATGGATGTGCAAAAGAAGCTGACAGCTCATTCTTTTCAAGGCAGCTCATGTCTGTAATTTGGTGCTGCGGAAGAAGAATTAAAAGTGTGCAGGGCAACGCTCCGAGGTCCTTCACAGCTGCATGCAAAGCAGAAATTCAACAGCTACTTGGAGTTTTGGCATTCCTTTATCTATCAAAATGGCTTAAGCAGGGCTACTGAAAACCACTGCTACAAAGCGAACCATGCTTTTTTCCCTGCTCCCTTCCAACAATAAACATATTCTTTTCTGCTAGTGGTGGGGAAAGGGAAAAATGGAAGTACATTAGATGTTGTGCTCATTTTATCATAATAGTATTGGCTTCCCTGAGAAGTTCTTTCTTTCTTCCTTCCTTTCTTCCTTTCCTTCCTTCCTCCCTGAGGAAGAATGTCCACATTTTGCTTTAGATCAAATTCAGTGGCAACTCAAATTGCAGACTCGCCTTTCTCGTTTCTCACAGAAAAAGGGTCAGAACTGCCAAGGATGACTGCAAAAAAGGTCCTGTTTGATGCAGGGAAATGCTTGAATTTCCACAGGGGGGCACACATGCAAGCAAACCCCAGCTGTGCACCAGGAACTTTGAATCAGGACCCCTACCTATGATTACGTGTCTGAATGGGTCTGCCGAATGACATGATAATAAGCGATGTCTTAGCATCACAAGGAGAGAGTGAAGCAGATAAATTGGCACGTATACAGTGTATTTTTAGATGGGCTTAATACAAGTGGGGCATAATTATGAATATCAACCCTATGAAAAAGTGTTAATACATTTCAGACAGTTGTTCTCCAAGGCAACTTTCATACTCTCTTGCCCACCCTCTGCTTTCCCACACAGTTAATATGTATACCCAGCTGGAGCATTTACTAAGGTCCTTGTACCTCCTTTTGTTCCTTATTTTAAAGGTGACCTACAAAAAGGAGTTCTAAAAAAGAAACAAAGCTTTTTTTGAAAGCTATAGTTACTTACCTTTCCTCTATGAAAATGCCAACAGTTTATAATCTATTCTTCCTCCTTTTGCAGTTGAACAGATCTAAAGAACCTGAAATGGTTTTTACTGTGCCCATAGTTGCCAATTATGGAGCTCAGACACAGACAGTCTACCATATATGTAATGTTAAGAGTACATATGGACCTATATAGTGGTAGTGGTGAGTCTGCTGTAGAAGCACACTCATATTTTGAACAGAAAAACCCGGACAACCATCTCCTCTGGATCAAACTCAGGAGAAACCTGTTCTTGTTTTCAGTTGAATCAAGATTTGTACAGCACTGATTGGCTAGCCCTTGTGTTAATCATGATGATGCCATCCCATTTTTTAAAAGTCATTTTAGCCCAATGTTGCAACAGGGATAAAATGTGCACACCTAAGGGCTGGGCAAAAATGGGTTAAGCAGAGCTGTGCACAGACCTATTATTATTATTATTATTATTATTATTATTATTATTATTATTAACAGTATTTATATACCGCTTTTCAACTAAAGTTCACAAAGCGGTTTACAGAGAAAAATCAAATAACTACTAGCTCCCTGTTCCAATAGGGTTCACAATCTAAAAAGATGCAAAAGAACACCAGCAGCCAGCCACTAGAAAAGACACTGCTGGGATGAGGAGGGCCAGTTACTCTCCCCCTGCTAAAAAGAGGAGCACCCACTTGAAAAAGTGCCTCTTACCCAGTTAGCAGGGGTTCAGCCAGACCTTTTTTTAAAGTCTTTTAAAATATAAATTAGCCACTTCTTGGACCACTTTGTCCAAGGATTGAAAAAAAACAAAAACTAGTTAAACAAGGGTTAAAAGCATAGTATAAATAGTTGATAAGTTACAGCCCAATCCTATTCTTAGCCAGCAAATTGCATGCAGCAATGACAGCACTGACTCCCTCATATGGTATGTGCCAGCCAGGGACCACAAACAACAGAGAGATAAATAAAAGAATTGTTAACCATTTTTTTACTTACCAACTCTATTGTCCCGTGGTCGCCATGGCTCTTTGGCTTTCACAAGTCTGAGTGGACCCAAGGGTGTATGGTGAGGCTGGGTGGGGTCATTGTATATCAGCAGCACCACTGGCACCCCCTGCCCACTCCTGACACCCCCCAATACTTCCCCTTCCCACCTACTGTCTACCACCACCTCCTCTAGTGGTGGCTGGACACTCTGATGGCACACATGTGGTCATCAACCATTTATTCTGGTGGTTCCATTGTGCACATTGTCACTGAGTCTACAGTGACATCTGAGTGGGCCTTCCATTGACAAAACACTACTTCCGTCAGCAGAAGGTGCCCATAAAACATTGCTCTAAGTCTTTCAAGGTGTTTGGCAACAACAACAAAAAGCTGCTCAGTCTGCTTCAAACATGGCAGGGAGAAGGGTCATGCAAGAAAGACCAAACTCAATCTACAGGCTATTTACATATTGCTTGAGGAGGAAGATGGAAGATGCCAAATTCAACTCCACAACAGAAAAAAAAGTCACAAACACAGCAACTTCTGTTTCCAAGTATGTACCCGTAATTATTTTAATGGACAAGTTTCCAGAGGCGATGATAAGTAATTTTCAACATTCATTAGCGCATACAGACTAGATTACTCCAGGGGCCCATGTGGTACAGGGCTGGCTCTATGTGAAGCAAGCATTTCAGGTGGCATATTACAATCTCCATCTTCCAGTGCAATTTTGGAAAATGAGAAAGAAAGCAGTGTCATTTGGATATTTTCTTCAAAAAAGTAGAAGACTGTACAAGGCTGGTAATAAACAAGATCTCATTTTCAAGATAAGATCTAGCATTATGCACTGAAAGTTGAGCCACAGACCCACAATTCTGCCACTGCAGAAGACATATGCTTTAACTAGAACCCTCAAATTGTGCTTATTGGAAAACTGCAAGGATTTCAAGATGTAATCTTTAAGACGTATTTTACTTTGCTCTGTTGCAGTGTGCATCTACAGGAAATTAAAGATGATGGAAATATGGCATGAATATAATTCATTGTTGGTTGTTCAATGCCATTAACATACCATTCCAACAATAAAGTATCCAACACACGTTTTCCGCAGGGCTGCAGAAAAACCATAATAGATGTACACAATCTCCATTTTGTTTGTTGTTCCTTTAGAACTGTGTTCCAGGACAAAACCGTTCAGGGCAATCTTCTAGCAGGTCCTATTGGCCACTAGTCACAAGTAACCAAACAGCACAATCCTATTCTTATGCTGTGCCGGTATAGCAGTTGTTGCACTTGCACTAGACTTCAAAAAGCACCATAAAACACAACGTCAACTCATGAGCAAGCAGCACCGGGGAATAGTCTCAACTGGCCCATCAGCGCTGCATTCAGACCCTGGGCCGGCAGAGCAGACTGTTAAGGTGCCGAGTGCAGCAGGGCCTGGGAGAAGGCAGTGGGAGGGCATTCGGGGGGGGGGGAGGGATATTTTGGAGCAAGGGGAAGGCAGAACAGGCCCAGGACAGGGGTAGGATCACCATACCCTAACCCCCATCCCAGGCCTCCCAGCATTACACCCAGCTTCCCAGATTTATGCTAGCTATGTAGCTGGTGCAGATCCAAAAAGTCCCATAGAGCAGGCAGGGGTGTTAGGGTAAGGGCAAAAATATCCCCTTACCCCTATGACATCTCCAACCGCCACCTAACCTGTGCTGTATACAGCGCAGGCAATGCAGGCTGGCTGCACCGGTGCAGGTTAGGATTGCTCTGTAAATTGTTTCAGACTGGTTATCCAAGTTTACATTTCAGACAGATCCATTTTTTGTGGATACATTTTTAAGTGATATATATGTGATAATATATATCTATATATGTGATAATGGTGTAGAGGGAGAAGAAAATATCTGCAAAAACAAAGGAAAAGATTTTGCACACCCCTAAAAGCCAAAGCATCTGAAACCACAAAATCCAATATATCTTGGACTGTCTAAAGACCACCCCACAGTCATATCGCAGTCTTCAGTGATGATGTTTGATTGCTTGGAGAGAGAATTGTGGGGGCAGCCACCTGCCACTGAAAAGAGCACTGTAATAAAACAGGCAGTGGGGAAAAAAACATAAGCCAAAGGGCAGTTTCACACACACCCCTGCTTTGACCCCACTATCCCCCAACATTGAGCCAAAAATTCTCAAATGAGACATTTTCACTCTGCCTTACCTACTCCTCATTACTCCTGTTATTATCTGGGACAAATCCATGTCGAAAACACAAGTCCAGAACTTCAACCCTGAATGTTCATTGACAGCGCTTGCTAAAGCAACCCAAAGGCACTTATAGCCTTGGAAAGATAAAAGAGCAAAGCAGAACCTGTTGTGGTGGTGACTGAGGAAGAAGCATTACAAACAAGCAAAGTAAGGAATTTTCCAAGAGCAGGGTCTTCTTTATGGAGCTCATTTCTCAGAGGATCATCAGATCAATTCACATATCACATTTAGGAAACTGGTCAGAATTCTTGTATTCTTCCTCTCCAAGTTTTTGAAGCTGGCTAGGAACACCTGGAGAGGCTTTTGATGTGATATTAGATATCTGCTATGTTGTAGTTGATTGTTTTTGATTTAGTAATGCTCGTCTTGATTTTAATGGTTTTAAACTGTGTGTATACGTCCTCCCTTGAAACCCAATTTGATGGATAGGGCTGACTTGAAACTTCTCCTCTGAGCCAAAAGCTTTCAACTGATAACATCTGGCTTAAGAATGGTACTGTATATGCGACCCAGCATCTCATATGGAGCCAGATGCTTTTGTAAATCCCATAAGGGTGTGAAAGCAACAGTCTTTCTTGCTGTTTGATCTCAGCATCTTGTATACAGACGTACACTTCCCCTGATGATGAAGGTGGCACTTGCTATCATGGTTTCTCACCAACGTGTCCCAAAAAATATGAGGGTGCAACCAGACAATGTTGTGAGAGATCTATAACCATATCCCCACCTCCATTTTTTAAAGCGCAACTGCAGTCACAGGGGTCAGATTCGGATCAGATTAATCTCCCATGCATCATTTTTCCAGACCAAATCGCTCCCTCCTGATGCGTTTCACTCTATGGTCAAATCTCATCCAGTTTGGTCCTAGGCCAATGGCCACAATTACATCCCATGGTAGAGAATTCCATAAGTACTTTCTGGTGTCATACCTGAACCTACTGTCAGTCAATTTCATTGAGCGATCACAAATTCTAGTGATATATTCTCCTACTTAGTCTCTCACGCGTACCAGGCCTGCGATCTTTACTGTATACTACAAAGCTCAGGTGCAACAGGAATAACAAATCTCTCTCAAGCTGACACACAAACTATCTAAAGTCACATCCCTATCTCTACTTTGGACAGCCTCAATATAAAGCATCTGAATGGCCTTCCTTTATGGTCATGAAGTTCCCTTGCTTTTCTGACACCTTGCAAGATTTATAAATCACTTTGTGTATTTTTATTAGGTCTGGTTTGCCTTCACTTGTCAAATTCATTTTTTTTTGGGGGGGGGGGGAGAGAGATTTGTTGCTCTAATGCAGTGGTTGTCAAACTTTTCTGGCCCGTGGCTCCCTTGATCCTTGTGGCCATTGGCCAGGGCTCCCCATTACAACACCTCACCTCAGTTACCCCCCAAAATGGTAATGAAGGTGTTATAATTATACCCTAGAAACAAAAAAACAGCTGCCAGCACTCTGAGGCTGCAATCCTAACCACACTTACCTGAGAGTAAGCTCCATTGAACAAAATAGGACTTACTTCTGAGTAGACCTGGTTAGGATTGTGGCCTGAGTTTGTTAGCAGCACCCCTGGAGGGTTTTGGAAAGGGAGGGGGGAAGTGATGAATTTGCTGGGGGAGGGGAAGACTTTGTTTTTTGTGTATCTGTTAATTGCAAACTGAGACACAGATGCCGTTTGGCTGCAATCCTAACCTCACTTTCCTGGGAGTAAGTCCCATTGAACACAATAGGACTTACTTCTGAGTAGACCTAGCTAGGATTGTGCCTTTTGTCTTACGATACATGGGAAGTACCCCCCCCCCCCCCAAAAAAAAGAGGCAGGAGGAAAAAGGGATGGCTGAAAAGGAATGGGTATTTTTATTTTTTAATCAATTTTTGGAGACAAAACCATCAAGAGTGAATTTTTTTCTTTTTTGAAGGGGGAAGAAAAAGAGAAAGGTGAGGATCCTGGGTTAAGCTGACACAGACCCCAAGCCTATGTAGGTCTACTCAGAACTAAGTCCCATTTGAGTCAATGGGGCTTACTCCCAGGAAAGTGTGGAAAGGATTGTAGCCACACAGAGCAAGATTACAACTCATCCCAAAGTAGATGCGGCATGCTCATACACATACACCACAGCAGATGCAGATACCACCCTTATTCCCCCCAGGTAAGATGGAGGCATGCAGGCTGTGTCATTTGGACACCCCCTTCCCACTAATAGCAGGCTGGGCTCCCTCCTTCCCAAGTGGAATGCACTGTGCTGCCTGTACTTACTCTTCCCTCCCAGTTTCAAACCTGCCAGAAGCTTGCCCTGTGCTGATGAGATGCGGTACTTCCACTGCTGCCCAGCCAGCCTTCTCTCCCACCTCCCCCCACCATGTTTCACGCACCCACCCTACCTCACACTGCCCTGCCCACCTGTTCACTGCCTCAGAAAAGTAGCAAGTAGGAGGCAGCATATGCAGCTGAGCTGAGCAGAGCAGCTACAGCCACCTTTCTCCCCCAGGTGCCTCATGATGCCCCTGGAGGCTAGCCATGCCTCCCTAGGGAGCCGGGACACACAGATTGAATACCTCAGCTGTAACATGATGATTTTTACTGACCAATCCTGAAAAGTGCACACTGGCTTACTGCTGGTGCGCAGTGTTGCACCATAAGGCACGTTTGGCTGGCTGCCGGAGTTCTGCCAGTTGGCAGTGTAAGTGGGGGCATGGGGGGAGGTGAGGAGGAGGTGTTGAGGGGAGGGGGAAGGCGAGCAGGTTGAGGGTGGGAAGGAGATGTTCTGGGAGGAGGTAGCAGGGAGGGAGGCAGGCAAGCTTTGCTTCATCAAATCCAGAGCTTCCGTGTCAGGCTCACTGCCCGACACAGAGGCTCTTAATTCTCCGTCAACCTTTGGGTTGGAGGAGAATCAAGTAGCCCCATTGTGGGGCAACTCACTTTACCCAGGGGAAGGCGATGAAAGTCCCCTTTTCTCAAGGAGCCACTGGCGGCTGCCCGGAGCGCACAGGATGTGGCGGTAGCCATTTTCAGTGCTGCTGCAGCCCTGCGCCCTGGGCAGATCAGGATTGGGCTGTTAGTCAGTTGTGGTGCCTGATAAGAACAGAGCTATGGTTCTGCCTGCATTGCAACAGCTTCCGCTAACTGCAAGTGTTTGAACAAGAAGATAGATGTTACATTTTTTTTAAAGGGTGGGGCTGATTTGGAAGCATCATCACAGCAATCAGTACAAACATCTTTTCATGTCTAGGGTTGAGCTTTAATTTCTTATTTAAGTTCTCAGAAAAAAAGCCATGTATTAATAGCAGTAATCACCTGGCACCCATGATACTTTCCCACAATTCTCAACACATTTTCCAATTCTTTTCCAAGTGTCTATATAAATTAACAGAGCATATTTTGTTTGTTTACATGAACAAAATAACAACAACAACAACAACAACAACAACAGGTATTTATATACTGCCTTTCTTGGTCTTTATTCAAGACTTTATTCAAGGCGGTTTACATAGGCAGGCTTTATTTAAATCCCTTATTAAATAGGGATTTTTACAATTTGAAAGAAGTTTCTTTCTTTCAAGAACCACTACATTCAGGTGTTTCATTCCGATCTGGCTTCACATTCTGGCCTCCATCCTCCCATGCTCAGAGCAGATGGAATAGCTTGGCTTCAGCTTGTCAGCTGCTTCAAGGTCACAAGGTGCCGGTGGCCTCGAACTGGCAACCTTGGGGATGTTATCTTCAGGCAGACGGAGGCTCTACCCTCTAGACCAGACCTCCTGCCCATAAGTAGGCAGGAGAAGTGGTATCCCTGGCAGGGGGTCCAGGGGCCACATTGTCCAGGGTGGCAGATGCCTAGGGGCGACATCTCCCTCCATACCTGCTACCTCCCCCCTGGAGGCAATTGAAGGCTGGGAAAGCTGCATGTGACCTTCCTGGTTCTCAGAATGCCTTTTAAAGCCTTCTGGAGGCATAAAACCATCACTTCCAGTTTTTGGGCTCCAAATGGCCTTACAAAGCCTTCAGAGGGCTAGGGAGGTTGCACACGACTTCGGTGGCCCTCAGAACACCTTCTGGTTCCCAATCTTCACTTCCAATTTTCAACCAAAAACTAGAAGTGACAATTTTCAGCCCTCAGAAGGCCTTACACGGGCATCCCTGGAGGTGTGCCCCAGGTGGCACAGCGGTGAGGAAAGCCACAGCAAAGTATACCTGCTTAGCTTGAGCAAGGTGGCTGTATCTTGTGCCCTCAAGTCATGTCATGTGCATGGTTTAGTAATGACAAAGCCGTTTTATTTTCTTTTATAAAATAAATTTATATTTATTTTATATTTTATAGCTTTTATTTATAGCTATGCATTCTACATAGATAAAGCCCTGAGCCAGTAGTCTCATGGGGTTGGCTTCTAAAGAAACACAAAAGTAATAGAAGTTCTGAACCTGAAGTGGAGAAGAAGCAAATTCATAACACACCATATAGCAGGTTATACACAGGAAGAACCTTGTAACAAGCCAGATGATTGGTCCATCTAGCTCTGCATTGTCTACACTGACTAGTGGTAGCTGCCTAGGAATTCAGGCAGGACTTTGTCTCTGCTCTACCTGGAGATGCCAGGGATTGCAAGCAAAGCAGAAGTTCTTCCACTGAGCTACCAGCCCTCCCTGAAAAAGCTAAAGGGACAAAAGAAAACTTCAGTAAATTGAAGACAGCGCTGTTGGAAAATTTTGCCAAGCTTAGATTCAGAAAATAATTCTTGGTACTCAGAAAAATGTCCTAGCGTGCCCTAGAACATGAAAAAACACTATTTTATGTTTGCTCATTGCAAAGGAAAATTTGTAGTGCCTTGAGGCAGAGGTGTGGTCTGGTGGCTGAGCTGTCACCTTATCTGAAAAAAAACTGAAGTAGGAACAGTTGCTTGGATGGGAGACAGAAACTGCTGGTGTGTCTGGGCGGAGGACTGCAGTGCGGAGGAGTAAGCTGGCAAAAAATAAATAAATGGCTAGCATCTTTGAGAAGCCAGTTTGAAATTTGGCTGCAGTTGCCTTTGGAAGTGTGGAAAGTGTAAGAGCCAGCAGCCAGCATGATGACGGCTTTCTGAAAGGAAACACCTGGAGAAGTGGAAGTTCTATGAGAATATGAGAAGTTCTATGTCTCATGGAATAATACTTGTAAAAATCTCATTGAAAAATGGATCTATGTTCAGCCTGCCTGTGTATATTGCTTTGAGTCTATTGAGAAAGGCAGTATATTGCTTTTGCAATAAATAAATAAATAAATAAATAAATAAATAAATAAATAAGCAAGCAAGCAAGCAAGCAAGCAAGCTAGCTAGCTTTTTTTTTTTTTTTTAGGAATAACAGAATACAAACAGCTGAGCAGCCATGTCAAATCTAAAAATGCACACAAACACACCCAACTACACACACGTACAAGTTGAGTCTCATTATTCATGAGGGTTCCATTCCCAGGACTCACAGGGATGGCAAAAAACAAACTAAAGCAAATCAATTTAAAAATTTAAAAAACAAAGTCCCTTTGTCAGTCTTGCTGACGTTTTGAAATGCACACAGATGCAATCGGTCTCTCTCCAAGCCCTTAGGCTTCACTAGGAGGCAGCAATTCTCCCTTCACCAGGAGCCCCAGCAAAGGGGAAAGAAAGGAGGTGGTAATCGCTGTCATTTAGTCTTCCTTCACTTGCTCAGGGAGAAGGGAGGGGTTTGCCTTGTGCCTAGAGAGAGAATGATTGGTAGATTGTCAGCCGGCTGCCCTCTCTCGAATTAATGAGGCTATTCTTAAAGAACTGTTTTCCTTTCATTTAAACGGTACTTCTCATCACGTTGAGAAAGAAAAATTTGTGGATAATTAGGTTATACCTGTAATCACTTGCATGACTGTCTCTCTACAACAGTAAAAAGCAGTTTTTTAAACTGTGATTTAAAAGAGATGCATTTTTCCCCTTCTCCAGGGATCAGCACATTCCTTCTCATTTGCAGTGGCCATTCTTGTTAAGTCAAATCCATGTATAACAAGGTCGGACCTCTATATCTCTCCACATTTGTGTCATTAAAATGCACATAAGCAGTGCTAGTGTATGTTTTCTAGAGAACCCGAGGGAACAAAATTATGCAATGCCCCATGCACACTCTCTGATGACACACTGAGCAGTAGCACTGCCAGCCAGGTGGGCCTTCTGATGGGCATGAACCTCTTAGCCATCACCCGACCTGACTAACCCCAGTCTCTTTGTCACTGTTTGGGTGTATATAAAGAGCAGGAGTACTGAAAAGATCACACATATGTTGCTTCAAGATTTGAAGGAGTGGGAGAGAGCGAAGTAAGCAGGCAGAGACTCAAGGCTGGAAGCGTGGGAGCAGTGAGCAGGATTGAGAGTGACACTCTCTGCACAGGAACAAGGAGAAGGAAAACGTGCTTCCGAACTGATCATTTTATATATCCTGGCAGAGGGCCATTACTTGATTAGCATTACAACTTTGCACTGTGCAGCATGTGTTAGAAAGAGGTACGGTCTCATATGCATTTCTTTCTGCTTAGGCAGATAAATGAGCCTCCTCTTTTGGAAAACAACAACAAGTGTACAAATCATGATTCACTGAAGTTGTGTGTGTTCACCATGATTCAGTACTAACTGAAAGTTTTCATCTCTGAGAAGCTACTCAGAACTGCCCTCCCCTGAAGTTAATTTTGCTGAATCTTCTAACCTTGAAAGCTCTTTCAGCTATACCAACATGAGTATTTAACATGGCAATCTACATTGTATCCTGCTTGTGGTAGTGAAGCTTCTGGCACATATTAGCTTAAACTGCTAAGAGGATAAGAAATTTTTTTCATTAAAATTTCAGTTACCCAGAGAAAGAGCCATAGCCAGGGTGGGGCCAGTGGATACCCCTACCTAGACCATTGCTTTGCCTCACCTAGGATTTTTGGGGTTTTTAAAATCTGTGACATGGCAGCCTCAATATAAATAACGATAACTTGCTTTCAGAACAGGGACAGCATTTTTTGTTTGTTTAATGGCAGCTAGTACTCATCATGTAGAAACATATAAATGTTTTGTGAAGACAGGGACCATTGTCCATTTGGTCGGGATTCAACCCACATACAGGCTGGGGCTCTGGAGACAGGGCTAGTTTTGTGGACCAGGCCAAGCATTAGGAAGAGGTCATAGGTGGTAGAGAAGTTAAAGAACATATAGCCAGAGACAATATGGTTGAATGGAGGGTGCATGGGAGTCCATGGTCTGAGAAATAGGAGCATGAGTGAAGGATAATGAACAGGGTTGAAGAAATTGGCAGAGAGGATAGGACAGGGGTGTCAAACTCATTTCATACGGTGGGCTGAACAGCATTCATGATGCCTGCTGAGGGCTGGAAGTGAATGTCATTAAGTAGGAAGTGATGTCATTAAACAGGTCATAACCAAAAATAAGCACTTTTTCTCACTTAGGAACTCATTATCTGCAAATGGCAGAAGAGAAAATACACAAATCTTCATCATGTTTTAAGTTAAGGAAAAGCCCAATTTTCATGTGGACTGCCTTTTCAGCAGTAACACCCCAGCACCGCTCAGCAGCTGAGAGCCTGAGGGTCGGACAGGAAGCTTCCACGGGCTGCATCCGGCCCCCGGGCCTTTTGTTTGATGCCTCTGTGATAGGACATTGAATTGACATTAATTCTACATTAAACTGCAGAAACCTAGCAACTGTTAAGACCAGGAAAGATGTATGCAGGAGGAGTGGGGCAAAACAAACTGAAGGTGGTGAGGACATGAATAAACAACTCAAAACAATGTTGGGTTGGGCCACAATCTCACTGGAAGTGAGAAGGGCCAGGAGGAAAGTAGAGTGATAAGGAAGGGCTATGGGCTAGGAAGGCACATATGCAATGCGAGGTTTTCATCTACTTTCTCTTGAACCCCTCCTTTCTAGGTAGGGAGATTAGACACTACAGAGCTATTTGTCTCTCCACAGCACCTTGGCCTTTTTCTCCTCTGCCTTTGCCTTACCCATCCATAACAAATCAGGTCTGGCACACACAAATACCACTAATGATTTTCTTCCTAACATTGTCCTATCTTTCTTCCAAGTCACAGTGTGCTTATTTCATTATTTCTGTGTTACGTTTTCACTGTGGTGCACATGCCCTTGGTCCTTGCAGAGGTTAATTTTGGCAGCACAGTATCTAGTTACTTCTAGTTACTTCAGGATTTCACTTCCAGTTGTTCTCCTTCCAGGGGAATTCTTTTCAGCTGCAGACTGTTCTTACAACAGCAACAAGGT
This sequence comes from Tiliqua scincoides, assembly GCF_035046505.1. Lineage (NCBI taxonomy): Eukaryota > Metazoa > Chordata > Lepidosauria > Squamata > Scincidae > Tiliqua > Tiliqua scincoides. The sequence continues at coordinate 91,812,071 of NC_089824.1, read as the reverse complement.
GTTGGAAATTCAGCATAGAGATCAAGGGTCAAGAAGCACCGGGTAGATTTGAACTAACAAGCTATCGTATCACATATTTACATGTACTTTTTACTCAGGCTATCACACCTGAACTGTAGTATTTCAAGGTGAGCAGTGCTATATCCAACAATTCCAAAAGGGATGGTAAAGCCCTGCTGTAATTTTGTCACATGTTGGAAGGAAAATCAGAAGTGTAAAAACCAACATGTTCTGACACTGTATCTCCAATTTAAGCAGTATACAGCTGATAAGGGTCCTGATTTCATAGGGAAGAACCGTGCTTTGACCTGTTCAGGCTGCCACTCTCTGTAAGTACTTAAAAAGACCTTGTCTACACATTAAGTAGAGCATGGCACTTGCTTCCATACCACTCTGGATAAATGTTTACATCTTCAGCCCAGGTGGTTACCACGCGTGACACTCAGAGATGCATTTCACATACATATATCCCTCCTCATCCCTGGACAGCGGGGCCTTTAAATAAACAGTCAGTTTGCACACTTTGTACCGAACAAGAAATCCGATATAGTGTCTTGGGCAAAGGGGGGGGGGATAAATGTCAGGGAATATTCCAGTGGAATCATGAAGTATCTAGCTTCTCTGCTGCCAAAATTAGCTTTTGCAAAAGGAATTTAAGGAACGAAAGTACAATTGAAAATAGATGAATGGGCACAGAAAAAAGGCACTGCAGTAAAAATGTAGCACAAAAAAAATGAAACAATTACACTGTGACACAGAAGGAAGGTAAGACAATGGCAGGAAGAGCGATTGCTAGGGGTGTGTGTGTGTGTGTGTGTGTGTGTGTGTGTGTGCGGACCTGGCTCATGAGCTATTGTTAAAAAAGGATAAGGCAAATGTGGGGCGGGGGGAGGCCAAGGTTGTGTGCAGAGAACAAAGCATATAGCTCTCTTTGTAGTTTAGACCAGTGAAAAAGCTTGACGCAGGTGCTTTTCTAGGGGTTAGGGCAGTCCTGGCCCAAAGCAGGTCAGCGCCCAAGGCCACATATGAATTTCCCCACCCCCCGCCAGCCAGTTTAGAGAAAGTGATGGAGGAGGCAGCTCCACTGCCACAATCTTTGGCAGCAGAGCTGGAAGCAGCCCCCCCATCTTACCCATACCATTGTCCCTTCTTACTTTTACCCTCTGTTCTCACTCTGAGTTTTGAAACAGAGCCGCATGCTGTCCAGAACAGGTATGCTGAGAGAGACACCTTGGGAAGTGGGGCAATACTCCTCCTGGCATCTGGTGAGGTGACTGCAGAGGTGGCCAAATAGAGCAGGGTACCACCTGTGCCCATCTGCCACCCAAGGCAGCCTGCCTATTAGTGTCAGGAGCTTTCATTGGCTGGTCTCCCAGTAACCCCTCATTTTGGCCAAAACTAGGTGGTATCAGAAAGGTAAATTCCTGCCTGCTATCACACAGATACTGGGTCAGAATTGACTATGCTCTACAGATTCCTGACAGCAGTGTGAGAAATGCCTGTTATAAATGTCTCCTTTTATCCCAACCCATGTGCAGACTAGCCTAACCCCATTTTGAGTCACTGGCTGGCATTTCTGGGAGCTTTCCTTCCTTTCCTTTATTCCTTTAGCTGGTGTTTGGGACAACAGGTCATCTTCTGAGCCAATACACTGCTGTAGGCAGGGCCTCTGAAAGGAATTTTATCAGGGGGTACAAAGTTTCTTTTGGGCCCCTTCCTAAAGAGGGAGGGGGTGAAACAGAGTGGGGGGTGTCAATGCGGGTAGGCAGAATGGGAGCAAAACAGGCAGGGGGAAAGTGGCAACAGACGGATTAGCCTTTGGAGCCCAGGTCTACCAATCTTCCCAATCCTTCAGGTCTACCTGTCTGCCCAGTGTTAGCAGCTAGATACAGTAAAACAGAAAACCAAACACACTCCTCTCTAAAATCTTTCAAATATAGAAAATCATTGCAGAAAATTAGCATCATTGTATTTAGGCTCACACTAGAGTGGAAAGTATCCTGTGTATACCAAAACTTACTTCTGCAGCAGCTGTAGTCCCACAGCTGTGTCCCTGAGCTCTTATATACCCCTTCATGGAAAGCAAATCCACAAGCCAAAGAGTGACTGTAGCAGGTCCGTTTCCTCCCAGATGTGACACTGTTAAGGAATGTATGCATTCCTGGGCCTGGGGTGTATGGCTTGGGTAGTAGCTGCTGCCATGCACCCACAGTAATGCCCCCAGCATCCCATGTGAACAGGGAGTCTGGGTGAGATTGGAAAATGGAAGATCCCAGGAAATTTCTGGGGCCCCTCCTTTGGCTCCTGAGCCCCCTTTCTGACCCTGGACCCAGGTACAAATTACCCCCTTTACCCCCCTCTCCTAGGCCCGGGCTGTAGGAGCCACAGGTTTTGATGTATTAATCACAACATGCTTCCGTTCATTATGATCCATGGCAATGATTCTCGCTGTTTCAATGAGCAACAGCTGGTTCTTTAAATCTTCTATATGTTTTAGCCATGTTTTCTTTGGCGCCTTCTGCTGGATTTTCCAGCTGTCAAGTCACTGTCGCCAAAGAAGTTTGTTTGGAATCCGGATGGTGTCCATTCTGCAAACATGACCAAATCAACATAGGCTGTATTTTTGAATCTGTTCCACGATTGTTGATTGATGATCACACCACATCTGAATGGTTTCATTTCGATGGCAATCACCGCAGGAGATCCCAAGTATCTATCTTAAGCAGCTATGCGTGCATGCGAATGAGCAGTGCCGGCAACAAAAGGGTTCACGGTAATGCTAGGCCTCAGAGCTATACACTGGATACTATCACCAGTATGTGCACCAATATTCATTGGTACTGGAAAGCATGAAAACCACATTTCCCCTACTGCCTGATATCACCGTATACCATCATATAATTTGCAGAAAGATCCAGGGTTCAGTTCTAAGTTTCCATAGGAGCCACCTTGCTATCTCCTGTATTTTGGTTAAGTAAGATTGGGAAAAGGAAGGGGCAGTAGGATGGGCTTACAGCAAATGTTTGGTAGCAAGGATCACTCTACCCATGGTTGGCAACCTTCAGTCTCGAAAGACTATGGTATAAGCCTACAGCACCCGGTATTTCCTGGTGGTCTCCCATCCAAGTACTAACCAGCCCTGACCCTGCTTAGCTTCCGAGATCAGACGAGATCGGGCATGTGCAGGGTAACAGTTGCTGACATCATCGTCATAATGTCACCAGAAGCAGAATGGAGTTACAGAGCTCAATGAGGATGGGCACCATACTTTTAGCATTATTAATTTGAACTGGGCTCATTTCAAATTGGGCCAGGGGTGTTCACCCGTCACTAATAGATGCAGCTTCTGATTATATGCATTGTAAAAAGGAAGTGTAATTGTCATTGAACTGCTAAGAATTAATACTTTTTCCATATTACACTTGGATACTCTTTTGTTTCAGTACACAAGGGGAAGTAGGTGCAAATAGTATTCACAAGTATTGTTCTCCAAAACTGATTCCTGTGTGTCACAGAAAATGTGATGTCCTGTTTCCGCACCTATTTCTTTACTGAATTTATTTAACCTCTTTCTCTGGATTCTGATTATCAAACCAGCTGAGCAGCGTAGCACTGAAGGGAAATTACATACCGATGCACGAACCGGAGCATTACAAGAAGTTATAAAGGATACTGATTATGTGAACTCAACTAAAAATGTTCATTTCTCCCCGCACTCCTGGGTTGGCTGTCAGTATTCAGTGATTTAAATGCATAATTTATTAAACACTCTCTTAACACTGGAAACTGTCAGATTTAAAGAGTTTCCGTTTAGCCTTCATTATTTCATAAAGGGATTACAGTGGTTAATTTTAATGACTTTCCCCCAGTCCCTTTCAATCAGTCTCCATTTTGTGCTGTACATACCTAGGATCAATGTCATTCATGTATGCTGCTTCTCTTGAAGGCAAGATGAAAAGGTTTTTTGCTTTCCCAAGCCTCTCGTTAAGGTTTTGTCTGTGGTCCTCATCGTGCTCCGAAGCATGCAAAATGCCTGATTATAGCTATGGTCTGGGCCTGCTGGTTATTGCTGCTGCTACTGTGTATGCAAATATTGTAAAAACATTCAGTTTTGCATTTGCTTTAAAAAAAACACCACTCAGAATGGATTATCTACAGCTGTCACCAATTTTTCATCTAAAGCAAAATTTGAAGTGAATTTGGGATGTTCCTTGACTCTGAAATATTTAAGGAAAAGGTCTAAGAAGCATTGAGGAATCTTAAAGGGAAGGATGTGGCAATCAAGGGTAGCACCAAGAAGGACCATGTTCTCTCTGGGAAACCAGGTGCTTCTCCCCACCTTGAGATCACATCAAAACCACATGTACAGACTTGGCCAGTTGTGCTTATGGGGTAGATTTCACCGCCTTCAGAAACATAGGATTAAGACCAGGAAACCATAGGATTAAGGCCACATCTTCACCCAACTGTCTGTCAACTGACAGCTCTCATCCCAAATTACCTAAGGAGAGAGAAGGATGGGGAGCACCTTATCCAACCTCCATGCTGCCTCCACATGTCCCCATGAAATCACACACACACACACACACACACACACACACACACACACATCTTATTTGGATAATGTGCAAGACTGAGCAAGGCAGAGGTGGGAGGCCAGTTCCTCTACGGGTTACATCAGCGATTTCCAAACTGTAGGTCTGAGGCCCACCAGTGGTTTCCAACCCAATTTTGGGTTAATTGCAAAACCAACGGCAAATTAGGCTATGTGAAGCAAGGGTTAAGCAACCTGCTACTGGGTGGGTGGGTGGGAGCACTGCTACCCAAACACCATTATAGCCACAGAGGCATGATCGGCTGGTGAAGTGAAACATTTTTTTAGGTGGGTCCCGATGCTAAAATGTTTGGGAACCACTGGTTACATCCCAAGGCAGGTTTGTTCTTAATCAAATCAAAGTAGAAGTTTTATTGGGTATTACAATGGAGCAAAGGAAACACAGACAAACCAATATTTAAATAATACCTTTGAGATCAAGAGGCAATGTTCCTAACTAAAAATAAAACAGAGTCTAAGACTTCCCTGACTTAAAGCATCCACATACAACTGTGGCATCCTTTCGGTATTCTTCCTCGGAGTTAACTGTTTTCTAGCAAGACAGCATCATGACTTCTTTCTAGGTTTCTGTCTGACTCTTCCACTCTACCACCAGCTGAGCAGGTCTTTTTTCCCCCCACTTTTGGGATCCTAGCCCTCCCCCAAGCTCTGATAGGCTGGTTTTAACTTTTTAATTAACTGATGTTCAAACTTCCCACTCCAAAGTCAGATGCACCTGGAAAATTGGCAGGTGTGAAGTAAGTTTTTTGTCAAGGCTGTTATTCTCTGGTGATACCAGGCAATCACATGACTCCAATTTACGTCTGAAAGAGGAAGGCTGTGTGTGATATGTGATTAGAGCCCTGGTCAGACTAGGAAATCTGACATGCTGCTTCCTGGGTCAGCCTAGGTCAGTGCATAGAAAGCTATCACTGGGGGGGGGGGATGATCAATGCAGACTGAAATTTCATTGAGACAGACATTCTTTCGTTTTACTTATATCATCCTATCAAATGCCTTGTGCATTGATGCCATTAGACAAATAAGAGAATGGTGTACTTCACACTGTTCCTGTTAAGAATTACTGAGGTTGCACACATGAAGTGTGTTGAGCACTTGCTGTTTGGATAGCACTTTCCCTTCGTATTGTTATTAGAAGACAAAAGAGGCAGCTAAGTGGCATGCATTCTAATCAGACTGCAGACTGGGGGTAAAGAAATGAGGGTGAGAACAAGAAACTGGCGACATGTCAAGGATGGAGATAACTGTCAGTGCTGTCCTTGCTTTGTTCGTTGCATCCCTCAAGACAATAACACCCTTCCTTGGTCGCTGAAGGTCAGAAGCAATCCATCTATCATGTGTAAAAGGGCCAACTGTGTTTCCTTCTCCATCCCTTGTGGAGGATGGAGAACTCCAAAGATGGTAATGAAACCCCACATGTGATGCTTTCAGACTGAACAGCAAAGCCAGTGTAGGTGCAAATGCAATGTTGAGAACCTTTTTAATTGGAACCTGGAAGGTTCTGCATGCAAAACATGTGTTCCACCACTGAGCCCCTCCCTCCCCACATCTCCATATTCTTGCCTTTCCCTTCAGCAAGCCTGTCTTCTGCTTCTACACTGACAAAGGAGATGAAAGTGAAAATTGGAAACTTATTATCCAATGACCACTTTCCTACTCCAAAAAGCTGAACTCCCAAAATTAACATTTTGAGCAGCCGGAAATTTCTCTTTCTTCTTTTCCTTTGAAAATACATTACAAGGCACCTTGAGGCACGCTAGAAACAACAGCACAGTTTGAGGTCAAGAAGACTGAAGGGGAGTTTACATTTATCCACCGACAGCCAACAGCAGTGTTTTTTAAAAAGTGCCAGTCAAGCAGAATAATGACAGCTCCTTTAGTAAACCCAAAATAACAATAATACGTAATAATAACAACACAAGTGAATTTTTTTTCATATTCAAACAAACACCTAGCCCACAATACCCTGGATTTGACAAGTGTTAAAAGAAGCAGGTCTGGATAGCGGATGTGGCAATGCCTGGAGATGTCAGAATCAAAGAGAAAGAATGGGAAAAGATCACAGAATATAAAGATTTGCAAATTGAAGTTGAATGCCTATGGCAAAAAAGAGTTTAAATTGTAAAAAAATTGTTGTTGGTGCTCTAGGCACAATACCAAAGGACTCTGAAAAGCACCTGAACATCTTAAGTGTAAATGAAATCAATACACACCAACTAACCTTACTTTCAACAGCATGCACAGTATGAAAATATCTGTGAATACCCCAGGTCCTCAGGAAAGACCCGATATTCAACAGGCCAGATCACATCTGGTGGGCTGTGCATATTTTTCATAACAACAGCCTCCTACAGCCACTGTGCTTCTCCCCTTTCCCTTTCCTTGTGAATGCCATGATATTGCCTGACGATAGCTAGTAGAACTTTCTATTTTCCTTCTTTCTCTTGGGGGGGGGAGGGTGGCAAGAGAATTGCATTCTGGGTAACCTTTCTCTTTTCACAGAGGGGACTCAAAAGGGCATATAGTCTCTTCAAAAGAAAAACAAACTTCTTTCACATAAAAAAGGTAAGATGGAAAGGTCAATTTTGATCATAGTTTGCTAGCTATGCATATCGAAAATGGCAACCATGGTCATCCAGACCTGCAAATAATGGTCCCACAGACTAGAAGTAGTCTACCAATCAACTGTATTAATGCTATTATATATTGCATTTATATACCACCTTTTCCTCCATGGTGCTCAGGACAGTGTGCATGGCTCCTCCCCCTTCTTTTATTCTCCCAACAATGCTTTGAAGTAGCTTGGTCTGAGAGAGGGTTACTGATCCAAGGCCACCCAGCTCCATGCCTGAGCAGACATGGATTGTCACTGGATGTGTCACATGCCACACTGGATTGTCACTGTATTATATCTTATCAACACAAGAGGCTTCTTTAGATGATTAGCAGCCCAATCCTTTCCACACTTCCCTGGGAGTAAGCCTCACTGACTCCAATGAGACTTACTTCTGTGTAGACATGCGTAGGATTGAGTTCTAGGTCGTTAATCCATAAAGCATGGTATTACTTAACTGGCTCTCCAGGGTCAAAGGCACTAGGGACTAGATACAGGCACTTGTGCAGGCAAAGTATGTGGTCAACCACTGACCTACTGTGTCACCTGATGGTTAGTCCAAGATATGTTGTTGTTTTAAATCCTAGGAAAGCCACACAGATAGTGGAAGGATATTATGTTGTGATTGTTGTGATCTCACATTGCACGGGTCTGTAACAAATCTTGCCACTGAGCCATACTTGATTTTATTTGTTTTCATTTGATGGAAAGTATGTCAACCTTTCAAATAAATCCACAAAGGTTTTGAACCCTAATTATAATGTTAGTTACTTTATGGCACAGAAGAAAAGGTCTTCTACAACCATTCTCACCACAAGCAGTAGTGCTGAGGGGGGGGAAAATGCAATTCCCAGGACTCCGTATGTCTGGCACACACCAATCACAGCATGCCCTGCAGTGAAGGGAGGAAGGTGACAGTCCTCTTGCCATCCCTGGAGCCACAAGGAAGGTTGGTAGAAAAGGAAGTAAATGAAGACAGGCAAGCAAAGCTTGAAATCTGAACTGGGGAAGAACTTTTCTGTGCCATATTATTTCCTTGAAGAAGACTATGACATTGTTTGATGCAGCTTGCAACCTGTGTTGGATAAAACATGGTGGCATTGCGAGAGAAGAGTGTGAAGCCCTCTTCAGGATTGGCCAGTCCACACTGCTCCTCTTTTCAGGAGTTAATGGAAGGGGGGGCAGGTCCACAGGAAGGATGCTCCCGTTGCTCCAATAGGAACCAGGTCTAGTGGGTGTTTCAGTGCTTTAGAAATAATCATTCTAGTGCTGCCATTAATTTATAGAGAAGCATTATCTATGGCTCTACTGACACCGACTTGGCTCTGTCAGTGTGCCAGGTTGCTTAGAGATTTGTTGACAGATGCAATGGGCAAAATGGAGAGAATAATAAATCCTGATCTGAAACACCTCTTCAGAAGCACAGTAGTATTTCAATCCTGGCTTGCTGTCAAGCATGTCAAATTTAAATGAGCGGGCCGATTATTATTTATTTATAATATTTATTTTTAAAAAAGACAACTCCTGGAGCTACCATGCTAAACGCTTCGGATTTGATTGTCACGCGTGATCCAAAATTGAATTTCAGCTCAGGGAGTCCTCCAAAGGTAAAAGGCTAACGCAATAGTGCGCGTCACTATCTTCCATTGTTCACATTTATGCGCATGTATTATACATGCAGCCTTTTATAAGACCATGTTACAGGCTGATAAATTATGCACTTTTGCAACCTTATGTTTTACATTGTCATGTCATGTTCAATGTCCTTATAGTGCACAGTATCATTATAGGATTTGACACCCCCACTACAAAGTTGAAGGCTACTGATATTCACGTACACGTATTTTTTACCTCATTTTATGCATAAATGTCAGTCTTCGTTACATCTCCTCCTCCCCCAAACAAAGCTTTTGCAGCTGCTCATAGGTATGGGGTCTAGAGAATATTCTCATCTGCTTATTTGTATTTGGGAGGATTCTATGGGGAATAGAATGTGTTAGCATTCACAGCTGCCAGAATGTAGTTTATAAAAACACATTTTTACTTACGAGAACATTTAAATTGACTCAGAGGCCTTTGTAAATTTGGCATGATCACTTAAAAAAAAACTGACAACAAAATCCTATGTACGGCTGCTTATTGTGGCTGCATCGGCACTGGAAGGTTGAATACATTGGGCCTCATTGTGTCTGTGTGTAAAAGTAAGAACTATCTGTCTTCAGAGGACCCCACCATTCTGTGTTTCTGCAGAAGTTACTGTTCTGAGTTTGCCTCCTGTGTGGTCAGATCTGTTCACTGCATTTGCCCATTGCACCCAGTGGATAGACACAGCAGAATTGCCAACCAAGCAGAGATGGATTGGAAGGGAGAAAAGTTAGACCAGGTGCATCATGCAGAGATACAGAAGGCAGAGCCCTCTGTGGGTCCTTATTTAAATAATTCATAATCACACACTGATGTGCCCAGTACATGGTTTGGAAATTACAACTTAGTCCGCTATTTAAGTTACTGGGTCAGTGGTGTCGCAATGGAAAGAAAGGGGATGCAGCCTGCTCCAGGAATCAACCAAAAGAGGGTGCTAAGAGGGTTTCAGAACTGCTCCCGCTCTGGCCATGCCAGCCTCAGACATGCCACATCTCAGCCAGCACTTAATTGTTGCCAAAGAGCAGTGGCAGTGGTGTTTGCTGTGGCTGGAACTGACACTCACCCACATGTGCACCTGTCCCTGGCAGACCACAGCTGGTTCCTCCTCCTTCTGGCAGTGAAAGCTCAACAACCCAGAAGTGACATGTGACACGATGATGTCATCACATCACACCACCAAACTTCTAGGTTGCCGAGCTCTGCACTGGAGGTTGCCATCCCCAGAGGCACCACTGCACTGGAGTTAGCTTTCAGTCAAGGACAGCAAATTCCAACTAGCACAATAGCACAACATGAAAGTTTTAATTAGCAATCATTTGGCATTAAATACTTAGCTTACAATCTCACTATTGTATAGAAAGCAAATTTTGAAACAAAGAGTCTTGGATCATATAATCTTACATTGCTCTCCTTGCCTTAAGAAAGACAACCTTCACTTAATGGGATTTCAGCTATATGGGTACTATCTACAATCGGAGGCTAATTCTGAATTCAGATGCCGTATGTAACACCACAGAATAGCACTTTCAAACGTTAATTTTAATTAAAATGAAAGCCCTTCATTGATTAAAGGATAATTATTCTTTAAATGAAAGCATAAATTAAAAGTGTTCGCTAATGGTCAACGTTCTTGCATTTTGCCACAGAATGAACAGGATCACTTGGAAATGCAGATTTCCATTCTCTGTATTCCCAAGGGAGAAAATGCCATGTAACAGATCTTTCCCTGCGGTTCATTTCCCCTGCGGTTCTTAAGTTTGGATGTAAGACTTGGCGATTCCATTGGCAGTCCCTGAAGGGGTGAACTGAAATGGTTTGAGCCATGCTGTGAGCCCCTCGCTAGAAGTCTTTTGGCTTCTCTCTTCCCAGAACTACCCCATCAGTGGCCATTCCATCTCATCATCGTCATCATGCAATTTTAATGCACCTGGACTGTCTTCATTGCCTCTGCTGTGCCACATCCATTCTTCCTGTTGGGTTTCCCTGCCAAGATTGCTTACAATCCAGCAAAGACATGCCCTGCTGACGTTGTTGCTTTGTTGAATTTTTAACACAGATTAAATATTAACTGTTAGACAAGTTGGATGTATTTAAATGAGTCTAGGTTAGTGATTTTAACCATACATCCTTGGACCGGTCTGCATTGTATGGCTTGGCTCAGCCTTTCCATTCTAGGCAGGGAGTCTAATGCTTATTTCCCCTTGGGAATCAAGAGGTCCATCATAGTGAGAAGTCATATCTGCCTCTCCTTGCTAAGATGGTGAACAAGCAAAAACAATATTCCAAGTGTCTCCCCCCCCCCCCACAAGCAGACCAAGCAGCTCAGTTTACGTTGCACAACATTTGAAAAGTTTTTAGTTCTTTGGGTAGCCAACATGTACAAAGGGAATTGATCTACTGCCAGGAGGAATTCACCTTGCGGTACTAATTAGGATGAGGTGTTTGAGCAAAGGAAGTCCCACTGTGTATGCACAAACATACTCATGTATACAAAGAAAAGGGAAAGTTCACTTTGTGGAAAAGCAGCCCAATTCCCATAGCAATAGGATGCTTATCCCTCCATACTAAGAACAGTTTCAACATTTATCAAAATACATAATCAGCTGAATACAAACCTGTGCATCATTCTCCATAGGTAAATGAGCGCAAACACATTGCTAAAGGTTTGAGGAAGAAAACACCCTGAAATACAAGTGGACCCACATTATTCGCAGGGATTCCTTGGGCCTCAGAATGCCTTATAAGGACAGAAAAAAATCACTTCTGGTTTCTCCAAGAAACCAGAAGTCATGGAGTTTGCATCAAACAGACATCCTGAGGGTTGGGGAGGCTGTGCGCGGCCTCACCAGCCCTCCGAACACCTCTGGATGCAACCAGAGCACAGCAGGATCCAAGTGGGGCCTTAATCAGCGGATTCAGGCTACAATCCTATCCAAAATTTCCTGGAAGTAAGCCCCACTGACTATAATGGGGCTTACTTCTAAGCACATGTGCATAGGATTTAGCTCTCAATCATCTGCACATTTTGGTGTCCACAGGGGTTTCAGGAATGGAACTCTGGGATAATGAGGGCCACGTATCTTGCTAGCTATACTGCAAATGTGTATGCTTCCTTCAAAATGCCTACTGATGTTGGGCTAGGACCACCCCAATTCTCCTTGTATGGTGATTTAATTCCAAAATGTGGTGCAGCTCTTAATATCACCAGTTAAATAGAGAACACATATAGCCAGGCTGAGTGACTGCAGGGAGAAGGACATTTTGGGAAGATGAACCATAGAGGAATTTAGAAAAGCTGAGGGCATTTTCTCAATATCATTTGAAATAGTCATCATCAAGCTTTTTCCAAGACACAGTTGTGGCACTAGTGTGGTGCAATGTCCATAAGTTGTCAAATTTGTCTTGCCAGACCAGGTAGTCCTGCATCTCCCAGTTCACATTTCTATGAAAAAGGAAAAAGTGGACTCCACAGAGGTGCATTTTACAAACTGTTGCATCTTCTTTGTGGATTCCTTTTATGAAATAATCAGAGTCCTATTGTGTGGTAATACAATACTGCCTGTTCTTCTTTCCTGTTTATTCTGCTCTTTCGTTTGTGACTTGCATTGTCCAACTGCTATTCAGTCCTGTCTCTCTTCCAGAGCACAGTCCTTTAGCAGGCACCAATCCTGCAGTTGGTAAGAGCATGGGAAATAACAAGGCGCTCCACTGAGGAGTGGTTTCGGCAAGCCGTTGTCCCAGAGCACACTGCAACTCTGAAGCTGGTAGACTACGGAGAGCAGGGTGGCTCCATGGAAATGCAGCTGAACTAACTGTCCCTCAGCTCCCCTAGAGCAAAGTCCATTGGTGGCCAGAGAGGCAGGAGAGAAGACCTTAAGTCCAACTTTATTGGCTTGTTGAGACAAACTAAACTTAATATTTTTCTTTCACTAGGGTTTCTCCTTTCAAAAACAGATGGACTATCAATGAGAAGAAAAAAAAATGCATGCATTTCATATGTATTTCACGATTATTTAAGGAGTCAGGCTTCACCAAAATACTATGAACCCAAATGCTGACTCTTTGTTTTCCTGGGTATATGCACATAAAATTGCACATAAAATCCGAGTTCTCTCCATGAATAGAAGGAGGGTTCCCCCCATTTCATGAAAAGTGAGATGCACATGGAAAAGGTTCTACCATTCATGGACTGAAAACTTAGTATGCAGTATACAATTTCGTCACTGGTAGTGATGCTGGAAAACCATTCTGAGAGGGAGTAAAGGCTTTAAAAAAAATTGGTGTTTTGATAATCCTTTATGTTGACAGAGAACTATACATGTGATTGCATGGGGATAAGCTTCTCAGAGAGAGTCAAGAGTGAATGAGAATTGAGTGGTCTGTAATGGAACAGTTCAGCTGTCACCTATCTGTTGGGGGAAGACAATTCAGTTCAATTGGGTTAAACTAGAGATTCCCAAACTTTTTCCATTGGTGGCTCCCTTGACCTACTGGGCCATTGGCTGCGGCCCCCCCATTAAGGTTACAATCCTATACACTGTAAAGGGGGGCAGATTTTCCCCAAGGATTCAGTGGCTCCCCTGGTTGGTTTTTGCAGCTGTACCAGGGAGTCACAGCTCAGTTTGGGAAACACTGTGTTCAACTCTTGTTCTGCTCCGTTTCAGTATACAAAGGGATGTCGGTAAGGCATGCTGGTAGCCAACTGTGTTCCTCTGAAGTGTTCTTAGTAAACAGAAGTTAATGCAAGCCTAGCAGTTTCTGCTGAGTGCTGACTTGAGGGAAGGGCCTATTGGGGCCTGGGAGTCTGAGTGAGTGAAACTTGCCTGGAACCCACAGGCAGAGAGAAAGCAATATAGTGGCTATAGTTCGCTAAACACACTTACCTGTGAGTAACTCCCAATAAACTCATTGGGAATTACATCTGAATAGACATGCCTAGGATTGTGCAATACAAACATAGTTTAAGACAGTGAGCTGGTAAATCCCTGGTTTGGATCCCATGCCAGCCACAGATTCAGCTCAAAACACCATTCTTTCAGTGTCAGGCCTCCTTATATCTGCAATATGGGGTAACATAGCTACATAACTAAAAGGACTGTTGCAAGTTTTGCTAAGTTTAGTGGACTCCATGTACATTATACTCAAATAAAATATGTGAAGTGTTGGAATATTTGCATATTTCTCCTTTCAAACACATAGTGGGCTGTTAGTAATTGACTGCTGCTGAAAGAGGGTTTTTTTTTTGCATGTAGCATGCTGCCTCCTTGTGTATTTGCATGAATTTGCATGACTCCACAGCCCTGATGTATTATTCTTATTGAGGGAGATACCTACTGGGGAGAATGTATGAATGTACTACCAACTTTATAATAAAAATCAAGTAGCTCCATATATGATAAAACTGAAAAATGCTGTGCCTTGTTATGACTTATTTTTCCAAGAAAATTATTTTAAAAGAGGCAGACTTTTTATGCGCCTGATAATGTACTTTATTCAAGACCACTACGGTGTCTGTTCATGATTTTAGTAAACTTCTTTCTGCTATTTTTGATGCAAAGAGATACACACTTTTGCACCTCAGACTTCCCTTTTAAAATATGTCTGTTGTGTTACTCAGTGATAACATGCTCAGACTGCCTTATGAGGAAAGGCTACAGCGTTTGGGCCTCTTCAGCTTAGAAAAGAGACGCCTGAGGGGGGACATGATTGAGACATACAAAATTATGCAGGGGATGGACAGAGTAGATGGAGAGATGCTCTTTACACTCTCACATAACACCAGAACCAGGGGACATCCACTAAAATTGAGTGTTGGGAGAGTTAGAACAGACAAAAGAAAATATTTCTTTACTCAGCGTGTGGTTGGTCTGTGGAACTCTTTGCCACAGAATGTGGTGATGGCGACTGGCCTGGACGCCTTTAAAAGGGGATTGGACAAGTTTCTGGAGGAAAAATCCATTACGGGGTACAAGCCATGATGTGTATGCGCAACCTCCTGATTTTAGAAATGGGTTATGTCAGAATGCCAGATGCAAGGGAGGGCACCAGGATGCAAGTCTCTTGTTATCTGGTGTGCTCCTTGGGGCATTTGGTGGGCCGTTCTGAGATACAGGAAGCTGGACTAGATGGGCCTATGGCCTGATCCAGTGGGGCTGTTCTTATGTTCTTATGCCTTTGTCAATCTCATGGGCTAACAGTACCCTTCAGATTCTATTTCCTACATCAGGGTCCTGATCCAGAAACTGCTTTCAGATGTGTTCTGACATTCCATTCTTTCAATAAAACACTACTCTCTAATCATTCATTTTCTATAGGTGTGGATTGGTCTCCTCGCTTGAAGCAAATGCAGGGTGGGGGGTTAATCAAGAGGGATATGTCTTGATACACAGTCAATATCTTATTTCTCTTTATTTCAAGGTGTGTAGGAGACACACATCTATGGGTGTGTACTTGGTGCCAAATGCCTGTCAGGAAAGCATAGGCCAGATTAGTAAGGTGTCTACCTGCTGGATAGATAGCAAGAGGCCCCAGATGCACAGGCCAGGAAGGGCACACTTATGATTGGTCCCAGTAATCACAACCATGCCCCCCCATTGACTGGAATGCTAATAGAGCCTTGCTTACTCCTTAAATTCAAATGGAGCTTTCACATTTGTTTCTATTGTTTGTTTGTTTCCTTGCCCCAAGGGACCACTTGTTTCCTTGTCTCAGGGGGGAGTCTCCACCACTCCAACTTACCATTTTCAGTGCTCCAGCAGAGGCCACTATGGTCTGGCTGCTCCTGCATAGGCTGCATAGGCTGCATAGGCTCCTGCATAGGCTGTGCTCTATGGCATGTCACATTCTGCAGCAGCTGTAAAGCACGCTGCGCTGACGGAATGGCATTCTGATGATGCAGCTTCTGGATAGAATTGGACTGAAGATCTCCCAACTTCCTTCTGAGGTGGGGGCAGCACCATTAAGGCTGCGTGGATTGTGCATGTGAACTTCCCAACTCCCCTGAGTGTATGGAACATCTCTGGGTACATCAGCCCCATCTTATGTGCAATGTATACAAGTGGATCCTGCATCCAAACTTCAATATAAAGAAGTAATTAGGTCCATTGCATTCCAAATAGCACTGGGATATTTCCAATAATAGGACCACTCTGTTCAAGGAACATCATAACAATATTTGGGTTTAAACAACAAAACAAAAAACGGTTGTGTTTTTCATTAGTGTTACCTTAGCCTAGAACAGGGGTGTCCCAAACATTTTGGCAGGATCAGCCCTCTGACACTGTGTCTCTGACACTGGGGAAAAAATGAATTAATTTACATTTAAAATTTGAATAAATTTACATACATGAATTTATTAGAGATGGAACTTATATGAAAGAATGGAGGTCTTGCAGTAGCTCAAGGCCTATAAAAGTCCTTGCATAAAGCAAGGTCAGCCTTTCCTTCACTGCCACTGCTGCATCACAGATGTAGTAGAAACAGCAAGTAGCGCAGGGAGCCCTCATCCTGCAACTCATGCAAAAGGTCGAACAGTCGCCCTCACCCTAAGAGCAGTTGGGTCAAGCCAGCATGCGCTCTAGCAAGCCTCTAGAGGGCCAGAGGCTCATTGGAGACTGGGGGCTCCCCACAGGCCAGACTGGGAGCCCCTGAGGGCCACAAGTTTGGGCACTCCTGGCCTAGAATAAGCAACACTAAGGAAAAACACAATCATTTTTTGTTTTTCTGTTTAAACCTATTGTTACGTATTCCTTCAGTAAAATGGATCTGCACTCTGTTTTGTTGTTTTGTTGTGTTTCTCTCTGATCAAAACACAGTATATACAATCTACAACTTAAAATTTACAGAATTTTACCATCTACAAATGATAGCTGAGCTGATTGACTTGCATTATCAGAATATCTGAAAAAAATGTCAAGTATATATCCAGATTTCCTTGCCAAATATTTTGTCTGCATGACAGAAACTGTAAGAGGCAAATAGACATCTTCTGATGGAGACAGTAGTTTTTGTCTTGGACTCAGATAATGTGTGCTAATAAAAAAATCTAGTCCATCTTCTTTTCTTTGATGAACTCAAGGTGGCTTACAATGTGATTTTTTTTTAAAAAAACAATATAATAAAAGAAACAGCAGCAACTAAAACAAAATCATAAAAAATAAATCAAGGGAGCTTAGTGTGGCAGGAGATATGATAGGATGGGGTATGGAGGAGCCTTGGCTATGGTGATAAGAAGATCTGCTGTTGCAGCATTGATCAGGCCCTTGATAACTATGGCAAGTGTGTCCCAAATATCAGTATCCCTGGAAAGTACAGTTTCCTAAGGCTTCTGAGCCCTTGATCATCTTATCCCAATCATCTTCTCCTCTTGGTCCTCCACCTTGTTCTCAGACTGAGGAGATTTCAGTTTTGAGGTTATGACACCATTTCAGAATCCAGGAGTCCTGGGAAACTACATATTCCATAACTTCTAAGTCCTTACTCCGTCCACAGGCTGCTTTAGCCTACTTAAGATCACAGTAGCAGCTCTTTGCATCACAGCTGCAGTTAACCAGGTAAATTTTGGTGGGAAAATAATGGGGCCCCCCTATAGCACCCAAGGGATTGGTACTGATGTAAGTGAGATGAGTCCAGCCTCACCTCACCTTCACTTCCCCAGACATTGAGCTATGCTTGGAAGTTCCAAACTGGGAAGGTTTGTAGTATGATTTCCCTAATTCCAAACTTCATCTGTATCATTATTTATAGTACTACGTTATCATGATTACTATTTAAATGCTTTCTAATATGTGAGCTTAAAAGATCAATGCACATGAAGTTGCCAAGTTGGTTTAAGGAACGTTCTTCTGGACCATAATTAAAGCTGTTTTACTGAATTGATTGTTTTTCTTCTTTAATCCCCCCCCCCCCCCCGGTGCAATTTTGGCATACAGTTCTCTACAATACACTCATTTTATGTTTCACTGTTCTGGTTACATCTCATTACAGCCTACACTGATCAGTCCCCCTGAATCCTAAGTCTCAATTTCCCTGTCTGATCATTATTTTCCTTTGCTTTATGTCTAAATCCAGTTTAAAATGAGATCCAGTTTCACTGCTGCAATTTGAAGTCATGGGGATTATCGGGCAAGTGCTACAACACCACTGAGAGTTGAAGGACTCATGAACCAATGCTCATTTCTATGCCTCCACATAGCAGTGAAAGCTACTCACGAAATTGCTTGCAATGTGATAGGCTTCACTGTTTTTTTTCTTCTTATAGTTGGGAAGCAAGTCTATTCATAGTTGGAATGACAAGGACTATAGCTATTGTCCATGTATCAGAAAAAATTGGATTTCTTGCTGAAATCGTTGGAACAGTAGGCGAAAAACTTATCATCTGAACTCCACACATCACATTATCACCTATCTAGTGTAATGTAAATGGGATTAACAAAAGACGCTCTTGTAAGCTCTACTTATGGTGCATCAGACAGAGAGAGGAAGATTAGAACTTCAGGATGTCAGTCTCCTCACATCACTTCTTTGGTCTTCTTAGACACAATCCCTCAGCCTCTCAAATTTCTGGGCTAGCTGCTATTATGCTTTGTCTGACTCATCTCACAAAATTAAGGGCATGTCCACTCATGGCCCAGGAGGAGGGGCAGAGTCTGAGCGCATCATGAAGTGTGCATGCACCATGAATGTGCATGCATCATGAGCAGGCACATCCTTAACTGCATGGAGTCAGCACGCATGGTCCAAAACACATGCTCTCTTGCCTGGTCATTCTCTTCCAGTCCACACCTTAAGCCTTTAAGAGGTTAAGCCCTTCCCATCTTCCTTATCAGCCGCTTCTTTCCTTATGGCAGCCATTTTCAACCACTGTGCTGCAGTACATTGGTGTGCCGCAAATGGTCCCCAGGTGTGCCATGGGAATTTGGGAGAAGGTCATTTATTAGTAGGTCCATTGGGAGATGCAAGCCTCCCCACTACCAGCACAGTGTGCCTTGTCAATTGTCAAAAACCAATGGTGTTTCTTGACAATTTTAATGCCTTGCTAGTGTGCTGGGAGATGAAAAAGGTTAAAAATCACTGCCTCTTCCATTTCCATGGTCTTCTGCAACCTGCTTTCCTCCATCTTCTGTCTCCTTTTTTCAAACTTTCTGTTTCCTGTTTCTTGGCACACTGCCTTCTCTGCCTCCTTCCTTTTCTCACTTTTACCTTTCGGGTACCTTCAGGGCACTTTTCTTAGTTTCCCAGAGTGCTCAGCCTCTCCCTGCTGTCGCACACAATGGTGAAGCAATATGAATGGGCTGGAATAATACTCTCAGAACTCCCTTCAAGCTTTGAGTTCTTTAAACATTCAAGGAGTCAATCAGAGATTGAAGTGAGTTATAACACAATCTGATGCATGTCTACTCAAAAGTCAGTCCCACTGTGTTCAATGGGCCTTGTTCCCAGGAAAGGGTACATAGGATTGCAGCCTTAGGGCACGATTCTAAGATCAAGCTGATGTGCTAATGTCCACTGTTTACCTGGATAAGTGGTTTGTTGTTATTGCTTCAAGATTAAGCTCATACCATAAGACAAGAATGATGCAAAAAGTAAATAAAGATAACCCAAATTATATATGACATGCAGTCATGTGTCATCTGTTGCTCGATTTGTTTCTGTTTTTAAAGCAAAAACAGCTCAGCAGCCTGAAGATAGGGGAGCAGGGAGGCATTGCTTGATCCTTCCCTCCTGCCCCTCCCAGCTTCTTTTCCACCCAGAGGGAAGGGGGAGAAGATAAGCATATATGCCCACAGAAGGAAAAGCAGCTTGTGTAGATTTTGATACATCCAGAAGGAAACGGGTCAAACAGTTCCTCCCCCACTCCTCCTCACAGCCTCCTGAGAATGTCCTAGGCTATCAAACAAACAAAACAAAAACACCCAAGTACATGTGTGTATGTGTCATTTCTTGTTTGGACTGGATTGGAGTGTGGGTAGAATCCAGCAGTTCTCAGGGTAGTCAGCCCACCCCTAAATTGTGATTATGTGACCAAGTTTACACAGATTGTATATGGGTTGCTACTATACCGCCTGACATATAGAACCTTTGCATCCTATAATCTGCACCGCAGTGCATCACTTGATAGGATATGACTAATATTATCTGTGCATTTTGATGTCACACTCAGATTGCTTTGTAAGTAATCCTTGCGTGCTGCTAATCCGCTGTGTTGAGCTCTCCTCTGAGCAAAAGGCTTGGAGAAATAATGACATGAATATTCTCAAATCCACACTGTTTGCTGTTTCCAAATTCTTCCTGTTGTGTCTGATTCTTTTCTATCAAAGGACTTCTGAATTAGTGCAAATTGTCAGAGGTGGATTTTCATTCTTTCCAGTGATGCTAGCCCCATAGTAAGGGAGACAAGATTTCCCTGAGTTTATTTTACATTTCTCTGTTTCTAAAGAGCCAGAAATTTGCCATCCATAAGATCAGTTTAATACCTAATGTTTCACCAAAGTTGCTCTGATGTCTAATTATCTTTTAAAAAGCAACAGTATGTTGAGCTTTGCTTTCGTACCAGGGAAAGTTGAGCGCAAATTGCTCCTTCACCACGATGATCAGAGTCAGTGCAAAACTCATTGTAGTTTGCTTACACAATTAAAAGCCATTTCTGCCCAACACTGCATATACGCAACAGGGATCAAGTGCAGGGTGACCAGATCCAATGGAGGACAGAGTGCCTGTACCTTTAACCATTGTACAGAAGAGGGAATTTGGGCAGGTGCAGCTTTTTAAACCCTTTCATGTTGAGCTGCACCTGCCCAAATTCCCTCTTCTAGACAATGGTTAAAGGTATAGGCACCCTGTCCTCCACTAGATCTGGTCACCCTGATCAAATGTGTATGCCTATGGGCTGGGCAGAAATGGGTTACACACAAAATATTGCACTGGTTTTCACTGAGTGTCTTGGAAAAGTCTTTTTCAGTCAAATCTATTTTACAGCATTGTTTTGAGGATAAAATAGGATAAGCCCATTGACACAGACTTCTGCTAAATAGTGTAGCAAGTGGGAGGTGGGCCACTCTGGGTACCACACTGGAGTGTAATGTGAGGGGGTGCCATCTGAGGTCTGCCAAGATGATGGCCACACCCTCGAAAGAAGCCACTCAGCCCATTTTAGAGCAGCTGCTACTTAACTTCTCCACGCACCCTCTTTTGGTGTCAAGCCATGCCAGATGGTAGTGCTAGAGGGGCCAGAAGGGGCTGCACAAAGAAGTGGGTCAAATGGCTTCTTTCTCTCCCTTTGGTTTCCTGACAGATTTTTGGCTTCTGCAAACCTCCAAGATTAGTGAGTCAGCACAAAGTTAGCAGAGGTTCTTCTACAACAGTAGTGCATAAAGGTTGCACTTATACAGTTGCAGCAACTAGACATTCAGGTGATGAGTGCAAAATAACAGAGGTGTCCCAGTGATGTGTATAACTTGTTTCTGAGATCTGTATCCCATATCTCTATAACATGACCATGTTGGCTACCAAAAATGGTTGGCAAACTTCAGTCTCGAAAGACTAAGGTATAAGCCTACAGCACCTGGTATTCCCAGGCAGTCTCCCATCCAAGTACTAACCAGGCCTGACCCTGCTTAGCTTCCAAGATCAGATGAGATTGGGCATGTGCAGGGTAACAGTTGCTGTCTACCAGCAGTCAGTACAAACAGCACAGTAAAACAATTAAAGCTTGTGCCTCGTTATCCACTGAGGTTCCGTTCTGGAACTCCTAGTGGATTAAAAAAAAATCAGTGGAAACCAAAACAGTGGAAAAATAGCTTTAAAGACCTACTTCCAGGTTTCCTGCTCCTCTATTGTCACCCCAGAATGCATTGGTATAGATGCTATACTGCATTCAGCCACTAGATGGGGTGAATAATGGATTCTAGTGGAATGAAATTATAATTATTTAATAGCGCGAAGGTTAGATATTGGATTTTGGTGCTTTTTTTCCTTGTTACAAGGCATTTAAAGGTGGACCTCAGTATCAGTGTAAGTCACATCAGTGGGTGCCAAGGTCCCACCTGTACCCACAATGATTTGTTTAATCTAAAAAACAACAGCCTAAAAATTAAACAGCAGCAGCATTCTAAATGTTTGCAAGCCAAATGGAAACACTTAACGTTTTTTGTTGCAAGGAAATGCTTGACTTAGAATTGACTTTAGAAAGTATTGAAAATGCACAAGAAAAGTGAAGGTGACTCATGTTATCTTGAACCGAGAGGGTTACATTAAAGGACAAATGGTTATTTTACCTCCCCTGTACAACCAGTTGTACCTTGTCCATGTTCATGATGCAAAGGCAGGAGCAAGCAAATACAAAGTACTGGGAACGGACTTGCTGAAGTGGGGAGAAGTTCTGGTATTTTTCTACATTCATCCATTCAGAAGAATGGGACGAGGAGGGGTTTGATGTATTTGTCTCATGACACAAGGATGGAGGATCCATGTGACATCATACAGGTGAAAGAGGAACGGGGAATGATGTACACTGCAATCCTATATACAAATACCTGGAAGTAAGTCCCACTGTAAATAGGACTGACTTCTGAGCAAACATGCCTAAGATTGCTTTGTAAGGCTGAAATCCTGTCCACACTTACCTGGGAGTTAGCCCCATTGACTATAGTGGACTTACTTCTGAGTAGACATGCATAGGACTGAACTGTAAGAAGGCTGGCTTACATGAGGCAGCTCAAAAGGGTGAGAAAGGGAAAGAATGATGCCAGAGATTTGGAGACACTCAATACAGAGAGTGGGAACAGAGGTTTGCAAAATTTGGATTTACCCTGACATCTACAAGTCTAAGAAAGCCCCGGGATCTCTTCACCAGATGACAGATACTATAGGATCTGAAGAAGAATTTTCTGAAGAAGGCTTGCTCTGCCTTCTTTTCTTTTTGAGCAGAAAGCAGGCTTTGTCAAATTCTTTTCATTCTCGTGTCTGTGGTTGCCTCTGTGCCTTTCTATCTCCTTGATATAAAGCCTTTAAAATTATTTGAGCTTACCCAAATTCCCTCCATACTGTTTTCCTGCTGCCTGAAAACTGTCTCTACAAAGACGCTATTTGCCATTTGCTGCAATTGCTCTTCAAAAATATCCTCCACCTCTGTGCTGCAGTCTTGAACCAAACCGCTTCCCATCAGCTGCTGCACAACCGTAAACCTAAGCCTGTACCTACTTACCGCTGCATTTAGTATCATGTGCAGTTTGACACTCAGGTTCCCTTTGTGAAAACAGCGGTGATGCTTATGTGGGGAGAAGCCTCAGCATTAGCTAGTCTCATGCATCCCTGGGTGTAAGACACTACACCCGGTCTCATGGGGAGAAGCCACACTGTAATGGCTCCCATGCCCTGAAGGTACTTCTCCTTCAACTATCTTTTTCCAAACCCTCATTTTCAAATCTATTCCAAAGGCATGTCTCCATCTCCCAGCCTGGCATCTCAGAAATAAAGTTTCAGAGAATTACACTCCTAAGCGACCTAATGTTTAATTCTTCCGGCAAGGCAAAATGGTCATAAATGGCTATAAACAGTTATAGCTCTTTTATGTTTGGCTCTTCCACTATATACATCATCTTGACGCAAACTCTTACAACATATAGAATTAATCTAGTGGCAAACAGTATGTTACACAAACATTCTTATCTGTATTACAGTTCTGGTAATTCTTTCCATCCGTCACACTTTCCTTACAAGTTTTTTTGTGTTTTTTTTTAATGAGCTGACACAACATGATACGACAGCTGAGAGAGATGGGAGCCTACATTCGCTAATGCAATAAAATTGTTCCCCTAATGTTACTAAAAATCATTAGCGTGCTAAATTTTCAATCAAATACCCAACTAGACAAGTTTTACATTGGCAATTAATCTACTTCTTGAAAACAACTCCCATGTAACTAATAAAGACCCTGAAACTTCCAAAGTAAAAGTCAAGTAGTCTTATTGCAGAAGCTATTCATTATGTCAGAGTTTTGGCACAGTCTTGAGGTTAGCCATTTGTCCATACTTGCAGGTGGGCTGAACGGCTTGCTACCACCCCTCATTCGCTTTTAGATTTTGTTCCTATTTCTGCAGGTGCGGGACTATGTCTGCCTCAATGTGCCTCAATGTGCTGCGTAAGCTGCCCCTCCCTCTTGCTGTCAAAGTCATTCTCTGCAGCGACAGCAAAGCATAGGAGATACCCCTACTTTGCTCTCGCCACCAGGAATGGTTCCGATGGCGATGGGGAGGGGCAGATTGCATGGCATGTTGAGGCACCCTGCAAAGCTTAGTACTGTGCCCCCCCACAGCTATGCTACTGAATTGGTGGCTCTCTTATATTTCGCTGAGGGGGAAGCAACGATCCCTATTCACCCCAGCACAACAACTCTTTTTGTGCTGTTAGCTGGCACTTCTGCTGCTGCTATTTAGATGCAGAGCCCTTTTGGAACAGGGGATCATTCTTTATTTAAACCCTATGAGCTGCTTTGTCAACCTCTTTTCTTTGTTGAAAAGTAAAACGTAAGTATTTGTGATAACAGTGTGTATCAAAATTTGAGCAATTTTGAGTTGAACTGAATATTTTGATGTTTGTTCATTAATTTTGGTGTGAGGATTTCAAAAATGCCACTATTTTTGGCAGTAGCATAGCTAAAGATTGTGTAGCCCGATATCAAGCTCAAAATGATGTGCCCCTTATTGGTTAGAGACGCTGTGCTTGGGTGAAGAGGGATAGTCCCGTCCCGTCCCCGTCCCCCGCAGCTAAATACACAGGCCAACACACATTTTGCTTCCTTAAACATTACACTAATTCCTGGGAATATTTGGGGTGCCAATTCCAAAAATGACATCCATTTTGCCCTATCATATCTAGTTTAGGAGACACGGCATAGCCTCTTTAGTGAATGGTTCAAGCAGCTTCCTCATGAGGAAGCCTGCCTTGGCTCCACACTGACTCCCAGATTGATTTCTAGTTCTGCCCATGTTCTGACAGATTCTACCAAGCTCCACTCATGACCCAACAGGTTTTGACCTGGCCCCAGCTACCATCAGGCAGGCTCCATCCCCCCGTCCATCTTTCCCTGCTTCTGGTTCAAACTGGCCAGCTGTAGTTTTTAAAAATCAAAACTTGGCAAGCTTAGAAGAGCTCCCATCTGCCTTGTGAGGGAGATGGTTCTATGGGCAGATAGGTCAAAAACTGTGCAAGCTTCAGAAATCTTTGGTACTTAAGTAAAAGACTAGTTTAGCCTACTATAGGGGAAGCCTGATCTGCTTTAGTTGCTCTCCTGTGTAAGCATATTCAGTGGTGCTTATGATCATGATCCCCCCCTTAGAACTACCAGTGTAGCTTTTAGAGAGCAAAATGTAGTAAAGGTGGAGGCTCATCCTCTGGAGAAGTACTCTAACAGTTTCAAAGGCAGCCTAAAGAGTTCAATAACACACTCACAATTTCTCAGAAGGTTTCCACAGTTCCATAATTTAGAATTCCCTTGCGAGTTCAAACCAATGTCCATTGAAGGCCAGCATTATGCTTCCTCATGATTACTGGAGTGCTTCTCAGATGAATTACACAGCAACGATTACCCAGCTAACCAACAATTGATGCTATTGTGTCCAATTAAACAAAATGTCACTTTGCAGATTAAAGAAGAAATAACTTGAGATCTTATTAAAGATCAAGCGACACAAAAACTGTTCGTGTCCTGGCAGTGTGATCTCTCATGCTGGAACTCTTGAAATATTGATAGTGGCTGTGACATTTCCTGATGACTGACATATCGATTGGAAATGCGGAGAGAGTAAATGTTACAGTTCTTCATTCTAAGCTGCAGGCTCCTTTCTCACATGCTGTATGCGACATGAGGGTTTATCTAGCATCTCCCTTAATTTATAGCTCTTTCGTAACTGCTGTAAAACTCCCACAAAACTGACAAGCAGCCCAAACTTCATGCTTAGGCTGTAAGAAGCTTATGTCTAATGAGAAGCTTTCTAGGTTATCAAATGGTTTGCTCTTTGGCACCAAGGAAACTGAGCATGAAGATGAAGGCCAATTCTATGCTTGGGATCATTAGGAAAGGTATTGAGAACAAAACGGCTAATATTATAATGCCGTTGTACAAATCGATGGTAAGGCCACACCTGGAGTATTATGTCCAGTTCTGGTCGCCGCATCTCAAAAAAGACATAGTGGAAATGGAAAAGGTGCAAAAGAGAGCAACTAAGATGATAACGGGGCTGGGGCACCTTCCTTATGAGGAAAGGCTACAGCGTTTGGGCCTCTTCAGCCTAGAAAAGAGGCGCCTGAGGGGGAACATGATTGAGACATACAAAATTATGCAGGGGATGGACAGAGTGAATAGGGAGATGCTCTTTACACTCTCACATAATACCAGAACCAGGGGACATCCACTAAAATTGAGTGTTGGGAGAGTTAGAGCAGACAAAAGAAAATATTTCTTTACTCAGCGTGTGGTTGGTCTGGGGTTGGTCTGTGAACTCTTTGCCACAGGATGTGGTGATGGCAACTGGCCTGGACGCCTTTAAAAGGGGATTGGACAAGTTACTGGAGGAAAAATCCATTACGGGGTACAAGCCATGATGTGTATGCGCAACCTCCTGATGTAACATGGTATTTGCTCCTCCAACTTCTTCTCTGCTACCCTTCAGCTCTGTCACTCTCAGATGCAGAAGGCCTCCTGTGTTTTCAGATGGCTCTGCCTATTTTCTCTCTTATGTTTCAAATTCCTACACCAGTGTTTCTCAGCATTTGTCCTCTGCTTTGGAGCCTCCTACTGCCGTGTTGCATTCCCGCTCTTGCTGCCAGGTGACAGGTGTCCAAGGGTCCTGCGAGTACCACCAGATATTAGTACCTATACCACTGGTTGAGAAACTCTGGCCTACACTGATAGTGCCAACTCTGTCTCCTTTTTCAAATCCCTCTTCAAAACCCAAATTTTCTGTGAAGTCACTAGCCTAACCCTTTCATCATCCTCCCCAACCAAAACAAAATCTTATCTGCAACTTTTGCTTCATCTTTACCTACCTGTGCGAACTAGATGCTTTACCTAGAGGTCTGGTCTGGTCTAGAGGGTAGAGCCTCCGTCTGCCTGAAGATAACATCTACAAGGTCGCCAGTTCGAGGCCACCGGCACCGTGCGACCTTGAAGCAGCTGACAAGCTGAGCTGAGCTATTCCATCTGCTCTGAGCGTGGGAGGATGGAGGCCAGAATGTGAAGCCAGATCTGAATGAAACACCTGAATGTAGTGGTTCTTGAAAGAAAGAACCTTATTTCAAATTGTAAAAATCCCTATTTAATAAGGGATTTAAATAAAGCCTGCCTATGTAAACCGCCTTGAATAAAGTCTTGAATAAAGACCAAGAAAGGCGGTATATAAATACCTGTTATTATTATTATTATTATTACCTACTAGATGCTTCATCTTTACCTACTAGATGCTTCTTTACCTGTGCGAAGAATGTATAGATTCAAAATATTGGATGAGAGCCCCAAATTTAGAAGTGTGCGTGCCAACTTTTCTATGGGGTTCTTTCCAAGGTAAGATAAATTGTGGTTTAAACACCACAGAAATTAATGAGAAATTGTAGTAATTACTAAAGGGGCAATCCTATTCAACCTTCTGGCACTGATGCAGCCACAATGTAGCCACAATGCAAGGGAATCCAAGCTAAGGGAACAAACACTCCCTTATCTTGAGGAGGCCTCCATCTTATCTTGCTTTCCCACAGCAGGATGCAGCACATGCCCCATTGGCACAGCCGCATCAGCAGTGGAAACGTGGATAGAATTGGGCCCTAAGTGTCCGGTTAATTTTAGTAGGACGTATTGATGACTTTCTTTGGATGCAATCTAGAATGTTTGATATTTGTTGCGAGAAAGGCTATTTCGAAAGGGATATGGAAAGCCTCTTACCCTTTTAACAATTATTCTCCCACCTCTTCACAGCTACATTTACACTGAGCTGCTTCAGCCTCAGCATTTTTTATAAAGTTAGGAAGAAAAGTGCTGCCCCAGTTCTCCCCCCCCCCACATATCAAGGGATTCTTTTGAAAGTCCCCACTGGTGTGCATTAATGCCTATTGCCTAAGCTTTGAAAACAACTGCAGAATTTAAAGATTCCTTGTAAAGCCCCATTGCTGAGTGACGATGCACATAAACATCAATTCCAGAAATCCTGCCATGGACTTTTTTTTTGCACTTGAAGTCAACCAGCCTCCTTTCTGTTGGCAGTCTGAGATGAGCCGAAGGAAATCGTGAAGGAACCTCAGCAAAATATAATGTGGAATGTGTTGACAAGGGCATTTATTGAAAAGGCCATGTCTGGCTAGTGGATGACAACTTCTATAACATATCATGTTATTGCCTGGGATGAGTCACAAATTACTGGCTTTAAGACAGTCAATCCCATTGTTGGCTCAGCATACCTTATTTTTAGATTTAGACCATTCTGGCAAACTCAAATGTGTCTTGAAGCTTATTATGTCTGAGAGTACATCTCACTGTGCTTGTAGCATCCACACTGGAATCATATGATATATAGTCGGTGATTGAAAAAAAATTGGACATACTTGTTCAATTATATTTCTCCTCCAGTACACAGGCTCCATCCGTTCTCATGACAAATCTTCTTAATACCTCATTTTATATAATTTGCAATTGTGCAGACTGATAATTATATTAAGGGGGAAAACCAGATTGGAAAGAAAGGAAAACAAAAGAGAGTGCATGTAGATTCTGAGATATATTTCATGAAACAAGAAGTTGATATAAGCAAGTGAGATTTGAAATTTATCACACGTTCTTCTGAAGGTGCTGATAATTTTTTCTTCAGAAAATCCATGTTTAAAAAATTGGATCCAAATTCAAGCTGAGATGGGCAACCTAATTCTATGTAACTCCCTGTGTGCCTAATTTGGATAACATGGGCTGCAGGAACCAAAGGCAGCCAGAAGGAGCAAAGGTAGCCAGAAGGAGCAAATACACAGAGGAGAGGACTGCCAGAACTCTGCTGGAGACACACAGAGACACCAGGACCCTGCTGGAAAGGAACTCGGAGGAGGAGACAGAGAAGAAGTGGACAAAGGGATGCTGCTGGATTGGACTGGGAAGATTGGATTGTGCTTCGAAGCTGCTGTGGACTTGGACTAGATGCTTCAGACCTTTACCCACTAAGGGCCCATCCTATCCAACTTTCCAGCACCGGGGCAGCCACAATGCAGCCACAAGGTAAGGGAACAAATGTTCCCATACCTTGAGGAGGCCTCTGTGACTGCCTCCCCACCACAACATGTAGAGCACGCCCCACTGGCACAGCAGCACAGGCACTGGAAAATTGGATATTATTTAAGTGAAGATTTGGGGGAAGGGAAAGCCTCTGGACTAGAGGAATTGCTGGGGGTGTGTAGCAATAAATTCTGTTAATTGCTCTCAACTAATAAGGGTGTTTGGTAGTTCCTTTGCACATCACAATTGCCATTTCTGGAGAAGGGGAGGTGGTAATTAGCCAAGAGAGTGGGCATTAGAAGGGAGACAGAATATTTTGGATGGGACAGTTATGCAGCAAACTGGTGGCAGCTCAGAAAATAACTAACCAATGGGTCAATGAACAACAGGCGAAGAGCAAGGCAGGATGAAGGCAACAAATAAAGACATGAGGGTCTAGTGACCCAGGTATTAATTATATGGTTTTCACCTCCAGTACTGTACAGTATTACTCCTTTGTGGAGTAAGCTAATGAAGGGACTTTCTTTATTAGTTGATGACCTTTGATGGGTGCTGCCTTTATCTCTGTACCATGCTGATAGTGCAGCACTAGCACCAGAAGGTTACTGGCTCATTAACATGCCTGCTTGATAGAATTTAGTCATGGAGTCGGTGAGGACAGCTCGTGTTGGCGATCCTTCCTTGATTAAAAGTGTGGACATCCTCTTGGCACATGAATCTGAGGCCATCTGCCATCAGCCCTATTAAGAGTCACAGTACTGGCCAGGGCTGTGCTTCCCTAGCAGACACACAGCATACATGTGTGTGCATGTGCATTTCCTGCACACAGTAAAATAAAGATAAATTTAAACAAAGTAATACAAAGACTCGTCGGGCAACGTATTCTAAGTGCAAACTGAAGCAATGAATGAAACATCACAATCCTGTTGACACAAAAAGCATTTCTCAAACATGACTAACGCAATAACTTTCACTAGAGAAAAGAAAGGTGGTTTCAATCATGATAGATGCCTGCCTGTGCTGGAAGAGCTTGACAGTGAACCAACCCTAGAAGAACTTCACGTGGCCCTGGACTCCCTTGCCTTTGGCAAGGCACCTGGAAAAGACAGCATCCCTGCTGAAGTCCTAAAATGCTGCAAAGAGATCATCGTCACTGAGCTGCATGAAATCCTCTGTCTCTGCTGGAGAGAAGGTGGAGTACCTCAAGACATGAGGGATGCAAACATCATCACGCTGTACAAGAACAAAGGTGACAGGGGTGACTGCAACAACTACCGCGGCATCTCTCTCCTTAGCGTTGTAGGAAAGCTGTTTGCCCGAGTTGTACTAAAGAGGCTCCAGGTACTTGCAGAGAGCGTCTATCCAGAATCGCAGTGTGGATTCCGAGCCAACAGGTCCACCACTGATATGGTATTCTCCCTTAGACAACTGCAGGAGAAATGCAGGGAACAACGACAGCCACTCTTTATAGCCTTCATAGATCTCACAAAGGCTTTCGACCTGGTCAGCAGAGACGGCCTCTTCAAGATTCTCCCCAAGATTGGATGTCCACCCAGGCTCCTCAGCATCATCAGATCTTTCCACAAGGACATGAAGGGCACTGTTGTCTTCGATGGCTCCACATCAGACCCTTTTGACATCCGAAGCGGAGTGAAGCAGGGCTGTGTTCTTGCACCAACCTTGTTTGGGATTTTCTTCGCTGTCCTGCTGAAGCAGGCCTTTGGAACTGCAACAGAAGGCATCTATCTCCGGACCAGATCAGACGGAAAGCTCTTCAACCTCTCCAGACTGAGAGCAAAATCCAAAGTCCAGCTGAAATGTCTGCGTGACTTCCTCTTTGCCGACGATGCAGCTGTCACTACCCACTCTGCCAAAGATCTCCAGCAGCTCATGGATCGTTTTAGCAAGGCCTGCCAAGATTTTGGACTGACGATCAGCCTGAAGAAAACACAGGTCATGGTTCAGGATGTGGACTCACCTCCCTGCATTACAATCTCTGAGCATGAACTGGAGGTTGTCCATGACTTTGTGTACCTTGGCTCAACGATCTCCGACACTCATTCTCTCGATACCGAGCTAAACAAGCGCATCGGTAAAGCAGCTACCACGTTTTCCAGACTCACAAAGAGAGTCTGGTCCAACAAGAAGCTGACGGAACATACCAAGATCCAGGTCTACAGAGCTTGCGTCCTGAGTACACTTCTGTACTGCAGCGAGTCATGGACTCTTCACTCACAACAGGAGAGGAAACTGAGCGCTTTCCACATGCGCTGCCTCCGACGCATCCTCGGCATCACCTGGCAGGACAAAGTTCCAAACAACACAGTCCTGGAACGTGCTGGAATCCCTAGCATGTATTCACTGCTGAAACAGAGACGCCTGCGTTGGCTTGGTCATGTCGTGAGAATGGATGATGGCCGGATCCCAAAGGATCTCCTCTATGGAGAACTCGTGCAAGGAAAGCGCCCTACAGGCAGACCACAGCTGCGATACAAGGACATCTGCAAGAGGGATCTGAAGGCCTTAGGGATGGACCTCAACAAGTGGGAAACCCTGGCCTCTGAGCGGCCCGCTTGGAGGCAGGCTGTGCAGCATGGCCTTTCCCAGTTTGAAGAGACACTTTGCCAACAGTCTGAGGCTAAGAGGCAAAGAAGGAAGGCCCATAGTCAGGGAGACAGACCAGGGACAGACTGCACTTGCTCCCGGTGTGGAAGGGATTGTCACTCCCGGATTGGCCTTTTCAGCCACACTAGACGCTGTGCCAGAACCACCATTCAGAGCGCGATACCATAGTCTTTCGAGACTGAAGGTTGCCAATACAGATGCAGAATGGGGGAAAACCTCTCTAGTTTAAGCAAAACCTTCCGTGTTGTTTAAATGAGTTTATGCATGCAATTTATGTTGGGTAGGAGCAAAATTTGTCTAACCTTTGCAACTATATTTGTGCTCTTGTCCTAATCAGGTTGCTTAATGAAATTTTCTCCCTTACTACTAAATTACAACACTTCACAATTAATTAAAGGGAGTGTTGATTATTAAATTAAGTAGGGTTTAAATGAGTTCCCCGCCAACTTCAGCATTCCTTAGAGTCCATAAGTACAAAGGTGAATAATAAGTGCCCGAAGCTTGATTACATTAATAGACCTGCATTATTGCAATGGTTATTGCTCTAACTTGAATGTGACTGACAGTGTTCACCAGCATGGGCCAAGCAAAGACTCAGCAAATCTGAGCTCAGCTTGTTGTGAATGCTGAAAACACATTTTAGCATAACTCAGGTAGTATCATTTGGGGCTCATTTTGAAAAACAAAACACCCAATACTACATTGTCCAAGGGTGAAGGGTCACTCCTTTTTAATGTATTTGCTCATATCAATTCCTCATGAACATAACATCTCACTTGCTCTGTTGCCTCTCTGACTACTGACTGAAACTGATGCTATCATATCATGAACTGATATGATGAGTGTAACCAAACTCTTATTTGTGCATTTAGTAAAATGGCAGGGTCTTGGAGAATTGTGAAGTGGTGTGATGCACAACCTGGCAAGAGGGGGCATGATATGTGATCAGAGGAGGAGGAAGGGGTTGGAAAACCAAAAGGGGAAAATGTGCATGCTGTGCACTGTGCAACATGGGGCATGCAGGGGTAGCCCCAGGGGAGGCTAGTATCCATAGGTGCAAAATATGGTGAATTGAGATGCAGGAAGAGATACAATATACTGTACATGTGCAGAATGCACATTTAGTCAAGGCCTATTTTTCTCTAAATCTTGGAAACTAATCATGGCGCAGGCTGAACTAAGTAAACCCCCCCCCCCAGAGGGGTAACTAACTGAAATTTACAGGAAAACTTTTGTCCTCATGATAAGCCAAGGTGGTCACAAACATGGAGGTTTCACAAACATGGAGGCACTTCTGGTTTTTGGAAGCAAACCACAGGTGGCTTCCGAAAACCAGAAACTGACTTCTGGAAACTTCTGTGGGTCATTCTGGGGCCCGCAGAGGCCCTCTGCAACACGGATGCAGCCTCCAGCGCTTTCCATGAGGCATCCTGGCACCTGGTCAGCAATTTCTAAATTGCATTTTGTTCCAAACCCCTTTTTAAAATCACTAACTGCCAACTAATGACTACCATCATATATTCAGTTGGTCATTAGTCGGCAGGTCACTAAGCAACACACAGCTATATTGTGATAGGTAGGGCTGGCCCAAGACCTTCTGCTGCCTGACGTGGTTTGTACAATGTTGCCCCCCTTACTTGGGGATGTGTCAGCCTCTGCTCCTCCAATGCTCTTTTTTCCCCACACGTCCACTTTGTCCCCCTCTTCCTTTTGCAGTCAAGGAGTGGGACAAACAGGCTCAGTAGATGCAAGCAAATGAATGGAAGAGGGAGCCCTCTGCTTGAGTATTGGCCTTATGGATGGGCCAACCCTTGTGTTAGGGGAACAATAAACCCTATGCCTATATAGTTTCTTTTCAATGACGCCAAAATGTTTAAAGGACCTGTTAGCTGGAAACCTTTAGTGTACACAAGGAAAAAATAATTACGCAGGTTCTGCAGGGAAAGCGCTTTGAGAATTTGCTTCAGCAACAATTCCACAGGCATCCAGTGTAAAAAGGTGAATACTCCACAGAAATGAAGGTGCATCTCTCTTGCTAAGCCAAACCAAAACCCAAACTAACACCACAAAGAGTGATACTGAAAGGGGAAGAACTTTTCCCATTGGGATGCGGTTTTCAAACTCCCAGGGAGTTCGACAGCTGCAGTAAATTCTTGCGGGGGCAGGGGGCAGCAGGGGCATGGGGAAGGCAGCAGCGTGATCCCCAGGATCATGCCGCTCAGGGGGGCTGCAGGGGCTTGGGTACACTTACCAGAGCCTCCTGCAGCCTCCTGGGGGTGTGGGGAGCCTTGTGCACCTGTCTGCAGGGCTCCCCAATGCTTCAAAAGTGAAAGTGGAGCGATCACGCTCCACTTCTGGTTTAGTGGAAGTGGAGCACAATCGCTCCACTTTCACTTGTGAAGCTTCCAAGAGCCCTGCGGACAGCAGCCAGGGCTCCCTGCACCCCTGGAACTCTGTAGGAGGCTCTGTTAAGTGTACCCAAGCCCCTGCAGCCCCCCCCCCCCGAGCCTCCTCCCTGCCTCCTGGCTGCCCCTGCCCCTTAAGGGGAAACAGGCCAGGGCCCACAGGCTGGGGTGTCGCAACCCCCAGTCTGAAAAGCCCTGCCATTGGGGAACCATCTCAGAATTCACATGCTCTTTCACAAAGGAACATAGCCAGTTGTCCCCAGTGGATACACTTCAATTTCTTCTTCAAGGTTAATCATGATTTCTGCAGTTTATAATTTGCTGCTCAGATCTGGAAGGAAAACATTCTTCAGTGCCAGAACTGACAAGAGTTGCATTTGCTGAACGTAGGTCTATATTTAAAAAAAACTAGCTTTGCAAATTTTTCTGGGAAAGAATCAAGCTGCTGGAGAGCTGTGATTCCATCAATACAGACTCTACAAAATCCCTTGTAACCGCAGGGGAGGGGAGCGATGTTCTCTTAGTGGATTTGTGAGCACTCAGCACAACAAATGGCATAGCTGATGCCATGGCTTCCTCAAGAGGAGGCTGCTTTAATCAGCATATAACAATTGGCTCTAGCCAATCAGGCAGCACCGATGCCATGTTTGGATTCAGCACACCAAAAACAGCACCCCAAATACACCCAAAAATTTTAAGACAACAAAATGTTTGTAAGCCTGTGTGTAGGTTTTGCACCAGCCACAGAACTCTGCAGCACCACACCCGGGGCAAAGCTCCGCGACGATGCCCCCCCGCAGGCTGTCGCTGCCCCTCTCGGGCAGAAATCTGCCCCCCCCCCCACTTACAAGAGGCTCATGGAGCCTTGTGTGACCTCCTCCCACACCGGGGAAACCTCTGTAAGGTTCCCCGGCACTATAAACTGTGCTTCTGGCAAACTGGAAGCACAGTTTATGCACCCATCGGAAGCCTCAGAGAGGCTTCCATGGGCCGTAGAGGCTGGCACTCAGGGCATTTGCCCCAGGTCAGCCTATGGCAGACACGCAACTGCTTTGCACGTTAAGGAAGTGTGATATAAACGTGATGCATTATTACTAAAATGAATGGCTCATTGGTGCCTGATCTAAGAGGAAGACCAAAGATAGTTGTAGAGCACATCTCCAAGATTTTAAAATAATGACCCAATTCTTCCCACCATTGGAACTAGTGTTCCGGCAGTGAGGTGTACTTTACAGCTGAGCTGTCATAAATTGCCTGCAAGCAATGCTCGGGAGAACAGGGGCATGGTGGGAGTGAGAGGGGGTGACACCTGGCATGGTTAACTTGCGCCAGATGCTATCCCTTCTCATAGCAGATGGCATGGCACCTTTGTCTTCTTGGACTTGCACCAGCTAAAGAGCTGGTGCATGTCTGAGGAGACCCACTGGCAAGCAAGAGGCTGACAGGGAGATAAGGGAAAATATATTCTTTTACTCCTCCCAAGCATCCCCATCTACACCTTCCCCCATAAAAAAATTTGGAAGCCCTTTTTAGGGTTATGCAGAGACTGTTTACCAATATCCATTTTATAAATTACTATGTCTATTTGTATGTTTATATTAGGTATTTGTTATACTATGTTTATACTAAGTATTTTATACTATGCATTTTTTTTTTCCTTTTTGTCTTTACCCTTCCCCCTTTTCCTTTATTTCTTTTTCTGGATTTGAATTTATTGTTATTATATTGTCATTTTTTATTATTCACAAATAAAGTGGAGGTGAAAAAAATGGAAAGGACTGACTACATCTGTTTAATTGTTAAACCTGGAACCATCCAACTCTTATAGCCAGGGGTATCCTTCTGTTTGAGCTTAAACTGAGCCATCATTCTCAGTTGATCTGCAGGCTCAGTGATGGATAGATGTGCCAAAGTGAACAAATCTCATGTGTTTATTCGGAACTTTTCTTCCGATCAAGGCAGCAAAGTAGCATCACGTACAACAGTACAGTGCAGCACCACATAATACGTTTTCTTGAAATGGTTTGTGCTTTGACATTATGCTTGCCTAGAAGGCAAGGATTATAGTGATTATGAGGAATGGATTCATCATAATCCAACCTCCTAGGGAAGGGTGTCCAGAGCAATAACAATTCCAAACTAATTCCTCCCACATTTGGTACAGAACCTGGAGCTAGGAGGCACTCTGGGGGAAGCCAGCGGGCATTTAGTTTAGCCCCTTTGAGGTGATTCAAGATATTACAGGATTCTGACCTTTTTTGGGCCTGCTAACGGATACTGTTTGTATTCTTTTTTTAATTTTTGCAATGCTCCCACTGTGTTGGGTTATACCACTTATGTCTTGTGGTGGAGGAAGAGAAGTTGCATTTAATGCTCTGTGGCAAATCATTGGCCTGATCTTGCATTTTGTCCAAGTTCAAAAAGTATTTTGAAGCCTGAAGTATGAAGAAGCCTGAAAGCTTCTCAGAAGGTCTCAGCCACAAGGGATTAGAGAATATGAAAAAAAAAAAAAACTGCGGAAGTAAATTGGCAGTATATTTTATTTTCAGAAAGAAAACATTGCTAGTAGGTTTGTTCCCCCCCCTCCCCAAATGTTCAACTATTAATATGTATCTCTGGAGAGGCAGTTAAGACCAGTGGTGGGATTCAGCAGGTTCTCACCTATTCTATAGAACCCGTACCTAATCCAGCTGTTGGTTCTAAGAACCGTTTGCTGGCCAGGGAGCTCGCGCCTTGAAATGTCAGGGCTAACCCTCCTGGGGGCAGCAGCCGTGCGGGGCCAACCCCTCCCAGGGGAAAGCGGGTCGCTCCCAGCGGGTGCCGAGGCTGCTGGGGCTGAAGGGGCGAGCCAGACGCGGCCAACTGGAGTCTCCCGCGACGCGCACCCGCAGATGCAGCCTGCTGACTAGGGTGAGAGAAGCAGCCCAGCTGCCTGCCCCGCACCTCCCCTTCCCCGGCCAAGCTGGCTGACTGGCGAGTAGACTGCTCCTGCACCTGGAGGCTCCTTGGGCTCAGCTCTCGCGGTGGGTTGGGGGCGCGGGCGGGACGAAGAGGAGGGCGCCGGAGCAGCTCCCGCCCAAAGAGCCCCCGCTGACCCTGAGGGCAAGCCCCCCTCCCCCCCGCACGTCCATGGACACACAATGGAACTTACCTCTGGGTAGGCACTGAGCACAATCCTAACCAGGTCTACTCAGAAGTAACTCCTATTATGTTCAATGGGGCTTACTCTCAGGAAAGTGTGGTTAGGATTGCAGCCACTGTCAATCAGAAGGCAAAGGAAGGAAGCATCTCATCCTCATCACTGAGGCTGCGATCCTATCCACACTTTCCTGGGAGTAAGCCCCTTTGGCTATAATGACTTACTCCTGAGTAGACATGCATAGGATTGTGCTGAAAGGCGGCAGTCCTAGCCACACTTTCCTGGGAGTAAGCCCCTTTGGCTATAATGAGACTCTATAATGAGTAGACATGCATAGGCTTGGGCTCTCAAGCTGCAGTAAGCTCTGTTGACTATAATGGGACTTACTTCTGAGTAGACGGGCATAGGGATTGTGCCCTTACTTCCCAAAAGCACAGGATTGCACCATGGGGTTGGTTTTCATCCTTGGGGTTTGGGAATGCAGTTTTGTGCCTGGGATCTTTTCACTGCAATACAATGTGTTGTTACACAACGATTGTATAATACACTATCAGACACATAGAGGCGATGCTCCCACAGCTGAAATTCCTCAGGTTAAAAAAAGGCAGGAATGTGGCACAAAACATTACTTCATTAAGGGTACAATCCTATGCAGGTCTTCTCAGAAGTAAGTCCTGTTGTGTTCAATGGGTCTTACTCCCAGGAAAGTGTGGATAGGATTGCAGCCTTTGAGCAGAATCCTATGCATATCTACTCAGAAGTAAATCTCATTATAGCCAATGGGGCTTATTCCCAGGAAAGTGGAAGTAGGGTTGCAGCCTTAGGGCACAAGCCTATGCATGTCTACTCAGAAGTAAGTCCTATTGTGCTCAGTGAGGCTTTCTTCTAGCACCTGTGCAGTCACAATGCAGCCCTGAGGTAAGGGAACAAGTGTTCCCTGCCCCCCACCACAGGATGCAGTGCATGTGCTATTGGTACAGCTGCACTGGCACTGGAAAATTGGATAGGATTAGGTCCCAAGTCCTCTTAACTGTAACTTTCCAGCACCAAGTCCTGGAGGTCTCCTTGTGACAAGGGAATGTTTGTTCCCTTACCTCGGGACTGCAATGTGGCTGCATTGGCTCTGGAAAGTTGGATAGCCCTTAGGCTGCAATCCTACTCACACCTGGGAAGCAAGCCCAATTGACTAAAGAATGTGATTTACTCCTGTGTAGGCTTGCATAGGATTGGGTTGCTATTCCCAGGTAAGTGTGCTGAGGATGGTACAGTTAGCATTTGCTCCTTCTCTAGCAGAAAAGTTCCTTTAGGTTATTCTCTCCCCCCCCCCCCCCCCCCATGGCAGGCTGACTAGAAATTGAAGATTTTTTGAACAAGTTTGCAAATTGGGTTTAGGTCTTATCACCTAATGAAGAAGAACTGGAGAAGCACTGGGAAGAACTTGTGATCAGGGTGAACCTCAAAACCTGCAAGGCTTGTTACATGTGCTGTTAATTTTCATTTTTAGGCTGGGTTGTGGGTGTTGGGCACCTACACAGCTGCAACACTTTCGAAGGACTGTGGTGGGGAGGTTCTGCCTCACCTGCCTCCCCACCCACTGCAGGCCCCTGCTTTGCACTCCCTGGTCAGTAGTAGCCCTCAAACTTGTGGGAGAATTGCCACTAGAGTAGACCAAAGTGATGGGTATCTGCTGTTGCCTGTCGGAAAGCAACCTAGAAGAACAGTCCCCTCATAGTACTTTTTTGCTCATTAGTGAAACTGTCCTTCAAGGCTGCCATTCTCTCTCAAACCCTGGAAGTCAACAACTCCCCTTGAACTAGTTGGGCTTCTGAGTAGACGTGCATTGGATTGCAGAGTTGGAAGTTGGAGGGGGAAGCTTTATTATTATTATTATTAACAGTATTTACATACCGCTTTTCAACTAAAAGTTCACAAAGCGGTTTACAGAGAAAAATCAAATAACTAAATGGCTCCCTGTCTCAAGGGCTCACAATCTAAAAAAATGCAAATGCATACCAGCAGACAGCCACTAGAACAGACAGTGCTGGGGTGAGGTGGGCCAGTTACTCTCCCCCTGCTAAAAAGGGAGCACCCACTTGAAAAAGTGCCTCTTACCCAATTAGCAGGGGTAAAGAGTTCACTTTAGAGTTCACTGGAGGTCTTTTTGGGGGCTGGGTGGTAAAAGGAATAGAGCAGCATTTCTCAACCAGTAGTACTCATACCACCAGTGGTACTTGAGGTAGTGCCCAGTCGTACTCATGGCGGGACCCCCCCCCAGACCTCCAATGCCTGGCAGTGAGACCAGCAATATGATGCAACAAACAGTGGTAGGAGGCTCAGTTCTGCTTTTCTTGTACTCAAAAAAGCCCTCCCATCTACCCTGGGAGCCCAATCCTATGCATGTCTACTCAGAAGTAAGTTCCATTATAGTCAATGGGACTTATTACCAGGAAAAAGTGGATAGGATTGTAGCCTGAGCCTCTTACCGTGGTTTGTTGCATCATGTCTGGCCTCTTAGTATGGAAATAACTGGTGATAAAGTCATTCCAGTTACTTCCAGTTGTATTTCCCAGAGGTGGGCCATGCACAATGGCGAGAGGCAGATGCTGAGGAATGTTGTAATAGAACAAAAAAGAAGGGGAGATGTAAAGATGTTACTGTGCTGTTGTTGCTTTTGGTTGATGATGAGGTGTCAGACTATGTGCTCAGTGCACTTTTGCTGACCAGATGTTCACCACTAAAAGTGAACCAGATCCTTGAGAGGATTGACTGCTCTGGTAAAAATCACCAAATTCCCACTGAGAAGGAAGGTGGCCCAGCTCAAAGCCCAATGCAGCAAGTTGGTTTGTGCAGATGTGAAGGTGCTATGCTGCTGTG
Organism: Tiliqua scincoides; assembly: GCF_035046505.1. NCBI lineage: Eukaryota > Metazoa > Chordata > Lepidosauria > Squamata > Scincidae > Tiliqua > Tiliqua scincoides. The sequence goes on along the minus strand of NC_089824.1, from coordinate 91,771,910 downwards.
GTGTCTCCAGAGGTTGGTAACCTGGAGCCCTGGCAGTTCCCACCTCCTCTTCTTGGTGCCTTCCTGATTTCATTATACAACTGCCTTGAGAATTCAAGAAAAAATGTCCATTTGAAGTGTGCATTTCAGCCGCATGTTTATCCTCCTTGGAAACTAGTGGCCAGAGGCCTGTGATTACAGAGGACAGAATTGCAGCCTTGCAATTTGGATTTAGACATTGTGTTAAAGTTACAGTGCAATCCTATGACTGTCTACTCAGAAGTAAGTCCCATTATGTTCAATGGGACTTACTCCCAGGAAAGTGTGTACTGTACAGTATAGGAGTGTACTATACTGTACAGTATAGGAGTGCAGCCATAGTCTTTCAACGTCCTTTGCGGCAGACAATTGAAGCTGAGTTGCTTATTGTTCATTAGGACATAGAGCCTGTTGCTAATTTATTTGAATCCCACCACTGGTTAAGACCAAAATTTCGGTGATTTGAGGCTCTAGAGCCAAGTTTGGCCTCTTGAGGAATACCTCCCCCCCCCCCAAGTGCTCACTGAAGGGCAAAAGAAAGATATGAAGAGAGTTGCATTTGTTTCAACAGAGTATGCTAGCATAACATTCTGAGGGATGGAGTCACACTTTGGTCCTATACCCTTGACTCCTTTCTTAAAATAGTCTTTTAAGCCAGACATTCTCAACAGGAGCCATATGGCCCTGACACATTTGAAGGGGGACACAGCCTGAAGACTGAAAATAATAAATGATTTTATGTTTGTTTTTGATGTATCCTTGACAGGGGGCTCTAGAACCTGAGAAAAGCTTCTAGTGGGAACTAAAAAGAAAAAAAAGTTGAGAATGTCTGCCTACGCCATGTAAACTGAATATGGTTTTAAGGCAAGCCTAACATATCCTTGGTATCACACATTATGGGGGGGGCTTCTGCTACTTACTGGTTTCTCATTACTCACAATCTCTTTACAAATGCAATGAACTGCTGCTGGTAGCAATAGATACACCAAGGGGTTTAATCAGTGGTTGATTAAGGGGAGGGGAGTACCAGCTTTAATCAATTACAGATAATTTTAAGACCTAAGGATGAAAGTTAATACTTTTTATTTTCTGTATTTCTGTGGCATAATCACAATAGAGAATGAAAAAGACAATAATGATATGAAAGCCGACCTTTTCCTTCTAATAGCTCTTGTTGATTAAATGAAGCTGCCGCATATTTCTCTCAGCAGCTCAAGAGATCTCTTTGCTGAGATTCTGGTAATGCTATTTCCATTTTTTGCTTGAGAAATGAATTGATTAAAGGGCAGGTGATTGTTCAGCCAAAGCTCTTTCACTGGGGAACAGTCCTCAATAAGGTAACAGCAACCGTGGTAACAGTGGAAGACAGAATTTTCCCACGCTATTTCCCCACACTAATGTCATGAACCAACATGACAGCCAAGTAGAAAATGCACTTGTGAGGTACTATCTTTATGGCTAAATAGAAAAAGAAAGGGTGGGGAGTGATTTTTTTCAGGTATAGCGAGCAAACACTTCTAAGTAGCATTTACAGGAAGTAATTATGGCTAATTAGCTAGAATTGACAGCTTCCAGGGGGATTCAGGAAGTGCAGGTTCAGGAAGTAAAATCCTTTTACAGTAACTCTCATATTTCTCCAGTGAGACATATCACATGCCACACCTCCCACCTTTGCATGTGCTGATAGTCTGAGACCAATAAATCAGTCAGTATGGTTCAGACAGAGCATTCACATTTAAATAGAGATGTACTGAAAGGTAACTGACCCACCAAGCTGAATGCAGCAAACAACCAAATATGGTGACCAGCGGCTTGATATACCCTCTGTTGTACGACAGGACATTTGGGCAGACACAACTGTCCAGAGTGTCTCCCGATCTAGTAGGAATACACACGGTGACCTGGCAGAAGGGTAAGGCAGGTGAACAGGTTTGTCCAAACCGCAGATCCGGCCCCCAGGCCAGGGTTTGGATGGCCCTGGGATAAAGCAAAGCAAAACCCAATATTATATATCACCTTTGTTAGCAGTTCACTACAATGAAGAAATAAACTAAAGTGAGATGCTAAGCAATATAAATATATGGAAAGAAAATAATGTTTTGGTATTAAATGAAATAGTCCATGATAGTTTAAGTCTGTCATACAGAAAAGTGACTGGGCCTACTGGAAATAACGGACCTCCTTGCTATCAAGATTTTCAAATTGGGCTTACCATAAATAAATATGCTATTGTGAATATAAATACAGTCATCCCTCCTTATCCACAGGGGATTGGTTCCAAGACCAACAGCATAGTACTTAAAATGGCATAGTATTTGCATATAACTTAAGTGCATCCTTCCGTATACTTTAAATCATTTGTGCACTGAGGTGATAAGATGTGTTGGCACTTTAGGTAAGTGGTGAGACATCAGGCTAACTTGAACCTTCTGACAGGACATTAGAAGGTTTGACATTGGAAGAACCAGGTTCCAACTGCAGGTGTTGACACTTCAGAGGAAGCTTAATAATAGTAATGCCAGGATCTATGGAAAGCTCTTATGGGGCAGCACTAACACTTCCACGCATTTCAGCTTCTTTCCACTTTATTGTACAAATGCTCAATTTGTTCTTAATGACCTTACAGACCACTTTGGCAAGTGATGTACCACTCTTCAAAAAATTCAAGATTTTTATTTTCTCTTTGAGAGCTAGCACTTTACGTGCCCTCTTAGCCTTTGAGGAATTGCTTTGACAGCGTAATTGCTTTTTAGGAGCCATTTTTTTCACAGAAACAAAGGGAGCACACAACACAAGCAGCGAACAAATGAGATGTAAGGCAAACAATACTTGTACAACTAGTGCTGGAGAGAGGCTGAGGATTCGTGAAATGGCAGGAAGTTATGGCAGGGTATTCCTGCACATCACTTCATTCACATAAATTCAGTGTAGTGCTTTAGGTGTAGCAAATTCTAGTGTTGCTTTTTGTAACTCTCTGGAATTTTTTTTCCAAATATTTTTGATCTGCTGTTTTTGGAATATTTTTATCATATTATACCATTTATCATTATGATAAATGATAATATAAATGATAATATCATTTATCATATTTTATATCATAAAATATAAAATATATTTTATGTTATATCTTTTGATTTTGATCTGCAGTTGGTTGCTCAAGCCTGGTACAACAACTGCAACAACAAATTTCTCTGCTCTAATGTGATAGTTAGAGAGCAATACACTGCTTCAATGATAAAATTGACACATTGCGCTTGTATCAGAGAAAGAAAAATAGTACATAATGGGTGGCATCCCAAGTAACACTATAATGAATGGAAGCTCTTTCCAAGAACAGAAGTGTACCGCTGGTATAAAAGGGCTGTATGTCACCCAATGTCTTTACAAGGTTCTGACGACCCCTGATTGAAAAATGCTCTAATTTGCAATGTTGTAAGGACAATTAAAAGAAAAATTAGAACTAAAGAAAAAAGTATGATTTCCTTTACTTACAGCAGTGTCCGCGTATTCTCTCTCTCTCTCTCTCTCACACACACACACACACACACACAAGAAAGTACAAGAAAATTCTATCAAAGATAGAATGTGTTTATAATAATACTAAGCAGGCCATTTCTGTGTACTTGAGAAACAGTGAAAATTGCTGAAGCATGCCACAGCATGGCAGGACTTGTATTTTAATAGGGGATAACATGTTTTTGACAATACTTGTTTGGGTGAATTCTTGTTCCTTGAGGCAATAACTAGTTTTGGCTCCATACATTTGGGTACTGCCTTGTTTCCCTGTCATGTGGAACATACATCTGGAGAAGTGCAAGACGGATCACCTGCAAGTGGCATTCCGCTCATTCATCAGTCTCATGGTAATTAAAATAAAACGTTTCTTCATCGAGCGAAACAGTCACCCTCCACTAAATCTGCCTAAGCAAACTCAATTCTGCTGGGGACCCTGTGGCAAAGGAGGAGAGTGGAATGGCTTTTCTCCCTCTCATAGTGTTAAGCTGCAATCCTATCCACACTTACCTAGGAGTAAGCCTCTTTGACTATGATGAGACTTTCTTCTGAGAAGACATGCATAGGATTGGGATCTTAGGCTCAGAGTACCTAGGAGGCATTTTTTTTTTTTTAAAAAGTGTGTCTGGTCAATAAATCTGGATGGTAGCTAATAATTACCTGGGCAGGTGCTTAAAGGTACAGAAGAAAGCACTGTCCTCTTTCTGTGCTAAGCTGACCTCAGGACTGCAAGGAGGGAATTAAAAACCATAGCATTGCAACCTCTTCCTTGTTCCTCTCCTGGTGCCACCAGAAGAATTCTAGGACGCTGGAGGGGAACGGAGTGGACAGGGGCCAGTTGCAGCAGCTCAGAGAGGGAGGTAGAATGAAATTCTCTGACTGTATCATCCATCAGCAACTGTAGCTGCTACAGCCATTTGAAGTCTTTGGATCAAACTCTTATACATGTACTGTGTGCATCATGTTTAAATAATGCCAAGGTTCTGTAGCACTCTGATCTAAGACATAAAACCCAGAAGAGAGCTAAGCAGGTGGAGTGGAAATATTCAGGCAGGAGAGAACTGGATTATCCGGTTTCCATTAATTTCTACTGAACAAAGATAAAGGGCTGCAATTGGCGACACAGCTGAGAAGAGCCAGTTCTTCTATTTAACCCAGTACTGGTATCACCAGTTAAAGAAAACAATTTTAGCCCCCATTTCAGTGGCTAATGGGGTAGTAATTGTCTGGGAAATAGGAAACCACTACAGTGTGCCTCTGAAGCTGCTCAGTCCCATATTACAGGACGTCTGTATGTGCACATGCCAAACAGGCTTTTTTTTTTTTTTTTTTGCAGCTTCCATGGTGCCCCAAAGACTTCTTGGGTGATCCAGAAGCCACATTCAAAGTGCGTAAGCAACAGGTTTGGTAACAGGTGGATGAGTTGGCTCTAGAAAGTGAGGGGTAGGGGAGGGGAAGGTAGGCTGCATGAGATTGGGGGAGTGACCAGAGGAAGGCGTGGGCAGCCAGGATACAGAGGGGGACTGGGCTCTCTTGGAAGAACTGGCTGAATGATTGGCTAAATGGGGTGACCAGATTTTTTTCTTGTCTCTGACTGGACTAGGGAGGGGAGAAGTAGGAGCCCAATGAAGAGGGGTTGCATAGGAAAGTGGGCTAAGGAGGTGGGCAGAGAGAAGGAGGTGAGACGTTTCCTTGCAATAGGAAAAGAACGCCTTCCAAACTCATGACTCTTTTGAAGTGATGGACTTCAGCACATTGCTGACAGCAAACGTGATGGGAACTTCAGGGCAGTGTGAATGAGAAATGCAACATGCACCCCACCACTACCAGCACCTCTGATTTTTTTTCCAAGGAGCTGCGGCTGCCTTGTGACTTTTGCCTTTTGAAAAGACTAACTTGAGTCATAGCGACTTGAGAAACAGCACTGGATGAGTCGTGAAGGCTGCATGTTATGATTCGTTTGCAACTCTAGTTTGGGATGGGGGTGGGGACTCTGGACTTGACTTGAATCCAGAGTGGTGGTGGCGTCTCCAGCACATCCCTGGGCAATGGAGAAAAACTGTGACCACCAGGCAGAATGGGGAACACTGCTGTCACCCAAACGACCTTCCTTCTGTCCCTCTCAGAAATTGCCTTCACAGAAATGGCCTTCAGTGTCACCAACTGCAAAGTGAATAGTGAACAGGGGCACATGTTGGCCCAGCACTCTTCTTGAAACATACAGAAGACACTGTTGTGGGCAGTGGAATTCTCTGCCTCATCCAGATGGCGTGAAGAGTAGGAATCCAGAGCCAGTGCCCCCAGCTGACATTTTTGTGAACACCCTCTTAACCTCTGCTTTTCAAAGGTTACAGGGGTCCATAGTTTGCTAAAAATGGTAGAAATGGTAGGGTGGGCATTATGGATGCCATTCAAGTCCCCCCTACCTTTCTTCTAATAATGAAAGATCTTTGAGGACAGGGAACCCAATGCAAATATCTTATTCTCTTTCCCCACTATCAATAATTGGCTTAGTGGGAGGAAAGGAAATTTCTATCAGTACTATTCCACTCAGAGGTTTTTAGATAAGAGCATTATCTTTTCATGCGCTTTGTGCTAACTCATTTGAAATGCATCCCTAGAACATAGATTCATTACTTTAATGGCACATCAATATTTATAGGTGTTAAACACCAAAATCAAAGACCCATTAGTAGTCAAAGAACCTCAGTTGTCATTCCTTAAAAAGTTCTACAGGCACAACTTGGGTTTGATCATATGAGGTTACTGAGTCTATTTCTTTGGGGGGTGGGGAAAATGCTGTAGACCATGATGGGGAAAATAGGCACATGAAATGCTGTGGCCAACTATGTGTATAATCAATATTTATCTCAGTCAAATCTGACCTTTTGCATGTGTGGCTTATTATGAGGCAACACAGATCAGATTCAAGACTGGTTTTCCCAATTCTGGTTTGAATATTTCAAGAGAACAAATCTAGCTTTCCTATAAATATGCATATTTAATGATGGCTGCTAGACTGTAGCTTACCTCCAGCAGTCATCAGTTATTGCGCTTGCCAAGGACGCCATATATAAATTATAGACCAATTTTGGTAGATGCAAGAAAACAATCAGCACTTAGATGATCCTGCCAAGAGATTCTGATGAAAAGCAAGGTGCACATTTTCATGTTCTCCATTCAATGGGTGGCTGTTGATTATGCAATATCAAGAATTATTTTGACAAGTTACTATGATCCATGCTGACAGATCAGTGCCTCCCAAAATATAAGCTTGCATTAATTGCCAGTTTGCATGAAGATGTTAGCATGCGGGTGGGGACGCCAACGCTTCTCCTCAACATTCAGGTCAACATTTCCCATTCCCTTGCAGGAGATACAACAATAACCACCACCATCCACTGAAGGTTTTGGCCACAGAAACAGCAGAGCAAAGTGGGAAGTCTAACCCTTAACGGGAATATATTGGATAGATTCGAACAACTAGGAACCACCTAGCAGCTATTTACCTGCTCACAAATTTTACTTCATAGGGAAGCAGTCACCCATAGCTTCTGAACACACCCTTAAGGGTTTGAATGCCAAAGTACTGTCTCCATGTGGCAGATATCCCTGTCTCAAAGGTTTAAAAGCACTTGCATACATCTTGCTCAGCCAACATGCTCTATATGCCACACGACATGGTTCTAGTAATAGACATGAGTCTATTGAGGCACACAACATAAAGGCTAGCAGTGTAAATCTGTCAGGCACCCAGGTTCAATGGCTGTACCTGGAACCCACAAAGGGTCCCTTTAGGGAAGAAATCATAAGTCATAGGTCGAGCACATGATTTGCATGTAGAAGGTTTCAGGCTCAGTTCCTGGCATCTCCAGGTAGGGCAGAGGAGGACAACAGCCTTAAAGCCTTGAAAGCTGCTACTCATTCGGTGTCCACAATGCTGAGTGAAATGGACTAATGCAGTGGCTCCCAAACATTTTCAACTGGCAGCTTCCTTGGTTACTGTGCTATTGGCCATGGCTCCCAATTAGGGCTATAATGCTATATATTATATAGGGTGGTAGGTTTTTTTTTGAGAATTCCATGGCTCCACTGACGGATTTTCACGGCTCCCCAGGGAGCCACAGCTCACAGTTGAGGAACCACTGGACTAATGGTCTGACTCAGTATAAGGCACCTTTCCCATTCTTTCCGCTGCTACTGCTGTTTGTGCATTGTGCCAAGAACACTGGTGTCGCACCAAGCACCCCATTCCTTCCACTATCTCAACTTGTGGTGTCACTTTTCCATGAAACTAAACTCATCACATAAATAAAGGGGAGGATTCATACATCCTTGACTGGATCCAAACCCAAGCATTTCCACAATGTACTATACCCTTGGTTCTCAACCTCCTCGGGAGTTTGAGAACCGAGGTATGTATGTGCAGGGGCAGGGCAAAGGCAGTAGCACAATTCCCAGGATTGTCTCAGGGCTGCTGGGGCTGCATGGCAGAAAACAGGAAGTGGGTTCTTTGTTTTTTTTTAAAGCTTAGGGGGCCTGCAGAGGCTTCTGCAATGCTCGCCACACGCCAGAAGGCAGGAGCTGGCTCAGGTAAGTGAAAATCACCCCGATCCTGGGGATCATGCTGTTGCCTTTCCCTTCCCCTGCCCCTTAAGAGCACAGAAACAGAGCTTCTCAGGCTGGGGCATCACAACACCCCAGTTTGAGAGCACAACCCAATTTGTCCTGCCTAATTTGTATCTTTTTGCCTGCCATCTTCTCTTCAGTTGTCTGGACAAATTCCTCCAGATACTCATCCATAGTACCAAACTATATGAGATTTAAAAAAAGTGACAATCCTGTACATACTTTCCTGGGAGTAAGTCCCACTGAACACAGTGGGTCTTACTTCTTAGATATGCAAGGATTGCAATGTAAACGTGCCAAGGTGTCGTTCAAAGCTTAACTTTACCCATAAGTAGCAGTCTTGTCCAAGAATCAGACTCAACTGAAGGGAAGAAAAAGAAGAAGTCATGCTGGGCTGTGATTATGACTGGAACTTTAGCACAGAGATTAAAGGTATTTAACCCTTTATCTTTGCACTGTTTTCCTGCTGAAAATCCACCCCAGCCTGCCACTCCTGTAGTTATTTATTCCTGAAAGGACCATATGCTACAATGCACTTTGAAGATGAAATAGGCACTTGGGGCTTTTTTAAATACTTCTCACCTCTGTATTGTTGTCCTGTTGCTACTACAAGTAGATCAGGTGTAGTATGGCCTTAAGTTTTCTGACTGATGTCAACTCCTTGACATGGATGCTGGTTTTTCAGTTTTCCATCTTCCCCTTTCTGCAAGATCTTCCATCTTCTGATAAGAAACATTTGCTTGTTGTAAAGGATCCTACACAAAGTTAACATGGGACCCTGAGTATATGTTTTAGAATGTACTGAGCATGCTCCAGTTGACTGTGCATTGAAATACAATACTGCTGAGCTAGCTCTTGTTTCAAGGAAACCACTGTGGATCTGATTGAAGAACCCTGGTAACATCACAGATATCCCAGGATCCTCCCTAACAGAGTTTGAAAATCACAGACCAAGCACATTTGACCCTACAAGCAACTAGCCAGGTTTGAAACCTTGCCTTCTGAAAGTCATGTCTAACAATGATATATAAATAACCAATGGCCGCAAATGCTTACATCTGTTCTTTAAGCCAAGAAGAAACTTTGCTAAATTATTTAACCATAGCCTCTACAACGAACATACCTCAAAGCCATGGGTGCCTTAAATTCTCAAGAGAATTGCATCCCTTCATGACCTCTTTACCCCTGCTCTTATATTTGCTGTTCAAGACAAAGTAAAAAATAAAAATCCTGACTCACTTTCTAACAGAAAACATAAGTCAATACCAAAGGGGGGGAGAATGTTAATAGCATTGATGTTAATTCCTCAGTAATCCTACTTCATTATCTGAAGCAAATAAATCTCTGAAAAGGATTGCCTTATTAAAAGCAAATTAGAAAAGCGAAAGTCATCTGGGCAGAAACTGCTTTCTTTTCCAGTGCAATCAGCAAGACAATATAAAAATAGGGCAGTATATCAGAAATGTTCCTTGGAAGCAATTTCTCACAGATTTTCCCAAGATACATATATCACATTGATTTCAAGAAACTCTAACATGAATGCCAACATGATTTTCCTCTATGTTCTCTGCACAGAATGGAAATATGTAAGGTTTGCTAAGGTCAAACTGCATACGTAAGAAATATCCAGTTCTCTTAACCCTAATTTCATTTATTTGGGGCATGAATGATGCTGTTTAGTTTTATTTTTTGAGGCATGTACTTACAATCACTCCTACCGAAAACCGTGGAACTTGAAAGTATTGAAGGTTGGCTTAATCATTTCCTTTATTTCCTTATAATAGGTATATTACCTATAATATTACCATTTGTGTACAGGCTGTTTACCTCATAATCAGAAATCTAAAATCCAGAATGGTCCAAAATAACATACTGAGATATACAGGGAAGCAATTGAAATCCAGAATCATCAAAACATAAATGGAAAGGAAGAAACATTAAGTATAAATAATGCTTGACTCCACATATTAAAAAGCAGAAGAATTTTGTGCTTTAAGAACATGGGGGAACAAAGGATGGTGAAACAGTCAGACTCCCTTTTAAATTCAGATGAGTGAGTGTGGAAAGGGTTAATTGAAGTCATGAAAAGTAATCTGTATGGACGAAATGTGAGATTTTAATGGACCGTGGTTTCAAAGCTTGGACAAAGATAATTTTAAAGATAATTCAAGGAAGCACCCACATTCAGTATTCCATTTTTATAAGATTTACCAAAGCTTACTACTTTTTTTTATGAGACCTAATGCAGCTAAAGTGAAGCACTTTTCAAGATCTATTTGTCTTAATATGGAATATTTAAGAACATCTTTGACTCTCCAGCTGGGGGGAAAAAACTGGGACATGCAACACAATCTCAAGAATGTTTATTTAAAAGTGAGCCCTATTGAGTTCTGTAAAACACCTGCCTGTGGCTGCAATTATATAAAAGTTTGCTTATGAGTAAGCCCCATTGAACTCAATGAGGCTTAGTTCTGAGTACTGCACAAGATTGTGCTGTAAATGTGCCTAGATTGCTGCCTTAGAGATGCTTAACTTTGAAAGAATCAGGATGATCTTCATTTTTATTTCATTCATTCACTCTCTCATACACATTTGTGTAGTATGTGCATTCAAGAAAAGAGACATGTAGACATGTGTTGCATGTGCCCAGCATCATGAAATAGCAGAAAAGTACAAACAAGTACTGACCATACCTTTTGGAAGTCAATATTTTACATGGTTGATTTAACCAATCACAGGTAATGATAGCTTGCTCTTAACGATTCAGAATCACCTGAGATTTTGCTCAGATAAACACATCTGGCATCTGAATTCTTTTTGGTAGTAAAGGGATTCATAAGCAGCAAAAGCATTTCAAATGAATATTCACTGTTAAAATCATCCATCACAATGACTTTGTACAGTCATTTTAAGTACATAGCATATTCCTATCAAAAACAGTTATCTCCAACATTTCATCATTACGTAAATCATTTCAACATGAATACCAGATTTAAGTAGTTTTGGAGTTCAGTAATTTACTCACAGCGCAATCCTATCTCCCACCAGTGTACACAATGGAGCCAGACTGATGAAGTGTGTGATGTATCCGATGGTGGGAAGGAAAAAACTTTTTAACTTATCTCTGGTTGGCCTTCTGGTTGCCTGTGGGTCTCCTTGGACTCACGCTAACTATGTAGCTAAGTCCAAGGGAGAAAGGAAAGGAGTGGGCTGAAAAATGGGGGATAAGATCCAGCATTGGCTGCTGAGATCCACTCCCTCCAGCTCACTCCCCACCCCTGACCTGCCCCTGCCACCAACATATTGCCTTCAGTGCAGCCCAGGTGGGCCAGTGGCACAGGAGAGCTGGCAGCTCTCTGGCACACAATTGCACCACATGATTTGCAACAGCGGAAGGCACCTTCCCCTGTCCGTAACCCATGATAGGATTGGTCTGTTACTGAATTATGAGCCTCCCTAGAGATTCCAAACTGTTTTAAACTTGCACAAAGTCTAATGTGAATGTGACATCTTAAAACTAACTAAATGAAGAATTTTAGCTCTGACCCCATAATGGAGTAGCAAGATTTAAAAGCAGAAGTCATTTCAAACCTTTTGATCGGTTGCAGCTTACAAAAAAAAAAAAAAAATTATTGAGCACTGGTCATGTCATAGAAATAAAATGTATCTGAATAATGATTGATTGTGGCTTCTGTATGTTGAATGAACTACACACGCTTGCACAAGCGTATAAGATAATATAGATGCAGTAATATAGATGCAGGTTGTACATACCATTCTCAGTTCTCAATCCGACAAGGAAATTGGTTCGTGGATGATTTCCCCGAGTACAGATTTCTCTTGTTGGTTCTGAGCAGTTGCATCTAACGTGGTTTTGTAGGACACTTAGAGCCCAAGTTTATGCATGTCTACTCAGAAGTAAGTCCCATTATAGTCAATGGGGCTTACTCCCAGGAAAGTGTGGATAGGATTGCTGCCTCAGTTTGAGTTCTTGCTTCACATTCAGCCTAGCTCATTGGAAACTGATGTAATGCATGCTATCTCTTGCTGTCTGAGGGCCTCGCCACACCACAAAAGCCAATGGGTACAAACAGCCCCTTAAGCAAGCAACATTCTGTATATGGGGTCTTTTAATGCACGCATTCATAATACACGCATTCACAATGCACACATAAGCTAGCTAACATTCTGCATATGGAGTCTTTTAATGCATGCATGATCCCTCTAATAGCTGAGGATTTAGCTCTGTAGCCTTTAAACATTTAAGCAAGCTTTCCTCCCGGCATGCAACAGGGCAAATCTAGCAACAGTCTGGTAGAAGCATGAGATGATATCTAGTAAAATGCCATTTCCTTGTCAGTTTTAATTCTAGTGCTGAGTACTGAAGAGGCATCCTTAAGAGCTTTCTTTAATGCATCTGCTTTCAGGGACACCATGTCCCACACCGAGCCTTGAATAATATGGAAATGAACAGTATATCACTGAAGATAAAGCTTAAGGAAGATAAAGTCAGTGCTGAGCAGCAGCTGACTACAAACTCCACTTTATTACAAGAGTTTCTGCCTCGCCACAGAGGAATATGGTTGGTTCTTTAATGCCATGCATACAGAGTTCAAGAAGAGAACAAACTAGGGGTTTAGCAGATTAATTGGATAACAAACATATCAAGAATAAAATAGACAGCAAAAAATACCAAGCTGAAAATGCAGCTTAAAGGACAGCATAACCAGCCATCTGAGACCTCTTAGGACACTCCCAATTTTAAATCACCTCTAAATACATTCTTTCCTTACTGCCATTCTTCCCTTTCTCCCAAGAAACAATCTATCAAGCCTTAATCACTACCAACCCTATATTGTTTTGCCAGAGCAACTCTAACAGGGAGAAATGTGTTATTTTTAATAGCTTGTGTTCCGTACCTGAATTGTTGGTTTCTCCAGGATGTGTGTTATGATTTGCTTTAGACCCCAAGAGGTCTGATGTTACAGACCAAGTTGGTCATGCTATTTTGGGGAGAAGAAATCTTAGAAAAAGATTTGTTTTCTAATCTCTTTTTTTTTCTCCCTTTTGTCCACTGCCTGCTATATCTTTGCCATTTTGATCCATGCCACATGACCACATGACTCGTCAGAGGCTGCCACGACTTCCTGGGAACTGGGGACTAAAATGCCTGTTTCAAATATAGACTCAACTCTTATTATGGTAACTTAGCTACTCCCCTAATGTTGAGCTAGAGTTCAACCAGCATGAGAACAGTGATGGGCTCAACCTAATTTATTTTTGAACCGCTTTTGGTTCAAGTTCACTCAGTTTCTTCACTGTTTCTTTCAGTAATACTGAACCATGTTGGAAGATACTAACCACACAGGTCCCTTTTTACTCATTTGCTCTGGGACTAAGGCTGGACCACTTTACAGACTGCTGCTAAGGACTGCTGATCACAATGCATCTTACATGCACTTTACTTTCTCAGATTCAAGTATATGCACTTGGCAAACGAATGCAAGAGAGAGAGAACAGTTAAATTGTGCAGGTAATTCCTCCTGCCATTTCACTCACCAAGTATATGCCCCAGAGTAAGCATGAGATGGAAGAATGAAGCTGCAGTTCCCTTGGTTGTCGCAGTTCCTGCTTGTCTCTTATAGTGTGATTTTAGGTCTTAAAGAAACAGTACCTATTCTGCAGATTTAAGGCAGTTTCAACTATATGCAATTTTCCCCATAGGCATTGACCTCAGAACCTGGTGGTTCACATAAGATGCAGAGCCCAATCCTATGCATGTCTACTCAGAAGTAAGTCCCATTAGAGTCAATGGGGCTTACTCCCAGGAAAGTGTGAATAGGATTGGGCTGGCAGGCCAACTGTATGTACATTACAGTTGAACTAGGCCCTTTTGCAAAAGCTTGCTCAATAGGTGGAGCCCATGCAGTGAAAAAAATGTCACCCTCAGCAAATCGAGCTGTTGCAAACCATTTCCTCTGGTCAGTGGGCAAGTCTAATGCAAAGAGCTTGGAATATGCAAAATATGAGCATGTAGGAAAAGGGTTATATAAATACTGAGGAGTTAGTTTGTTCCTACTCTGCTGATGGATGAAAAGCTGCAATTGATTCAATTCAAAATTCTTTATATGGTATAATTAGGGATGTTCTTTCAGTGACTAACACAGAATGCGAAATAATGAGAATTTCTGCTCAAACTGTGATATAAAACGATATCAAGATCAAAACACGAAAAACTCATTTCATGAAATAATACCACTTTTGCATACTTTTGAGGAATCCACAAGTAGTTTTCACTAAGGCAGTGAGTCCCTGAAGTATTTCCAGTGGTGGAGCGGCTGAGTAAAAGTATCTGCTAGAGCAGGGGTGTCCAAAGTTTTTGGCAGGAGGGCCACATCAGCTCTCTGACACTATGTCGGGGGCCGGGGGAAAAAAGAATTAATTTACATTTAAAATTTGAATAAATTTTCATATGTTTACATAAGTGAATATATTAAAGATGAACTTATATGAATGAATGAAGGTCTTGCAATAGCTCAAGGCCTATACAAGGCCTTGCACAAAGCAAGACTGGCCTTTTCTTTGCTGCATCACAGACGTGAAAAAGCAAGCAGTGGAAGGAGCCCTCATCCCACAGCTCACGCGAGAGGTCAAACAGTCGCCCTCAATCTGAGAGCAGTTGCAATGGGCCAGTGCGGGTTCCAACAAATCTCCGGAGGGCCAAAGTCTCATTGGAGACTGGGGGTTTCCTGAGGGCCGCATTGAGAGACCTCGAGGGCCGCAAGTGGCTCCAGGGCCGGGGTTTGGACACCACTGTGCTAGAGGGTGTGCACATGTGTGGCAGTTGGGGGGGAGAAGAGATGTGAGTGGGTGGAGAGAAAGCAAAAGCCTGAGCAGAGGCACTGAGAAGGAAGAGCTAAACCTGCAGTTCCAATCTGCCTTGCTTCCTCTTTGCTTTCCTTCACTAGTTAGGGCTCATAATTTCTAATCTCTCCTTAGGCACTCTTTGGGACTTGTGGCTTAGTCATTGTTGTTCCTAGGTGCTGCTCCCTGTCCTTTTCTGTCCTGCAGAGGCTGTAGCTGTTTGCAGAGGCATTTGGAAAGGCATTCAGAGAGACTTCTTGACTTTTGGAGATTCCTACCATGATCTGTGCTGTTTCGGGTGAGAGCCAATGTTATGTCATTATGATTACTTGTCAGTGTTTGCTGCACTTTGGGGAACTTTGGAAAACCAAGCAATGCTTTCTCTAATTTTTTCCTGTACTTTACTGCACCTTGATCCTCTCTCTCTCTCTCTCTCTCTCTCTCTCTCTCTCTGTTTTGCCAATTTTATGTCATTCTATTATGCCAGCACTGCACTGCAATCTGGAGGTGAGGCGATAGAGTTCTAAACTGTGATCTATATGTGATCAGGTGAATGTGCTTGGCTCTGGATCTTGCCTCTGCCCCAAGCCACTCTCTGTAAATGCCTTTTCTGGGGCTTGTCTGTGTGGTGCTGTACTTTTGATCACCTTGGAAAACCAAGCAAGGCTCAGTGAATCCTTTCTCCCATTTTTATTTTTTCTGTATTATGATCTGACCTTGACCTGATCACTTTCTGTGGCTTTTATGCACATGCCATTCTCGCATGCAGAGGGGGAAATTGTGATTTAAAAAAAAAATTCTATTTGTCTGTGTGGTGCTGCACTTTTGAGAAGCTTGGAAAACTTCTGTATGTATGCATTTACGTAACATACATAACTTCTGTTATGTATGCATTTGTGTTTGGTAAGGGTTTAAAATGATATAGAGTTCACAGTTGAAATGCTTATTGTGCTTTATTGTGCTGTCTGTACAATTTTGAATAAGAATTTGGATAAAAACCCATAACACCACAATTTGCTATCTAACCAAGAAATTTTGGAAAATGTATCATCCCCTTCCCCCCAAAAATCCCTAGGTATAATGGACACCCATTATTGTTCAAAGTTTCATGGTTTCTTCTGTTAGCTGGCTTTGTAGTCAGCAGACTGACAGCCCAATCCTAGCCACACTTTCCTGGGAGCAAGCCCCATTGACTCCAATGGGACTTACTTCTGAGTAGGCATGAATAGGATTGGGCTGTGACTTAACATGTGATATGCACAATAATTGTTCCTTTTTGGTCTGAAGTTAAAAAATGTGTTGGTGTAATGATTTTTGACATCTTTTAATTTTAATTTTCAAGAAGTCATTTAGAGATAGATGCCAACATTGGATCCTTTTTCAGTAGCTCCATGATCTTTTTTGTTTGTTTGTTTGTTTGTTTGTTTGTTGCTAAGACTTCTGAGGCTGCTGCTGCAAAAAAGATTGTTTTAACGTATAGGAAATCTGCTTCCTCTCCATCAATTGCTTTATTCTCATATGAAAGAATAAATTATCAAAAGAAACACATTGATGTTTTCTGTGAGATTCAGTCTTCTTTTCAGATTGTCTCAGTATTTGATTTAATGAGCTGCTGGACTCAAAGTGATATAGCTGTATATCTCTGGTTCTATTATAGAAATATATTGTTATCAATAATATCTGGGACACATCAGGAGTTACTTCTCTTACTCCTTTTTCAACTTTCCTATCACTTGCTCCCTGGCTTCTCTTTAATTTGTTTCTCCTTTAATTGGCCAAACTAGTTACGGCTGGTTTGTTTGCAAACCAGTGCGTCTGTTGCTTGCAAAACAGCCACAAGCAGTGCTTGAAACAGGTCACTGCTGGCTGGTGCAGAGTTTCTGAGTGGTGATAAGACTGTCTGCTGTGCCTGCAATTTCCCAAAGTCCAAGCTGTTTATAGAAAGAAATTATAGGAGCAAGAAGCCTCTTTGTTCTATATTTGCTATTCGTCTCCTCTTTTATGTGTGTGTGTGTGTGTGTGTGTGTTTTGCTTTTGCTAAATACAACGAAATTGAGTCTAATAAACCACAACACCTAAAGCAACAGATGGACCTTCTGCTTACTGAAAATATATAATATTATCAAACTTTATAAAAAAAAACAAAACAGAGCACTGCAAAGAGTATATTCCATGCTCAGTTGCAAAAGTCATATCAAAACTCTCCTATCACCACTAGGAGAAACTCCAACATTTTAGGGATATGCCCTTGACTTTAAAGAGGGCTTCCCTCACTGCCACTTTGTAGGACTAACACAAATTCCACGTAACAAATTCTCAAGAGCGTATACGTCGTTACTCAGTGAGCTGATTGACAACATGCAGCAGGATACACAGGTGTTCAGCTCCACAGATCATGCCTTCAGGCTATCAAGCCTTGTCAAACTTGTTCATCACGAGCATCTCCAAGTGTTTGAGATGTCAGCATCAACTGAACCTGTCTGAGACAATAATTCCTCACATTCATCCCAGGACAAAGTGGGCCGAGAGATTTTGCTTACACTTTAAGGGGATGTCCACCATGCTGTGCGCATGGCCTATGAGAATTGCTGTCAGTGATTGGCCCGCTGCTGTCCAGCTCGCATAGCAAAGCTTATTCAGAAAGATACATTTTATGAGTACACCAGGTGTGACAGATCTTTTGTCATAAACACATAAATCTATGGAAATTTAGTTGTGAGTAAATCCCAACTACTGACCAGCAATGGGATGACACTACTTAAACTGTTTTTCATGCAGTTAAATGAAAATTACAAATACTTTACAAGCCATAATACGGCGGTCAGTGTCACCAAAGCTCAAGGAACGAGAATGCGTGGTAAGTGTAAGATTGAACTCTTCCTTTCCTTTTTTCATAGGAATATATTTGGCCACTCCTGAAGAAGACTGTGCAATTATGGCTGGTAACATGTTGTTCAAGAAATAGCCCAAGCACGGTCCAACTGTGAGTATGTGAGAAGCCTATCTTCAGGCAAAGTAGGCCTGTATATCTGGTTTTCCTATGAGATACACTGCCGTTATTACTGATAGTCTGGAAATTCATCCTGAATCAATACTATACCATTTCAATCACAGCTGCTGTTTAGTTCTTCTTTCTCACTCACCCTTTCTCTCTCTCAGCCCCACACATGTATTCAAAATTAAACTCTAAAGATTTCTTTGAAGATTCCCTCTAGGTATCTTCATCCAGTACAAAGATGACTATGAACTCTAAGCTTCATTTAACTGTAATAGAAAAGGAGTCTTTTAAGAAATAGAACAAAAACAGGTTAAGCAAGATAAATATTTGGTTTGTCCCCATTTCTACCATACATTGCTAGTTTCTTTAGAATACGAAGTTTCACATTCGCTTCCCTGGTTTGTTGGAACTGAAGATCTAAACATGCTTCCAGTTGTACAAATAAATATACCCAGACCCTTGCAAGAGACCAAGGGCTGGCCTTAGGAGCTGCAGAGCCCAATTGGAAACACTTTTGTCGGAGCCCTCTAATTTTGCGGGACCCCCTCTACTAATTTTATTAGCTCTTAGCTTAAATGGAGCCAGATCAAGAAAAAAATCTGTTACTTCTGTGCAGGTGGATAGGACTCCTGTACCTTTACTGGTACAATGTGTGCCCAGCCCGCAGCACTCCCCAGCTCTCGTCCGTTTTTGCCCCAGTTGCCTAAAAGCCAGCTCTGAGGGGACCTGTATGTTCCATTTAGCATTGGAGACAAGTACAAGTAAACATCCAGCTGTTGATCTAACACTGACTGTGTGCAAGGCGGCCTGCTTTTTCCTGTCACAGATCTCCTCTGCTGGATCAGAGTGCAGAAGTTTGATAAATTAAGTGTATTAATAACTGTATTAATTAGTTGCACCATAACACTGCTTTCCTTAAATTACACAGCAGAAAGAGCAGCCCATCAAATTGTATTCTGTCATTTTTAGAACAGTTCACACTGATATTGACAAAATGTGCCCTTATCTCAGCAGCAGTAATTACACGGGTGGCAACCTTTTGCATAATAAAGAAATCATTCCCGCTAATGGAATGCCTATTTGCAAGGGGTTAAGCTAGGCAGAGGTTGCTTTTAATAAAAGGAGACAACAGGTCCTGACTCATTTTAAAATCCGGAGTGTGGAAAGATAAATGGTCTATCAGATCATCTACGAACTGGTACGCAGTCAGGATTCAGAGGACAAAATCTGAAATCATGTACAGCTGGAAAGAGAGCAGTAGAGATATTCTTCAGCACAAAGTATACAGCTCTGCAGACGCGTGTGGCCTCTGGGAACCAAGTGCCTCGGGAATTAAGTGCCAGGTAAGGCACAAGAGTTTAGCATCTGGGCGAGGAGAAGGCAAGGAGACCTCTGAGTTTTGGAGAAGGAGAGGAGGAGGAGCAGGAAGAGGAGGTAAGTGTACTCATTCTAACGCTTTGTCTTTCTAACTCCCTGTCTTCTAACCTTAACCTTACCTTTAAAGCAACCTTAAATCAAAATTGAAAGTTAGCACCTAAGGGAGGTACATAGGGCTACTCGTGAGTAGGAGCAGAGTCCTACTCGTGAGTAAGAGCAGGGTCCTACTCGTGAGTAAGAGCCCAAGGGTCAGGCATTTAAATCAAAGTTGAAAGTTAGCTGCACCTAAGGTAGCACTTAATCGAAGGAAGGGAGGAGGATAAAGTGGAAAGCAGGTTTTCTACTTGTTTAAATTAAACCTATACTTAACCCAGGTTAAACCTAATCTAAGTTAGAACATAACCTAAACAGGTCAGTAAATTGGGACACAGGATCTAGAGAGCAATAAATAATTAAACAAACCCAAATAAAAACTAGCTTGAGGTTACAAAAACAGTCCAGCCTAAGAGAACAGAACTAGGAGGGAAAGGACCTAGGAAGGGCCAGTTCCCAACCCATTAAGAGCCCCATTAGGCTAATCCAAGCAGTCCATTCAGGAGCCTGCAGAGTAGGTCACGCCCATCAGCAGCCATTTGCCTTCCTGAGCTTTTGTAAACTCACCTGGGAAGGCCAGCCCCCTTTCAATCAGGAAGGAAGGAGGGGGGAGGAGCCAGCCAGGAGTATAAAGCTAGGCGGGCCATCGCGTGAGGCTCTCTGCAGACGCGTGTGGCCTCTGGGAACCAAGTGCCTCGGGAATTAAGTGCCAGGTAAGGCACAAGAGTTTAGCATCTGGGCGAGGAGAAGGCAAGGAGACCTCTGAGTTTTGGAGAAGGAGAGGAGGAGGAGCAGGAAGAGGAGGTAAGTGTACTCATTCTAACGCTTTGTCTTTCTAACTCCCTGTCTTCTAACCTTAACCTTACCTTTAAAGCAACCTTAAATCAAAATTGAAAGTTAGCACCTAAGGGAGGTACATAGGGCTACTCGTGAGTAGGAGCAGAGTCCTACTCGTGAGTAAGAGCAGGGTCCTACTCGTGAGTAAGAGCCCAAGGGTCAGGCATTTAAATCAAAGTTGAAAGTTAGCTGCACCTAAGGTAGCACTTAATCGAAGGAAGGGAGGAGGATAAAGTGGAAAGCAGGTTTTCTACTTGTTTAAATTAAACCTATACTTAACCCAGGTTAAACCTAATCTAAGTTAGAACATAACCTAAACAGGTCAGTAAATTGGGACACAGGATCTAGAGAGCAATAAATAATTAAACAAACCCAAATAAAAACTAGCTTGAGGTTACAAAAACAGTCCAGCCTAAGAGAACAGAACTAGGAGGGAAAGGACCTAGGAAGGGCCAGTTCCCAACCCATTAAGAGCCCCATTAGGCTAATCCAAGCAGTCCATTCAGGAGCCTGCAGAGTAGGTCACGCCCATCAGCAGCCATTTGCCTTCCTGAGCTTTTGTAAACTCACCTGGGAAGGCCAGCCCCCTTTCAATCAGGAAGGAAGGAGGGGGGAGGAGCCAGCCAGGAGTATAAAGCTAGGCGGGCCATCGCGTGAGGCTCTCTGCAGACGCGTGTGGCCTCTGGGAACCAAGTGCCTCGGGAATTAAGTGCCAGGTAAGGCACAAGAGTTTAGCATCTGGGCGAGGAGAAGGCAAGGAGACCTCTGAGTTTTGGAGAAGGAGAGGAGGAGGAGCAGGAAGAGGAGGTAAGTGTACTCATTCTAACGCTTTGTCTTTCTAACTCCCTGTCTTCTAACCTTAACCTTACCTTTAAAGCAACCTTAAATCAAAATTGAAAGTTAGCACCTAAGGGAGGTACATAGGGCTACTCGTGAGTAGGAGCAGAGTCCTACTCGTGAGTAAGAGCAGGGTCCTACTCGTGAGTAAGAGCCCAAGGGTCAGGCATTTAAATCAAAGTTGAAAGTTAGCTGCACCTAAGGTAGCACTTAATCGAAGGAAGGGAGGAGGATAAAGTGGAAAGCAGGTTTTCTACTTGTTTAAATTAAACCTATACTTAACCCAGGTTAAACCTAATCTAAGTTAGAACATAACCTAAACAGGTCAGTAAATTGGGACACAGGATCTAGAGAGCAATAAATAATTAAACAAACCCAAATAAAAACTAGCTTGAGGTTACAAAAACAGTCCAGCCTAAGAGAACAGAACTAGGAGGGAAAGGACCTAGGAAGGGCCAGTTCCCAACCCATTAAGAGCCCCATTAGGCTAATCCAAGCAGTCCATTCAGGAGCCTGCAGAGTAGGTCACGCCCATCAGCAGCCATTTGCCTTCCTGAGCTTTTGTAAACTCACCTGGGAAGGCCAGCCCCCTTTCAATCAGGAAGGAAGGAGGGGGGAGGAGCCAGCCAGGAGTATAAAGCTAGGCGGGCCATCGCGTGAGGCTCTCTGCAGACGCGTGTGGCCTCTGGGAACCAAGTGCCTCGGGAATTAAGTGCCAGGTAAGGCACAAGAGTTTAGCATCTGGGCGAGGAGAAGGCAAGGAGACCTCTGAGTTTTGGAGAAGGAGAGGAGGAGGAGCAGGAAGAGGAGGTAAGTGTACTCATTCTAACGCTTTGTCTTTCTAACTCCCTGTCTTCTAACCTTAACCTTACCTTTAAAGCAACCTTAAATCAAAATTGAAAGTTAGCACCTAAGGGAGGTACATAGGGCTACTCGTGAGTAGGAGCAGAGTCCTACTCGTGAGTAAGAGCAGGGTCCTACTCGTGAGTAAGAGCCCAAGGGTCAGGCATTTAAATCAAAGTTGAAAGTTAGCTGCACCTAAGGTAGCACTTAATCGAAGGAAGGGAGGAGGATAAAGTGGAAAGCAGGTTTTCTACTTGTTTAAATTAAACCTATACTTAACCCAGGTTAAACCTAATCTAAGTTAGAACATAACCTAAACAGGTCAGTAAATTGGGACACAGGATCTAGAGAGCAATAAATAATTAAACAAACCCAAATAAAAACTAGCTTGAGGTTACAAAAACAGTCCAGCCTAAGAGAACAGAACTAGGAGGGAAAGGACCTAGGAAGGGCCAGTTCCCAACCCATTAAGAGCCCCATTAGGCTAATCCAAGCAGTCCATTCAGGAGCCTGCAGAGTAGGTCACGCCCATCAGCAGCCATTTGCCTTCCTGAGCTTTTGTAAACTCACCTGGGAAGGCCAGCCCCCTTTCAATCAGGAAGGAAGGAGGGGGGAGGAGCCAGCCAGGAGTATAAAGCTAGGCGGGCCATCGCGTGAGGCTCTCTGCAGACGCGTGTGGCCTCTGGGAACCAAGTGCCTCGGGAATTAAGTGCCAGGTAAGGCACAAGAGTTTAGCATCTGGGCGAGTTCAGCAGCAGGGCAAGGAGGCCAGGGCCCCATACGCTGCCCTTCCTCTTCCCTAGAGAAAAGGGCTGCTATCCAGTGTACGGTTTTTAAAAGGACCCCTAAATAAAACAACAACAACAAAAAAAAGCTATGCAGTCAGACAGCCAGCAGCAGGGTGGGGGCTATCCAGTGTTCTGCATCGAGTGCCACATGTATGATTATATGCCTCTGGGCCATAAGTCATGGGTGTGTCCTCGATGCAAGGAGCTCCAGGCTCTCAGGGAACGCGTCCGCTCCCTTGAAGCCTTGGTGGCCGACCTGGAGAAGCGCAGGCAGCCAGAGGAAGACCGTGGGGAGACTTCTGGGGACCATCAGGCTTCGTCCCAACCTCAGGCGTGCAGCTCCTCGGCTGCCCGGGTGGGAAGTCTCGGGACTGGAGGACGTCATCCTGGAGAGGAGGGAAACAATCCCCTAGGGGGGACCCTTTCTCCAGGGGATGGGCCCGTATCCGAGCGCACTCGGGATACTCCTCGGCGGGAGGGGGGTCGGGGGCTTCTTGTAGTGGGGGATTCGATTATTAGAAACATAGAGAGGGGGGTTTGCGAAGGATGTGAGGACCGCATGGTGACTTGCCTGCCTGGTGCGAAGGTTGCGGACATCACTTCTCGTCTAGACAGGCTGGTAGACAGTGCTGGGGGAGAGGTAGCGGCTGTGGTGCATGTCGGCACCAACGATGTGGGCAAGTGTAGCTGGGAGGTCCTGGAGGCCAAATTTAGGCTTTTAGGCAGGAAGCTGAAAGCCAGGACCTCAAAGGTAGCGTTCTCTGAAGTGCTACCTGTTCCACGCGCAGGGCCAGCTAGGCAGGCGGAGATCAGGGGTCTCAATGCGTGGATGAGACGGTGGTGTAGGGAGGAGGGGTTTAGATTTGTTAGGCACTGGGGAACGTTTTGGGACAAGCGGGGCCTGTACAAGAGGGATGGGCTCCATTTGAACCAGAATGGAACCAGACTGCTGGCGCATAACATTAAAAAGGTGGCAGAGCAGCTTTTAAACTGATCCCTGGGGGAAGGCCGACAGGAGCCGAGGGGCATCCGGTTCGGGACTCCTCATCCCTATGGGATGAGGATGGGGAGGTTAGAGAACAACAAGACAAAGGCAGGGTAGGAGAAGAAATTGGGAAAGGTAGGGTGATGGGATGTGATAGACGGTTTGGCACAATGAGAGGATGCGGGGACAAAGGAGCGAATAAGCAGCCCATCCTGGGGCATTCCGTGTATAAATGCTTTTATGCGAATGCCCGAAGTCTACGAGCAAAGGTGGGAGAACTGGAATGTCTGGTGACAAGGGAAAATATTGACATAGTGGGCGTAACGGAAACCTGGTGGAATGCGGAGAATCAGTGGGATACCGCAATCCCGGGCTATAAACTCTACAGGAGGGACAGGCAGGGGCGTGTTGGAGGTGGGGTGGCCCTCTATGTTAAGGAAGGGATAGAATCCAGCAAAGTAGAGATTGAAGGTGGGTCCGACTCCACCGTAGAATCTCTGTGGGTTAAATTACCAAGCTTGTGCAGCGATGTAATACTGGGGGCGTGCTATCGTCCTCCAGACCAGAAATCTGATGGGGACCTTGAAATGAGGAAACAGATCAGGGAGGTGACAAGGAAGGACAGGGTTGTAATCATGGGGGACTTCAATTATCCTCATATTGACTGGGTCAATTTGTGTTCTGGTCACGATAAGGAAACCGGATTTCTTGACGTGCTAAATGACTGTGGCTTAGATCAGCTAGTCACGGAGCCCACCAGAGGACAGGTGACTCTGGATTTAATTTTGTGCGGTACGCAGGACCTGGTTAGAGATGTAAACGTTACTGAGCCATTGGGGAACAGTGATCATGCTGCAATCCGTTTTGACGTGCACGTTGGGGGAAGAATACCAGGCAAATCTCTAACAAAAACCCTTGACTTCCGACGGGCGGACTTCCCTCAAATGAGGAGGCTGGTTAGAAGGAGGTTGAAAGGGAGGGTAAAAAGAGTCCAGTCTCTCCAGAGTGCATGGAGGCTGCTTAAAACAACAGTAATAGAGGCCCAGCAGAGGTGTATACCGCAAAGAAAGAAGGGTTTCACTAAATCCAGGAGAGTGCCCACATGGCTAACCAGCCAAGTTAGAGAGGCTGTGAAGGGCAAGGAAGCTTCCTTCCGTAAATGGAAGTCTTGCCCTAATGAAGAGAATAAAAAGGAACATAAACTGTGGCAAAAGAAATGTAAGAAGGTGATAGGGGAGGCCAAGCGAGACTATGAGGAACGCATGGCCAGCAACATTAAGGGGAATAATAAAAGCTTCTTCAAATATGTTAGAAGCAGGAAACCCGCCAGAGAAGCGGTTGGCCCTCTGGATGGTGAGGGAGGGAAAGGGGAGATAAAAGGAGACTTAGAGATGGCAGAGAAATTAAATGAGTTCTTTGCATCTGTCTTCACGGCAGAAGACCTCGGGCAGATACCGCTGCCCGAACGGCCCCTCCTGACCGAGGAGTTAAGTCAGATAGAGGTTAAAAGAGAAGATGTTTCAGACCTCATTGATAAATTAAAGATCAATAAGTCACCGGGCCCTGATGGCATACACCCAAGGGTTATTAAGGAATTGAAGAATGAAGTTGCAGATCTCTTGACTAAGGTATGCAACTTGTCCCTCAAAACGGCCACGGTGCCAGAAGATTGGAGGATAGCAAATGTCACGCCTATTTTTAAAAAGGGAAAGAGGGGGGACCCGGGAAACTATAGGCCGGTCAGCCTAACATCCATACCGGGTAAGATGGTGGAATGCCTCATCAAAGATAGGATCTCAAAACACATAGACGAACAGGCCTTGCTGAGGGAGAGTCAGCATGGCTTCTGTAAGGGTAAGTCTTGCCTCACGAACCTTATAGAATTCTTTGAAAAGGTCAACAGGCATGTGGATGTGGGAGAACCCGTGGACATTATATATCTGGACTTTCAGAAGGCGTTTGACACGGTCCCTCACCAAAGGCTACTGAAAAAACTCCACAGTCAGGGAATTAGAGGACAGGTCCTCTCGTGGATTGAGAACTGGTTGGAGGCCAGGAAGCAGAGAGTGGGTGTCAATGGGCAATTTTCACAATGGAGAGAGGTGAAAAGCGGTGTGCCCCAAGGATCTGTCCTGGGACCGGTGCTTTTCAACCTCTTCATAAATGACCTGGAGACAGGGTTGAGCAGTGAAGTGGCTAAGTTTGCAGACGACACCAAACTTTTCCGAGTGGTAAAGACCAGAAGTGATTGTGAGGAGCTCCAGAAGGATCTCTCCAGACTGGCAGAATGGGCAGCAAAATGGCAGATGCGCTTCAATGTCAGTAAGTGTAAAGTCATGCACATTGGGGCAAAAAATCAAAACTTTAGATATAGGCTGATGGGTTCTGAGCTGTCTGTGACAGATCAGGAGAGAGATCTTGGGGTGGTGGTGGACAGGTCGATGAAAGTGTCGACCCAATGTGCGGCAGCAGTGAAGAAGGCCAATTCTATGCTTGGGATCATTAGGAAGGGTATTGAGAACAAAACGGCTAGTATTATAATGCCATTGTACAAATCGATGGTAAGGCCACACCTGGAGTATTGTGTCCAGTTCTGGTCGCCGCATCTCAAGAAAGACATAGTGGAAATGGAAAAGGTGCAAAAGAGAGCGACTAAGATGATTACGTGGCTGGGGCACCTTCCTTATGAGGAAAGGCTACGGCGTTTGGGCCTCTTCAGCCTAGAAAAGAGACGCTTGAGGGGGGACATGATTGAGACATACAAAATTATGCAGGGGATGGACAGAGTGGATAGGGAGATGCTCTTTACACTCTCACATAATACCAGAACCAGGGGACATCCACTAAAATTGAGTGTTGGGCGGGTTAGGACAGACAAAAGAAAATATTTCTTTACTCAGCGCGTGGTCGGTCTGTGGAACTCCTTGCCACAGGATGTGGTGCTGGCGTCTAGCCTAGATGCCTTTAAAAGGGGATTGGACGAGTTTCTGGAGGAAAAATCCATTATGGGGTACAAGCCATGATGTGTATGCGCAACCTCCTGATTTTAGAAATGGGTTAAGTCAGAATGCCAGATGTAGGGGAGGGCACCAGGATGAGGTCTCTTGTTATCTGGTGTGCTCCCTGGGGCATTTGGTGGGCCGCTGTGAGATACAGGAAGCTGGACTAGATGGGCCTATGGCCTGATCCAGTGGGGCTGTTCTTATGTTCTTATGTATAAAACAAGTCTTCTGAATTGCAGCAAAGGTCCCTTTAAATCCAGCATCCTGTTTCTCACAGTGGCCAATGAAATATCAGACAGCATGAAAGCAACAACCTTCCCCTGCTTTTACTTACCAGCACCTGGTATCTAGTGGCACAGTGTCTGTAGATCTGGATGTTCCATGTAGTCATTGAGGCTACAAGAATGGATCGGGGGCAGGGAGGGGGTGGATTGGGCCCAGGAGGGGGTGGAATTGATGGTGTTGCTGCCAGAGCTATCCTTTCCTCCTTCCAAGAGCTGATCCCATGGCACAAGCCCATGTGGACCTGTTATTTAAGCTATTTAAGCTAGCACAGCTGTTTAAGCACATGTTTAAATAGCTTAAGTGGCACATGCTATTTAAGCATGAACAGCTATTTAAGTTTGCACAGGTCCAAGTAGACACCCCATCTTGTGGAGACTTACCCCTTACACAGAGCAGACCTTCTGGATTGCCCCCCAAACATATGATGTAGTGGTCACAACGGATTGGATTGGGCAGTCTCAGATTTTTGTCTTATCATATGGTGTTTGTAGTTGCCAGTAGCCTTTGATTTCATGATTAAGAATCATTGACTGTGTCTAACCACAAAAGTTAATGAAGAACTGGGCAGAAGGCCAGGAGTCTGTCTCCTCTGCTGTCTTTGCAGCTGAGTGTGGCAGCATGAAGGACTCTCATCTGACTACTGCTGGGCACATGGGAGAATAGCTGACAGAAGCACATGCTTTCTAAAGCAGCAGTTTTCAAACTGTTTGGGACCCGTCATGACCCAATTTTTGGTGGTTCGCAAAACTGACCAGGCAGATCAGGCTATGTGCCTCAAGGGTTAAACAAGCTGCTACTTACAGGGGAAGCACTGCTGCCCAATCACCATTATTGCCACACCCCTTGGCATTTATGAATCAGGCAGCAGCCTCTAGGGCCTCTGAAAAGTTGGGGAACTACTGTTCTAGGGGGTCTCTAAACTTTTTGGCCAAAGGGCCATATCAAATATCTGGCACAGTGTTGAGGGCCAGAAAAAAAAAAATTAAATATAAAATTTAGAAGAACGAATAAATGAATGAATGGGCTCAAGTGTCCAGGAGTTCTCCAAGCACCAACACAGCCCAAGAAATAAAGCACACACTGAAATGGACCCCCATTCCCTCACCCAAGCACAACTCTGGTTGTGTTTGGTCAACTGGGCCAGAGGCTCTCAGGGAATCAGAGGCTCGCCAAGGGCTGGCTGGAGACTCGCTGTGGGCCGCATCTGGCCCCTGGGCTGGGGTTTGGAGACCCCTATTCTAAAGCATGGGGAAACATACTATTGGGGGACCCCCACTGGGCTTTTTGCCCAGAAGCCTCCCCTAGATTCTGGAGCCAGCAATGTCATGCCAACTGCACTGTTTGCCTGTCCTGCCATCTTCAAACTCACAGTGGCACCCGAGCAGTATATAATGGAGACACAAGTTTACCCAAGCAGCACTTTGTTCTCCTGAGGTGATTGCATGGTGGTCACCCCTGTGTGAACTGGGTACGAACAAGCCTTTTCTGTGTATGTCACCATTCTCTTGAACACCACTTCTTCCATACATCCTCTTCCACCAAGCTGCCTCAGCATTTACCCATTTAATCCTGTGCGGTAAGGACTCCCCTGGAGGATGAACATATAATCTTTGGCAATAAAACAATTGAGGGAACTCTCCCCTTGCACGATTATGATAATAAGCCACTGAGGAAAACCAGGAGCCTGATGCTTTGCAATGCCTTTATAGTGTCCTCACGCAGCAGGTGTAAACAGGAGTGTTTTACTCTGTTTTGCATGCAGTAAATAGCCCAAGCAACTGGCGACACAAGGTTTGTGTGCTTCAGAGTCCCCCAAGTGCCAACACAGCACTTTAGAAGTTCTTTAGCATCGGAATAGCAGCAGCCTTTTTTTGTGAGTCCCATGCTAGCACATTAGCAATTGAAATGGCAGCCTTAAATCAGTCTCTTTAATCTAAATGCCTCTCCAAAAGTCTAACCTTGCTGGAAAATGACCCAAAGACATATGGCTCAAAAGCTGATGATTAGCCATTTGGAAAGAGAGGAGAGAAAAAGCAAATTGACAGCTCAGGGCAATGGCTTTCCGTTCTGCAAAGTTCTCTCAGCATGCTCCTAGCTGGTAAATCACAGGCATGTTGCGCTATTTAATGCTAATGAACTTGATAAAGTTGCAGCTTTCTAAAATAACACTTGATGCCACTTTATATTTACTAGGGTTACTCTCGAAGCTGCACTTTGTCCCTGGAATAACCACTGACATTCCTCTATGCTTCAGTTTATTCATTTATATTTACAGCACTTCTATGCTGCCTTCTGGTAAAAACAAGAAAACAACACAAAACAAAAAAACAACAACCCCTCCAAGGTTGTTTAAGTATCCTCAAAGGGACTTCAGAGGAGAGCCAGAATCTGCAAGCGTGTTGCTTTGCACAAGACTGAAGAATCATGGAAAATCAGTACATTCCTATTTTCAGTACACGAAAATAGTCCTGGCTCAGGCTTAACGAATCAACCATAATTGCCACAAATCTTACTGAGGCATGGTATATATAGGGGAGAACTATGGAACTTCAGATTCCTGCTCAGCCATAAAGTTCAGTGGGTGGTCATGGGCAAGCATCAGAAAGTTTAACCCAACTAACATGGTTGTGTTGTGAAGGTGGAGTAGGAGGACCCTTCCCCACACATGCCATCCTCTGCTTCTTGAGTTAAAGGCAGGATAGAAATGTGATAAATCAAATAACCATTGACAGATCTGTGGTATTATTGCCAAATTGAAAATGAGTATATTGGGGAAAATTCCTGAGTGCTTGAGGGAGTGTGGGTTAGCAATTTCTAAGAATGAATGTGCATTTTCTTCTTTTATGAGATGTATAACCTTGTGGTTAGAAGTCTCCCAAGGATATTATTTAAATACATGCCTTGAATGTACCTCCAGAGGTGGCGCAGGTCCAAGGAGACCCATTGGGGCCAGCAGCCCTTACCCAGGGGTAAGGGAAGAGCTTCTCCTTGCCCCTGGCTGAGCCGCTGCAGCCAACGAACCTGCGTTGGATGCAGCACAAGCCTCCTGGCTTGCCTGCTCCAGCGCAGGTTTGGATTGCACCCTTAGTGATCTACAATCAGAATTGAAACACTAAAAGGCAGCCACCACCATGTTAGCTGGGCCTCATGTGGCACCCCCTCACATGCTGCTCTAGTGTGGCATCCAAGTGTATTCCCACCCCCCACTTGTTACACCACTGCCCATACAAATCTGCCTGATCATTGTCATCACATTTCGTCCTTCTCCAGCTGAGATTAGGATAGAGTAGTGACTGGGGAAAGGGCCTTTTTGGCTCTGGTGTTCTGCCTATGGAACAACTTCCCCTGCAAAGTTTGCCTAGCACCAGACGTGGCAGCTTTTAGGCACTTAGTTCTCCAAGCTTTAAAAAATGCTGATATTGATGCTGATGTTATTGTATCTGTCCTATTGTCTTAATTGTAATTTTCAAGTTTAATGTATTGTATTTAAACCTGTAGGATGCCAAGGAAGTTTTCAAAAATGAAAGGTAAGATAAAAGTGTTATAAATGAAATAAACAAGTAAACATGGGCCTGTGCGGGTGAGGAGGGGAAACAGAGCAAAAAAAAAAGCAGAGTGAAATACCCTTCCTTGAAAGGCCTGGGGATATATTGAGCAAATTAAACCCAATCCATTCTGAACTCTATTCACTCCTAACATAGTCCTTATTTTGCTTTGGAGAGTTATCGTTTGCCCTGGGCAATCAAGCTTCCAGGTTCCACTGTACTTCCATCTTTGTGTATTCCTTTGCAAACAGCACACAGCACAATGTTCCCCCTCTGCTTTCCTTCCTTGTAATACTGATGTTGTAATACTGTGTTGTCTCTGCATCACAAAGACTGCAGACGAATGCTCAGATCTTTGCTTCTGAAAGCGTGTCCATACTTGCCAAGAGAAAGGCATTAAATAAAACATATCACTTTCCTGCATATCACTTTCTCCCATACATTTTAATCTGACACAATAAGACTCACCCCTTACACATACATTGTCTGATGTGGTTGCCACATTCACCAAGATTGCTTCCATGTTGTTTGGGGTTCAAATAAATGTTTCTGCCCATCTTGGTCCCTTAATGCAGCAGTTAGCATGCTGTGGAAGCAAAGCATCTCAAAAGGAGCTGCCACCATGTTTGATCCCACATCAGCCAGGCTTTCACACTTTTGGAGGAACCACATGGTTGGAGGCCCTTACACAGATCCCAACAAGCACGTGAGCCACACAGAGATGGTGACAACCTCATCAGTTAGGGTTGTGTAAAGGGGATCTAATTCAGGAATTTGCCTCTTTGCATCCTGACCCACCACCACAAAGCAGCCCTTAATACTAGGGCTGCAATCCAATATACACTTTCTGGCAAGTAAGTCCCATTGAACACAGTGGGACTTACTTCTGAGTAAGCATACATAGGATTGTGCTGTAAGTGAGCAAGTAGAGGTCCAATAGTGAAATTCTGTGGCAATCCTGGTTCTGCAAGGGTGTTGGTGCCAATCCTTCCAAGTTCGATTTTCCCTGTTAGTGTTTCTACCACCAGTAGTCCTAGACTTTTAGGGATAAGAGCATAAGCAAGCAACACTGAGGAACAGGTTCAAAATAGTTAGGCTTATACCATGAATATTTGTTTCAGGAAGGCGGTTCATTTGATGCAGTGTCATGGGGCAGCTTCTGCTCAGAAATTCAAGTGTAAAATGGCAGCAGACTTGAACTGAGAAATGTGGCGGCAGGGCCCAAACATGCCTCTTTACACAACCATGACAGTAACAGAGAGAAGTAGTTGCTGGCCTGTTACTTGATGCTTTGCAGTGTCTTTGACGGTACACTGTAGTGGTTGGCATGTGCACTGTAGCTTCACAGTCCAGTGGGATCAGATGAACTAAGAAGCCAATAGGAGATCTACTGGCCACCTATGATTGTTGCCTTGGGCTTGGCAACTTACTACTCAGAGTAGTTGCTCTACATATTCCTGAAGCCTTGCCAGAATGGCCATTTTGCTGACAGTTCACTTTTTTGTGCCACTGATATCGTTTTAATTATGTTTGTAATGAATTTGTTATAATTTTCTTGTGACCCACTTTGGGTGCTCCATTGAGGTAGGAAAGGCAGGGTAAAATGTTTGAAAAAATGCCAGCCCTGGCCAAGCAAGATACCTAGTTCATCCTTGGTACCTTGCTGCCAATTCTGTAGGGAAAATGATAGTGTGGAGGGAAACTTCCTAGAGGGACAAATATGTTGGTGGTTATGTGGATGCTGCCGCAGCAAATGACAATTTTGGATCTTGTTAAGATGAAAACAGAAAGGAAACCAAGCACCATTTCCAACACACTCTTAATTCAAAGTATACATGCAGAAACCTGAGGGTCAAATCCTATCCAAATTTCCAGTGCGGGTGCAGCTGTGCCAATGGGGCACCACATTTGTTCCCTTACCTCAGGGCTGTATTTATTGTGGCTGCACTGGTGCTGGAAAGTTGGATAGGATTTGGCTCTCAATCATATAAATTTTCTCCTTCAAAAGAGGAAATCGAGGAATAGCATTCCAGAGATGGTATGTGCTTCAAAGAGTTGTAAATGCCAATCTGGAAATGCACAAAGCCATGCATTCCTGAGCTACTACTACTATTACAGATGGTGGGGAGGACCATGAGTGTGGCTGTGGTGAAGAGGAGCCCCACCGACACTCGTATGTCAGTGAGGTGGGTGAAACTGGGTGAGGGTGAGAGGATCATCGTGGATTGGGGAGAGCCAGGGACATTTTGGAGGTGGGAGGGGGTGGCGCCTGGTGCGTACATCTTCCACCAGATGCTATCTCCTCTGGAGCCAGCAGACATATCTCCTTTGCCTCCTCAGACTTGCAGAACTAGTGCAGGTTCGAGGATACCCACTGGGTATTGAGGGGCTTAGAGGGATAAGGGAAATATTTTTCTTCCCAATCGCCTTCCCCACCCCCCCAACCTAGCATACAGCACAGTCTGTTTTGGTGTGGCTGCATGCTATGGTAGGGAAAAGAATAGATCTGAGGGGTCAGTCCTCCATGCTTTTAAGGTTCTGCATGGACTTGCATTATGAGTGTGGTGGAAAGAGCCATGCCTGCTTCCACCATGGGAACAGGAGCTGAAGACTGGATAACATGCAAGTATGAATGAATTGTTCAGGTATAATATTTACATTATTTATTCATTGACATGTGCCACGTTTAGTCACATTGAATGCTAAGGAGTCATAGATATACATAATTTTTAACACACAATTATTAGTATTCTGGGCTTAAAGTCAAATGCAAATGTGTGGATTGTAGTGGTAAACAGATATACTTTCTTAACAGCTTAAATATATACATAATTTGTGCACCCTGCATTTTCTCCAGTTTTATAGAACCGAGGGATAAATAATCTCTAATGAGTGTAGATGTCATTGATTTCTTCTTGGCACATACTGTAGGGCATATACTAACAGGTCTGTGGCAGGCTCTTTCAGTCCTAGGAGAGACTTAATGAGCTCATAAAATGAATCATAGGCACAGGTGAGATTAATCGTCATGCTTTTTGACAGTCATGAAAAGGCTAAGGTTTGAAATGTCATGGATTCATGGAGCTGTGCAAGATTGGTCAGAACAGTTATAGCAGTCTGGCACATTATGGCACATATTATTTCAGTGCTCTAGCAACACAAAAACTGGGCACCATGGAACATGCTTTCATAACCTCCGTAATGACATACTGTAACTGACTCTTCACGGGGCTGCCTGTGAACTGGAAACTTCAGCTGATCCAGAATGCAATATCCCGACCACCGTCAAGAATCAGTTAAGGGAGTACATGACAACTATGCTCAGAACCTGGAAACTAACTGGGTGAGTTTCCAGATGTAATTCAAAGTGCTTGTTTTACACATCAAATCTCTAAATAATTTGGGTTTGTGTTACATGCAGGAGCACTTCCTCTCATCATTTCCTTCCTGGCCCTTAAAAAATTTTTTTTGCTCTGTTCCAGATACTACCCACATCAGCAATAAGACTTGTAGCAATGAAGAATCTTGTATGGGATGGGTGGTGCCCTCTCTGTAAAATTCCCTGCAGAAAGAGGCTTGTATAGCTAACTTACAGTGCAGTCCAAAATCTTCCTTGAGCTACCCCAGCTGTCTTTGCACGGGCTCAGAGTGTTGCAAATGTGCCATAAGGCATGTTTGTGCCTACTCAGGAGCCTGCTAGGATGGGGCAGAAGCCTGTGCCAGCTCAACAGCGCCAGATCTCGACCCTGTGCGGCCTGGCACAAACCCAGGTAAGTGTGTGCTGGGCGGCAAAAGGGTGGTTAAGAGACAGGGAGGGGACATTTTTTTTTTAATAGGGAAGGTCATAACGGGTTGAGGATCAGGCCTGGGAGGGGTGGGGCAGACTTACATGGGCTTCCCAGATTTGTGCTGGCTATATAACTGGTGTAGATCCAAGAAGCTCTACAGGAACAACTGGAGCTTTACTCAGGGTAAGGGGAAAAATACCCCCTTATCCTGAGAAGGCATCCAGCTGTATCAGATGCACTGCAGGCCATGTGGCCTGGCTGGTCCAGCTCAGTTTAGGATTGGGCTGTCTGTGAACATGATGGGGAACCAAGCAAAAGCCTTCTGTCTAAGAAGAAATTTGGATGCCTAGACCCCATTGTGGTCTAGAAGTGTTCATTCATTTTAAAAATATGTTAAATGAATGAGCCCCATTCATTTAATGTGTTCATTTGTATAGAATCTTGTTAAAAATTTCTTGTGCATGTCTTCTCTCTCTGAACACCAGTCGGTTTGACCCTTTTGAGGGGTTTTAGAATGCCTGTAAATTCCATGCCAAAAGGATGGAAAACACAGAGGTTCTTCACAGAAACAGCAATTGGGTCTCCCACTGAAAGCAATGAGGATCCTGAAATTGTATCTAAAAGAGGAGAAGGAATTTCCTATCTGAAATTTGGCAGACTTGATGCCTTGAGGGTGAAAATGGATGCCTGGATACTTCCTATCATTTATCTGAAAAGAAGAAAGTTACAGGTCTCAGAAGCCTAGCTGGGTCTCCCATTGAAATCAACAGAAAATGAAAACCAACGGGAGACATCAGAATAAATCAAGTAATAATAAAATGAACCAGATTAAAACAAGTGAAAAATGAAACAAATGAAAATGAATAACACAAAAAGATGCTTTTTCTTACTTTGTTCTTTGTATCCGTGGCTACCCTGGTCTAATGGTTTTTTATGTTTGTTTTAATGTTCATTTATGTATTTTGCAACAGTTGCTTGCCTTTATGAGAGTCTTTGACTGGTGGAAAATATATAGAATAAAAGTGAAAAATTCAAAATAGAATCCCACTGTTTAATGCACCTATGAAATTCCATCCTGATACAATCTGAGGGGGAGTCCAAGATTGCCACCCAAGTACTGGCAAGTACCACATGGTTGCCCCAATGTTTTCAAAACTGATTCCCAATAAGAACTGCAGTCACTGTTTTCTGTTTCAGAGCCTAATCTGTTCTCTTTTTGTTCTGTTTCAGTTTCAGTGAATGGCTGCAGCCTACATGCAGATTTTTCTACTACAGGAGACAGAAAGGAGCTGGAGGAATCTCCATGATCATGCATGACAAGTCTCCTCCACAGCTCCCAAGTTTTATTATTTTTTTTTAAACTTGGCCTGCTCTTGTCTTTAACAAAACATGGGTGCCCCTTTTTAACACTAGCATGAAACAGACATTCAGCAAGTGAAGCTTTTGGTGGCATGGAAATAACAGGCTGGAAAAGCTTCACTGGCTGTGCTCTTCATATGTCAAACAGTTAAAGATTCAGGGGTTCATGACCAGTTAAAAAATATGATCACAGAACTTTCAGGCTGGGAAGGGCCACAAAGGAGATACCATGAACCACATACCTACAACGTTAATCCCGAAGAGGAATGAGAAAGTAGCTAGCTGGAGAAACTCCAGACCAGGTCTGTGTGGAGAATCAAAATATGCATGTCCCATCCCCCCCCCCCAAACAGTGTCTCATGCACACTGAAATTCTCAGAATAAGAACTTTGACTGAACTATTTGAAGTTAGCTGAGTGAATTATGTATGCAGATACAGTGCCTTTGAAATCCACAGTTCTTGCTATTTTTCCACTTGACACAGGGCCCATTGGCTTCATGGGGTCATTATGCATATATAATTTCATTTGCACTGCACATAGGGAACTGCAGGCTGGTGACGTTTCATCTGCAGTACTGTTTTATCCCTGTCTTTCTTTGGGAATTTGAAATTGCTCCCAATGCCTGTGTGAATAACTCAAGGTGTATTGAGGGAATAAACGTAGAGAAAATTGCACGGTAAATTAGCAGCAAGGTTTCCATTAATTTTCTACAGTGTTTCAGGATACATTTTTGCATCATGTAATCAATTACCTGTGCTTTTTTTTTTTTTTTAAATGCACTTGGCAAGGGTATATTAAGTTTTGTTACTGATGCCAATGAAGAATTTAATCTTTTTTTTCTTTCCAATCACAATAACACTCGTGATGAGGATATCCTCTGTCAATGGAGACCTGGATGCAGTTGGTGGGGTGAACCTGTCCCAGCTGTGTCCACCACGCTACCATCTGTAATGGAAGATCAGAAGATCATCAGGTGGATGATGTGGTGTTGACAGCGATTCCCTGTTTTGACAGCTGGATGACAGCTCTGGGAAGGGCAGGGCTGGCTCCACAGCTGTAATCAATCAAGGCAATGGAGACCTAGTTGGACACCTTCATTTGACCTTGATGAGACTTTGAATGGACATGGACTCATGGACTGAAGAGATGGCTCAGCTGAGCCTAATTTGGACTTAACAAGGTAGCTCACAGCTGAGCTGAATCTGGACTTAACAAGGGGCTGCAGGATAAAAGGCAGCTTCAGAAGGAGCAAAGGGCTGACCAGAGCAGGACACTGAGGTGGCCAGAAGTGGGACGCTGACCCAGCCGGGAGCTGGACCCTGACCCAGGACCAAGAGCCGGAAGCTGGACCCTGACCCAGAGAGAGGAAACCAGACGCTGACCCAGAGGGAAACCCGGACGGACCCACACTGGGAGAAGGGGACTGCCAGAACTCTGCTGGAGGACACAGAAGAGAGGACTGCCAAGACCCTGCTGGAGGAGACACTCTGCTGGAGAGAACACTGCTGGAGAGGAGGAACTCTACTGCAGAAGATTGGCCTGGGAAGACTGGACTGTGCTTTGGAGACTGGATTGGACTTCAACTGGAGGCTTCAGACCTCTACCCTCTAAGTTAAGTGGAGTTTTGGGGAGGGAAAGCCTCAGGACAAGAGGACTTGCAGGGAGTGTATGTGCTTGTAGCAATAAATTCTTGTTAATTGCTATAGATAAGAAGTTTTGTATTCATTTCTTTGCACACCACAGCTGTTGTTTCTTGGAAAAGGAGGGTGTTAATTAGCCAAAAAGCGGGCATTAGAAGAGAGTTGGGATATTTGGACAGGACAAATTGGCGTGGTCGGCAGGAGTCGAAAATTGGGACAGAACACCATCTCACCTTACCATCCAGTTCTGAGGAAGCTGTAGAAGTCCTGGGGCGTTGTCTGGATGTGGTTAGGATGAAAGCCAATGAAAAGCTGAAACTGGATCCTGAACAGACTTTCAATGGGCTTGCACTCCCCTTGCAAGAATGGGTGTGCAGCTTGGGAATTCTCTTGGACTCTCAGCTCCCTTTGGAGAACCAGGTGGCAGAAGTTATTAGGAGTGTGTGCACCCAGCTCACAGCCCAATCCTATCCCCACCTACCTGGGAGTAAGCCTCATTGGCTCTAATGGGACTTACTTCTGAGTAGACATGCATAGAGTTGTGCTCTCAGGCTGGTGCGCCAAATGAGACCATACTCGAGCCATTTGAACCTGGCTATGGGGACTCATGTTTTAGTAACTTCAAGACTGGACTACTGCAATGCGCTCTATGTGGGTTTACCCTCTAAAACAGTTCAGAAACTCCAATAAGTACAGAATGCAGCAGCTGGGTGGTTACAGGGCTAGATGATATGACTTGGCTGGACTGCTGCTTCAGCAGCTATGCTGGCTGCCCATTCGCTTCCAGTCCCAATTCAAGGTGCTAATTCAAACCTTTAGGGACCTCCATGATTTGGCTCCAGGCTATCTAAGAGACTGCTTCCTTCCATACATTCCACCCCACCGTCTTAGGTCATCTGAAGTGGCTCTTCTACAAGTACTGCCTCTGTCCGAAGTGAGTGTTGGCAGCTCAGGGGAAAGACTTCTCTGTAGCGGCACCGAAATGATGAAATTCCCTTCCAGGGGAACTGAGAACTACTCCATCACTCATGGCTTTTTGGTGAGGTCTCAAAACATACCTGTTTCATCTGGCATTTGGTTGCTGAATGAATCTTTGCTCTCTGTGCCTCTGAAATATGGCTGATACTTGACTACTTCCCTGGACTAATTTGTTCCTCATTGGCCCAATGATATTTGTTAGATTTTGCTCCTTTGGTTTTCTTTTCACAATGTAATACTAAAATTAATGTTTTAATGCTTTGTTTGATGTTTTTCTTTTTACCTGTTGTGGAACTTTGTACTTTATTATAAGGTTTTGTAAGCCAACTTGGGCATTTGCTTTGGCATGGGAAAGGCGAGATATAAATTTCATTCATTCATTCATTCATAAATAAGACACAATCTCTGAAATGATTTCCTTAAAGGATATACAAGACTAACCCATCTTTTAAAAACACAAATGGAAGATTCCTAAGTTTTATACAGAATTTTACATAACATCTGCAGAGATGCTCTTTACACTCTCACATAACACCAGGGGACATCCACTAAAATTGAGTGTTGGGAGGGCTAAGACAGACAAAATAAAATATTTCTTTACTCAGTGTGTGGTTGGTCTGTGGAACTCCTTGCCACAGGATGTGGTGATGGCATCTGGCCTAGATGACTTTAAAAGGAGATTGGACCAATTTCTGGAGGAAAAATCCATTACAAGTTACAAGACATGATGTGTATGTGCAACCTCCTGATTTTAAAATGGACTATGTCAGATGCAAGGGAGGGCACTAGGATGCAGGTTTCTTGTTATCTGGTGTGCTCCCTGGGGCATTTGGTGGGCCACTGTGAGATATAGGAAGCTGGACTAGATGGGCCTATGGCCTGATCCAGCGGGGCTGTTCTTATGTTCTTAACTTGCAAAGGGCAGAGGAAGACCATCACACACAACTGCTTTGTGCAAGTGATTTTCTATTATTCCTAAAGAACTATATTAAAAATTTTTCAGATATCTTATATGCACTTATCTTTAAGCAGCAAGATGACTAGGGGTGCATAAAAACAGGCCCAGTGCTCTAAATGTCTTTCATTCTGGAAAATCTCTTTCTTTCTTTCTCTAGGCTTTTGTATAGCTTGATAGCAGAAGATGTTTATTTAATGGCCTTTATTTGCTGGGGCCTGCCACAAGCTGCTGGAATATGTAGTGCCTGCTTGATGTGATACTGTGGTTTGTTCCCATTCTTGTTAGTTAACAAACCAGTGTTACCCATGTTTGTGCACAACCTTAACACAATCGGAAGTAGCAGTTTTTTTTTCAGAAAGTGAAAGTCGAGGTTTACATTTTTCTCATTGCGTGTACAGAGGAGGGGGGGTCCACTTCATCTGAGCATGGCCAGTATGTAAGGCCATAATGTTATACACATGTCCCTGGAAGTAAGTTCTACTGAATTTCATGGGGCTTACTGTACTTCTGAAAAGACATGCACAAGATTGCGGTCATTCCGATGCATTGCCAAGGATTTTTCAAGTGCAGCAGTAAAACATTGAACTATATTGAAAAATAATATATATTATTGACTATATTCAATAATATATTGAATATAGTATTCAATAATACTGTATTCACTATATAATAACTGTATTCACTATATAATGAATACAATTTTCCTTTTCATCTAGCATTTTGATTTGCATTAGAAGATGCTGCTGCTGCTTCTGATTTCTGCATGTTTTCCCAACATTCCAGACAGTATATTTATCTCTAGATGAAAAAATGCAAATGCAAACTATGTAAATGATAATATAATTATCACGTATTTTTCTGCCAACATACACATCCTTAGTGAGGGACTTTGGTAGTAGTTATTTTGTTGTTTACATTTTTTCACAGTGCCACAGGACAAAAAAAAAAATATAGAAAATGATAAAGACTGAACAGTGTCTATCTGCAGAGGGCCAGAATATGCTTTTGATTCCAAGAACTGAGGAAGGGAGATGCAAAACCAGCCAAAACACTGATTTGCTAAATGCTTTCAATTTGAAAGAATAATGAAACTCAAAATACACTTTATACTGTGCGAGAAACAGTAAGCGTAGGGTTCTGTTTTTACTGGCAAGAGAAAATCCTAGGCTGCTGGGGTTTGCTACAGTTTTCTTTTGGGAAAGAAGCAGACTCTGTGTCCAGAGAAAGAAGAGTGACCTCTACAAAGTGGAACAGTGTCAAACTCAAGGTCCTGAAACAGTAACATGCCCCACTATGCATCCCAGGGCAAAAGTATGTGAGGCTGCCCCCTCAGACTACACCATCCGCCCCGCTTACCCAGCACCAAGGAGCCTTGTGCGATGTTGCAACCGACTGGAGAAGCCTTCTGAGGCTTCCTCGTGGTCTTAAACAGTACTGGAAGTACTGCTTAAGATCACGTCAGAAGCCTCAGAAGGCTTCCCACGTGGTTTGGAGTGCTGCATGGATGCAGCACTCTGGACATTTGTCCCCCTGCCCCACCTCCAGGCCTGCGACTGTCCTGAAACACATAATGCTAACAGATACCAATATTGTCCATTTAATTCACACCCATTTTGTATCTGCTTTGATACAAATTATTCTTGGTCAGGATTCAACTACATCGTTCTGCTGCCTGTGTAGACCAGGACTCCTTGGAACAGCTCAATGTTTTGGATAACAATTCCAAACATTCCCCCCCCCAAGTGTTGTTTAGAAGCCCTGCTGTGTTCGTGGCAGAATATGGTGCATGACCCTTTGAATGTCAACTGTTGTCTGAGAGCAAATGTAGAAATGGATGGAGGATACACACACACACACACACACACACACACACACACACACACACACACACACACACCCCCATTGGAAAGTGATCCTTTTTCATAAGTGGATCAGATTTCCTTCTTGCCTTAACTAGTTCTTCAACCTTGGGTGCTATCTTGAGGGAACAGCCAACCCAGGACCACTATTTAGCTCCCTTTAAACAGTGAGGAAATGCAAAGAGGGCAGCAGCTATTCCTCCATTTCTTCCCTTTCCATTTCAGAACTTATGTTAGTGTAAAAAGTAGAATGAGGTTTCACTGCTGGGAGTGTTCTCATTGCTGGGAGGGTTCTTCCAGGTCTAACACCTGATCCCACTACAACTATATCGTGCTATCAGTGCTATGAACCACCAGACCATGAATACTGTGAAAGGAGAACTTGCAACACATGCAGTGGTGTCACTAGGGTTTGCATCACCCAATACGGGAGGTCAGGGCATCACCCCCATGATGGACCAACCCCCATGTAGTAGGTGGGGCAATGCCCTGGGTGGTGAGAGTGGTATTGGACCAGCTCCCTGTCCCTGCTGGTTTTTTGGCTATAATTTTTGATAGCATAGAGATATTTAAACGCAGTTTCATTGCATTCTGCATGAAATTGCACATCAAATGATATATAGCATGATGGTATTATTTGAAAATTCCAAAATTTTAAAAATTTTGGCCAGTAGTGCTGATACCGCCCTGTGTGCATTGCCCAGTGCGGCCTGCACTCCCCCCCGCACCTCCCTAGCGACACCACCGATGTACCAACTATACACACACCACACACGTGCCAACTATACAACTGCATAGGTGACCACATGGTGGTTCTCATCTTGCTGTGCCCAGCTGCTCACAAGATGTGTGAAATCCAAAGCGTTCCTCACAAATGTGAAAAAATGCATTGTAAGTCAGAGTAGGGGTATTAAATGAAACTCTTCATAAAGTCAAATTCTCGTAATGCAAATGGGCACATCTCAAGGTATTACTGTAATCGCTATCACCAACATTCCAACACAAACATAGAGTTATGCCCTGAAACCACTCCAGGAAAAAAGATAACACTAACACAGTATAGTCATGAAATATGACACTGTTGTGTATACAAAAGCAACATGATTACAGTGAGCAAAAGAACTTACATAACGATGAATAGCTTATTCAATGACAAATCCATAATCTAAAAGGCCAGAACGGTGTGGTGGGAAGGTAGTCGGAAAGCAAATGGGAGGTATGCAAAAATATTTTTTACTTACCTCTGTGTAAGCCCTTGGGCTGCCTATGGATCAGCAAGACAGTTTCCTATGTTCATTGTCAACTGATCTGCAATTTCAATCAATACAATTTGGGTGTAGGAGAGAGGATACTGAAGAAGAACAAGTTCTGTCATTCTGATGGCCACTTTTGGAAAGCTAGTTGCAAATGATAAAGCAACTAACACCTGAACAGCAACCAGATGGAACGACCAACTGTGCACCTGTCTTTAATGCCTGCTTGCGATGTTTGCACTAGCTTGACACGCAGACAGATTTTCTGTCATCTATGAGCTACCATCCGGTGAACAGTTGATTGCCTGTTTTCAAGGATCACTAGGACATATCTTTTCAAGTAGATATTAAGCGTAGAGTTAACTCCAATTTTAGATAACAAAAATATGAGGCATTAGCATATCTTGCTGAAATGGACATGGCATTAACATGTAGAAACAGTCACACTGCTGCGACACTAGGTACAACTGTATGATATAGGAGTGCAAGTTTTAATTAATTGCTTTGATTTTTTAACATCAATTTTTTAACAGCTGTCAAGGCACACCGCACTACCGCCCAGGTGTTCTCATCCTCCAATGGCTCAACTAATATATGATTGTCCCCCTAACTCCCACAGCACACCTGCAGACCATCTGAGGCATGCCAATGTGCCATAGCACAGTGGTTGAAAATCACTGAACTTAGCATCACTTTTTCACTGTCACACTTTTAAACATCGGCTGCCATGAAAGGGCTACTTCAATATTGTGAATATATATATATATATATATATATATATATATATATATATATATATATATATATGAGAACAAAACTGAGGTACACATGTGGGGTCTGACAGTCAAATGACAAAGGGGCAATTTGGTAGAATAGAGAATTTCTGCTGCTTGCTGTGACTGGATGCTCCGAATTCTAAAACGTCCAAAGTTATTTGTTGTGGATTCCTGCATTTCCCCTGACATATTTGTGAATGAAGCTGATCATTCTGTTCTGAGAATATTTCATCTCAGTGTTTTCATAGCATTACACTTTTGCTATAATTCTAAAGTGCCCTCCTCCAGATGCAATACATCAACATTGTTCACAGTTGTCAGACTCAACTGTCAGGTTGTCAGTGACTGAAATCCAAATAGCTTTGACAATTGGAATTTCAACTGCAAAATGGTCTTCAGTAATTAATATAATTCGCAGCAAGAGAACAATGTTGTTGCCGTCAGGACCTTATTGTTTGCCCAGATGAATTATTTTCACTCTCCTGTTTAATTGACCTGACTTTAGCTTTAGCTGCTCTGCAATTATTATTATTATTATTATTTGCAAAAGGCAGTTTTATTTAAATTTTGTTCAATTGTTTTAGTAGCTGAGTACAAGCAGAGAACAGAACACGAGACCACTTTTTTTGCAACTTGCAGACACCTGAAACACAGCTACTCCAAGAACCTTGCCTTTAAACCCTAGCTTCTTTGATTTGTTACTGGCCAACCAGAATAGGAGCCATCAACCTTCGCTCTCACAGAAAGAAGTAAAATTGCTGCCTCTCAGGGTCAGGGTTTCTTCTGGTGTCTTGCTTCCAGGTTGCTCATCTCTCTGACTATGCTAGCTTTCCTTGGGTGGGCGATTTAGATGATGTCGGGGAAACATTCAATCATATAACCCCAATTTCACCTTGCATTGATACAGTTGTATCTGTGCTACATAAAATATCTGCCTGAATGTGTAGATGGGCCCTGATTCCTAGCATTCTTGTTGGAGAACAGGAACTTTTCAGGAAACAGGTTCATTAGCATGACATCCGTTTAGATCAGTGGTTCCTAACCTGGTGGATCATGACCCACCAGCCAGGGAATTACTTGTACCTGCCCCTTAAAGGGGCAGGGAGGATGGAAGGCAGCAAAGCAATCCCCAGGATCGCATGGCTGCCAGGGATGGGAGAGCGGTTTTTCACTTACCTGCAGCCAGCGTTGCAGTCCTGGGGGTTCTCTTACCTGCAAATGTCTTTAATAAAAAGGAAAAGAAAAGAAAGGTCTCTGGTTTTTACAATGAAACAGGAAGTGCCCATTTTTTTTTTTTTTTAAAGTTTTGCAGGCATGGGGAGCCCACTGGAGGGTTCCACAGACTCTCCAGACCTCCCAAGACTGCAGTCAAGTAAAAAAAACAAAACCCTCCTATCTCCAGCAGCAACATGATCCTGGGGAATGTGTTGCTGCCTTCCCCCTTTCCTCTGCACATACTTACAGTGCTCCCAACTCCC
Organism: Tiliqua scincoides; assembly: GCF_035046505.1. Classification (NCBI taxonomy): domain Eukaryota; kingdom Metazoa; phylum Chordata; class Lepidosauria; order Squamata; family Scincidae; genus Tiliqua; species Tiliqua scincoides. Next base: position 91,727,205 of record NC_089824.1, on the reverse strand, counting down.
TTATAGGAGTTTGGGAAGCATCTGTTTAAACACTGGTACTGAAAGCAGACAAGTGGAGTCCCACAGTCATACATTCAAGATAATTTTTGAAGACTGTGTTCCTGCAGTCCTAGTAAGAATATATACTTCATTTCCCCAGAGATTACATCTCTCTCTCTCTCTCTCTCTCTCTCTCTCTCTCTCTCTCTCTCTCTCATGTGTGCGTACACACACATAGTGCCTTCAGAGCTGCTTACTCCATGGTGCAATCCCACACTATCTAAAATGGGACCCATCATGTCAATTTCACACCTAGTCATTATCTGAGAGGGTATTAGTCTGAGTGGGTATTACTCTAGCCCACAACTGTGATCACCAGATATATTGCCTTCACACACTGCTTACGTGTCCTTAGAGAGCCCTGGCAGACATGGGAAACAACGTTGGACTAGATGAATCAGCATTGTCTGAGTTAGCAAAACAATCCTGATGTTTGTTACAATCTGAACTGATTCTAAGCATGCCCGGGGAAAATTCACCCTTACACTACACTATATGTGAACACAATAGGATGGTTAAAAAAGGTTTCATGGAAAGGAATGCTCAATATGGCTCTCTGAAGCCTTTGGGCCTAGTTCCAGTCCTTAGAGCTGTCTAATCCTATATTACAAAACCATAGTTAGTTTCAAGTAATTCACACAGCACACTGTATCTTACTTACAAGGTACAGTGAACAAACAGACTCACTTCATGATAAATTCCATATATTATTATTATTATTATTATTATTATTATTATTATTATTATTATTATTATTATTATTATTATGAAGAAGAAGAAGAAGAAGAAGAAGAAGAAGAAGAAGAAGAAGAAGAAGAAAGCATCTTTAAGGAAAACACGCAAGAATCAAAAGCTCTTTTCAGAAAATAAACCATGAGTGGTCTGGAATGGTCCAGATGGCATGGATCAAATTTTAAATAAAAAATGATCATTATAGCATACAAGAAAATGGATTCATTCAATTACCATATGGTTCCTAAAGTCAGTTCTGTACCTCACATTCAGAGATAATGCAAATGCTAAGTTTTCCAGATCTGAGAGCCATTATAGCTTTGAAAATAAGCTGGCTATCTATAACACAGGGTTAAGCAGTTTGGCATCTGACCCCAAAGGACCTTGCTAAGACAGCTCTGGCAATTAATCAAAACGCTTCAGTTGCCCCCCACATCTTTTAAATAATCTAGCTTTACTACAGTTCATCAAGGTTAGGATGGCAATTAATTTGCAAAGCGGCTCAGAAAATCGCAGTCACTCTGAAGTTATACATTTTAAGTGCTACTAAAAATGGTAAAGGTATTACTGCTAAAAACTAGCACTGCTTCAAACTAGCTCAGATACAATACATTAGAATTTCATCATTTATTGCAATGAAAAATAGATTGTACCTTATATGTCTATGGGCGCAATCCTAGAATTGATTTGGGCTGGCACAAGTCCCTTGTGCTGGCCCAGGAAGGTCGCAAACATGCTGTAAGGCACTTTTGCATCTCCTCGAGAGAAAGCCAGACCAGCACTCCAAGAAGCGCCGGCCTGTGGAGGCTGATGCAAGCCTCCATGCTGGCTTCCTCTCGGAGGCTTGCATTGGCCCAGCTGGGCCGACTCAAGCTGCAAAGGTAGGTGGGGGGGCAGGCAGGGAGGAGGTGGGAGGCAGACATTCCTGGGCGGGGGGAGGGTGATCGGTCGGCAGCCCTGGGGGCAGGCGGACAAGGAGAGGGAGGCAGGGCTGGGGTCTGGCAGTTATGCTGGATTCCAACCCCCATTCCCAGGCAGAACAGAGTGGCTTGAAGCCACTCTGCTCTCCTCAGACTTGTGCCACCACCAGAGGTGGCACAAGTTTGAGGAGACTCATAGGGGCCAGCAACCCTTACCCAGGGAAAAGGGGAAAACTTTTCCCTTGCCTCCGGCTAAGCTGCTTCTGTCCACTATCCTGTGCTGGATACAGCGCAAGCGTCTTGGCTTGCCTGTTCCAGAGCAGGATAGGATTGCGCCCTAAATGTTTAAAAGTTCCCAACCAGACTCTCTTACCAGGACGAAACCAAAGTTGCATGGCCACTGGAAAATGTTCTGCTCATCAAAGGTGATAAACACGTATTAGCTTATGTTTCTTTTCTCTGGAGGTGATAGCACAGAACTCAGACACCAGATCCATTCCTTTACTTTGTAATATTTCAGATTAGCTGGAGGGAAAGCCAACTAACAGGATACAACCAAAAAGAAGGCATGAAGGTTAGGCAGCCATTATCTTGATAGTGTCCTTCTGAAATAGATACATTGCAGAAGGTCTGATGTGGGTTCACTATCCCCTGTACAGAACCAACCACATACACCCACCTGCATTCCCTTCCCCACACTAGACTGGGGGCCCAATCATATTCAACTTTCCAGCACAGATCAGCCACAATTGCAGCCTCAAGGTAAGGGAACAAACATACCCTTACCTTGAGAAGACCCCTGTGACCATTTCCCCTACTACCGGAGGCAGCGCGTGCCCCATTGGCACAGCTACATCAGTGCTGGAAAGTTGATAGGATTGGACACTGAGATTTCTCAACTGTAGTTAAAAAAAATGAGGAAAAAAGAAATTTAACCGTTCTTTTACATTAGAAAACTGTATTGAGACCCAAGGAACCGGCAAAGACAGAGCAGCCTACATTCAAAGTCGGCTATTTTTAAAATGTTCCCAGTTTGGCTTCAAGTGATTTTCATCCTGGTGCAAACTGGTGCATCCTGTATCTTCTTCTTTGCAAATATAAAGTGCATCTTGTTGCGCTGGTTCCCCCCCCCCCCCCCAAGGAACCTGTGAATGTTTTTCTTGATCTCTGCCTTGGAAGGAACCTGTGAAGTTCAAGTTAGCACTGGACTGAGTTCACTTACAGGCTTCATATTTCCACATCACTGGAATATATGTGTGTGTGTGTGTGTGTGTGTGTGTGTGTGTGTGTGTGTGTGTGAGAGAGAGAGAGAGAGAGAGAGAGAGAGAGAGATCAATAGTTTTTAGCTCCTTCTGTCTAACCAACCCCATGTGTATATTACAACAGTTTTACATCCTTCAGAGACTAACTAGGAAGCAGAAAAACAACTAGTCTTAAACTCCTTCCTTTGATTTTTGCAGACTGTTGGGGAAACTACAGCATGTATTCACTATTCCACGCCTTTGCTTTGCAAGCAAGGGGGGGCAGTGAAGACATGCTGCTATTTGTGATTAGCTTGATGAAGAATACTATAATGTTCCCACACCTGAGCATTGTGACCCCTAGGGCAGCCATGTGCATTTTTAGTTGGGACGCTTACCCCCTTAAGAAGGTTAGTGACCCTAAGATATTAACAGCTGCTAGGATTTTGTATGCTAGATACTGGGAAGACCCTAGAATTCCAACGAAAGATGAACTAATAGAGAGAATAATGAATGTTGCGGAAATGAACAAACTTTCAGTGATCTTGAATCAACAGCGAAAACCGACACAGACTGAGCAATGGAAACCATTTTACGCTTGGTTGAAAATGAATACTTAGAAACTCATTACACATATGATACATTATATATGATATGATATGATATAAATGATAAATGATAGTAAGAGATAAAAGTAGAAGAGAAATTGGATTAGGAGATATGGAATGATTTCTTAGTAAAAGTGACATATGATATCCTGCACTCCTAAAAGTATGTGTATGTCTTTAAAGTTTTGTTGTGTTATGTTATGTTTGTTGTGTTATGTTTAAAAAAAAGTGACCCATCAGGTACCCATAGATGACATTTTCGCTACTGCTACTACCACCACCAAATGCATGTGACTAAAAAAGGTTTTTAAAAAAACTCATATGTATTTGGCGGCAGTGAAACCTAGAAGTGCCATAGTAATGGTGACTATGGGTCTCCGTTCAGGTCACTACCCTCCTAAAGGGGATAGCTTCCCAACTGAAGGTTAAAAACCACTGCTATAAGAGTGGAAAGCTTGCTGTTTGATACTTTTGTTACATTTTGGTTGGTCTTAATAAAGACTTTAGTCTATTTTAGAGTGTGGATTTTAAAAAGAACAAACCTGTCTAAGGAACAGATTATTAGATTATACAAGGCTAATAAGGAGAGTATCAAATTCAACAGTGATTTTTTTGTTTTTGTCTTACAGTTACCTTCTTTTTTAACAAGCAACCTAAAATGGTTGCTAATTGATATATTTTCTCAGTATTATAAGCATATCAAAATACTCATGGAATTCTATCGGAAACGGTGCAATGTTGTAGGAGCACCATAATTTCTGCAGCAGTAATACTCAGTTGGCTTTCCCAGAATGTTGTCAAAAGGAGATTTTCATCTCTTCATTTTGCTGATAAAGAAAAGCTAGAAATGCCTATTGCTTCCTGGCTACGGCTCGGAAAGAAAAAAAAAATACACACACAAGGCAATTTGAGACTTAGAACTCAGTGATTTTTCTTCCTATCACAGATGATCTATATGTTTCATTACTCTATGATCTTGAATCCTCAGGCAAAGGTTCGGATGCACAAAATAAGCTTCCTGAATCTTGAAACAAACAGAAAAACAGAAAGAATTCCAAAAGGAGTAAGAAAAATCAGTTTAACCCTCCTTTGCCTGCGTGATGGCAGGTCACTGTCAACCTGGGAGGAGGTGTTACTCAACTGGTTCATACTTAACAAGAACATTTTATTTTATTTTTTAAAAAATGTCATCACAACCTCCAACAAGTCTGCACCTGGTATTTTGTCAGTTTAAGTCATTTTCACTTCCAGTGGCTGCCATGTCAAAGTATACTTCAGCATGTTTTTGACTTGCCCCTTGACACCCATGTCACTGTGACTTCTTGCAGTTCTCAAGAAAGACAAGCGCTGTCAAAATGACACTATTCAGTGGATTCTGGTAAGGGCGAAAAATGCTTCTGCCTTTGGCTGAAAAAAAGAAGGCCTCTGGATGATGGCTTTCTTTTCAATCTCTTGAGGAGACTGTCACCGTGTTCCTTCAGTAAAAATGGAGATAATTGTATCTACTGTAAATGTATTTTCTGATTGCAATACCATACCAAGAGGCCAGTGCATTTAATCAGAAAATCTGGAATTTGAGATGTAAAACACCTGTTCCTTTATTTTTGCATCTATTTTCCGCTTTCTGAGTTCTTGCATTGAATGTTCAATGTGCATACAGTACAATTCTGTAGTAAGTCCTGAGTAGATTTACTCAGAAGTGAGTCCCATTGTGTTCAGTGAGATTTACTCCTAGGAAAGAGAGAGCAGGATTGTACCCTTGCCCCCCAAAGCACTATATACACATTATTTTGCAGAACAGGTTTAGTGTTCATCATGATCTCCACTCAAAGAGACAGAGGCATCTCTTTAAGGCAGTGTTCCCTGGGGTCAGGACCCCAATGGGGTTGTGAAGCCTCAGTTGTGGGGTCTCAGAAACTCATGGAATGAAAAAAGTTGAAGAGTACTGGACTAGAGCACCACCAGATAAAAAGGGTGGCATCGGATATACCCTTCAGGTACCATGCAATTGTTTCCCAGTCCTGCTCAGGTTCATAGCAATTGTGCTAAAATAGCTTTCACTGGTGCCAGGCTTCATGGCAACATTTTCTTTTCTCTCTAATAAGAATAATTACTACAGTGAACAGCACTGGGAGGGCATTACAGAGGCAAGAGGTGGGTGGATAGAGTCCTGGGAGGGAGTGGGATTGACAGTGGGGTCCCCAATCTCAATATTTATTTATTTACTGGGGTCATGGCACAAAAAAGGTTAAAAACCACTGCTTTAAGGAGTATCATGTGAATCATTTTTGCATGCCACATATATAAATGTCATAAATGCATGTCATTTTCTTCATCCACCTTTTGCTTTTTTATGGATTCAACACTGATATTCACAACCCAGCTGCCTTTCAGGACACTTATCCATCTCTGCCAACATGTGAAATCAGAGCTAATTGCATCTGAGGTTTCAACTCCAGATCAGTCATAGTCTAGATTTGGGCCAATTATATTCACTCAGCCCTAGTTCACCATCTGTTAAATTGTATTCAAAGAGATCTACCATATAGTCGAAACAATTCTACTTTGGACAGGGATTCCGAAATGCTTTCCCTTTAGAATTGCTTTCATAATAACACTACTGATGAACTGGCAAAAAGAAAGACAATGAATTTGTGCAAAAACTTTGATCACCTGGAAGCTCTAATACAATATGGCATAAAACTGATGGATCCTGATCATGGGAGCTAGACACTTGCTGTTTAAAACAAAATCATAAAGCCAACTTGTTAATAAGCAGAATGGCTTTATTACAGTTCACAAGTCACTTATATGATAGTGAGGTAACTAACCCAATAGACTTTTCAAACATCAGTCTTTTTGATCTCTATGGAAACATAAAATAATTGGGTTGGATTTATACCTATTCCCTCCATACAGGCCTGCAGGAAGGCAACAAGCAAAATAATGATAATGATATACAGGTATGCATTACTTAGTGACATTCGACCAATGACAGACTGCACATATGAAAGTCCATCATTGGATTGCTGTACAATTGTTTTTAACCGCACAGTAATCAGCTACTTTGTGTTGGTGCTGCTTGAATGCCTCTTCCAGGCAATGCCAGGAATGCCGGAAGCCTTTTCCAGGTTCAGGTCTGCAACCCACTGTGTTTGCTTCCAGGGCCTCAGAATACCCCACAGAAGACTCTGGAGATGACTTCTGGTTTTCGGAAGACCAGAAGAATTTCTGAAGAATTGCTTCCAAAAACTGGAAATACTGTAGCTTCTGGAGGCTTCTGCAGGCCATTCTGAGGCCTGAGGAGGCCAACAGAGTGGGTCACGGGCCTGACACGACCCAGAAGCTTCTTTCACAGCCTTCCAATTAGGCATTCCGGCACCACCAACACAAAAGTAATGAATTAGGTTTGCATAACGACGACATTGCTAGGATTTGGAGAACATATTCCCATCATTAAGCAATACTTGTAATAGCAAAATAAATGAGTTGATATTTACTATTTTGTTATAGGGTGATGGTTTTCAAACAGTGGTGAAGGCCCTCTTTGAGAAGTGCAAAGTTCCAGGAAGGACCAGGATATTCAGACACAGAGTAGTGCCCCAATTTGTATATCTTCGCACATTACAGAGAGTTACGTGCACATTATTGTCACAATTTGCATGCTCATTGTGGATGCTTAGTGATGTGCCAGGGGCAGAAGTAGGTTCAAGTGCAAAAAGATTGAGAACCACTGAATTAGGATGAATTTTTGTTGGGGTGCCCTCCTACCCGCCAGACCCAGACTTACCTAGTGAGGGGGGACAAGGAGACACAAGGGAAAGGCAGCTTGGCCAGGCAAGAGGGAGAGCCGCCCGGCGCAGGCAAGTCTGCCCGACAGCCTCCCATATCCCCAGCTTGTGGGGAGAGACCTGCTGACAGGGCACCTTTCCCTGACTGGAGCACCTGGTGTCGGGGAGAGATGGGAGGTCAGAAGGACCTGACTCAGTAAGATGTCAGGGAGGAGGGAGAGACAAGGTAGGTAAAACCAGGAAGAGAGGCCCTGGGCGGGGTTCCTTTTATGCCCTTCCCAGTAAGGAAAGAGCGGGGCTGGAGGAGGAAGCAGCCTATATAATTGACAGGAGGCCCATGATGAGGGCAGAAAGAGGCAGAAGGCTGTGTCTCCAACAGCACCTGCCTAGGACTCAGTCTCAAGGGCTATGCCAGGGAGGAGGACCAGGGTGACATAACCCCCTCCCCCTGAGCCAACCTGAGGCCTCCTGAAAGGCCCCAAACAGGGACCATCCCCAATCAGAAGCTGCCTTCTCCCCCAGCCCACCAGACACCCCAACAATTTTATAACCAATAATTACCAAGTAGATCACCCATCCTTTAAGACTAAAAGGCAAGACTCAAAATACATGTGTTACAGCAGAGCCATGCAAACCTTGGCTCGGAGGCCAGAGCTGGCATTTGCTTGGATCCGTCCGCTCAGTGAGTTGACCTTTTTGTTTTCGTTTGGGCGCCACGCAACATCCCACTCATTCAGATGACAGGGATGCTCTGAGCAGTCATCTTTGCTCAGATGTCCTGTTGCGTGGCCTTCGGGGACACTGGGCAGACAACGCAACTGCCCAGAACATCCGTATCTTCCGAATGAGGAGGACTTTGCGTGGCACTCAAGCGGAATGCTTGGATGTGGTCTGGACAGGACCACACTCCGGGTGCGCAGCCGGTACAACTTTGAGTGCCTCTGTGTTACAGCAAAACTCCAAAAATTTGGTGAAGGTTGACATTCAGATATGCATGATCCCAGATGACTGCATGAATGCCCAGAAATAGAGACATATTTCCTTTTCTTTTGGAACTATACCAGTGAATTCTGACATTTTGGGTAACTGTCAACATTGATCTCTGAAATTTTCAGAAATTTGATTAAAATTATTGACACAAATGTTGGACATGCACATAGCTGTTTGTGCCCATTTTTGCCCCAAAAATATTGCCTGTGAGATATTTTAAAGGCAAAATTGAAGAGTTTGTTCTTATTTTCAACATGCAAAAGAAAATAAATGGTTGAAGAAATGCCTGCATTTTTATACCTGCAGTTCGTTTAGGGGCCATATAGACCTATTTGTAGCCAATCGTGTGCCTTATATATAAAACACCATCTGCTTCTTAGCGCTCAGGTCATTGCCTATGAATGAGAATTGACTACTGTATCAGAGCAAATTACTCTAAATGGCCTATCTGAAAGATGATTGAACATAAATGGAGAGAATATTGAAGAAATAAAACCTGATCACTCTGTCTCTGCAGACTTAAAAAAGATGTGATCTCTCCTCACCCTGCCCCTCACTGCAAAATATTTTTTTTAAGCTTTTAGATATCCAATTTCTTTTCTTTTGTGCTTATCTTCTCTGGATATATCAACAGTACCTTTGGCTTGTATTTTTGTTCCTTCCACACATCTTGCCTGTCACTGTTGCCTCATGATTAACGCATGTGTGCTCTTTCTAATTTCTGTACATACTTAATCCTTCACAGTACTCCTGCCATATATACCACTAGTGGTGTGCATGTAATAATTGTTTTGCTTCAGAGTCCTGTTTATTTCTGTGGCTCCCACTGTGATTCAGGCCCACTCTGGTCTGCCCTGTTCTTCCATTTGGAGACTCCCAATTCATTTTCAGAGTTCCATTCTTTGCATTTGCTTTACATCAAAGAAAATGTTAACTTGGTTTATCTTTGCCCACTTCTTTGTCAACAGGACCTGCAATGTGTACAAACTACCTGGAAAGTCACCATCTTTGATTGGCAGGGGCATTGTCGTCTAGGGTGCAGCAGGTAAAAATAATGGTCACTGCCATGACAAAAACTGCAGAACAAGAAAAGGAAATGAGAAACAGATGGGGCTCCAGAAATATGTTCTATTTATATCAATTTGTGTACTATTTGGTTCATTATGGAATGAAAAGAATCCAAACTGAATGGGCCCATTTGGTCTTGTTTCCATACAATCCTAAATAGATGTACAGCCATTTATAGCAGTGGTTCTCAAACTGTGGGTTGGAGCCCACCAATTTCACAACTCCAACACAAATTGGAGTTGTGACCCAATTTCTGGTTGCTCATGGAACTGACAAGCTGATAGGTAACAAGGAAAATGTATTGAGCCCTATGGAAACTAAAACAGACCAGCACATGTGTGCTTACTCACAAGCAGCAAATGCGCTTTCCTTCAGTTTGAAGGGCAGGTCAAAGGAAATGCAACATCACTAGAATGGTCTTGATCCAATGAATGCAAGGCCCAAATAATTCTTCAGAAGGAAGTTCACCCACTCCAAGTTGACAAGGAAAATGTACTGAGCCCTATAGAAAGTAAAACTGAGCCACATGTGATTCCTCATGAGTAGGCAAACATGCCTCAGCTCCTATTGAAGGCCAGATGAAGGGGAACACAAGGCCACTAAAATGGCCCTGATTCAATGAACGTGGAGCTCAACAAATGCTCCAGAAGGTGACCTTCTACCGTAGTAAAAAGGATAAAAAATAAGCCTGAGCTGCTGGTAAAGTGATTTTTTTAAAAGTCTCATAAAGCTAGTATGGTCCCAAAAGATTGCTGTTTTAAAATGTGGATTCCAGTGCTAAAAATGTTTGGGAACCACTGCTTTACAGGTTATAAAGACCTCTGATAAAAATAAAAAAGTGCACACATACCACTAGAGGTCTCTCTCTGTGTTGTTCCCCACTACCTGAAGCAATTGGTGCTTAAAAAGAAATTCAAGCATGTAACTGGCATGCAGTAATTAAAGCTTGATGGGCAAATCTAGAGAAATTAATGTACTTTGAATTTCTATTAATGGGACATTAATGCGGGGTTTGGCATAATGTTCTTGTGTAGCTTCATGAATAGTCAGGAATACTTCCACGCAGATTGTGAGAATTAGGGGAAGGAGGTGACAACTGAATTTTCCACCCCGACACCAGCATGTTTTGGGCTAGATCTATCTGGCTCCTAGTTATAAAGCAAATCTGCTCTACAAGTCCTTTTCCATGAAGTGTAAGCACCTGAACAGCACATTTAACTTGTTTAAAACCACATAAATTGCCCTAGCTTTCCCCAAGAACTGTGGGAAGTGTAGTTTTGCGCTTGACAGAAACACAGTTCCCAGGATTCCTCAGTAGAGAATCATGACACTAAACAGGGTTGAGATTGGTTTAAATTTATAGTGAGAAATCATGCATTCAGGTGAAGCTTTCATGTAGAAAAAAACAAAAATTTCTCTCAGACACAAATGTTGTTCTATCCATCATTCCTTGACATGAGTTCACAAATCATGTTCCCACACAAGCAGGCTTTTCCATTCTCATAAGTGGAAGTGTTGACTCTATATGAATTTTCTTGAAGAAAGAAATTTGGGACCAGCCCTGTTTTTTTTAATTTTTTTTATTTTTATGAGGGATGAATTTACGAGAGCAGAAGTTTCTCTCTTCTCCACTCCATTCTCCAGTCCCCCTTACTACAGGCCAACCATCCCCAAATTATCAGTTTTACTCTGAATTTACTCTGGTGTAAGAAAAGGCAATATAGGTTGTAGCTACAACTTTACTCCTTCTTGTTGGTTCCATTATCAAGGAGACAAAGAGTCTTCCTTGCTAATCAGTTATTATAACACATTTTGAATGTGCTATAAAAAGTGTCATTAATCTGAAACTTCAGCCATATGACAGCAACACTGTTTCCAGCCTCCCAATTTGCAAGAGGGAAATTGGTCCTGGCTTCTATCATAATCTTCATTTTAGCTCTACTCTCAACATTTCAGCTATGGATTTATTGTTCCTTACGGCTGTACAATAAGCAGCTGTCAAAATCCACACTGTTTTCAATGCAAGTTGCCCAGGAAAAAATAAGTCTTTTAAATGTTCTTCTGCCATTTTTTTTTTTAAAGATTACAGTTATTTGAAACTCTAAATATCACAATCAATGTTGACAATATTTAATGGTAAAGCACAAGGGATTAAGTCTTATACAGATTGGCATAGTTAATAACATTCATATAGGCAGGACACTGAAATTATATAATATCTCATGCCAATCAAATGAAGAACATTCTTATTTTTTAAAATGTCATACATTGTTAGCCTGGACCACCTGCAGGAAAGGTGGAGCAACAATTAACAGTAATCTTTGCCTACCAGTTTCTGACAATGACCAGTTCTTATATGAAATGGTTGTGGGAACTAAAGAGTGCAAGGTGCAAAGGTGCAAAAGAGAGCAACTAAGATGATTATGGGGCTGGGGCACCTTCCTTATGAGGAAAGGCTATGGCATTTGGGCCTCTTCAGCCTAGAAAAGAGACACCTGAGGGGGGACATGATTGAGACATACAAAAATATGCATGGGAAGGATAAGTGGATAGAGAGATGCTCTTTACACTCTCACCTAACACCAGAACCAGGGGACATCCACTAAAATTGAGTGTTGGGAGAGTTAGAACAGACAAAAGAAAATATTTCTTTACTCAGCGTGTGGTTGGTCTGTGGAACTCCTTGCCATAGGATGTGGTGATGGCGTCTGGCCTGGACACCTTTAAAAGAGGATTGGACAAGTTTCTGGAGGAAAAATCCATTACGGGTTACAAGCCATGATGTGTATGTGCCACCTCCTGATTTTAGAAATGGGTTATGTCAGAATGCCAGATGCAAGGGAGGGCACCAGGAGGCAGATCTCTTGTTATCTGGTGTGCTCCCTGGGGCATTTGGTGGCCTGCTGTGAAATACAGGAAGCTGGACTAGATGGGCCTATGGCTTGATCCAGTGGGGCTGTTCTTATGTTCTTATGAGTGTACTAAGTGGCCCCAGCAAATAACTCAATGTTAAACATCCACTGCAGAGGCATTTTATACCTTGCATTTTAATCATGTATTCATGCCTGAAAGAAACTCATTCCATAAGGCTATCCCCAGAGATGGAGAAGGATATTCCACACCCTTTAATCTTAACAATAGCTAGGAAAGCATATGCTTGGCCTTCTTCTCACAAGTCCCTTTCCAATATTCCCAAAGGTGATTTTATCCTCTTCACTTGTGGTACTCAGCCAGCAACTGGCTCTTGACTCAAAGGAAGCCAACCAGCAAAATTTCCAAGGCGTTTTATTTTCCCCACACATCCTTTATGTTCTCATGCTCCTGTGATGCCTCACTGCCTCTGGAGCAGTGGTTTTCAAACTTCTCAGAAGTTGGGAACTAGCTTTTTGCAGGAGTGGGTGAATGGCAGCAACACAATCTCCAAGATTCGTGCTGCTGACAGGGACAGAAGGGGGATTGTTTACTGCACCTGGCACTGGCCTCAGGGAGTGGGTGTGGGGGAGCCCTGTGGATTTCTCCACAGGGCTCCCCAAGCCTCAGAATGAGTAAAAATCATGATTGGGAACCCACTTCCAGTTTTTTATGACAAAACTGGAAGTGGGTTCTGAGCATGATTTTTACTCATTCTGAAACTTGGAGAGCCCTGCAGAGGCGTCTGCAGGGTGCCCATACCCCGGCACTGGGTTCGGTTAAATAAAAAATCCTTCTGTTCTAAGCAGTGACCATTTTGTTGCCATTCCCCCTGCCCTGCCCCAGGGCAGGGTCAGGGACAAGTGCTTCCTTGGTTGGTGGGTTGCGAACCACTGCTTTGAAGGACTCCGGATACAAGCATGGCATAGAAACACACACACACACATACCAACAATGACAACAATCCATTAAGAGAGGTTTATAACACGCAAAGCTTGGAGATGGGACAACATTTTTAGAATGAACAAACGAAACAAAAATCCATAATTAAGTGTTTTGCAAAAATGAAGGCGTTTTTACTAGGAAAGTATGTAGAATAAAGTGTCTGGTCAATAGGATGGAGAGAAAGTTCTGAGGGAGAATGAAAGAAATATATTGTCTTTTTTTTTTACATCTTATTTATACACCATTTCCTTCTCATGCATCAGTAGCTTCCCAATAAAATGAAAACAATTTTCCCAGCAAAGGGATAACCAAAAGAAGATGAGTTCAAAAACTGTATCAGCCCTTGCCTATTTCTGTTATGTCAAATTGCTTGTGCAGATTTGAGCTGTTGCCGCACTCAGTCAAGCACACTATGGAAGAATTGATATTTGATGTTTCTATTATGGCAAAGGTGTCTCAGTCAACATCAAAGGGGAGATGCTGTGCTGTAGGTGGCAGGCTGCTCTGCCAGATTCCCAATCCAAGCCTCACTTAGGGAACTTATTTAAGCTAATTTATCTAAGCTAATTAGCGCCCCTTTTGTTCCCCAACAATGGCCCCAGTCCTCTACTGCAGTACTGCTAGACTCCACCATCAGGGTAGCTTGCCTATTTAAACTGCAGGGACCTAGTTCCTAAGGCAGCAGTCCTTCCAGGTATAGCAGCACACCTTATCGCCCCAGCTCTCTGCAGCCTGTTCAAGTAGTCCCTTAGTCAGTGAGCCAAATAATCAATTAGCCGGAAGGTCAATCCACAAGTCAGAGGCGTAAGTCAACAGTCCAATAGGTTCATTAACCACAAAGGCAGTCAGAGTGTCCAGACCAAAGTCCAGAGTCAATAAGCCGAGACACAGTCCAAGGTCAGTTTCCAGGTAAGTCAAAGTCACCTCACCTCCAACCTGCACTCCTTCTGCAACCCACAAACCCTTCCTGCCTCAGGTGCTCCTTATATCCCTAGGGACCTCATTGCCTCTAGTGGCTGCAGCTGTGCAGCACACCCTTTGCTGAAAGCCCAGGCCTTAACTCTTAATAGGGACCACTGCAGACACCACATTCTTTCTCACATTCTATCTATCAGTGCTTTCCAGCACTGGCATAGCGGTGCCAATGGGACATGTGCTGCATCCTGCAGTTGGGTGTCACTCATGGAGGCCTCCTCAAAGTAAGGGAATGTTTGTCCCCTTACCTCAGAGCTGCATTGCCCTTATGTCAGTGCTGGAAAGCCCTGACATAAGGGGTTAGGATTGCGCCCTAAACCACTATAATTAAAAACTGGCAGAGGGGGTATTCTGCTGTCAGAGTGGATTCTGCCTCTTGCTGATTTACATTAGAGCAGAACTGCAGGTTATAATGGTGTAAAATTAATTCATCTCCTTTCTAAAGCCATAGTCAAGGTGACACACAACTATTAAAAGCAGTTAAACAATAATTCATTATTGGGGGGAAATGTGATAACATTAGGTTTCAAATTCTGGAAAAGTTTAATGAAACTGATCAGTGAAGCAGCTTGTCTAGTCATTCTGAGGAAAGTGTTCCACAATTGTGGTGCTACAACTAAGAAAGTTCTACTTGAGATGGCAAACATCTTCATGTCTTGAGAAACCAGGGCCGTAAAGCAGAGTTTTCCATGCAGCCTCCAGGAGTGATAGAAGAATTTGAAACAGAGGAGGCTGTTGGGACCAGAACCCCCTTGGACATCAAAGGTAATAACCAGCAGTAGTGATGGGAGAGCATATTCAGAGTATAGGGTGTGGAAAATATGATCACCAGTCTGAAAAGTCGCACGCTGTTTCAGGCTTGAACCTGACTCCTTCAAAGTTAACCAGTTCCTCTCTGTCAGTACCCTCAACTTTCTTCAAAGCACCTCAAGTACGTTCAACTTCTTCAAAGTCCTTGAGAACAGGAAGGGTAACTGATGGTAGGGAAATTTTGCTAGAGACACCTGGTTGGTCTTTTCTTATTAGAAATGCCACTTCTGAACATGCTTAGGAGTATTGTTTTTTCTTCTGGGAAGCACAGAATGTTACTTTTCTCTGTGTTTCATCACTAACAACTCTGTAGATTGTGTTCAGAAACACTGCACATTTGCTTATCTCATCACTATCAGTTGTGAATTGCCTGCACTCTCATCACTATTGATCAATTGTATTCATTTCTATGACTGTAAAGATCCTGCCTCAGGTTAGGATAGGGCTTGGAACAGATTACCTTCAGTTACATGTTTCTATTATTGGTTTTCAGCCAGTTAAATACTAGGCTCAGTTCAACAATGCTTGCCTCTTTCTGTACCTCAGTACAAGCAAAATAGTGTCACAATTATCACAAGAATCAAATCTAATCATTCTTCACCTTCCTCATCACAAGCTTTCAGGTGAATACAGGACTGATTTTAGCAGCATCTGTAAATCAGTGACCTCCGAGCTTCGTAAATGCCTTAAAATGGTGATCACTGTCAAGCAAATCAAATTATGCATTTGATTACCTTATACTTACTACTAGTAGTAGTACTAATCCCCAGCAGTAATGCAAAGCAGAAGTATTGTTCATCTAATAACTCTGCCAACAGAAGAAGGAGGTAGAAGGTGTACAGATTCAAAGGCTGTTTCTATCATACTGCGTTAGACTACTACAGCATACATTTAGCTGCAGAAGGATATCAGTATTCAGAACATGTGGACAACTAGTGTGCCAGTGAAGCTCTTGGTCTGTCAAATTTCTCAAACATAGCAGAATTCAATCCCCTTTCCATTAATAAAACGAATGTTTTGTAACATAGAAATATGTAGTGAGGCTCAGTAGCAACACAGTATCCAATGCCACCAATTCTATCCATACAACTCCAGGTAAATAAGAGAGTTCAAAAAGCCCAAGGATATTGAAGTAATTAAAATGAAAACATTACACTTTTCCCCAGTCAAAACAGGCAATATTCAAGCATAGTAAACACCTTGCTAAGAACTGCTTGAAGAGCGGGCAAGTATACAGGGCTGTTGTAAAAAGGGGGAAAGGTGTTTTAGCTGAGGGGAATGAATAGACGATGGGGAAGAATCCTAGAAAACCAAACAAGCCATGGGGGAAAGAATAAGTGGGAAGACAGTGCATGAGGAAAAAACAAGCTCCCCATATTGGGCTGGTTCTGACTGTGAGGGAGGAAAAAGAAAGCATCTAATTATCCAGGAAAGCTAGAGCAGGCAATGGTAGGGAAAGTTCCAGAGAAGTTCAACAAGAACAAATGTGGTCAGGAAGAAACATTTCCCAGAAGATACCCTCTGTGAGAAAGAGACTGATGGAAGGAGGCAAGAAGATGCACTGAGGTTTAAGGAAGGGGCTATTCCCTAGGACGAAATGTTAATCCCAATAGAGTAGGCAGTAGCAAGATAGCAAGATTAGAAAATCTAAGTATAATGAACCCCTTGTGGACTCATTAAAGAAACCTGAAATGGAATAATAAAATGATGCTGTAAGTTATGTTTCTTTCTTGATTATTGTGGGCTTCCTCTTTATAAAAGGAGAGAAGCACTGAGCATTCAAAGCAACTGTAGTTTGTTTCCGCACTGTCCAATGAACACTCGAGACAACAGGTATGGGAGAAAGGGCCACTTTATTTAGCAGTTACAGCAGAAGAGGAGGCTGAGACCTGCAGCATCCGAGGCAGCGAAAGCCCCCTGTGGTGCGGAGGCAGGACCTCTGGGTGGTACCAGAACACCTCTGCCCCCCAAGCGGGCATGCACCCGACTCCAAGTCGTGCCCCATTGTTGGGTGGCGCCTCTCATCCATGTCTGTCCCTTAAGGGAAAGGCAGCCGGACCGTGGGTTTTGCCACCTCAACCGCTGAGCCTCTGAGGTGTGCCCCATGGTCCCAGCCAGGGCCCTGTCTACGTCCTCATGCCGCCAAGCCCCTGAGGACTGAAATTGGGTTCCGCCCTGCCTATGCTGCCTGAAGGTGCATGCCCAAAGTTCCATTCACACCTCCTAGCCCGCATCACCTGCCCTCTTAAAGTGACCAATGGCAGCTGGAAAAGGGGGGGGGCAACCTCCTGGCCCATGACAGTCTGGGGTAGGCAAAAAAACTGCTTACCCTTTGGCCAATCTTGGCAGGCAGCAGAAAATTCCTACCCGGCCCCAAATGGCGACCAGTTAAATTCAGACTGCCTCAAGGGCGGGCGGGCGGGTGCCAAGTTGTAAGAAACAGACACGATTAATGGGTTACTTAACACATTATTCTGAGTTCTAGACCAAGTTCAAAAGGAGTGGGCTTATTGTGAACACAAGGAGGTGAGAAAGCATTGTCCAAGTGTTATGTACCATTTCTTGAACTACTTTTCACTGCAAATGTAATGTCCAAGTGTGACAATCCAAGCAACAATTGTAAGAAGCCAAGGCAAGAAGCTTCAGAGAAATGAATATGGGCAGTGCATCTCTCTGGATGATTTATTGGTGCACAATGGCTGCACTAAATTAGAATCAAAGTGCAGTTTGTTAGAAGACATGTCTACAGCTTTGTAGCAAAGCTTTGTCTGCCCTTGTGAATACCCTTTGAAATAAAAGTCCTCCTTAGACTTTTACTGTGGATAAATCAAACTTTTTTTTCCTGATAAAAATTAGAGACATTTATTAGGACGGTCATGATTCAACATGCTATCAAAGCCTCAATTCACATATAAGCCAGTGAAGGGGACTCCATTATATGTTGCCTTGAGAGGTGAAAGAGGTGGCAAAAAACTGTATAAAAATGAACATAAATGAAAAAAATGTGGTATGAAGCCTTTTGGAGACTGCAGTAGATTGTGGTTTGGAGAACTGGCACAGTTACCTGAGGAGACCCTCTCCCAACCCTCTCTCAGCACCAACTCTGCCAGCCATCCTCTTGCCCTCTGATAGAACCTGGCTTTTACGTACAAGCAGAAAGAAACATAGCAAAACTCTGTCATGCACTGTCAAAGTTGAACATTTGAGCGGGCGGTGACAGTGATGCAAAGAGAAGGGTGGAAGGAGACTTCCGTGGGTGGTAGTAGCAGCTGTCAGAATGTATTGAGCCTCATTAATGGGATCATGTATGAACTATAGCCAAGAGTGGATGCATCGCCATTGCACCAGAACAATGTGAGGTAAACCATATTGCATTTGAGATTGGGGGGAAAAATCCTCAGCACTAAGGGTTAAGCTCCTTGAGCATAAAGATAGCTTTCAAAATGTGCACTCTGACTACATCCTCCAGGTGGATTCTTGGGCAGTGCCTAATCTGGATGGCCTACTTCCCCCTTTCCAGCCATAATTGTGGGAGAGAGTTAAAGCCTCCCCCTCCACCATGATTGTGGCACCACTGCTTTAGAGGAAATTGTAGTTCCTTATCACATATGAATTTACGAAGTTGTGGTTTGTTCTTAGTGTACAAACTAAGGTATGAATTGCAGTCTGATTATCCACAGTTCTTCAAGTTTGTACATCCAGTAACTGAAAGATCCTGTGCTTGACAAGGCAGCATGGAGGGCTCTTGCCTATAAAGTCACCAAGAGTCAGACTTGACTGAATTGGTAAAGAAGAAATACATAATGTAGAAGTGTGTTTGTTCTAAAGTGAAAGCAAAAGCCCTGACCTCTTCGCACATGCAAAAGAAGAGCAGCAGGGTAGCATGTGAGCCCACAGCTGTTCAACACAAGTTCATGTTACTGTGTCTCCCCCCCCCAAAAAAAAACCCCACTGCATATTCAAACGGTTATACAAGTAAATAGTTTTTCCCAAATATTTTCATGTAGCTCCTACCCTTGTGCAAGAATCCACTGCAAAATACATATTCATAAAAGTTGAGAAATATGCATTCAAACACATATTTTCTACAATTACACAGAATGCATACTGCTGATAGACTAATCATTTTGTAATAAAATTTGATCAACTGGAGAGTGGGAAGAGTTCAGAACCATTGTATGGTGAATTTTGAAAAGAGATGTATTTGGTAACATCACCAGTAATAAATAAAGAGTAATCACCATTTTAAATGCTGTTTTGGCTTATTGGACTCTTGGCTTGGCAACTGTGTCTGCAGTTGCTCATGATTAAAGAAAACAAGTGGAAAGTTGACAGCTGAAAGCAAAGTACTTTTTCATGTTGCTTTGCTTGGTTGTAGCTGTATTTTGGAAATCTTGCCAGAAAAAGCTGCTTTGGCCTATGATAGTATACTGTTTTGAACATTTGTGTTTGATTTCCAAGAGTAAATTAATTCATGGGGAGGACCATAGTTCACCCAATATACTGTAAAACTATAATAGGAAATACAAGATACATCACATAACCAGGCATTATATACAAAAACATACAGCACCACCCCAGAGGCGGCTAAGATAATCAAGTCAATAATTTTAAAAATCACATATTTGAAACAATTAGAACCAAGATATGGTATGGATGTTCAGCAGTCAAGCAGACCACTTTCCCAGAGTCTTAATTCTACTTCAACACTGTATCCTATAAGCTGTGCTACAAACTTGGATTGGTTTTATATCAAAGTAATAGTCATGGCTTCTCCCAAAGAATCTTGGGAGGTGTCATTGAGTGAGGGCTAAGAATTGTTTGTTAGAGATTTCTGTGCATCTTTACAGAACTAGCTCCTAGGAAACCTGGGACAAATAATTCCCCATATCCTTGCTTAACATCAATTCCCAGGATTCTGTAGGAGAAGTAATGACATATTGGTAGATACAGCACCAATACAAGTTTACAGTACAGATACCAGTTAAAGTCACTTTAACCCATTTGTGCTAGGCCCACAGGTATACACATTTGGTCCCAGTTGCATATATGCAATGTTAGGCAGAAATGGCTTAAGACAGGTCCAATGTCTTTTTTGTTGCTCATCATATGCCATAATAAGAGTGCACTACTGTTTCAAACACCTTATTTTTTCAACTGTTTTGTCAAATGCCTATCACACAATGCCTAATCATTGCCTTTCACTTAAGCAATCATCTCTGCATCTTGTTTTTAACTTCTTAATTGGTCTTTATCCCTATTATCATACAGACTAGGGATTCAAATTCATGTTCTTTCAGCAATGGTTCATTTTTCTAGCTTGGTGTTTCTAGCTTTTCTAGCTTGGAAATGTCTTGTCATTTCCACAAATCGTATAATCTGTCTTGTCTGCATTCATCTTCAATCCATTCTCATTTAATAACATCTTCCCCTTGCTCAGAAGCTCCTACAATTCCTGTTTCTCTTCAGCGCATAACACAATGTCATCTGAAATATCATGCTTTGTGATACAATTGTTTGAATCTGTGAGGTTAGCACATTCATCACAATGATGAACAGATGTAGACTTCATGCTGATCCCTTTTATGGATTCTAACTTGATTTGAGAACATCCTGGATTCAAAATACCAATGAGCTCTTACTATGTATATTCTGGGTCAATATAAAAATGTGCTTCTTGCACTAATTTCTGTCCCATGAAGAAACATCAATAAAGTCTTTCAGTATTTCAAACACTATGTGAGCGTTTTTTAAAAATCCTTATTTAAAGGACTCTCCTCTTTCCCAGTGTTCATAGCCTGCCTCAGTCAGATCAAGGCCTGACAATCTCACTCATAACAGAAGGAACTGTTGGCTGAAGCTCAGGGGATGACTGATGCAAATACTGATTGACTTGGACCATTGCTTTGACGAGGAAAAGCAGGGAAGTACACCTCCAGGGGAAAGTCCCAGGAATGGACACTGTGGGCCATCTTCAAGGTTGAATTTAATTAAAGAGAAATATTAGGTTGACAGAAGACATCTAATCCCTGGCAACACTACATTTGTTGTTCCAGTTAACTCCCTCATGCTTAACTTATACAAATATATCTTCTGGGACTCAAGCCTGTTTGGGAACACGATCATTTGCTCCTTTACCTAATCCTGGATATGTGGTCATTCTACATAGTAATTCAGGTGTGAAGGAAATGCCCTATACACCAGCTAAGGCTCAGTTTTGCCCACGCTTAGTTTATATATTCCCAGGCTAAGCCCTGCCATGCAAAGCAGCTGCTGGGTTGCACAAATTAAGCTTCAATCCCCACCCGGATAGAAGGTCCCTGAATTTATTGGACTGAGAGCACAATCCTAATCCACTTTCCCGCACTGACATAGCTGTGCCAATGTAGCATGCACTGCATCCTGCAGTGGGGTGGCAGTCAAGGGGGCCTTCTCAAGGTAAGGGCATGTTTGTTACCTTATCTTGCGGCTGCATTGTGGCTAGGTCAGTGCTGGAAAGTTTGTTAGGGCTGCACCCTGAGTTACATAAATTGAGCTTTAAAACCCTCCATGACCTTATCTCTCTTCTCATATATCCTGACACATTCTGGTCAGTGATTGTCACTCATCCAGCTCATCAGTCATCTGTTTTTCCTCCCATGCTGCCTGGAATACCCCAGTATGCCTTCAAATGCCCTCACATTTTTCCTCAAGACCCACCTTCTTTTTCTGTTAAGCCTTAGGCCCAACAACCTAGTCCACAATGTGCACTGTCCCAATATAGCAGTGGTACTCAAACTTTTCCAACCAGTGGCTCCCTTGACCCCCATGGCTGTTGGCCATGAATCCCCATCATGTTCCTGAGGTCTGGAAGTGACATCATTAAACAGGAAGTGGCCAGAAATATTAACTATATTAAATATAATATATTTTTATAATATTATTATAATTTTATTATAATATTATTATATATTATTATTTTTATGATAAATATATATATTATATTTATCATAATATAATAAGTATATACTAACTATATTAATATTAACTATATTAATCATATCATTAATTAAATGCAGATCTTAAAAAATATATTATTAATACACAGCAATATACATGCTTTATAAATGATCAGCTGCTGATCACTGTTAGAGACAGGATGCTGGAGTAGGTAGATTTTGACTGGTCCAGGAGGACTCATTTTTTTAAACTTTGTAAGCATACCAATAGAATTGTTTTATCAAATGAACTTTGTGAACAACCAGTCTGACCAACATTACACACACACACCCCTGTGGACCCCAATCCAACTAGTCATTTCTCCCATTCTCCTTGAATAGGATTGAACCCTTTATTAATTTAATGAAATTAAATTTTTCCAGCCGCTGGTGGGGAAAACAAAAATAGACCATGAAAATATATCAGAGCTGATAAGGGTTTGGTTAGGAAGCTTATTTGTCTCCTATACTTGGAGGTGCACAGCTCAAGCCTATGCATGTCTACTCAGAAGTAAGTCCCATTAGAGTCAATGGGGCTTACTCCCAGGAAAGTGTGGATAGGGTTGGGTTGGCAATCACTTAATCAATGGCTGATCAGTATTCCCTTCAAATAGTAAGATTCATCACTTTAAAAATACAGCCTTTCCTCTTCAGTCTAATAAATCACATTAAAAACAGTTTCCTTTTTCTGCTCCTGGCCAAGTAAAGTGTGTGCTTGTCGTCCCCCCCCCTTTGCCAACTGCACGAAAGCAACTTTAAGAGTCCTGATGACTGGTAAAATAGGAAGCATTTTATTTGGAGAGGGGGAGGAAAGTGGGAAGGTTTGGAGATAGAAGGGGGGCGTGGAAGAGGGAGGGGGTTGAAAAGAGAGATTTCAGTTTGATGAGAAGTGATCCCATGGTGAACTAGGAACCAAGCAGACAAAGATCAGCGAGGGTTAAGGACTGCAAGCCAAGCATGCTCGGAAGAGGGTGGGGTGGTAGCAGCCACTCTCGCAGCTGAGCAACTCCCATTTCTTCTGCTTTAAAATAAAGCGCAGAAGACGGGCTCCTATTCTGCCCAGGGGTGTGACTGTATAGCTGTGAGAGCACATCCAGCACCTTCCCTTTGAGTTACCGGTGCTGCCCTAAAGAGCTGCGCCTCACAGTTTGAATAACACTGCAATATAGTGTTGGGATCTCCACAAAATGAATGGGCAATTTATATTTTTTAGCATTTGGATTTTCTGCCAAAAATAGGCCATCTGATAGTTCATAAAGCCATCTGTGAGTGCTACTGGTTTCTGAACTTCAAGATCGAGTAATTAACTATTAAACTTACAAGCCCTAGGTTGATATGGATCTTACCACAGAATTGACAGAGGAAAAAAAAAAAACTCCAAACCCTTTAAGTTTGGGGAACTGAAGAGAGAAACATACACACTCACCACCTATGAACCAAAGGAGGCATGTGGGAGTCAAATACAGTATTTTAGCGCTTGATATTCCCGATCAGCAATACATCAAAATGGCAGTAGTTCTGACCCACACATAAACTTATATAGGAATCTAGGGATTCATAGATTTGTTTTGCCACAGTTATGTTCACAACTGTTGCTTTTGTTCAGTTTGTGCTAGTAATTAGATGAACGTCTGAGAACCAGCATATTTGTAAGAAAACTTTCTTCATTCTAGGGAAAAAGAAACTCCTTAAAAACACTGTATAAAATAACTTGTTTTTTTAAAACTGTGGATCAGAATTCTTTATAGCAGCTCCAAATGGCAGGGGAACAAATTCACCTCAAACTGGAGAAAGAGTAAGATTTCTTTTCCACTGTATATATTCTGGTTTTTGAGCTTCTTCTTTTTAATTCTGCCTTTGACTAGCAAGAGACCTCTCAGAACTGGGAACTGCCAGGTTTGATTTATGAAATGCTTAGCTCTTTGTATAATGACTGAATTCGGCGGGTGTTTGCAAGTTCTACACTGGCATTTGTTTTCTATCCCTTTCCAAACCACCTCAGTGCTGTCAGCTCCTAGAGTGCATAACTGGGTTTAGGCATAATTTTAAAATGTGCTGTATTATAGCCAAAAGCTTGGTGCTAGTTGCACTAGCAGGCTCGAGTGTATGAAAATTATAGCTTGGCCTTGAAATGAAACTGAGCTAGCAGGACACAGGAGATCCATGTTCAAGAACCTCGCACTGTGGTTTTTAAATTTTGTTTTTCTTTTAACTTGTCCCACGCAGCTGCTATGAAGTATATGAGCAAAGGGGGAAGGGTTAACCCTTCACCTCATACCATTTCTCGAGTCTAAATTAAACCAAGTTGTTATTAGATCTACAGAGGAAATCATACAAGGACCATACAGATGAGGTAATTGCAGCTTCAGGGAATAATTTGGATCAGAGAATCTCTCTCTCTCTCTCTCTCTCTCTCTCTCTGTGTGTGTGTGTGTGTGTGTGTGTGTGTGTAAAAGACTGAGTAAGGAGAAGGTTCACCTTTCCTCCCCAACATCTCTTTCTTAATAGTAGCAGGAAAAGTAGCAGCATGAAGCCAATTATTAAACACACTACAGGCAATCCTGATGACAGACCCCCCACATCATGTCTCCTTTGTCCCTTACACAGTGCTAATTTGTATTTCCTTCCTTCACGGGTGGCACAGCAGACTACTTGTGAACACTTAGGAGAAAGGGTACCTATACCTTTGATGGATGTGCATGGGGGGAGAATTCTGGCAAGAGCAGATTTGCATCTCTGAAAGGGTAATAATGGTAACTTCTGCCTAGACCAGTGTTTCTCAAACTGTGGGTCGGGACCCACTAGGTGGGTCGTGAGCCAATTTCAGGTGGGTCCCCATTCATTTCAATATTCTATTTTTAATATATTAGACTTGATGCTACCATGGTATGTGACTGCATTTGGGGAAATGTTACAGATCTGTACTTTTAGCAAGCTACTATGTATATTATTTTAACAACTTACTCCTGGGTAAGTGTGAGCAGGTTTACATCCTAGGATTGTTAAAATTTTCCTGCTTGATGATGTCACTTCCAGTCATGACATCACTTCTGGTGGGTCCTGACAGATTCTGATTCTAAAAACTGGGTCCCAGTGCTAAATATGTGAGAACCTGTTACAATATGTGCCCCAAACAGTAAGGCAATTTGGTGGCTGGATAAAGCAGGCCTACCAGACTGCTGCTGTGTGTAAGCAAATGCAGGCATACCTGTCAGACAATGGGGCAAAGACCAATCAGGGCAAAGTGCTGAGTCATTGCACAGAACAAGGAGAGGTGGGAAAAGCTGATACAATCCCTGCCCAGGATGATGCAATGACATTCCTCAGTGATGAGGTCATGGTGTTTCCCATTGGCTGACAGGAGTATAAATGTCCAACAAGCACACTCCACTGTGTGGGTTGTAGGAGTGAGCTGCTGCATGGATCTCTGCTGAACGGACACCTGATTTGCTGACTACCTGGACTGTTTGCTGGACTGCCTCTGCTTGCCGATTTCTTGCACTGCCTTCTACTTGTAAATACTGCCTGTAAATAGACTCTAGTGTTGATATTTCCCTGGGTCTTACCCCCTTTTCTTGGTGTCCTCCCCTGTGCTCTGAGCACCACACGCTCACCTGCAGGTTTGCGCTTCTGCTATCTCTCTGTTTTGCCCATTATCTCTAACAGAACCACTGGTCTAGGCTGTCAGAAAGGATTTCAAAGCTTGAGGTTGAAATGTCAATTTACAAACTACATTTTCAAGGTTACATCTCATTATTTGTTGATACTTAAAGTGTAATATGAGACTGAGGGCCCAACTACATATTAGTTAAACATATCATTAAAGCAGATGTGCTTTGGTTTGTTTTCTAAATAGGAGACTTGGGGCCCAATCCTATTCAACTTTCCAGTGATGAAGCAGCCGTGATACAGTCCCAAGGAACCTTACAAGGGAAACTTACCTTGAGGAGGCCTCTGTGACAGCCCCACCCACCAAAGAATACAGCATACACCTCATTGGCATAGCTGCATTGGCACTAGAATGTTAGATAGGATTGGACTCATAGGGATCAGAGCCACAGTATACAATCCAGATTAGTACCTCAGTGTGGACAGAGGAAGATTTGGCCCCCAGCATGGCCCCAGTTCACATTGGGCCTCCCACAATTACTATTTGCCCTGAGAAGAAAGTTCCCACTGGCATCAGTGAAAACTCTCCTTCTAGAACAAGCAGTCTTTAAACTTCCCCAATCCAGACTGGAACAATAGCAGAGGGAAAGGATATGCTGTAGTCCCAGTTCCAATGATTCTCTCCATTGCTCTTACTAAGAAAAAACAAAAACAAAAACCTAACTAACCACATCAGCTCTGATGTGCTTAATATAACATGTAGTTTGGCTCTCAGAAAAACAAAACAAAATGGTGTTTGGAAACATACATTATATAGGTGCATTTTGAATGGTTACAGTTCTCTTCTAACAGTGACTAGCTATATCTCCAGTTTGAGTAGATACTCTATGGCCAACTGGAGTTTGCCATAGAATGAGTGCAATAGCCCTGAGAAAAAAGAGAGCAAAAGGCGGGGAAAAGCAGAGACCCTCTTCATAGCCTTCTGTAAGGAATCATTGGAACCAAAGGGGGAGAGCAGAGAAATACCCTTTAGTACATATCTTGAATGAACACTTATCTCCCTGGAAAACCTGTTAGTGCTTATATTAAAAGCCAATTATTAAACACACCACAGGCCCCCCAAGGTGGCTTTTATTTATCTCATTTTTTCTATTTATAATCCCCCAAGGTGGCTTAAAACAAAAATAAAATATAGCCAAAAAGAGTTCCCTCAATAAACAACAGGAATAATATATTAACGAGCAACACAATCAACAACTGAGCAACACCTAGTAAAACGTGACTTAAAATAGCCTCATGAGGCCATAAAACCTCCCATATCCCAAAGGCCTTGTGGCACAAGAATGCTTTAACTTGCTTTCTCAAGATCACTGAAATGCCAACCTTATGGCTAAACTGAGGGAGAACATTCTAAAGTGAAGATGTCACAGCTTGCACATTGGGTTGCAACCACTTTTTTGTTGGTTCTGATCTTGTGTATTTAAGAACATAAGAACAGCCCTGCTGGATCAGGCCATAGGCCCATCTAGTCCAGCTTCCTGTATCTCACAGTGCCCCACCAAATGTCCCAGGGAACACACCAGTTAACAAGAGACCTGCATCCTGTTGCCCTCCCCTGCATCTGGCATTCAGACATAGCCCATTTCTAGAATCAGGAGGTTGCACATACACATCATTGCTTGTAACCTGTAATGGTTTGCTGGAAGCACAGTTTATATTCTCTGTGAGAAACCTCACAGAGGTTTATCTGGCATGGGAGGTCATGTGAGGTTCCATGAGTGTCTGGTGAGTAGAGGGGGCAGATTTCTGGGGGGGGGGCAGCAATAGCCCACAGGGGGGTGCCATCACTGAGCTTTTCGCCAGGCATTGGGCTGTGGAAGTCCGCAGCTGTCAGGGACAGTAAAAGATGTTGGCAACCAGCTTGTAATTCTGGACCAGAAGTAAATTCTGAATTGTCTTCTTTCCTAGCTTGAACAATGGGTTCAGACTGACCCTGAAATGAATAACAGGAGTAGCTTTCATCAAATGTCAACATCGGATATGTGTTTGGTAGCATATGCACATTTGTTTCTCATTGGTTGAGCACAGTCTGCACATCTTCTCTCAAAGTCGTGCTTTTGTTGCATTTTTCAACAGTTTCAATCCCCAATCTCATTTCAAAATGCATGTGAAACTTGGTATGCATACAGACCGTGCAAATTCCCCACACAATCTTCCCCTTTGAACACATCCTGTATGCCATCAGTCAAAACTTACAGAAAGAATGTACATAGTCATCATGGGAGAAGTCTCAAAAAGTAGCTTGAGAGATGGAACACAACTAAAGTTGATGACCAGAGGTGAAAGAAACCCAGATTTATTTTTCCTTTTTTAAAAAATAATTCAGCAGCATTTTCTCTCAAGGTGCACAGTTGGACCATAAAGCCCAAACATGAATAGAGAAGTGGATGTCATTGAATTGAGCCCCCCATGTCATTTTAAATTAGTATAATTTACTTTCACAAACTTCTTTTTTCAAAGGCCAAGGAAAGCAATGTCCCAGAATGCTTACAGAAAGAAAAAAGGAGGATGCGGTGGCAGAAAAGGGCAATAGTAGCTCTGGAGCTCATCCACTACACAAGTAGTGTGTAGTGTATACTACACAAGTATTATATCCCAAGTGCAGGTTCACCTCACTCTGCTGGTGCTAACTTTCCAATTAGAAGGGGTGGTACTGCAAGAAACAGCAGCTTTAGCCTGCAATACATCTCATTTCATCCATATATTTTTGTCCACTTTAGCAAAAAACCAATCAAGAAATCCCATAGTATCAAAGACCCATCTGGGTCTTATGATACGTCAAACAGTATCTACACTACTATAAATATTTATGAAGAGGAGCAAGTGGTTTGATAAAACAACAAAAATAGCACATTGGTTGTATTGGACAGAAATTGCTGTTTTAAAAACAAACTCCTCTACAAAAATGACAGCCATGTGACAGGAAATCTGACATGTCTTATATATAATTAATGGCAACAGTAGGAAGAACACAAAACAATCCTACCTTTCAAAAGCTGCTGTAAATTTTAAAAGAGCCCCTACTGTTCTGAAATTCTTTCTCCGTTGTTTTTTGTTTCTCCTGAAAGAAAAGAACAGAAAATTACTTGGTTACACAAAATCTCCATCCGTATTTCAAATAGTGGGATGGCTCACCATCGGCGATGAGGCGAAAAGCAAGTGAATGACCAAAACAAAAAGAAAAAGTTCAGCTTCGCTCTGGCACAACAACGATAGTTAGCAATAACAGTGCACATTTCAAGCATTCAAAATATCGGAGATATGCTCTGTCACTACTTCTTACAATAGCCTTTCAAGGTAGGCCAGAAAACACTGTCTCAGAAGTGCAGAATGGATTTGTCCCAGTGTTTGGTTCACTATTCAACTGGTCAAAAAATACTTGGTCAACCACTTATTTTACATATCCCATCCTACGCTTCTTCCTGCAGGAAGGAAGGAATATGATCCATTTTGTTCTCACAACCATGCTGTGAGATAGGCTAGTCCAGTGCTATTCAAACTGGGGCGTCACGACGCCCCAGCCTGAGGGCCCTGGTCTCTGCCCCCTTAAGGGGCGGGGGCAGCCTAGAGGCCGGGGGGGAAGGCAGTGGCGTGATCCCCAGGATTGCACCACTCAGGGGGCTGCAGGGGCTTGGGTGCACTTACCCAAGCCTCCTGCAGCCTCCCTGGGGTGCAGGGAAACCTGCGCAACTTCTGGCAGGGCTCCCTGCAGCAGGGAAAGTGGATGCAAGCCCCTGCAGCCCCCTGAGCGGCGTGATCCTGGGGATCGTGCCGCTGCCTTCCCCCCCGCCCCTGCTGCGTCCTTCCCCCGCCCCTGCAAAGACCTACTGGCTCTCAAACTCTCCCAGAGAGTTTGAGAACCACTGGGCTAGCCCGAAAGAGCAACTGGTTCAAGTTGCCCAGTTAAGCTTCCTGGTTAACTTGGTCCTAGCAACCTGGCCCACTCCCTACTCGTGTTGAGGTATGTGCGGAGTGACCAGATACATAGTGCCTATACCTTTAACCATTGTATAGAAGCGGGAATTTTGGCAAGTGCAGCTTTTTAAACCCTTCTATGTTGAGCTGCACCTGCAAAATGGTTGAGCTACACTTATACAATGGTTAGAGGTATAGGCATTCTGTCTTCCATTGTATGTGGTCACCTTGGGGAGACAATGAAGATGCCTCTGTTCCAGCAAGCATTTACCTTGACAAGACCTTCCTCTTGATAGGTTGGCGTTTTTAGTTTTTTATACTGCTTTTTATTTATGTTATTTACAGCTCAATCCTGAGCTGCACATGGGCAGTCCCTTGCGCCAGCCCAGGAGGCATGTTCGCACCTCCTCAAGAGTCGGCTGAAACCTCCACGCTTCACAACAGAGGGAGAGAGCCTTGTGTCAACCCAGCTGGGCTGATGCAAGGCTTTGAGATGGGTGGGGAGGAGGTAGGAGGGAGACATTCCTGGGCAGGTAGGGTGGGTGGTGGGTAGCCCCTGCAGTGTTTGGGATATGGGAGACCCCATATGAATCCTGCAGTTATGCCAGATCCCAACCCCCATTCCCGGGGAGTTTGGAGCAGCTTGAAGCCACTCTGCTCTCCTCAGAGTTGTGTCAACTCAGGAAGTAGCGTAAGTCTGAGGAGACCCATTGCGGCCAGGGTGCCTTACCTAGGGGTAAGGGGGAAAGTTTTCCCTTGCCTCTGGCTGAACCAATTCTGGCCCCTCTTGGCTTGCCTGTTCCAGTGCAGGATAGGATTACACTCATAGTCAGGTCACAACTTGTACAAGGGTTAGGTTCTAAAGTCAGCACATAAGGTGAAAACTATGTATAGTTGAAACTACCTTAAATCCCCCAAAATTCATACTGTCTTTAAAAAAAACTAAACTCATACTATGAGAGACATGTGGAAACTGAGACAACTGAGGGAAGAGGAGATTCATTCTCCCCTCTCATGCTCACTCTGGAGCATATAGATCATGCCTTGTTATCCACTAGGATTCCATTCCAGAACCCTTAGTGAATAAGAAAAATCAGTGGATATAGAATCAGTGGAAAAATAGCTTTAAAGATGCACTTCCAGGTTTCTTGCTTCTCCATTACTGCCCCAGAATGCATTGGTATAGAAGCTATGTTACGTGAAAATCTCCTTTTCCCTTCCAAGTTGTGATTTTGTATGTATAATGGACTAAAACTCATGCAGGTCAAACCTCAGAATACAGGACACCCTTCCCCCAGTACAATTTTCCAAGGCCCTGGTAGAAGTCACAAGTTTGCACAACCTCTAGCAATGCAGGGATGCCTCCTGATCCAATTACTGTTATGCAAAACAAGCATGCACCTCCGGAGGAAGAAGTCTATTGTTCTAGCTTTATCACTCTTAAGCACCTTATGCAAACTGCCTCCCTCCCCCAGGAGGCCAGTCATGGCTGATACCCAGTCATCATGTTCTTGCATGCTCCACGTGTCCTACTGTGTGTAGTGAGCATGCACATCCAGGAGGCCACATCTGGGTCATTCACATCCAGCTTCCAGGTCAGCCATAACCCTTTAAGAGGAAGCTCCGGCCACATGGTCTCTCTCTCTCTGGCTGCCCCCCTCCAAGGCAAAGGTCCTCCCCTCCCCAACTGCTCCCCAGGACAGGTAACTATCCTGCGTTTCTGAAACTCTTTCCCTTCTTCCCCATCTATTCCTCCCTTCTTCCCCCATCTTTAGTTAGCAAACTGGGTTTAGCAGATTAAGGGACCCCTAAAATCCTTCCCTACAACCTATCCGTTTCTGATTCCTTCTCGGATGCACCAAATACATAGCACATGCAACCACCATAAAAGCTAGGTACATTTTTCAAGTACTAGAACCAAGAAATGTATTATGTTTACCTTTGTGTGTTTTGTAATAAAAATATAATCTTTGATTGAACGTTATCTTTCTCCCAGTCTCCTCTTTAAGCTAAACAAGGGATTTTCTCTGCTTTACGCTGTTTTGTTATCCAGCCTGCGATCCTGAGGTTTCCAAAAGGGTAAATAAATAATTCCCCTTTTGGAATAACAGCCCTTTTTGGTAACAGCTATACCACATTCAGCTACTAGATGGGGTGAATAAAGGAATCTAGTGGAATGAAATTACAATTATTTAACAGTGCGAAGGTAGGAAATTGAATTTTGATGCTTTTTTTCCTTGTTACAAGGCATTTAAAGTTGGCCCTTTATCAGTGGTGAGTCAAATCAGTGGATAACAAGGTATGACCTGTATATAGCCAGTGAGTAGAATGGTGGGCATAATTGCCTGCATTATTTAAACCAGCAGTTCTCAAACTCTCAGAGAAGCTTTGAAAGCAAAAGTGGAGTGATTGCAACCCGCCTCCGCTAACCACTCCGCTTTCACTTTTTAAGCTTTGGGGAGCCCTGCTGAAGGTCACGCAGGGCTCCCCGCACCCCTGGGAGTCTGCAGGAGGCTCTGGTAAGTGCAGCCAAGCCCCTGTAGCTCCCTGAGCAATGCGATCCTGGAGTTTGCATCACTGCCTCCTCCCTGCTTTCTCACTGCCCCCACCCCTTAAGGGGAAAGAGGCCAGGACCCTCAGGCTGGGGCATCATGACTCACCAGTTTGAAAACCCCTGATTTAAACTATTTCCTCTCTCTCTTGTTGCCAAGCGCACTTGAATTTGCGCAAGTAAAATAGGCATACAATACAATTTTAAATTTGGCTATTGTGATTTTTATTATGTTTCTAAGCTGCCTTTAAACATCTTTTGAGAAAGCAAGGACAGAAATCTTCCTAAACAGTGGAACGTTTGTATTGTATTTTTGAGGAATCTTCTGCACTTTCCCCTGTGTTTTTCAATATTTTTTTCTGTATTTTGGACACTTTTTAATTCCCCTGCAGCTTCTATGCCATTCAGCTGCTGGGATATTCTTTACAGGCAGTTTTTGCCCTTTGGCGAACACCATTGGCACTGCAGTTGATGTGGAGTCAGTTCCTCTTCCCATTAGCTAGCTCCCTGCTAAAATTGAAATGTGACTAGCACCCCTGTCTATCTTGAGCCAAGCAGTGGGATGGAATGACCAGGTAGTTTCCACTCCTCCGATCAGGTAATATGACGATATAATTACTGCCAGCTACAAAACTTCCAAGCCTACAGGAAGGAAGGGTCATTCTCTACCTTATTCATTGGGAGCTCAGCGAGGAGCACCCAGTGAACGAACTGGGAACCATGGCTTAGACTATGAACTGTCTAAGGTGTAAGGCTTATGAAGTATTTTGCAAGTTTTTTGTAATTCTGTTGGTTTACAAATTTATCCCCTGCAAAACATGTCGTGGAGTAGCAGCTTCATCTTCTGGATGTAAATAGCTATTCCACCCTTTTGGTGAATAAAGTTTCCTTAAACTGTCTGGTCCAGGTTCACAGGCAATCCAGTGGATTGTCATGTCTCCTTGCTCTGCAGATGATCATGGGATTGATTTTTGACAGGAACATTTGGGATTCACTGTTCTCTTGTGAAGGGAATTTTCTCCAAACAACATTCCTCTGCCTGGCCTCTATAGCCTGGGATGATGGCACTTGATACAATCTACCAAGAATTTTACAGGTTGAGCTGCTAGTCCAGTAAAGGGAAAGTAGGAAGTGGAAGGGGTTTGGGCACCCTAACCACTAGGTGTTACTCCCTTAGCTCAGCATGCTTTCTCTGGGGAGCCCCCATCAGCATTTTAAAGATATGCAATTATCAATTATGTAGAGAATAGGAATATGAAAAGTTATCTTGAAATGTCTGAAGTTTCATGTGCACTGAGGGAAGCATCTTAATGAACAAGAACATTTTAAGAACACACAGATCATTCCCATAATCCTGCATGAAGGAAAAGGAACTGATACTACTGAGCTAGTGTATAATTCTCCATATTATGGAATTAGTTTCATAATTCATAAGGAGTGTGTAGCAGTAGAATTACATTATTGAACACTTGACCCAGATCACTATCACCTACTTTTATTAAACACTGAAGAAGTTTTCATTTTTCAGGCCTTTGCAAGTTCAAAAACATTTCCCAATTTTTAAGATTGTTCTTTAGAACATTTATTTTATTTAAAGTGACAAGGGCTTAATCTCAAATGCATTGTTGCTTAAGTGTTTGGAAATATGGAATAGGTCCAAGAAGCAATTATCACTTGAATATTTATTTTGCAAAAAGACCGCTTTTTTAAAAAAAATGAAAAAGTGTTTATCTTTTTTTTTTTTAGGTAGTCCTTAGAGCAGCCATTTTCAACCACTGTGCCATGGCACACTGGTGTGCCGCAGATGGTCTGCTGGTATGCTATGGGAATTTGGGGAAGAATCATTTGTTAGTAGGGCCACTGAGGGATGGGAGCCTCTGTGGCCAGTGGGGTGTCCCTTGTCAATTGTCACAAAAACTGATGGTGTGCCTTGACCATTTGAGTGCCTTGTCAGTGTGCCATGAGATGAAAAAGGTTGAAAACCACTGCCTTAGAGCTTTTAATCTTTGCATATCATATGCGATTTTGAAAATTGTTTTAGAATGTTTAAGCTGAATGCCGTCACATTCAGAGAAAGGGCATTTTCATCCAAGTCCGTTACAAATCCCACATATTGCTCAGAAATGCAAGTTCACTGTAGTGGTGTCACTAGGGGGCGCAGGGGTTGTGGTCCCCACTGGGTGATGGGCAGAGAGAGTGACAGCACTAGTGACCAAAATCGCTAAAATCACAGTTTGTCAGAATAATGTCATCTGATGTGTAATTTGTAGCATAATGCAATGAAAAAAACCAGAGTCAAATATCTCCATTCTCTCAAAAGTTATGACCAAAACCCAAAAATGCTACTGTCTTATGTAACGAAAAAGTACATTTCCTTAATTCAAAACAGACCAATGAGACTGATTGTTCGAAGAGCCAATGAAATGTTATTATGACACAGCATGGAATCAATAAGATGTTAGTAAGGTGACACTCTGGGGGGAGGGTGACACCACTAGTGACCAAAACAGGTAAAATCATGGTTTATAGGAATAATACCATCATGTTATATACCATTCAGTGTGCAATTTCATACAGAATACAATGAAACAAACTGCGTTGAAATATCTGTATTCTATCAAAAGGTATAGCAAAAAAACAAGCTAGGGGTGGGATGATGGTACATCACCATGCCCACCACCTGGGTTGTTGCCCTGCCCACTGCATGAGAGAAGGTTCATCATGGGGGTGACACACTGACTTCTCACACTGAGTGATGCAAACCCTAGTGATGCCGCTGGTTCGCTGTATTAAACAACAACAACAAACTAACTAAAAAACCGGACTAGCAAAAAGATTGAAAAAAATCAGGTACAACACAGTTAAATAGAAACAATCAGTCTTTAAAGTAGCCTATATATTGTCCACACTCTTGAATGCACTTATGAATATTGTGGACAGAGTCTGCTTTTTTGACACCCAGGGAGTAAGCAGTGCTGGTGGGAAGGCTAGCACCATCCCATGGGTGCTGCATCCCACCCGACGTTGGTGCTGTGTCCAGGGTAGGTAAGTGCTGTGCCAGGTGGCAGGAGGCAGGCAGAACAGAGGTGGGAAAGCTGGATGCTTACACATGTCCCAGGCCTGTCAGCCATACATGCGGCAACTCTGTTCTGTGCCAGCAATTTAGCTGGGGTGGACCCAAGTCACCCCATTGAACAGGGTAGGTCTCAACACGGGATAAGGGAACAAATATTCCCTTACCCCAAGGAGATCTCTCAACTGCTCAAATCCCATGCTAGATACAACATGGACGTGGCGGCCCAGCTGTGCCAGTGTTGGATAGGACTGGGCTATAAGTCACATTGATCTAAACACAGATAACTTCCACTGAAATCAATGGGATTTAAATGTGTGTAACTTTGACTGATCATGCCCTGTAACTTTGCTATATACTGGATGGACAATATTTACCCTTTAGGCATCCAGATTGATGGACCTGGATTGGTGGAATTTTCATCACAATTAAATTTCATGTAAAATCAATATTTTATTTTTTTTTGTCCAAAAACAGAGCCACAGAGGCCCATTACACTAAATAGGATCAAATTCAGATGCTGCAGGGGCAAAACCTGATGAGGAGTGGAAGCCAACCTCTTATGGGTTTGGGGATACTGGCTTCTTCTCTGCAACATCTGAATTTACACCCTATTTACAGCAATGGATATCTCTGGGTCCATTGTTGGGTAACTATAATATTTCTGCTATTGCCATGTGTGACTTCACTCCTACTCAGCATAATGGAGTGAGAATTCTGAGTATTTGCTTTGAATAATTTAAGAGTTGGTCTTTTCACAGGCACTATTACTTTCTCGGGTTTTTCATGGTGAAAGTTCTTGCTATTAAACCTTGCACGTTCCCTTAGCATTCAGGTACTTGGGCAGGCCTCAGAATCTTGGTTCAGAGACTCCCTTAATGTAAGGGGTTCTAAACATTTCCAAGCAGTGTGGGAAAATGCTGTTCTCATTAAAGATTGTCAATCAGCATGTGGTGAGCAGTTATGCATAATACATACTAAGACATGAAAAGAAACCTAAAAGCTAACAGCAATTATTAGCAAAAGAAACTTGGTTTGAACCTACAAATAAAAAATGTTTCAGAATTGAAAGAATAAATACTGTGTATATTCAATTTTTAAGACTGTGGAACAGCAGAAACATTATTTCTCAAATATCTGCTTAACAAATACAGGTGTGCGCCCCTTAACAACCTTCAGGCCAATGACA
This sequence comes from Tiliqua scincoides, assembly GCF_035046505.1. Classification (NCBI taxonomy): domain Eukaryota; kingdom Metazoa; phylum Chordata; class Lepidosauria; order Squamata; family Scincidae; genus Tiliqua; species Tiliqua scincoides. The sequence continues at coordinate 91,690,802 of NC_089824.1, read as the reverse complement.
GGTTGCCTATGTGACAGCTGTCGCTGGTCATGAGCTCACAACCCACCAAGACTCCAAAGCTGGGGGGAGACCTGCTCCCCTTGCTTCTGTGGGCTTTTCCGAGTCTCCCAGAGGTAGTGTGCATCCGCACGTTGCCTCAGAATGCCCAAATCACACGAGAGACGCGATTTCTGGTTTCCCAGAGGAAACCGGAAGTTTTATCTCTTGAATGAATTGGCCATTCTGAGCCTCGCAGGGGTAGCACGCAGATGCTTCTGGAAGGCTCAGAAAAGCCTTCAAAGGTGAGGGAAGAAGAGCTCCCCTCAGCTTTGGAGGTTTCACATAGCATCAAGCCCCGCTTGATGACAGGGATGCTGGTCTGCATCCCTGTTGTTAAGTGGCGCTGACTGTATTTTAGGTGCCTGCTCACCTTTGGTGATAATCACAGAATTGTGAGGGAACTCAAGAGAGCATCTTCCTTATTTTTTCCCCTCTAAGAGACAAGGAATTTCTGGTTCCAAAACATGATTTGCCATTTAGTTATTTATTTAAACCCCATTTTTATCCCACTTTTCCCTTTTGCAGATAAAGCGGCTAACAAACAAAGTAAAAACAATAAAACTATAGATTCAAATATGAATGCACAGGTAACAAAAAGACAGCAAGCATTAAAACTATAAATCATATGAGCAAAAAAGTAGTGTCAAACAAAAACGTTTTTAGCCCCTGCCGAATGGTCAACAGGGAGGGTTCAGTTCTTAATTTTATAGGGAGAGAATTTCATCACTCTGGTGTCATGACTAAGAAATCATCCATGGCGTTGTCCTTGTGTTTGTGTTATTCAAATGGCCTGCTCCTTCTGTGAAATACTGTAATACTTTTGCAGCCTATGATGGAGTCATTTTTTTTTTTTTCTAGGAGCAATTCAGGGGGAAAAATTACTGATGTCAGAAACACTGCCATTTATGTCTGCCCCCTCCCATCAGAACTATGCTATCATTTAGCATTGCTCTGATGGGCATTCTAGGGCAGAAATGCACTCCCTGGTGCTTTCTGGTAGCATCATTTTTCGCAGAATGCCCCTTGAAACTGCTGTTGTGTGATGTTATAGCACAGGGGTGCTCACACTTTTTTTTGGCTTGAGAGCTACTTTGAAACCCAGCAAGGCCCGGAGATCTACCAGAGTTTTTTTTACAATGTTTGCGCCATCATAACATATAACATTTATGTGTACAATGTATGTTGGTGTACCTTGCATAACCGCGTGAGCCAATATTGCACAACACAACATAATTAACTATAAACATTTTTTGTAATTACTTGAGTTGACTTTGATGACTTGCACTGAAGTGAATCAGCCAAGGATGCATAGCCTGGACAGTAGCTGCTGACAGCCAGCTTCAAGCACACTTCCAAATGTTCATCAGTCATTGTGGAACGGTACTTGGACTTAATGATCTTCATGTAGGAGAAGGCTGACTCACATAAATAAGTGGAGCCCTTCCTGCCTCAGGTGCTCCTTATATCCCTGAGGGCCCTATTGCCTTCAAGTGGCTGCAGCTGTGCAGCACACTCTGCTGGATGCCCAGGTCTTACCCTTAAAGGGGCCACTGCTGACACCACATCTACCTCCTCACCAGATCTTCCTCGATTCCAATACAAGTGGGGGGGGGGAGCAGATCTCTATACAGACCAGTGCAAAAACAGGGGAAGGGTGTGGGGGAGGGAAGATCTCTATATAGACATCACAGCAAGACCAGTGCAAAACCCCTTGCACACAGAAGCAACAGATGGAAGTTGGGGGGGGGGACAGATCGCCATACATACCAGTGCAAAAACAGGGGAAAGGTAAGTCAGCCCCAGTAGAGTCAACGGGGCTCACTCCCAGGGAAGCGTACACTGGAGAGAAGCCTGCCAGTGGCTCCTCTCCAGGTCTACTCACGAGTCAGCCCTAGTAGAGTCAATGGGGCTCACTCCCAGGGATGCGTGGACAGGAGCTCACTCCCAGGGATGCATCACTCCCAGGGAGCTCACTCCCAGGATGGGGCTCATTCCCAGGGATGCATGGACAGGAGCTCACTCCCAGGGATGCATGGACAGGAGAGAAGCCTGCGATCAACTCATTTTGCCTCGCGATCGACCGGTAGATCGCAAACGACGTATTGAGCACCCCTGTTATAGCACTACCCTGAGGAGTAGTGCGAGTAGTGGTAGATGTTAGCCAGCACCAGTCAGGGGGGAGTGCTTCTCCTGCCATGGAACAGATGCACAACAAGAAAGGACAGGAACAGTAAGCCCCATTTCACCCCCTCCATTTCATCCCATTTCACCCCCAAGCCTCAATCTCAAGCCAAAAGTTATCTTTCAGTTCATCCCTAAATAAAGCACTTCTAAACGTTATCTAAAATCTAGTATTTAATATCTAGTAAGTAAAATCAACAGAAAAACAGCTGAAGGAAAACAGAATTGTAAGAATTAGCCACAAAAAGAACACTGAAATGAACACATCTTAACCTTCTTCTGAAAATATGAAATAAAAAGTAATGGAGCCAAATGAGCACATCCCGATGCTTCACAGTAGCATTTAAGAAGTCCCAGTCAATTCAGTGGGTCTCTGAATATGATGGAATGTGAAGTAGGTACCCCAGCTGATGTTTAACTATAAAGAGGTTCCTTTGAGTATGGGCGCTTCCTGAGAATGAGACACCCAGATTCAAGGTATCCAGGACTTTATAGATCCAAGTCTGTACTACAGTATTTGCATCCTGAACAATTGTGTGCTGATAAATGTGTCCCAGTCACTGGCATCCCTGGATATTGATCTCTGGAATATTTTGTGTCCCAGCTATTTGCATACCCTATACCTGGGCAACAAACCCCATGATATATATCCTAAGCATCTTATCCCAGCCCTAACCCTAACTTTACCTTTGCATTTTAAAAATAAAAATGTAAATCTAATATAAATATACATATATTGGGGCACAAATATCTAGGAAACACATGTCAAGTACCGGGACGCATTTGATTGGGACACAGTTGTCCAGGAAGCAATTTCAGAACTGAAAATATCGCAGATAACAAGTTCAACATCCTCTCAAAAATTCACTGTTAGATTTATAAATGACTAGAAACTATTTCAAGCTCAGTGTCAATCAGCAATACCATTAATAACTTCATAAATTTGAGAGCCACGTTTCAATTATCTCCTTGTCTGTAAAGTCATTACCTCCAATTTTGTGTCATAAAAAGACGGGACAATTATTTTCCCACCTTTGGTTTCATGCCAAGGTTCTTAGGAAACAATTAAAAATGAAAGAGAGCTTCTTCATGCCCAAACCACTAAGACTCAACAGTGACAGCAAGAATGAGTAAGTTTCACAGTAGGCTTGAGGTGTTATCTGTTATGTGGATAGCTCACTGTTCTTCTGAAACAGGCTTACGAGTACATAAGATTTCTAGATAGTCTCCCACCCATGCAGGGTATACGGTTTGATCTACTGAGTTTCAGCAGTAGTTCTGTACCATGTGACTTTGGACCATATTTACGTATAGCATTTGTATCTCATTCTTCCCCCAAGGAACTCAGAGCAGCATATTTGGATATATAACCTGTGAGGCTGGTTAAGATGAGAATAGCAACTGGTCAATGGTGACCAAGTGAGTTTCATGAAAAAGTGGGGATATGAACCTTCATGTTCCTATGCCTTGTTCAAGACCAAGTATTCTATCCATTAAATCATTCCCCTTTCTCTCATTAGGTATTTTGCAAGCAACATTTGTGGTGTCTATAAAGCCAGCAAGCAACCAAGCTCAGGAAACTCAAATATTTTATTTTTAAAACCACTGCTGCCATTAAACATCAGTCTTCCCCTTAGCTCTTTGCAGAAAACATGCATATCATCTGCAACAGAGGAGCTTTTTGTCTTGTGACTTCATGCTGTTATTTTCAAGGAGTCTCAAAATATGTTGATTAAAATAATTCCATGTTGTTAAGCAGGCAATATAACCTGTATACCTTCTTTCTTTCCTGGAAAACAAAACAAAACAAAACCTAATGAATAGCTGCATCTGCTGGACTATAAATAATTATTTGGTTTTCCAAAAGGAAGCAAAGACGCCCACAATACACAATGAAGAATGTTATATATTTGTGTGCTACAAGAGTGTAATTACTTTCTATAACAAAACACGACAAAAGCATTTAATTTGTTTCCTACCCCTGAATTAAATCTCTCTATTAAGTTATATTTTCTGCTCACCATTGGTTTAATTTTGATAAGTATTTCAGTTACTGAATTCCATGAATATTCTTATTCATTTATGCTTTACAGAGTTTGTTCCTTAAGAAAACCACAGAACATGGAATATATCTGGTTCAGGCCTAGCATTCTTATTGAGGGAGTCCCAGGTACATTTCTTGTAAGAAAGTAGGGGAGAACAATTTTTTTTCTTGGTTTGAATGTTGCTGCTGCTTATTTTTCCAGTCTGGGGACAGTTGATTAACTGGACTTCTCTACTCACATTATTAATATTTTTTAAATCATCTTTGGGGAAAATATTGCGAAACCCTTGTGCTTTTAAGAACATAAGAAAAGCCCTGCTGGATCAGGCCAAAGGCCCATCTAATCCAGCTTCCTGTATGTCACAGTGGCCCACCAAATGCCCCAGGGAGCACACAAGACAACAGACACGATCTGTGTCCCGGTGCCCTCCCCTGCATCTGGCAATCAGAGGCAGCCTGCTTCTAAAACCAAAAGCTTGCACATACCTACTATGACTTGTAACCTGTAATGAACTTTTCCTCCAGAAATTTGTCCAATCCCCTCTTAAAGGCATCCAGGCAAGATGCCATCACTACTTCCTGTGGCAAACAGTTCCACAAACTAATTACACTCTGGGTAAAGAAATATTTTCTTCTGTCTGTCCTAACTCACCCAACACTCAATTTTAGTGGATGTCCCCTGGTTCTGATGTTATGTGAGAGGGAAAAGAGCATCTCTCTATCTACTCTGTTCATCCCCTGCATGATTTTGTATGTCTCAATCATGCCCCCCCAAGGCGCCTCTTTTTGAAACTGAAGAGGCCCAAAAGCTGTAGCCTTTCCTCATAGGGAAGCTGCCCCAGCCCAGTAATCATTTTGGTTGCTCCCTTTTGCACCTTTTCCATCTCCACTTTATCCTTTCTGAGATGTGGCGACCAGAACTAGATTTATTTATTTATTTATTTTTCCCATTTTTATACTGCCCTTCCTCCAAAGAGCTCAGGGTGGTGTACACAGCTGCTCCCATCCTTTTGTCCTCACAACAACCCTGTGAGGTAGGTGATGCTAAGAAAAAGTGACTGGCCCAAGGTCACCCAGGAAGCTTTGTGGCTGAGGGGGATTTGAACCTGGATCTTCCAGGTCTGAGTCCACCTCCCAAACCACTACACCACCCTGGCTCCAGGTGTGGCCTTACCATCGATTTGTACAATGGCATTACAATATTAGCTGTCTTATTCTTAGTGCCTTTCCTAATGATCCCAAGCATGGAATTAGCCCTCTTCACTGCCGCCGCACATTGGGTCGACACTTTCATCGAGCTGTCCACAAGACCTCTCTCCTGTGCCAAGATCTCTCTCCTGATCTGTCTCAGACAGCTCAGAACCAGACAGTAAAGGCAGGCAGTATTCAATAAATCAGTACACTTGTTGAGGGCTCAATCCTATCTAACTTTACAGTGCCAATGCAGTCCCAAGGTAAAGGAGCAAACCTTGAGGATTCACTTATCTTGAGGATGCTCCCATGACTGCACCCCGCACTGAAGGATTCAGCAGACGCCCTGTTGGCGAGCTGCATCAGTGCTGAAAGTTGGATAGACTGTGCCTGTGTTTATCAATATCAACACCAACAGTGTATAAGGAGGCTTTATCAAATACAGTACAAATGTCTGTGAAGGCAGGCATTATCCGTATAGGCAAGTCAGCTGCATGGGTCTTTTACTGTCAACTCACACTTTCCCTCATGCCAGCGTACCAGTTCAGTAGCACCCACAGAACAGGGCCTGCACTTGGTTGCTTTATTTATGCATATGCCCCCAGTGTGGCATCACACTGTGGAGAAGTAGCTCTTGGCTGTGCATGCCTGTTGAGTTCAGAATCTGGATAATATGGTCGGAGAGATGGTACCTTGGGATGTGGTGTACAGAGGATATGTCTTGCTTAGAGACTAGGGCGTGGCATATAGATTATAATCCGGTCAAATATAGCCCTACAATTTTATGATTTCGGTTTTCAAAATAAGCTCGCTAATCTGATAGAAATAAGCCTAAAAGGTATGGTCTCTAAACAATAAGGTAGGAGATAACAATTTATTGGGGAGTTGGAGAAAATGTTTGCCCTTGAGGGGAACAAATTGTCATTGCATAGCATGTAAGAAGCAGCCATTTTTCAAAACAGTTTTCCGTACCTTGCTTGTATGAATTATGTATTAATGTTCCTGGTTTCATCACAAGGAGTATATGAATATTCAGAAATTATTCTCGTGTGTAACCATGAATATGCATGATTGAGCCACAAATGGCAAGGAGTAGACCTGATCATGAATATTTACATCCTGTATAAAGTTAAAGCATGACACCTAATGATGTAATATCTACCCTGAGACTTCTCTCTTGGTAGCAGGTGAAGTACTGCAATATGCTAATGAAATAACCACCATTTGGCATGGAGTTTAGGAGGAAAATTGGCTTCTGCTTTATAGTCACTCACCTTTCCCCACCAGAGAAAAGGGGATTACTGATTTCATTTTCCAGCAGAAAGCAAAGAGCAATCTCAAACATCCAGGTTTTTTCCCTCCTATATCCCAAAGCCAAATAGAAATGTGAGTTTCTGAGGTAAAAAGGAAGAACTACCATCAAAGAGGAGGCTCATTGAGTTCCTAATGCACTGCTATACATGGCTGCTGGGTAGTGGTTGGCTTGATGGTCATCCATTGGGAAGGGTTGGCAATATTCTGTTACTCTGATTCCATTTTCTTTAGTGTTCCTTGAGATGTTGCCATGGTGATATGAATATATGAGCTCTCCTGTCCACATAACTTTGAGAAGATCGCAAGATTATTTTTTAGAATAATAAAACTATGGAGAACATCACACCAAAGATCTTATCCAGAGGTGTGTAGAAACAAAAATCCCCTGAGGAATTTCACTTATCTTACTATTTTGACTTCCCTGCAAATTTCTATGACTGGAATCTAGGAATTTGTGTCAAATTTTACATTTTGGTAATTTTGGTGCCAACCCTAACCTTACATCTCCACAACCATCCCACACCAGCTACCAACGAACATCCAGTTGAATTAGATTTCTCTGTATATGTTCTAAGAAAGACATGTTCTTTCTTTCAATACAGAAGACAAAAAATGCTCAACTCTAGTGCTTTGAATCACAATATTGGACTATATCCAAAGAACTGTGTGACTAGTTTCATGTACCCAAAGGAGTTCAAATAGCAGCCTTTATGCTGTGTAGAAAAATGTTTTTGAAACTGGAGGGAAATTTCAATCGTTGTTTACGTAATGCCTGAGGCTTGGCTATTCTGTGGGAAAAAGTAGAAAATCCCATTGGGCAAACTCAAGGCCTTGGGTGCACCTAAAGTTGTTCTTTAGATCCTGGAGGCAAGACATCCTATTTCTGAGCAGGATCACTTTTTTAAGGAACCACCTATCTACATCATCCTTTTTGTTATCATCCATTGGGCATATACACAAATATCCCAACTGACTATAAAGGAAATATCTATTCATACATTTCATTTAAAAATGCAGTTATTTACAGCTTCTTCTTTTTTTGTCTGCACACAGCAACACTTTGAGACAGATTGTTAATGTTTCCATTTCACAGTTGGAGGATAGGAACTAAGAGGAATTTTTATCTTGCTTTTCCATATAGTCCTTCTGTTAAAACAACACCAAATTTTTACCACTTGGTGTCATGGGGTGTTAGTAAAATGCACTCGACACAGGGTACCTTTGAAAAGTCTTTGGGAGCTTCAGTCAGCTCAGAATGCATTCAGCCAGATTTTGTCTGTTCTATGGCATTCTGATCACATCACCCAAGGGCTATACCAGCTGTACTCGCTGCTAGTTTGCTTCTGGGTCCAATACAGAATGCTGGCATTTACCATTAAGACCCTAAGTGGTCTTGGACCAGGATAGCTTCAGAACTGCCTCCTTCCATGTGAATCCACTTAGACAGACTGCTCAAGAACTGAGTTTTGCTTGATTTCCTTCCACTACCAGAAGGATGGTACATGGGGATGACAAGTACTTGTAAAACTGCAGCACCTAGGTTATGAAATGTCAGCCCCAAAGAGTTTCATGCAATGCTAGAATAATGGGGTAAAAGGTAGGTATCCATAAGTCCCACCTCATTATTCTCCCTAATTTCAGCCTTCTGAAAAGTATTGTCAAGAAAACTGTGCAGCAGATCAGGAGGAGGTTGGCTAGTCAGGCCTGGTTAGTACTTGGATGGGCGACCGCCTGGGAATACCGGGTGCTGTAGGCTTATACCAGAGTCTTTCATGACCGAAGGTTGCCAACCATTTGTGATTCAAGCACTGGGTCCATATACCTTGCTGCTCACTTTTGGGCAAGTTGGAGAACATGGCTTTTCAGCAAAGCGTTTTGTTAATTTAATTGTGTTGCTGAATTCTTGTTGACTATAGCTCTGCTCTTTTGCTGGCTGTTTATAATTGGGGTGCATCCGAAGGAAGTTCATCATGATTAAGATTCCAATTCTAAATGTACTTATCTGGAAGTAGTTCATCATGAGTACTTATTTGGGAGTAATTCCCACTGAAAAGACCAGAACTTTCTTTTGAGTAAACATGCTTTAGATTGCACTGCCAGTCCTGACTAACTTGTCACATTGATTTTAGCAGAACATAGTCATAACTAACAGCCCAATCAGTTACCAGCATGGCAATGCAGCAATACTAGCACAGGCTCCACTGAGCCTAGTTGTAACTTTCTTTGGATACAACCCATTCTGTTTCTGTTTTATTGACTGTTCTAAAATTCTCCAAGTCACAGCCTCATAACAGGCAAAGACACACCTTTTCTTAAATGCTGTTCAATCTGCTAGCCCATTTGAATTTTTGCTGCTGCTGTCTTTCTGATCATTTGTTTTTATAATAATGTTGGCATCCTTCCGTCTCGGAAGACTATGGTATCGCGCTCTGAATGGTGGTTCTGGAACAGAGTGTCCTCTCCAGTACGCGAAGCCTGGGTAATGTAGATATGGAGGATAGACTGTTACCCATGCAGCAAATCCCCCCTCTCCACGTTGCTGAAATGGTCCAATGGAAAGGCTGAAGCCAATACGGTTGGTTCCAGCAACGTCGCAGAAGTTGCCAGAGCGTGACTGTATACAGCCGCAAACTGCCTCAGGGACTCCGGCTCTGGCTTTTGCCTCGAGGTTGACTCCTGAAGCCTTTTCCATAACTGGATGTAGCCACAAGGCAGTGGAGGTTTGGGATCAGAGTTTTCCTTCTCTCAGGTGAGCTGCCTTCCCAGGCTAATGAGTCCCATCTACCCAGTGGCTGTTTGGTCACCTCTTACGACAAGTACAGCCAAACGGAGGGCCTATTCTTGTCACCATCCCCCAGGGGTTATTTGTTTTTATGATTTAGCATTATATAGCTTTATTTCTTTTACTTAACTGTTTCATATTGTAACTTGCCTTCAGTACAGGTATTATTATTATTATTATTATTATTATTATTATTATTATTATTATTATTATTATCATCATCATCAATAACAACAACAACAACAACAACAACAACAAAAATGCCCATGGCACAAATTATATGCAGAGTACCCCTATATTGAACTAGTTCATAAGAACATAAGAACAGCCCCGTTGGATCAGGTCATAGGCCCATCTAGTCCAGCTTCCTGTATCTCACAGCAACCCACCAAATGCCCCAGGGAGCACACCAGATAACAAGAGACCTGCATCCTGGTGGCCTCCCTTGCATCTGGCATTCTGACATAGCCCATTTCTAAAATCAGAAGGTTGCACATACATATCATGGCTTGTAAACTGTGATGGACGTTTCCTCCAGAAATTTGTCCAATTCCCTTTTAAAGGCATCTAGGATAGATGCCATCACTGCATCCTGTAGCAAAGAGTTCCACAGACCAACCACACGCTGAGTAAAGAAATATTTTCTTTTGTCTGTCCTAACCCTTCCAACACTCAATTTTAGTGGATGTCCCCTGGTTCTGGTGTTATGTGAGAGTGTAAAGAGCATCTCTCTATCCATTCTATCCTTCCTGTGCATAATTTTGTATGTCTCAATCATGTCCCCCCTCAGGTGCCTCTTTTCTAGGCTGAAGAGCCCCAAACGCTGTAGCCTTTCCTCAGAAGGAAGGTGCTGCAGCCCAGTAATCATCTTAGTCACTCTCTTTTGCACCTTTTCCATTTCCACTATGTCCTTTTTGAGATGTGGTGACCAGAACTGGACACAATACTCCAGGTGTGGCCTTACCATCGATTTGTACAATGGCATTAGAATATTAGCCGTTCTGAATACCTTTTCTAATGATCCCAAGCATAGAATTGGCCTTCTTCACTGCTGCCGCACATTGGGACGACACTTTCATCGAGTTGTCCACCACCACCCCAAGATCTTTCTCCTGATCTATCTCAGACAGCTCAAAACTCATTAGCCTATATGTGAAGTTTTGATTTTTTGCCCCAATGTGTATGTCTTTACACTTACTTACATTGAAACGCACCTGCCATTTTGCTGCCCATTCTGCCAGTTTGGAGAGATCCTTCTGGAGCTCCTCACAATCGCTTCTGGTCTTCACCAAAAGTTTGGTGTTGTCTGCAAATGTCTGCAAACCTTGCTGCGCAACCCTGTCTCCAGGTCATTTATGAACAAGTTGAAAAGTACCGGTCCCAGGACAGATCCTTGGGGCACACTGCTTTTCACCTCTCTCCACTGTGAAAATTGCCCATTGACACCCACTCTCTGTTTCCTGCTCTTCAACCAGTTCCCAATTCATGAGAGGACCTGCCCTCTAATTCCCTGACTGTGGAGTTTTTTTCAGTAGCCTTTGGTGAGGGACCGTGTCGAACGCCTTCTGAAGGTCCAGATATAAAATGTCCATGGGTTCTCCCGTGTTCACATGCCTGTTGACCTTTTCAAAGAATTCCAAAAGGTTTGTGAGGCAAGACCTACCCTTAGAGAAGCCATGCTGATTCTCCCTCAGCAAGGGTTGTTCGTCTATGTGTTTGGAGATTCTATCTTTGATGACGCATTCCACCATCTTACCTGGAATGCCTCATCAAAGATCAAGGCTGAGTCGGTTTATTTGAAGTTCCTGAAGCATCTCTCCCATCTGGATGCAATATACAATTTACTAATGAGGAAAAAATTAGAACTCACATCAAGGGTTGCCGATATTTGAACCCAGCTTGCAAGCATGACTTGAGGCAGGTCACAGTCCCAAACCTTGGAGCCTTCTCCCTTTTAAAAAAAATTTCTCAAATGGCATTTTTTTTTTTTTGGTCTCAAATGGCATTTCACCTTTCTCCTTGCTTTAAATTTAACCATGGCAAATATATTATAGGAAATCCAGGACAAGCTTTTATCACTCCCTAACACATTATGCAACACTCTGCAGTTAAGAAACACCATGCCCGCCCCATCCATTTGATCTTTCATTCCTTCCAGGTTAGAATCCTTATTCTCTGAGATAAATTCAGTCTGGAGGTTTCCCAGGGAGCTGAAATAAATAAAAAAAGTTCTTTGCTGCTACAAATTTTTACTCACAAGGTGTTCAGTACATTTTCATGTCTCGCAGGGACCACAATAAATACCCATCTGTTTGCCCATGTGTTAGCAAAAGGGTAACTTTTATTGTTCATACAAGAGGAAGATTCGCTGCCTCAGGACAAAGTTATGTCTCAGCATAAGCTGCTTAGCCTCCTGCATTACCTGACACATTTGTTTGCATGTGTATTTGGTGCTGCAGGAGAGCATAACCCAGGCAAGTCTCATGGCATTTTGAGCTGGGCTGTTGGCAAGAGGCCAAACCTTTTTTTTCTTTCTTTCAGAGCAGCCTCCCCCCCCCCCCCAACCTGGCTGGCTGAAGAGAAACCTCATGCTTCAGTTCTTTTAGAAAATTTCATAGTCAGCTGCACAAATGTTGAACCTGTAAACAAGTCACATCCTGGGAGTTTCCGGACTTGGAGCAAACAAAGTTGTGTCACTCATCAGTGACAGAAAAGATGGCCCCCAACCACTGATTTCCTCACCAACTCCATGGCCAAATCTAATCAAAAGCTGCACGCTAATCGAGACATTGACCTCCTGAGTAAGCAAAGAGTTCACTGTTGCATCCTTGGCAGGGTCGAAAACAATAGAGGCACCCATCTTGAGCCAGGGATGAGTGACCAAGGGCTATTAAGGCACAAAAGGAAGGACTTTGAGGGGCTCACCCCACAATAGTGTTTTCCTATGGGAATGTAAGGCATAAAAACCAGGGTCACTGATCCCTCATGTCTTCTGTTTCCCATTTTTGCTGCTGCTGCTGCATTGCACAGAGGCATGCTGGTGTTGTGTCAAGCACCTCCATTCCCTTCACCACCTGAAAATGCTATGCCAGCCAGTACTCTGGACTGGTATCAGGCTAGTCTCTTACTTCCCAACCTCTCTCCCTTCTTCCCTGCTCCCTTGCTCCAAGCAGCACTGCTAACCACAGCTCCAGCATGTGCTGGACCACCTTCCATTCATAAGGTGAGCTGCCTCTCACAGACCCCCTTCTCCGGGGAAAAGGTTATTAGCTCCCTTCCCTTGATTCCCTCCCTGGAACCAAATTACCATCTAGCCCTCATGGGTTTGCATTTTGAACCCTTTTCTGCCTTTCTCTTTGCAGTAGGTAATCACTGAGACTTGCCACTCTTGCCGCACAGTCTCGGCAGTGCTACCTGCTCAACCCAGCAGATACAGAGAGGTAACTTGGCCCTTAGCAACCCTGACCATTGGCTCACAAAACACCCTTTATCTGCTGTGTCATTTGTGCATTCAATTTGATTACACTTTAGTGCCTACAACATTTCCTCCTTGGTGTGAGTGCTCTGTGTATGTGTGTATGTGCGTGTGCGTGTGTGTGTGTGTTCATATGAATTGAAGGATCTTGGTCTACTTTTCAACCATTTGGGGAAGACCTGAAGTTTAGCCCAGGCAAGGCCAACCCATCCATAAGGCCAATTGAAATGATCGCCTCAGGCAGGAGATTGGTGGGGGCACCCATCTCTGTAAATTAAGATGCTTAACCAACAGGTATTTAACCTTTCTGTTATGTATCTTTACCTCAGATATCACTCACTTTGTCAAATACACCTGGAATTTGGAGCTGCAAGTTGGAATTGTATGTGCTTCCCCCCCCCCTCCTACAAGACCTCACCCTCTGGTCTGCTAAGCTCCACTCACTAATTCAGGAACAGTGCAACCCAGAATGCCACTCAATGCTGTTTCGGGTCTGTGCAACAACAAAAAACACCCTAACCCTTACCATGCCCTTACCAAACCGTACAGTTCCCTTCATGCACTGCCATAAAACCAAGCTACACCTGCTCTGCCACAGATCTTTGCATGAAGGAGAAAGTTACATATGACTGTCACACATAAGGGTTTCTGCATGTTCACCTATGGAACAGGTGATGGTTGCTGGGTTGGGGGTGAAGAGCTGCAAAGGAAGTGACTGAGGGCCCGATCCTGAGCAGTGCGTGCCGGCTCACCACCCACACTGTCACAAACACACTGTAAGGCACGTTTGCGAGCCCTTACTGCGGACCCAGCTCTGGAGCTAGTCCAGGATAAGCCTGCACTGGACCTGCATTCTGCTGCCTGGTGGTCGCCCAGACCGCCAGATGGGGGGGGAGGCGCTTTGGGGCAAGGGAGGTGGGGATAGGCAGACAGAGGGGGGGAGGAGGCATGGCGGGGAGGAAGCAGGGCAGGACCAGTGGAGTTTGGCTTCACCGGATCCTGAGCCCCATGTTGGCCCATGCTGTCCCACAGAGAACTGTCCGATTCTGGGGCAGCTCATAAGCCGCTGCAGAATAAAGTAGCCCCATTGCGGGGCTACTTCCTTTACTTAGGGAAAGGGGATGAAAGTTCCCTTCTTCCAAGGAGACAGCAGTGGCTCTCTGGGGCACATTGGATGCCGCGGCAGTTATTTTGTTGCTGTGGCAGCCCCTTACTCTGGATTGGGCTGCCCAACATCTACAGCATTAAATAACTGCTGTATAGTTCAGGAGCAATAATTTGATCAAGCTCTGAACTGAGTCTCAGGGAGCAAGGCTTTTGCTCCACGCCACCACCAACCCCTATCAATGTGTCAATGCCTGTGATTACCTTCAAAGCAACATGGCTAGCACAATGGCACTATGTGTTCTCTACACAAAGCCTTTTATTCACCTGTACTTTCACCTGTAGAAATTATCTATTCACCTGTATTTCCTTTCCCCAAGATGCAGAGGATGATGAAGAAACAGCTTCCCTATACCCACTGGTTCTGGAGCTTTCGGAATTGGATTACGAAACACATTTAGTTGAGCTGCTATTCATTTCCCTTCCTTCATCTCCAGTGACCAATTTTATGATCCAGCTCAGCAGAACCTTGATGCATCCCTTGGGTCTGCTCTGAACAAATGCATTTGAAACTTTGCAGCAACAGGATCATGATTAGGTAATAAAACGCAGTCAAGTATGACACGCTGTTTACCAGAGCTTCTGACAGTCACTTGTTAACACTTTCCTGGGAACTATGGAGAAGTATACACATCCTAACAAAGTCCCCAAAGCCTTGTGTTCACATCAGTTTTCAGGCTGCGTAAGATATAAGGATTATTTATAGACCTCATCTAAGTATACTTTACTGATACATTATAATTTATTTCCTTCTCATGCACACTTATCTTTGCTTCAAAGCAAAGACTAAGAAATAATAAAGAAGCAATTATGCTTACTGTTTAGAAATGTCATCAACGATGTAATATATGAGGGATCTGTAAGAGTTATAGTGCACTGAAATACAAAATGCTATGTTTTCTCAGCAATGAACTAAGGATACACAGACCTACACTCTAGTACAGTGATTTGCAATCTTTTTCATCTTGTCAGGGCACACTGACAAAGTACTAAAATTGTCAAGGCACACCATCAGTTTTTTTGACAATTGACAAGGCACACTTCACTGCTGATGGGGGGGCTCATATCACCCAATGGCCCTATTAATAAATGACCCTCCCCAAAATCCCGCAGCACATCTGTGGACCATTTGCGGCACACCAATTTGACACAGTATAGCAGCTGAAAATCATTGCTTTAGTAGCAGATGTCACCACTAAAATCTAGCCCTTTAGCTCCCTAAAGAGGTTGGTTATGGAAAACCACATTTTTGACGCTCCTATCTCTCTGTCCTTATGAATTTTGGGGTGGCTCCAACCTCTCGGTTCATATGAATTTGGTTCACATGCGCACACACATCATCAATTACTCAGTTCTTAATTACTCACATTGAACATGTAAATGGACTGCATTTGAAAGCATAGTGCTTAAGATCATAGGAGGTAAACTGAAAAGCATGATCTGTGAGAGCACGTGGCAGCCACTACCTGTGGCAGCATGCATTTAGCAGAATAGTCCGTTTTGTGCTGCCCTTGGACTGCTGCTATTTTTTAGAGTTCAGAATAAAACTGAGATTATTTCAAAACATAATTTGAAATGTTTCTCGAGTCTTTAAGCCACGGATTAAAGCACACTGTAGAATCTACTCCCAACGTTTGTAAAACTGAGATGATTCCAAGGTGGGTGAATATTATTCAATCTCATGGCCTATGGTTTTCTGCACAGGCTATATAACATTTCCAGGATGAAGGTCAGGACTACTTTCATTTCATCGCTAAGTTCATTATATACCACCTTTCTACCTCTTGAGCACCTCAGGCAATACATTCAGCTTTCCAATATGTATTATTTCAGTTTCTCATGTACAAACATTTGAAGATTGACAATAACTAATGAGTCAATGTGTTTCATTCTATACAGATGTGCTTCAGTTTAGCCAAGTGCTAGACCCAGCTTCACTTCCCTGTTTCCTGCAGTTTTATTTACTTACCTGTAATAAAAATAAATGTTACCCATTAGATGTTATTTACTTTATAATTACCATTCTCTTTGATTGGCTTGTTCTTCCTCTTGCTCCTTTGGCTTTTGTTCTCTTCCCTCTTTCCTTGAACCCTTGTTTCCATGATTTTACCATGGTAAGAGGTACAGAAATATGAAATTTAGGACTGGTTGAATCAGACTGAAGGAAAGAGGAAGAACTAACAGCCCAATCCTAAACTGCAAGGTGGGTGGGGCTGCTGTAGTATCTTAAGCGCACTGGGCAGCTGCCAGTGGCTCTTTGGGAGAAGGGGTTGTTCATCTGCTTCCCTGGGTAATGAAAGTAGCCTTTCAATAGGCTCTTGGGCTGGTGCAGAATCAAGAGCCTCTGTGTTGGGCTGCAAGGCCCAACACAGAGCTTAGGATCTGGTAAAGCTGAGCACCACCAGTCCCGCCCTCCTCCCGCCCTGCTCCCTCTACTGGCACGCCTCCTCTCCACCTTCCTCCACCTTCCTCTGCCCCAGAACATCTCTCCCTGCTTCCCCCAATGTCCCACCTATGTCCCTATTGCCTGGTGGTTCAGGTGACTGCTGAGTGTCAGAGCACCGGCTTTCGATTGGCACTAGCCCAATGCCAGCTGGGCCAGCACCGAGGACTTGCAAATGTGCTTTATGGCACATTTGTGACAGTGTGCTAGTCACAGAGAGCTAGTACGCAGTGTTTAGGATTGGGCTCTAACTGCTGTGGGCACAGGAAGGGAAACTGCTGTATTGGCTTCTGTTGTCACAAACACACTCAAAACTCCATATTCTGTCAGCATTTTTGGTGGTGTATGTCCAAGGAGAGAAAAAGTGCTGGGAGCATTGGAAGGGGGGATAGGATTCAATGCGTGCCATTGCTGCAGATCCACCTGCTCTTCACCCCAGTTCCGCCTCCTCCCCACCCAATTACCAAAGATATACCAAACCCCATTTCCCTTGTGTTTGTTGTGCGTGAAGTCAAATTGACTAAACATTTAGTGATTGTCTCCATCTTTTCTTTGAGCGAGCGTAGCGTGGTTGTGAAGTCATTTTTCTTATTTTTGTCAGGCATCTGATATCAGCCCTGAGCCTCCTTCCCCCCCCCAAAAAAAAAAACTCCCCTGACTGACCCATCTAGCACTCTGAGAACAGGGAGAATCTCATTTGCCTGTTGTGATCTCCTTCAGAGGCTTGGACTAATGGGTTAAAAATGTTTATTTAGTGGGACAGACTAGCTGTCTCACTGCAAGTGGATTAGGTTCATTCTCAGCCTGCTTCTAGGCTCACTCCTTGCCTGTAGCCATTAGTTCACTCTACAGAGAGCTATTTCCAGCCACAGCCTTTTGCAATGGCCTCATTCACCAAAACCCTCTCTCTGTTCTCTCTCCCTCCCTCCCTCCCTCAGGTGAGACAGAACAGCCTGAGCCTGATTTCCCAATGATTTCACCCGCAACACCAGGCTTACAAATATAAAATCTTTATTTTTAGGAGAACTGATCAGAAAGAGACTTCTGGCTTCTGTTGCCATGAATTCTTATACGGTGGTTTCATGGCAAAGGACAGTGCATGATTCTGTGAATACTGTTCACAAGAAATAATGATTTGTCTTTTCACGTCCTACAATTCAATTAACTGTACAAGAACAATCTTACTCACACAGTTCCATTTCATTAATCCTGAGCAAGGTATTTGTGTTCTTCTCAAGTTGCAGGGCCAGGTGATATTGGACTGAATCATGACCAGAGACTAAACTAGAACTAGTCATAATTGAAACATTTACAATGGTCACGAGCATCTGAAAACTGATTACAGGCCACAGAACGGATTAAACTTGAAGCAAAACAGATTAATATGAAATAATAATAAGAAAAGGGATGATATTTATGAAAAATATTTATGAAAAAGACACTATGTATTGTTGAACCATTGGGTTAAATATCTATTTTAGTTTATGCATGTCTGATGTTACAGGAATAGAATAGTAATATGATTTTTTCCCCCTAAAAATAGTCACGTGTCTAGGTGCATACTGAGATTATTTCATTCATCCATATTCCTCCTGCAGACCAGGCTACAAATCTCTCAAAAATGGCAAGGTGCTCAGTCAGTTTTGATGGCCAGGAGGCATTCTTCAGGTTCAGACAGGGCTTCCCAGCAGTTTACAGCACAATCCTCTGCATGTCTTGTGTCCAGTGGGGCTTGCTCCCAGGGACGCGTGCACAGGATTGCAGTCATAGCAACTCACCTGCACTGTTGCTCTAACAGAGGAGAAAGGTCAGACGGAGCAGCCGTAGAATGTCAGGTGTGACCTTACTGACTCCTCAGATGACCAGACTCTGCCGGGCCTGAAAGCCATAGATTAGCAGATCCCTCTGCCTGCAGTCTCTCTTTTCAGGTCATCATAAATATGACCAAATAATATTCCGAATGCTATAGCATGCCAACCACTGCTATGTATGAAATATGACTGCATGTCAGCTATCAAATACTGCCACACAGCAAATACCAAAATAAAATATAAAATGTCACCCGATTTAAGATATAATGGGCTATCAAATACAGATACCAAATATTCACAGAACAGACACCAAATATTCAAGCATTCAGAAACTATCCAGGAAATATTTGACAAATCTGACATTTGACAGATTCAGATGGGAATTCCAAAGAGAGGTAGGGGAAGCAAACTAATTTTAGCTCTAAAATCAGCCAAATCTCTCTCTCTCTCTCTCTCTCTCTCTCTCTCTCTCTCTCTCTCCCCACACACACACACACACACACACACACACACAGAGAGAGAGAGCGAGAGAGAGAGAGAGAGAGAGAGAGAGAGAATATGAATATATGCTTGGAAAGTTTACAGTTTAGCAGAATCTTAAACTTGCAATGCCATAATTTAGCATTTCAGAAATACAAACTTACTGGGGGGAAAAACAAACTTGTAGCAAATACATAATGAACTTTAGAATATTTCCGTGTGGAGAATGTGGCGCTGTAGAAGGCATGTTACACGATTCGTTTGCAAAGAACCATTCGACAAGCGTTGCTGATTTAATTACGTTATTAAAATTTGCATATGCTCTTGGAGTACCAGTTCATGCATCTTAAAAACCAGTTTTAGCTTTTTTTAAAAATAAACATGATGTAGTCGTTCAGTTTCCACAGACAACTGAACTTTTTTCAAGCAAACTATTCTAGACTGATGTCACTGATATAGCTGGCTGTGTTGAGATGCAAGAATTAATCCACTATTAAAACAAAAGGAAAAAAATACAGATGTATGAGCCCCACTAAAATGATTTGTTCTTGTTATTTTACTCACATCACAGTGAAACAATTGGCTATCTTTCTTTTTTCTTTTTTAAGTTACAAAAGATTTGATTGAAATAAAGCATGCTTCATACATGCAACTCACTCCCATAATATAAACATGATATTAACTATCTTAAACATTCATTTTCTATAACAAAATTAATTTGAATAGCTAAAAAGTTGTACATTATTGTCATTTTACTCCAGCAATAAATAAGATTTAATAAACACAGATTTGAAGCAGACAGCGATGTGCGTGAATTTTAAAAAAATACTTTACAGGACAACAACAAAAAATAAACCTTACATAGCCAGTTTCTGCATGAGAGTCACAACCCAATCCTATCAGAAACCCTCTCACTGATGCAGCCACATCACCAGTGTGAGCTGCATCCTGTGGGGGGGAAGAATAGTCCTGGAAGTCTCCTCTGGGTAAGGGAACAGTTATCACCTTGCCCACAGGTAAGCCTCCACTTCACTAGAATAGGTCTACTCTGACCAGCACCAGCAATTTAGCTGATGCAAGAACGAGCGAAGCTGGAAAGGTGAAGTGAGATAGGGAAAGGGGATAGGATATTGACAGTGCCGGTGCCACTGATACTGTCCCTCCCCAACCTTGATCCACCCTCATCCCCACCCCATTCTCCCTTTCCTTGCCTTGTCCTGTCCACACCACCTCCCTCCCACCTCCATGCTGACTTATTGTGCCTGGGATCCTGTCTAGGCCCCCAGAGCATGGCCCTTCACCACTTGCAGCGGTGGCCTCAACATGCTGAATGGAGTGACATTTTGTGACAGCTGAAAAAGACTGCACCCTGCAGGAACACTAGTTCTGGCAGCTCAAGGCCCTGAAAGGATTGGACCATAAGCCAATCAACTGGCTACGTTTCTAGCCAAATGGTGTTCGATAAACTTAGGCCCTAATCCTATCCCCCACCAGTTAATGCAACGCAGTGGTGTCAACAGAGCATGTGCTGCATCCAATGGTGGGAAGGGCAACTAGATGGCCTGGAAGAAGTAAGTGAAACATAAAATATTTCTTACTTACCTCCTAATATGCTTATAGGCTATCAGTCAATCTCCTCTGACCTATACTAGCTATTTTACTGACATAAGTCCAAGAAGTCTCGGGGGTGGGGCCAGATCAGGTAAGGGAGATACTAAGATCCACCCCTCTTGCTTTGCCCTTGCCTGGCCTGCTTCCCACCTTGATCCTACCCAAAACCACCCATGGCCCACCATCACACCAGTGTGAACTGAATGGTTCATTGGTGCACATGCAGGACCTCTGGTCATTTGCACCAGCAGTCCTGCAGTGCACGACAGCAGAGTACATTTTTTGTCACTACAACAACACAGAGATCAGGAGATCCACCGCCAATATGCCCTCAGTTGGATTGGGCTGCCTGACTGCAATCCTGTGTATGTCTACTCAGATGTAAGTTCCACTGTGTTGAATGGGACTTACCCCCAAGAATGTTCAAAGCTTAATGGAGTTTACTTTGAGAAGACATGCTTAGGATCATGCTGTTAAAATAATCCACTGCAATGAATGATCATTCCTGATCTAAAATGGAGTGTTTCGTTTAAATTTGGACATCTGTCTAAAATAACTACAGTGCCAGCCCTATTCCCACCCATGAAAAACACCCATGAAACGAGTATGACAGCTGTTTATAATATTTTCTAATTACTAAGCTGATTATCTTTAGTTGTTCCTTTTTGGACCAATCATATCCTCCAGAGCAAGTGCTCTTCCAGCACACACTGTTTCAAATCTGCCGTATAGCTTGTTGTGACTGTGCAGAAGTTAGTGGTGCCAGCAGGAAGGCCTAAGCCATCCCACCAGTGCCAGGGCACACTGTGACATGCACAAGAGATAGTAAATTCTATGCTGGGCAGCAGAGTGGGGAGGGGAGGGGAGGGGACTTCAATTCTGAAGCAAAATAGTGATTTATATGGGGTTTATCCATCCAAATTGGGGGGGGGGATAAGAAAACAAACAAGCAAAAAATAATGAGAGGGAGTATGTAAACAGGCCCCCCCACCAAGTCCAGCAATAATGCAGAGTAAACAGATGCATTTCCCTCATAGATAAGCTGGACTTTAAACTTAGTCCAGATTTAGTCCCTCTACTCTGACATAATGTCAGAATCAAAGGAAGCCAGGGTCTGAAGGTGAAGACCCAACCACAGGTGGGGCCTTTGCTGCCAACACCTACTTTGAACTACTAACAGAAGTTGAGGAGAGCTAAGAGGCTCTTTGTTACCATATGGAAGAGAGCAACCTTCTCATCAGCCCTGGACACTCTTTGCATAAGAAGGTAGTTCAGGTTGTGGTCTAAAATTCATTTATTGGGGGCAGAATACCCAAAGCTGGGTTTGACAAAATTCGTCAGAAACTCTAGTTGTAAATAGTTCTTCAGTTCGTCATGTTATTTCATAAACCATCTTCTGAACATCACTGTTTCATTCTTTTTTTGAGTGTATAAAAAAACCAGTCTACAGAGATTCAGTAACACTGTTTCGGCAACAGTGGTAATAATACTAAGCTAAGATCAAAAGGTCTGCATTTAGCAATTACCAAGAAGGGAGGAACCATTTCAATTGGTTCATTACTGTTGCAGCACATCTGGATGCTGATGACACTGAACCGGCTTGCATTTTTTCCCATTTAAAGCAAAAATACTATTCCTAAGCAATTTTTTAAACAAATAAATCATGGGGAGGGGGAAGCAAATAACTAGGATGTAAAGCAAAATTCTTTGACCAATTTCTGCCTTTTGAGATAAATGTGGCATTAGGAGCTACTGCTTCGTTTCTGTCCTCTTTTTGTTTGAAATTTCAGCTTGATAATGGGCACTGATCTATGTAGCTGACATTTGTTTAATTACGCTTACTGCATGGGCCAGTTCAGAGTGGGCAGTGTTAAGATGCAACACACCAATCTAGGACTCCCCATAAACCAATATCACTGCCTACGGCTTGCAGTTCCACTTCAGGGAATTGTGGGAAAGACTAGAGTGAGACAAATCTGGGTCATTCTTCCAAAACGTTGGACAGTATTTGGTAATCCACTCCAGACACAGACACAGACACAGACACAGACACACACACACCCTAGCATGATTTGACCTCTTTGGGCTCCTAAAATTGGCAGAGGGAGGCGAAAATAAGTTCCCCTTCCCATCTCAGAACAGCAACAGCTTAGTATGGCCTGGGACATCTGGGCTGCTCTAGGATCATGCTGCCCTTGCATGATCTGAAACCCCTAGTTCAGGCACTGGATGGTGTTTTCACCTCCTCCTTCCACCTTACTGACCTCAGGGCCTGTGAGGTGGTGGATAGCCTGGACGTACCAGAACATGCTAGACTCATACCACACGTGCCCCGAGGAAGGGATGACACACCTTCCAGCCTGAAGCCTCTAGTTACTCTGGTGGGGCCCTTGCAGCCCTGCTGCCATTTGCACTGCTTTTCCCCCTCAACACATGAGGCAAAGGTGGGAAAATACAGACAGGCAATTGGCTGCCTTGTGGAACTGAGGGGTGCGGTGCAGCTGAGCAGCTGTTGCTTCAGTCTGGCAAGCTCCCCGTCGCAGCTCTTGCAAGCGGACACTCCAGCTTCAGAGAAAGAGGTAACATGGAGCAGGGAGATTCACAGGTGCCCAGATGAGCAGCTGGATCGTTTACTTGAATGAATATGGACTTGAATGAGAAGAGCCTTTCCTCATTCCTGCCAACTGTACTGCGGAGGGCCTGTAGGGAGAGCAGGATTCTATGGCTGGATTTGGACAGCCTGATTCTGAACAATTTAGGCCTTTCCAGCACTGGCGTAGCTGTGCTAGTGGGACGTGTGCCGCATCCTGCAGTTGGGTGTCACTCATGGAGGCCTCCTCAAAGCAAGGGAATGTTTGTTCCCTGACCTCAGGGCTGGAAAGCTCAGCAGCCATGGCCCTGGGTGAGTTCACTCCCTCTGAGTCTTTTTATTTTAAGCTGAGCTCCTGGGTCTTTCTCCTTCAGCCCGGTGAAGGCCCTGAGCACAGGCTGTGTAGACTTATTAGGAACTTTCCCATTCGCTGTGCTTGCTTCTGTCTGCCCTGCTTCCCTCCCCCTTTTGCAGCACAAACATTCATAATTGTAGAGACACAAGTTATCCTCCCACTGCTTACTCTTAATATGTGAATGTATTGACATACAATTATAGAGTAATATCAAATTGCAAAGTTTGGCATATGCAATAGGTAACTAAAAGGGGGAATTTATAATTTACTGTTAGGTTGTTCTACACAGTGAACAAATGTGTGGATTCTTCAAGCTTATATGTTAGTGTATGTCAGGATGAGGGAGCTCTGTGCATATGGCTTGTGCTGCCCCAGTTGCTTCCTCTCCCCACCCAGCTTGTCTCACTGCAGTGGCCAAGGGATTGATCAGTGAATAAAGCTTCCTGGTTAGATGATATGATATCAAGGGAATAAGGGGATGGGTTAAGGAGGCTGCCTGTCTCTGCAAGAGGATACAGGCCTGCTTGTAACTGCTCATTGGAGTGAGGCTACCTCTTAACTTTTACAAGGTAAAGCAAATCAAAATCAGGAAAATCAGATTATGAGGATTGCACAACCCCTTTCAAAACCTCTTTGTATGTTATTTCTTGCTTCTTATTTATGGGGAGAGCCCTGCCTGAGAAGAAAAATTAGAATATATTTGAATATTGGAGCCAGAGAGTCTTAGTGGCTATGGGGATGGGCTGGATCTTGAAGATCCAGGTTCAGCCCCTGCTTGGCCATGATACTTTCTGGGTGACTTTGGCAAGTCATTGGTTGGCAACCTTCAGTCTCGAAAGACTCTGGTATAAACCTACAGCACCCGGTATTCTGAGGCGGTCTCCCATCCAAGTACTAAACAGGCCTGACCCTGCTTAGCTTCCGAGATCAGATGAGATCGGGCATGTGCAGGGTCTAACCTAACTCACAGTGTTATTGTAGGGGACAAGGGAGAGACAGAACCATGTACATTACTGTGAGCTCTTTCAAGTAAAGGTGGTATAGCTCAAATAAATAAGGGCCAGGTCCTGTCTGGTTTTCCAGCGCTGGTGCAGCTATGCCAATAAGACACCCACTGCATCCTGCAGTGGGGCAGCAGTCATGGAGGTCTCCTCCAGATAGGGGAACATTTGTTCCCTTTCCTCAGGGCTGCATTGCAGCAGCAGTAGAGCTGGAGGGTTGGATAGGACTGGGTCCTAAGTGGTCCCTTGCGAAGGCATTGATATGAGGGTGGTTTGTTTGCCACTCGTTGGGCTGAGAATAGTGTCAGTGCTATCATAGGCTGCATGTCTTTATATAGTACTCTAAAATGTTTTTTAAACTCGGTCACAGCACTCCTCGATTAGAACCCTTATCAGAAGTGCTGCAGGTTACTCCTTAATCATCAATGAAGATTTTTACGCACATGATTGGGGACATGCCATTCAATTTACAGTGTTTTTTAATTTAATAATAATAATAATAATAGCAGCTTACTTACTGCATACCATGCTTGCTTGACATTACTCAGACCATTACATGAAGGATCAGGTCTCATAGACTCTTTTATTTGGTCGTCCTTACTATGGCAAAAGATACGTTCCTGAGCAGCAAGATAAGAAATGTATAGGGGATTGATCGGTCACATTCGCTGTATTTTGCATCAGAATGCTCCCATTCCTTCACTATTTGCCCATAAGTTTAGGTCAGTCTTAGCTTGGGCCACTCATGTTCAAATTGCTTTCAGGTGGTTAATTCATCCCCATCCTATATGGGCTATGCCAGCAAGTAGATGAGACCTTCATGGGCCCATAATTGCCGGGCAGTAGCTGATGACAGTTCAGCACTTTATCTGAGGCTATATTTAGCCCATAGTTGCCTGGCAATAGCTGGCAAGCATTTGGCACCCTATATAGGAGTTCCTTTGTAGGTTAAATATTACTTTATTGGCCCATGTTTTCATTGCAGTAGCCAGTATATGGACTACATTAACAAGTGAAATAAGCCTTTACTGGCCCATAGTTGACTGGCAGTAGCCAGTAAGCATTCAGAATCCTATCTGGGGCTATATTTGCAGGTGCATTTATTTGCCCATGTTTGTCTGGCAGTAGCTGGTGAACATTCAGCACCCTACCTGGGGCTACATTTACAAGGGAAATAGGCCCTTTAGTGGCCAATGGTTGCCTGTCAGTAGCTGGTGGGCATTTGGCACCCTATATGGGTCTACATTTGTAAATGAAGAAGGCCTTTATTGGTCCATGGTTGCATGGCAGTAGCCAGCAAGCTTTCAGCACCCTATATGGGACTATGTTTGCAAGTGAAGTAAGCTTTACTGGCCCCTAGTTGCCTGGCAATAGCCAGCAAGTATTCAGCACCCTATATGGGACTACATTTGTAAGTGAAGTAGGCATTTACTAGCATAGAGTTGTCCGGCAGTCTCCAGCGAGCATTCAGCACCCTATATGGGGCTATGTTTGCAAGTGAAAACGGTATTTATTGGCCAATGTTTGCCAGGCAGTGGCTGGCGGGCATTCAGTACCCTATATGGGGCAAAATTTGCAAGTAAAATAGATCTTCATTGGTCCATGTTTGCCTGGTGGTAGAAAGAGAGTTTCATTCCCCTATATGGGGCTACACTTACAAGTGATGTCCTTTAGTTGCCAATGATCGCCAGGAAGTAGCTGGCAGGCATTTAGCACTCTTTATAGGAATAGGTTTTTGTGAGTGAAATAGGACTTCATTGGCCCATGGCTACCTGGCAGTGGCTGGCAAGCATTCAGCACTCTGTATGGGGCTACATTTGCAAATGAAGTAGGCCTTCATTGACCAGTGTTCGCCTTGCAGTGGTTGGTTGGTATTCAGCACCCTATATGGGTGGGCTGCATTCATTCAGAATTGGGGTAGCATCTGTTGCAGCACTATTAGGTCTTTCACCAATGGATATTCAACACATCGGCCAGTGGAGGTTGGTCACTTATAAGTCTACCTAAGTAAGTACTAGGCCAATAGGCTAAGTGCTGGCCTGGCCTGTGGATAAGAATATAAGAACAGCCCCACTGGATCAGGCCATAGGCCCATCTAGTCCAGCTTCCTGTATCTTACAGCGACCCACCAAATGCCCCAGGGAGCACACCGGATAACAAGAGACCTGCATCTTGGTGCCCTCCCTTGCATCTGGCATTCTAACATAGCCCATTTCTAAAATCAGGAGGTTGCACATATACATCATGGCTTGTAACCCATATTGGATTTTTCCTCCAGCCTCCTTTGGGGTTGGCCGTGATAGGATAACTCAGTCCTCGATTGTGTGACACCTTGAGCCAGGATGTGATGCCCTATTGGGGTCAGGAGGAGGTAGATGGCCAGCGCCATTTCCCCCACACTAATAGATGCCAGCACGCTGGGGGACTTTAGATAAATTTTTCCCTGCTGCAGGTTTGTTGTTTATTAATAAAGTTTAAATCATTCCAAGCCTGTGTCTCGTGTGCTTCTTTGGGGGGTGCCAGTGTAAATGACATTGTAGCAAACCCTACTTCCATTCTGCAAAATCTTCCACTCTAGCTAGCACTGACATTTCCTGCTCAGAAACTAGCTAGAGGAGGTATCCCTTGCCTAAATCGGATGGAAATATGTTTCAGCAGGGAGCGTCCTACAGGATCCTCAATCTCATTGTAAACTGCAGTCCTCCTTAACATTCTGTGCACCTGAGCACCCGTCATTTGCTTCTCTTTTTTGCTGCAGTTGTACATAATCTTAAGGGAATGTCAATGTCTTAAAAATACACACATATGCAAGACAATCAGCAGGTTTTACAATACATTTTTCAACATGGGACTTGGCATTTGTACTCCACTTTCTTTAGGGAAAGCAAACATGATTACAATGAGCTTGCTTGGGACAAAGTGCTATTTGCGTATTCTAATTAATTAAACACTGTGCTCTACATTATTCTTACTGTGACGACTGCAGTGAGCATTGTTAGCATCTTGAATATTTTATCAAACACTCTATCCAAGTAGCACTTGCCACCAGTGGGGCAGCCCAAAAGGATTGTGCTGCCCATAGATGAAGGGTAAGCATACTGCTTTCTCTATTCTATCTTCCCTTTTGTCTACCCATTGACTGCACAGCCTCATTCTCTTACTTTCCCTTTTTTTCTACTCCACCGCTGGTGCAGCCATGCCAAAAACAAAAGCCGTGCACATTGTATCCAGCGGGGAAGGTGTGGATCAGGAGGATTCAGAATTGAAAGGGGTTTTATATCCCCCTACCCCTCCATCGGCCTCCTGCTCTGCAGTGGGTCACCTTGGACCCGCACCAGTTACTTTGCTGGTGCATGTCTGATGAGAGAAAGGGCATTGGGAGACTGCTGCAGGGGGGGGGATAGGATGAAGTGCACCATCTCCACCGGACCCACCCCTTCTGGCAACCTTTCCACCCCCACTCCTTCCCCTTCCTTGCCCGGTTTTGCCCCCTTCTCACTCCTATTCCAGCAATCCAGCCTTCCTGCTGGTGCTCCAGCAGCAGGCTACTCTGCACACTGCTGCAGTGTGCTTTATGGCTGATTTGCCCCTGTCAGCACTGGCGGAACCCATGTTCTGCCAGCGGAGCAGCCCAATAGGACTGGGATGAAAGTTAAATAAATATTCCCCTTCAAACAATTTTTTGTAATATCTGAATATCTTGAGGTGGAAATTCTCCCCTCAACAAAACACACTGGATATCTCAACGTGTTCGTTTGGGCACTGCTGCTTATGGGGACATCTGCTCAGTGGGCATCATTACTGCTCACTAGTTCATTAGAAATGTGCCTTATGGCAGCTGCACCAAGTTCCAATGTTTCAGAGGACAAGCATGCATAAAGCTATGCAGACCTGCTGCAGCACAAAATCTCTCTATTTTTAAAGATGACTGTTGTAGTACAGGTGTCTCTTCAAACACTTCCCCCTGACATGCTTGGATGCCTAGCAGTTCTCTGCTTTTGCCTTCTTGCTGTCTAAGTCACAGTAGTTGGGGGGGGGAAGGAATGCAGTGGCTTACTTGTACCTATAAGTGTGTGTCTGCACATGGTGTCACTGGCAGCAATGGTTGTTGCTGACACATTCCTGGGACTGGCCAGACTTGAGTTGTCCCAGTATCCTCACGAATCCCTTAGAGAGGAGGGCTTTTATGCTAGCACGGTTAAACATCTTTCCCTCTGCAGTGCTGACTGGTCGATACTCTAGGGTACCTTTTGACCAAAAGCGCTGCAACCATTGCGATATAGAACCTGATTCTGTTGCTCATTTTCTTTGTGTTTGTCCCGTGTTTAGTAAGCTTCGCCGCATAATTTTGGGTCCTGTTCTTTCTAGTTATTCTGGTCCCCCTAACCTTCTTGCAGCATTTCTTTTAAACGATTTTTCGCAAGAAATTACGCTTCTTGTAGCCAAGTTTCTTGCAAATGTGTTTATTTCCAATAGTAAAGACAGTCCCGATCGGGGTTTTAGTGTGTGTAATCTTACGGTTTTAATTTGTGGGTCATATCTGTAATTGTATTTATTTATTCTGTGTGATGCCATTAAAGGTTGTTGATTGATTTGATTTGAGTTGTCCCAGTAGGGGCCACTCATTTGGGACCCTGTGCCTGCCACCTGTGCCTGCCCCTGCCTGGATCACCTTGGTAGTGCTTTTGACTGCTGGAACTGGGTAGTGTCAGTGATTTGTTCCTTGCACGCTGGCCCAATGTCAGGCTGGCATCAAGCCAACATCAGGCCATCACTTTGCAAATGATGGAGTGTCAGGGTTTTCATCAGCATTGGTTAGTGGGAGGACTGCACTAGGGTCGGTTTGCCTAGGCTCTTGTTTTCCCCTCCCTTTTTTCTGGATGGGCTTGAGATATGATGGATGTCACATAATATTACTCTAAGGTAGCAACCATATCAGTGCAATTTCAGCACAGTAAGTGATACAAGTGTAGTAAATAAAAATTCTGGGTGGTGTGGTATGCAGATGACATGAGGCATAGACCTGAGTTCTAATGTTGAATTATGCTTCTTGATTATGTCATCTTTTAAAAAGTGTTTCTAGTCCTCATGACTCTGCAAAACCATCTGAAATCATGGGAGTAAACAAATGAAGGTTGAGGAATTAACTGATTTGGCAGGGACTTTAAATAGTCTTTTTTGTCCTACTTACTTCCGTGGCTCCTATCCACTAATCTGCTTTCAGGCGTTGCCATTCATAAATCTCTGCTTTCTTTACCCACTCCCTAACATCTTCTCAAAATTATTTCTGTTTCTGCAAAATATTACAAGCCAAGATTAATTAAGGAAACTGACCAAAAAGATTTGCTTCTGTGCTCACTGTTTTTAATGGCTACACAATATAAAGAGAATATTTGTGCCAAATGATGATGAAAAGGGAATAAATGCAACTGGGCCAAGTCCCTTTAGGAATTCAATCAAATATCACTGATATTTATAAAGTATTCATCTATAACTCCTTCAACGGAATAGAAAATCATTTCTTTGATTAGAAATTGGCATCCCCCCCCCCCCGGATTAAAACTATGAAACCATTGCTTGTTCTCATGAACTTATTCAGAGTTAGTTGAATTTAAAAACTAGTGAATTTGTATTGTGAACATTAGTACAAATATATCATCCCTATGCACAGCATGAAAAGAAATGCAGAGTAATTGATTCCTGGATATCCCAGTGTGACCATTTGTGAAGGAAAAGAGCAATCATTACAAATATCCAAAGGTGATTTTCCTTCAGTTAATGTGCAGGTTAGAACTTGGCTATATAATCAATAGAGTAAGAGAGTCAAGTCTTGCTGAATTGTACTTCTAGTTGCAGGTGGGAATATGTGTGTGTGTGTGTGTGCGCGCACACACACACACACACCCCTTTTCCATTTGCGGAAGATCTAGTTGAGATCTAACCAATTACCAACTTGCACTCAGAGAGTAGCTGTCCCTACAATACCTGTACATAGAAAACCAACACAAAACTCTAACGTACTATATTTTTATGTGTGGATCAGAACTAGTACTTCTGCAAATGGTAGAAATTCCATTTGTACAAGAGAGGAAGTGTGATTGCTGCCCCTCCTTCCATCTGCAATCCTGTTACCCTGGAAAGCATGAGCCCAAGGAGTTGGGGAGTCTCTTGAGCTGATGTTCTTGGGACAAAGGGGATGGTAGAGGGAAGGGAAAGGTAGTGAAAATCAGCCTTCCTCCTTGTGCAAATGGCATTTCTTCCATTTGTGGAAGTACTGGTTGGGATTCAGCCCAATGTGTAGAAAGGTTTATACATGGGGAACTTATTTAATCAAATATGACTGGTGTAGGGACAGTCATGTAGTGCAGTCCATCAAGGCTACATAATGTGCTTCTACTGGTCAAGTAGCTCAGCTCTTAACTTATGTCCTTAAAGAGGGACACTCTGGATAACTGCTTCTGCCACGTACTGGGAGGTAAGCAAAGATCTTTTTGTAGCCCATTTGGGAAAAATATGTCAGTCTCCTCTGTGGATGCAAACAATAGGAAAACTTTGAAAACTCAGAGCAAAACTTCTTCTGAAAGTGGCCCATTAACCCACTTGGCTAATTGTCATTCACCAAGTGTGCATCTCGCAGCACATTCTCAGCATGTTGTTCAACCAGCTATTAATGAATTCTGCAGTGTGCACTGATTTGCTGTGGCTTCCTTTCGATTTCTAGTAAGGGCAATTTAAAAAAAAAAATTTAAAAAGAGGGACCAAAACGTAAGGTGTGCTGGGAGAAGATAAGTTGCTCTCAGAACTGTAATTTCAATTATTGCTAATAATCTGTGCTGACAGAACTGTCAGGGCTTCAAAGAACACTTGTGTAAGCAAGATAGATTTTTTTTTTTCTTTTTGCATCGGCACAGTTCACTGTGGAGGAAAATGAAACAAGCTGCAATGATGAGCCACTGTTCTAACTGAAGATGGTGCTGAGTCCAGGAGAACAGAAGAAATTTGCTGATAGAAGTTCCCACTGGGCCCAGCAGGTCTTGCTACTCTGTTGACTTTGACTTTATGGCACATATGGGGAAAGCCCAGAACAGAAACCAACAGAAGGTAGATTCGTTTCCCTGAGTTCTGGTTGCACTTCTTTCTTCAAAAAACAGAACACCACGAAAAATATATTTTAAAGGTAGCATCTGCTGAATGTAGCAAAAGATGACGTTTGCCTTTAAATAAATGCTGCTATAATCAAAGCAATTAGGAAGGAAACAGGACAATCCAGCGAAAGTTCCATTGATTTTCAATGAAAATGAGGTGCATGCTCAAACATCTCCCCTCAAAATCAATGTGCTCAATAATGCTATCTTGAAATGCCATGTTTTTATCCTGTTGCATTCAGATATGATTTCTATCTCTTGTACCATCTGAAGTCTAACACTCCAGGAAGACCTGTACTGTATAGTTTTCCTGGAGCTTGATTGGAAGTGCTAATTGTTTATAAATCTTGATTTCCTGTTCACATGCCGTGAGTAAATTAAAGAAAGGAAGTTCTAATTACAGGTGCTTTCAGAGACAGGACTTTCATCTTTCCCAGGATAGCAACATAGAGGCTCCCATTGACCTGTGAAATGTAGTTTACTAGGAGCATTTACATGACAATAAAATTATACAACTCTAACAACAGCTTTGTCGTTAATCAGTTAAAAAAAAGGTTTTGGTTTAATTTAGTGCATTTTATGATTCCAGAGCGTGCATATCACACATCGTTTTGAACATAATTATAGTTTATTTAGCCTCCAGGATTGTAAAACAATTCCACAGACAGTGAGAACATGGGTTAATCGACTGCAGGTGTGGTCTCTATGCTCAACAGCACTTGGGACTGTCTCTTCTTCAGAACTGGAATGGTTGAGAATTCCAGACAAACT
Organism: Tiliqua scincoides; assembly: GCF_035046505.1. NCBI lineage: Eukaryota > Metazoa > Chordata > Lepidosauria > Squamata > Scincidae > Tiliqua > Tiliqua scincoides. Next base: position 91,658,405 of record NC_089824.1, on the reverse strand, counting down.
AATGTTGCAGTAAACTAAGGGGCTCTTAGACATTTGGTGGGGAACATCTAAAAGAGCTTGGTTGAGCTTCCCTTGCCCTGAAGGGAACCATTGCCTGAACCATTGCCAATGGTTGACCATCTCTGATGGTTAAAGCAAGCTAAATAGTCTCAGGCTGCAATCCTAACCAACTTTCCAGCACTGACATAAGGGCAATGCAACTCCGAGATATGGGAACAAACACGGAGGCCTCCATGACTGCCCCCCAACTGCAGGATGCAGCACATGACCCACTGGCATAGCTATGCCAGTTCTGGAAAGTTGGTTAGGATTGCGCCCTAGGATTGGCAAAGGATTGGTTAGGATTGGCAAAGTAGGGGGTTAGGAATGGAGAAGGACAAGATAGCAGGACAAGAGATAAAGGGATTAGGAAAGAAGCACTGTAGGAAGAAGCAGACCAAAAGGTTGTTACTGCCAACACATGACAGTCATAGAGGCATGCTAAGAGAGCATATGACCCATGTCAGACTTATGTTGCCCTTGACCAGGCTGATGCCCAGGAAGCATGAGGTTCATCAGTCTCTGGTAAAAGGTAAAACTTTGGACTACCTCTGTCCTCCCTCAGTTCAGGGAAACCTCTAGTAAAATTTCATAAGCTGCAGTACATCCCACCACCATGGTGTTCAGACCTGGAAAACAATGTCACAGTCTCAGGATCTTCCAGACCTTGAAATGTGACCATTTAGGGGTGCAATCCTAACCCCTTATGTCATTGCTTTCTAGCACTGGCATAGCGGTGCCAATGGGAGATGTGCTGCATCCTGCGGTTGGGTGTCACTCACTGAGGCCTCCTCAAAGTAAGGGAATGTTTGTTCCCTTACCTCGTAGCTGCATTGCTCTTATGTCAGTGCTGGAAAGGTTCCTCACAAAAGGGGTGAGGATTGCGCCCTAGGTCACAGAAGAGACAGCCACTGGCTTCCCAACCAACGTCTCAGTCAGAACCCTGTGCTGAGGCACAGTCTCATGAGCAAACAAAGACCACCTAGTCACATCCCTCCCAAGGAAAGGCACAAAAGGGGATGGCCATCTCCACCACTGATGGGTGGTAGAAACCTTCTGTATAATAGGATGGTCAGAGATGAGCTCATTCCACAGAAATAATCTATTTTAGAGCCCACTCCCATCCCCTGCCAGATGATAGCATGCAGTGTCATTGGCCTGATGCTGTTCTCCTCACCAAGAAGCTTCCAAGACTTTACCTTCTGCTCATAGCAGAACTTATTTGTCCACAACAACACACACTCTCCACCGCAAGGTATTTGTCTCATGGTTAAGAAAAATACCGATGTGGTAGTTTTAAATCTTCTCTATTTCCTCAATCATATATAAATACATGTCTGTGCACAACCTGCTGTGCACCTGTAATTCATGGGGTGTACTGTGTTTTAGTAGACATAGGGCGCAATCCTAACCCCTTATGTCAGTGCTTCCCAGCTCTGACAATGCAGCTCCGAAGTAATGGGACAAACATGCAGCTCCGAGGTAAGGGAGCAATGCAGCTCCGAGGTAAGGGAACAAACATTCCCTTACTTTGAGGAGGCCTCCATGAGTGACACCCAACTGCAGGATGCAGCACACGTCCCATTGGCACTGCTATGCCAGTGCTGGAAAGCACTGACATAATGGGTTAGGACTGCGCCCATAATTCCAATGTTTATTGTTACAGTTCTAAGGTGGATAAATGTGTGAGTTGAAATGATTGAATTTTGAAAGTTCAATTGCACAGGAATATTGGAAAGAAACACTGCAGATATATACATATCCATGTGGGAGGATTTTCAGGCACTTTTTGAATCACTTGCACATGCAAACCCCCATGAATAAGCCACAGTCCATTTTTAAGCCACAGTGTGCCACCTGAGGAACACAAAGTAGTTGTAAAACCCTTTCTTCAGCTATCAGAATGGAACTACCACAGTAGCCTCCAGAACGAGGAATGGGGGGGGGGAATGTTCATCAAACAAGATAAACAAACAAAACTCTTATGCAAACCGAAGACTGTCAACCAGAAATACAAAATCCAGCCTTTTTAGCAACCTTATGTACTCCTGATAGCCTTACCAATTTCAGAGGTGCGGTAAAAACAATTTTTGCCATAGGAGGTCATGATGAATTTATTTTACTGTAATTTCATCTCCTGCATAGAAACAGAACTACAGTCGACTTGCCTCTTCAACAGAGCTTTTGAGAACCACTACATCCCTGTTTAGCACATGAGCATGTGAGACCCATACAAAATCCCTGTTGATGGCGTATGACATTATTATAAAACCTAACCGTGTGTGTCAAGGTCAATCAGTACGCCAAACTAAGAACCCTATCCTATTCTCCCCACTACCATCAATTCAGTGGTGCCAAAATGGCTACTGCTGCCTCCTGAAGGGAGGCAGTTGCAGAGGTCTTCTCTGGGTAAGGGAACAATCGTTCCCCCACCACCTTACTTTTACTGTGGCAAGCTTCTGTGTGTAGGGAGTCTACTAGGATCTGCACTAGCTAAGTAGATGGTGCAGGGCCTTGTAGGCATGCAGGATTTGATCTGAGATGAGGTTTAGAATTAGGCTGCCACCAAACATGCCCCCATTCAGCAACCAATTTGCCCATTCCCTGCACATGACTGTCCTTTGTTAACATCCCCCATCCCTGCCACCTTACCCTTGGTGGTGAACTAATCCAGATCTGCTGGCACCTGTGGGAAGGCTCTGGCTTTCCCACCAGCATTTCTACAGCGTGCTACTAAGGACTCTGCCAGAGAACCTTTAATGATGGGTGCTGACTGCTTTATGGCAGTTAGCAGCAGCAAAATAGACACACCGATATCGCCTGGCCTGGATAGGATTGGGACAACTTCTGGTTCCAGGATTGCAGTACAATTCTGTGCATGTCTACTCAGAATTCTCATTGTGTTCAGTGCAGCATATTTCCAGGAAAATGTATATAGGATGCAGCCTTAGTGTCCAAGAAGATAAGACTGGCCTCTCAAAACACATAAGATGGCCATCTGTGTTCCAAACTTACATTTGATTGATATTACTTTGTGCAACTTGTAGAAAATTACTATAGCCTTCTACTTGATATTTTTGTCAAATCTGGGATGCTTCCATCCTAACCTTTGATCATGAATTAGTTAATTAAGCTTCTGCACACCTCATTTCTTTGAAGAAATGTCTGCATACATCAGAAAATGCCTAATTTATTCTGAAACATATGCCTTCCAGATACTTCTCCTTTTGCTTTGATATGCAACATCGTGTCTAAACCAGTTTCCACTCCAGCTTTCTGCTATGTTGCACTTCTAGGGATATGGTCAAAATTAAAAAGAAGCTTACAACAGGTGTTTCTACCCCACTCTGTTTATGAAAATAGTTATAACTGAACAGTATTATAATGGGATGACTTTAAAAGCTGTAGTGAGATCCTTTTATTTTTGTTGAACTCTTAATCACTCATCAGATGCCATGCCCTGCAAAACCATAGTGACAGGACCATTCAACTGACAACAAACACAAGAAGCTACCAGTCAGACCCTGGCTCATCTTACAGCCCAATCCTAACCAACTTTCCTACGCTGATGCAACTGCAGTGCAGCCCCGGGGTAAGGGAACAAACATTCCCATATCTTGAGGAGGCCTCCATGACAGACCCACCACCACAGAATGCAGCATACGTCCTATTGGCATGGCTGCATTCGCACTAGAAAGTTGGATAGGATTGGGCCCTTAGTCAGTATTGCTTACACTGACCGGCAGCAGCTCTTCAGGATCTTGAACAAGGGACGTACCCTGCCCTATTTGGAGATGCCAGGGGTCAACTCTGGGATCTGCTGCATACCATGTATGTGTGCTAGAGCGTAATGTTTAATATTAAACTAACTACTTGCATCCCCCCATCATGTTGTTTTCATAAGATTATTATTATTATTATTATTATTATTATTATTATTATTATTATTATTATTATTATTATTATTCCATAGCAATATTGTAGTATTTATCGTAAAATACTATATTATAATTATATATGTCAGTTGCATTTTTTAATGCAGCTGGGTTAAAACAACCTATTCTATATAAAACCGTGCCCTTCAAAGTTCAGTACTGCCCCCCTCTGAAGTTTGCACCCTAGACAGCTGCCTACTTGGCCCAATAGCAACACTGGTCCATGTGGGGGGGGGGGCAATCAATATGTAGCAGTGGAAAAGTGTGCAAAGGAGTGGTAGGCTGGGATGCTGCTTCTGCCCTTGCCATGTGTATCTTGCCTTTCAGTGGCAATCCTGGCACAGCAACAGCATGCACATTTGCCTGAGCTGTGGAGAGAGAAATTGCAAGGTATCAGTGAACACAAAGTGCTCCACTGAGTGCCATGTGGATTGATGTTGCTTCAGAAGCATTAAAGAACCCAACAATGCAAGTCTACGCATATCTACTCAGAATCAAGTCCCATTGTGCTCAATAGAGCTTACTCCAGGAAAGGCTGCATAGGATTGCAGCCCTGGTGTGAAACCAGCCAGGATGAATGAGCAAACAGACATGGCAGCTGCTATTTTACTCTGGGTGGCTGCACCCAAATTTCCAGCTGGGCTGTTAACAAGCAATCTCTCCAACAAAGGAACTGATAAAATAGGAATGTTCTTTTTGTACACAGGAACTTGTGACAAATTCCCTACTTTGGCCAGAGCTTGGTCATAAGATCCTAGCTGGATCCCCAACCAAAATCTCAGGGTCTCATCAGTACCTGCTATGGTCTTGTGTCATTACAGATGCAGAGATGGACCTCCCTGATAAATCCAGTGCTTACTGTGGGCTGGAGCCAATTTTGGAATTACTTTGAGGACTTCTACATATCCCATGTCTGAAGCAGTGGTTCCCAAACTGGTGGGTCACAACCCACCAGCCAAGGTAGCACATGTTCCTGCCCCTTTAAGGGGCAGGGAAGGTGGGAAGGCAGCTGTGTAATCCCCAGGATCACACTGCTGCCATCCCCTCATTCCCACACACACTTACAATGCTCTGAACTTCCTTGTAGGAGTGTGGGAAGCACTGATCTAGAGCAGCCATATGACCCCCTGGGGATTTAAAATTTGATGACCTGTTCTCTTGGTGTTCAGTAATAAACGATTTTATGTTTATCTGTTCATCCAGTATCATTGTTTGACAGCGGAACCCTGGAACTTGAGAAGAGCTCCTATGGAGCCATTACCAAGAAAAGTTTGAGAATAGCTGGTCTAGAGCACCATATGCAGGATATGAATATTTTCATATGGGCTGAAAAAGTAGGTTCACATGATACAAGAAGTTCAAAAATGTGATTGGTGAGTATATATTTCTGGTATTGCTCACGCTTCTTGTTATCTATGAAGTGTCCTTGAGAATTTCTCCCCTATATTTTGTTGATTCTAGGGATGTGGCTAGGGAAAAGTGAATAGTTCTTTTCTTGCAATATATCTCAGAAGTGTGACCCAAGTAGAAACCTCCAAGTTACTTTGAATTTGCTGTTAGTCAAATTTGCTCACAACTCTTCGACTATCCCATTTACTGTTTTGAGACATAAACAACACACCATCAACAAGGATGAAATCTATATTTTGTTCTTGTGCTGTAACTGTTCATTGGTTTTTTTAGTTTCAATTTTTAGACTCAAATAGGTTAAAGAATTTGGATAAACAAAAGGAATAGGAAACAGTTAATACCCCTAATGAAAGAGCAGGAACATTTCTCCAGCCAGTTCAAGTTTATATCCATCAGTCGTTCCATTTAAATTAACATGACAACATTAAAAGATGATTGCAAACCTTCATTGAACCATTTGATAGATAAAAGAGTAATAGATGTGGGATGAAATAAAATTATTAAATTATAAATCTTGCCTGATTCCCTATAGCAGTGGTTCTCAGACTGGTGGGTCGCGACCCACCAGTTAGTGTAAAGGTTCCCCTGTCTCTTTAATTGGCAGGGGAAGGGGAGAGGTAGGGAAGCGATCCCCAGGATCACGTCCATTTGGGGGGTGAGGGGGGGTGCTTGTCACTTACTTCTAGAAGGCAGGGCTGCAGCAGGCTGCAGGAGGTGTGGGGAGCCCTGTGCAGCCCTGCACAGCGCTCCCCAAGGCTTGGAACTTTCACTGAAAGCAGGTGCAAAGCGCCTCCTGCAAAACAGAAGTGCTTTGCACCCACTTTCGGTGAAAGTTCCAAGCCTTGGGGAACACTGTGCAGGGCTGCACAGGGCTTCCCGCACCTCCTGCAGCCTGCTGCAGCCCTGCCTTCTAAAAATAAGTGACAAGCACCCTCCTTGCCCCCCCTTAGCAACTTGATCCTGGAGATTGCATTGCTGCCCTAGCCCCTCCCCCACAAAGACTTACTGACGGAGTAAAGCTCCCTCAAAGTTTGAGTACCACTGCCCTCCAGGAATGTCCATCTCTTCTTTTCAGTGTTGATGACGGCTTATGCCTTGGAACACACATAAAGCTATCATTTCTTTTGTTCATTAAAAGCAAATTATTACTGAGTTGAATAATGACTGGTTTTATTTATGAAATGATGTCAAGCTGAACATAATGATTTCTGGAGGGTTGTAAAACTTGTCACAATGTTTGTTGAATGAAAAATGGCCTCAAGTCTCAAGTTCTGAAGAACAAATTCTTCTAGTTGTCCATTGTTAAAAGAGTTTAAAAATAATTAACTTCATGACAAGCATAACAGGTGTTATCACCAATGCATTTTTTTTGAATCTTGAAACACCAATGGATTATAATATGGCTGCATTGCTTTTTCAGACACTCAGGTCCAGCCCATGACATTTCATTCGGAACTCTGTTTACAACAAGATGCCATCTCATGCTTGCCACATACTTTGCTAGGGGGAGTGATGTAATACCATTGAAAATTCCGGTTTTGTACTGCACAACTTTTTTTGTATTGTACAACTGTTTGCATTTTGGTCCCCTCTACTAGAACACGCCCCTTGATTATGAACCAGGAAGGAACATATCAGTGCCCACACACCCGCCACATCACACACAACAATGGAACATCAAACCCTATCATGTAATGGGATTAGGCACCATGAAATGTTTACCCCCAAAGCTGCATGTAGGAAGCTTCCCAAAATTCCACATATCTAGGTGTTTCAATCAATAAGATGCACTCTGATGCAGAGACTCTTTCTGTAGCTTGATATGTTTCCACAAGTTGTGAAACACCTAAATCACTGGAAAGCTACCTATGTTGGGCATAGCATAGGTACCTGTGGGTCCAATGTTATCTAGCTTTCCAGCACTGATGCAGCTGTGCCAACAGGGTATGCACTACATCCTGCAACAGGGAGGCCTCCTCAAGATAAGGCAACACTTGTTCCCATACCTCAGGGCTGCATTGTGGCCATATCTGCGATGAAAAGTTGGATAGAAATGGGCCCTGTGTGTGTCTTAAACTCTTTATCTCACACTTCCTCCTTTCTGTCTCAGCTTAGATAACAAGGGTAAAAGAGGAGGGTTTTCCCAAGTCAATTTTCTTATTATTTTTCTTCATTTCCTCTGCACAATACACTGTACACATGTTCATCTACATCTACGTTTTGCTGGGAGCGATTGTACCTTCTGCTAAAGCGCCCATTCAATAAATTGTAAAATTTTAGGTGCTTATTTCTCTGTCTCATGTGTTGGCTTTTGCTGATCATAGGTCTGCTCCTAGTCTAAGATCCCTTGTTGCACTTGGGATTAGGTTGGAGTAAGCCTGATCACTGCCTCCTGAAGCCATTCCTGAACCAATTAATTCCACAGCCAAATAAAACTGGCACAGGAGCTAATGCAGGCACTTGTGTTCCAGCCCTCCCAAGTGACTATACCCCTTCAGAATTCACATGAATAATTCCTTATCCAAAAACATTCACCTGGTAAAATGGGCCTCCATGTGGAAAACTTAAATGCCAATGAGTGTGAATTATGTCCCAAAAGTCAGCTGTTTGAGCAAATTTGAACTGGAGGCTGGCAGTGCAAAAGGAGACCTAATATTTATGCCCAGCCAAACCAGATGCTTTATACTCCTAGTCAATTGCTGATGCTGAACACAAACTATTCACTGCTGTGGCTGAAAAGAGTTTGAGCGTGCAGAAATTCACTAGGCAAGATCACTGGGCAGTGCCCTAAGGGAGCATAAAAGTTCAGACAAAAGAAACCTCAAAGAGGCAAACCTGGAAAGGTGCTAAAGAAATTGTTTCATTTATTTGAACAATCTTATGTGTTAATAACTTTTTCTTCATCAGACTATATAACCTCATTTTCTTGAATGCAGAATGACAGGGGACTTGCAACTACTGCCTCTGATATACAGTACATTATGGTCAAAATCTGTTAGGCATGATGATAAATCAGAGTGCTTCCTCAAATAGCATTATTTGATGTTTCATTGAAACCTTGCAGTCCCTGAAAGGGGTGGGGTGGGGGTTGTCCTGACATACCTTTCCACACAGAAAAGACTTTGATGTGGTGGGACCATTAAACTAATGATTCCCCATGCGCACTCCAAGGTGATACATTTGTGCAAGGACTGCCAATATGTTCATGGTGGGATTATCATTAAAACACAATATTGTTTTAGAAGCTGGAAATATTCTTATTAAAAATGTACAACTTTTCAATAAAATATTGAAAAAGTTTATTTTCCTACTCAGCGTAATGAAGATTCTTTTTAGGATGGATCTTTTAGGAAGGTCTCACTAGCTTAAAAAAATAGACACCAGCAAACCCCAACTAGAAAAGATGCTACACTGAGGTGAACAGGGACAGTTGTTGTTCCCTGATAAATATAAGAGGACCATGACTTAAAATGTGTCTCTTAGCCCTTTTAGACAAGGCCTGTAAGGTTCAGAAAAAAAAACCTGACAATCTGGCTGTCCATGTACTAGATCAATGGTTCTCAAACTTTTAGCATGGAGACCCACTTTTTAGAATGAGAATCTGTCAGGACCCATGGGAAGTGCTGTCATGACCAGAAGTGGCATCATCAAGCAGAAATTTTTTTAACAATCCTAGGCTGCAATCCTACCCACACTTACCCAGCAGTGAATCCCATTTACTATCATTCTTAACCCATTTCTGCCCAGCCCACAGGTGTACACATTTGATCCCTGTTGCATGTATGCAACATTGGGCAGAAATGACGTAAAAGCAGGCACATAGTAGCCTGTTGAAAGTACAGATCTGTAACATTTCCCCAAATGCAGTCCCATATCATGGTAGCATCAAGTCTAATATATTAATAATAAAATATTGAAATGAATGGGGACCCACCTGAAATTGGCACTCGACCCACCTAGTGGGTCCCAACCCACAGTTTGAGAAACGCTGTACTAGATCAAAGAATTTTCCAGAATTTTCTGAAATATACTTGTTGTTACTAAAATGTTCTTTGATACCAACCAGCTCCAGTGTTCCTTTAATCTCTGTATTACGAACCTGGTGTTTGGAACAGTATCACAGACCTGACAAACACATTTGGGCTCGTTTAATTCTGTTCCTATTGTTTTGCCTCCTGTACAATCATAGCAGTCTTATTCTCAGGTGATGGAGGATGAACTTCAATGAACTGCAATGGATCAAAGTGTGTCCCTGATTTCAAATCGTCGATCTTCTGTTAAAGCATCATAATGAAGCACAGAAAGTAGAAACTGACAAGCCCCCACAGTTGACTGAAACTTCAACTCAGAGCACCTAACTCCGGTTGACATAGCAACAGTCATAGTTCACAGATACTTCACCTTAAATTGTCAGCAGGCCTCAGCAAAATCGGCTGGAAAGAACACTCCTTACATTAATCACACAGTCCATAAATCAGCATTTTCCCCTCAGACACTTGTGCCATATTTTTTTCCCCAGCACATCAGGATTTAGCTTCCTGAGCTGCAGGTTCCCTGGCTCAACATTCTGGCTCCAACCCCTGGCTCCAGATATGCTTAGCCGGAAGAACACATCACCGAGATCTGATGACAGCAGGCCAGAAACTGCCCCTTCCCTGGCAGTGTGTACATGTTTCTGTCTGATATTTACAATGTTTTTCATTAACAGCAATTTCAGAAGCTGCTTTTGTGAACTACTCTAGTTGAAAAGTGGTATATAAATATTCTTAATTTTGTTTCAACATCATCCCAGATTTTTTCATTCCCTTGAGATCTATTCAGCACACTGAATAGTATTTCAAACCTTCACAAAAAACCCTTGATGTGGGACAATCCTTTTTTAAAAAATTTTTTATATGAAGCCAGTGTTGTGTATTGGGCACATTTCTTTGTCGCAGGATATCTGAGATAGATTCCTTATCATATCAGGTGACCCAATTAAATAATGACTTACATTTTCTTTGTCTTACTATAATTCAGCATCCTGACTTTCTCTCCTGGTATGCAGAATTTAATGGTTTTAAGCACTTTTAATAAAGAATAATCTTTTAATGTCACAAGTTTAGGGGTTCTGTTTGTTTTTGCTTCTTCACATTTTTTTTACTACAATCCTGCACATATAGGCTGCTTAAATTCCTGCAGTGGAGGGCACCAGGACATAGGTTGTATCTTGCTGTTTTGTGTGCTCCCTGAAGCATATGGTGATAAACAGGAATTGCTGCTGATTGGCCTGATCCAGCAGGGCTCTTCTTATGCACGTTTACATGGTTGCAAATGGTATAGCAATAGTTTCATTGGGCAGCGCAAAATTTTACTGTTAAGAAAGCAGGCAAAAACTGATTGACCGCAGATTCAGGACAGGGAAACAAATGTGCTTCTTCCTGTGGTCCATAATTAGTTGACAGAATTTGCCTACACGAAGTGTGATATATACACTGGCTTTGAACATGTTTATAGAGGTTCATTGAGAGCACAGCTATCACTGTTGGGGCTAACAATGAAATGAACCTCCATGTTCAAGGGTAGTTTACCTCTGAATGCCAGATGCTAGGGACAAACAATCAGCAGGAGCAGCACACTAGGACAGTCTGGAAAAAAGGAAGTCTGTAGGAACCTCTCGTATTCCTCCAGCTTTCATGTTATGGAAGTTACTTGACATTCTGAGCTTCGGTAACTCAGACTGGAGGAGAAGAATTAGAAGATCCTTGTGCAAAGTAAACCACCCATTTCCCAGGTTATCTTGATTTACCAATTACAGATGTGCCAATGTAGGGAGCTAGGGAGAAATATCTGTTGAAGCACACTGTGACTGGGCATGGAGCTGGATCATGCCCATAATTAAACACTTTCCAGAGTACTGTTAATATGTATTCCAAAGGAGAAAACCACAATTCATACATGTGGGCATCCATTATGACTGGTGTTGTGTGTGTTTTGGGAACACATTTCTGAATACAAATAGCACAGGCCTCAGGATTAGGCTTGCCAACTGCTGGAAGATTCTGAGCTTGTAATGTACAGAGAAGGAAAAAAAAAAGTGAGTTTTCATGCTCTCCTGTTCCCTGAAGCAGACAGTTTTCTTTTGTCTCCATGAGTCATACCATAATTGTTGTTGTGACAGATTGCTGAGGAAATGTGAAAAGCCGGGCTCTCTGGGGAAACAGAGGCGTACAAAGAGAATAGATTTTATTTATTAAAAATATAAATAAAATGGAGCAGTTGGTTCTAAAAATGAAGCTAGGAAATTACTATCCATTTTTGGTACCAGAATGAATTTAAATCCATAGTTATACATTGGACAATGCTCCCCGTCGAATAACAAGAATGCAAGGATGTTTTGAAGACATCGTGCTCAGTGGGTGACTTGACCTTATGGTACTTCATGCAGTTTAGAAGAGTAGAAGGTCAACAGCTTCATGCCCACTGAGTTGTAGAGAATAGTTACCACTTCAAATTACAGATATTGGTCTGTTTTCTAACAATACTTTCTATCAGTCCTTTCATTAAACCTCTTTGGACCCGGTTTTCCACCATGTGCACTGGTCAGACATGAGGCATATTATGTGTAGTAAGTGTGGTTTGGAGGTGGAGCTGTCACCTTGCTGGAAAAAAGCTCAGCTTGTGTCCCACCTTGGATGGGTGTCTAGAAGCTGCTGGCCAGAGACAAAGGACCATGGAGAAGTCAACTGGCAAAAAATGGATAACATCCTGAGAACCAACCTGAGGCATGTTTTACAGTTGCCTATGGAAGCTTGGAAAGCACATTGAGCAGCCAGGACGATGACTGCACTATGTAGGGAGAAAGAGGGTTCTGTGGGAGTTTCTCATACATGTAAAAACCCATTTTTTAAAAGGATTTATGGTCACCCTGCCTATGAGACTCCAGTCTATAAGACATGCGGTATATAAATATTGTAATAAATAAATTGAAACAGAGGCAGGTTCAACATGAGCTTCTGGGGTTGATAGAGTTACCATCTTATAGTGATTAAATTTTACATTAATGTACATGTGCTCAAGTAAACCATCTGTAGGGATTTTGGGGCATGAGAAAAAGATTTCAGCAAATTTGATGGAACTTTCCAGAGCCGTTTGGCACATTTCTTCATTGCTGATGAAATTTCAGCTGAAGTTAAAAATGAATACTGAAAATTCTGCTAACACAAAAATATCTGTAGGAATTTTGAGGCTAGTCAAAGGAGAGTTCTCATTATTCTACATGGAGTGCTGTACTATGTGTAATGTTGATTTAATTAATTCTGTTATCACAAAACCGATAGTAATTTTCTAACATCAATGAAATCAATGGGATTTCTCAGAGGCTGTTTCACAGCTTCATAATGTGGTACTTAATTGCATCTTGACCTGTGGCTGACATGAGATTAACAAAGACATGACACAGCACCCCTACAGATCTTGGCAAAAATTTGTCTGACAGCAAGCTTAATTATTTCTCAGAGACTATGAGCTACTCATGCATAAGTAAGGCAATAGTTTTCAATAAGTATGCCTTATGAAGGGCTGGGATTCACTGCAAAATGAAGCCACTGCCAAGCATGGGCATTCATTTTTAAAAACAATGGGAACAAACCACTTGAAACAGTCACAGTATGAACGGGCACCATTTGTATTCATTACTATTTCTTTCAAAATGAGTGCACCATGCAACAAGTGGCAATGGATGTGGGTATAGTGCCACTTCAAGGAGTCTGTGGTACGGTCAGTGTTGTAGCTGGCCTGAAACATGCCTGTCCCATTGACAAGTTATTGCCATATTATATTTTTATGCAGCCTGCCTCCTAGGCATCTGTATTTTTCCTTTTCTTATGTTTATGCCACTTGTTGTTTTGGCCTTTTTCTGGGCTGCTCATCCTGGGGAAAAGAGGCAATAGTGGGCCTCTCAAAGGAATTTAAGCAAGATAAGGAAAGCCAGGAAAGAGCAGGCAGCACCAACACAGGACTTTTTCTAGTTGAGAGACACTCTTTAAAAAGTCATGGCCATTCTCCAACAATCAGGTCTGCAGATATGTCTCAGAACCTTGGTCCCCAGGGGAGCAGCTATTGCTGCCTGAGGGCCCAATCCGATTCAGCCGTAGTGCTGGTGCTGAACTCCAGCACCAGCATTGGGTGTCGTAAACGTGCTGTAAAGAACATTTATGGCACCCTGGGAGTAGGGAATGCCAGCGTTGAGCCAGTAGCAGTCAAGACTCAGCACGACAGGGACAGCTGGCCAGTGCTCCTGCAGCACTGACCACAGGTAAAGCTTTTCGGAGAGGGGGTGGGGAGTGGGCAGAGCAGTGTGTAAGGGAGGGAAGGATTGGGCCTGGGAGGTGGGCGGGACCGGCAGAGGAGGCCTCCACCAAATCCTATGCTCCATGTTGGGCTGAAAAGCCACTGACATGTGACAGTTCCATGTTGCAGTGACTTTATTGCTTTGCTTTGACCATCATTGGTTCCTATATTGTTACATCTAATAAACCATCATTATTCTGCTACCCCATCTCAGTGTGCCTCCTTGCTTCACCTGAATCCAGAAAGAACCCTTGCCTGTGGGAAAACAGTGGGTCCCATGTTTGGAACCTCCATTAATTCGCATTCATAGCCATTTACTCGTTTTAAAAGACAAACATAAAAGGAAGTAGTTACCTTACTTGTAACACATAGATCCCAGTTGGAGCACCACCATGCAGTTGAGTCCTTGCATTTTTTTACCCACGTAATGCATCATTGTCATGGGGAAGTGTGGGCAAAAATATAACTACTGCCATGAAATAAAAATGGCTAGTTATAATCATCACCAACCCCAGAGGGCAGAAATCAGAAAAACAAAGCCCTTGGATATCAAGTTATCTTAAACATTCTTGCCTTGTTCCCTCCATTCATTATCCCCAGCTTGCAAGGATGTCAAAATGCAACTGACCCAAGCCAGAAGAACATACTCCTAGGACTAAACGGAATGTGTTGACATACCATCTAGACCAGGGGTGTCAAACTCATTTCATCTCAGGGGCCACATTGGAATCATGACACCTGCTGAGGGCCGGTAGTGCACATCGTATTTGTATTAACAGACACTGGCTGTACAGTGGATAATCACTATTCACAACTACGTTATTGGCTATATCCACCTACCCCTCTAATGCTGTTACTCACAACTGAACAATTTTGAAACAATAGAAATAAAAAAGCATCACTTTGGTACCATGATGTGATTGCTGTTTATTTATGTTGCTACTTGTCAGAACAGCATTCACACTGAGCTGAGTACAATACTTTGGCTAGTTCATTTGAATAGAGAAAACAGCAGTTAACAAACTCAGGGTACAATCCTAACCAGGTCTACTCAGAAATAAGTCCTATTTTCTTCAATGAGGCTTACTCTCAGGAAAGGATGGTTAGGATTGCAGCCCAAGAAACGTATTTTGCAGAAATTGGGGCAGACACACATGCACATGGCTATGATTTTTTTTTTTTTTTACAGAAGAAAAGAGCAGGGGAAAAACAGCAGGTAACTGCTGGCAGATTCACCTTTCTCAAAGTGGCGGAGAATAGTGGAGAGAAGTAGTGGTGACAGCTTGGAGGTAACCCAAATGTCTGAAGCACAAAGTGTGCTGGCTGGTGGGCACAGGAACTCCAAGGGGGGGGGTGAGGCAGCAGCGCTCGCTGGTGGCTGGTGCAGCGGGCTAAGCCTGAGCAGGAGCGCTCACTGATGGCTGGTGCAAGGGGGGAACCCCCGACAAGGAGCGCTCACTGGTGGTTGGTGTGAGGGGGGAACCCCTGATGAGGAGCACTTGCTGGTGGCTGGTGCAGGGGGCTAAGCCCCAAGCAGGAGGGCTCGCTGGTGGCTGGTGTAAGGGGGTACCCCCAACGAGGAGCGCTTGCTGGTGACTGGTGCGAGGGGGGAACCCCCAATGAGGAGCGCTCGCTGGTGGCTGGAAAGTTCCGCTGGTGGCTGGAAAGCAGGAGTGCTGGTGCAGGGGGAGGGGCAAAGCCTGGAGGAGGAACTGTGCTGAGAGTTGCGAGGCAGGAGGGCACTTCACACCTCAGCTGCAGCGCGGGAAAGGCAAGCGCGTGTTTGCGCATGGGCTTTTATAGGTCATGAAGGTCTCATGTGAACTCAAAGCCTATAAAAGCCCATGTGCAAACGTGAGGCTGGTACTCCTTCACTGAAAGCAGCAGGAGCAGCGGAGGAGGAGGGGGTGAAGTTAAGGCCCTCAGGGGCCTGAAAACGTCATTCTGATGTCTGGGGATGCTGCGCACAGCATCTACGGCCCTCAGAATTCTCCTCCAGACATGACCGGAGCTGGTCGCGGTGGGGGCGGATGGCCCTGGAACTCCAGGTTCAGTTCTGGATTCTGGATCACGCGGGCTGCCCGTAAAGGCTGCGCAGGCCGGATTCAGCCTGCAGGCCGTACCTTTGACACCCGATCTAGACAACACAATCTAAAGCATACGAAAGAGATAAGTCTGCTGAATCCTACAATATTTCATAGTGGTAACACCTCTGCAATATATAAGACACCAAATATTGTTGTTAGTTTTAAAAAAAAAATACCTTTGAGATTATGGATCAGTGCTGAGAGTTGTTTTTCGTTCCAGCTTTAGCATCTCTGTTGGTAATAGGAGGATGAGGAGGAGAGGATTCGTCTGGCACTAGAACAGAAAACACCTGCTGTAAGGATGTTGATCATGCAATGTTTTCTTTACAAGTCATCTAAAACAGTAACACAACACTGAGGTTGCCAAAATTGTGATATAAAAAGAGGTTTAGATGTCAGCTCTTACAAACTTATTTGAATTCTTATTGATTTTTGCCCATGGTAGAAACCACTGTAAAATTCATATTAAAAAGGTTAAAAGGAATTGGGCTACCCATTAAGTTAAGTTTCCCAGAACAATAGTTGCTGCAGGCACCATGGCAAAGAAAGGCAGGCAAATATGTTTTTGTTTTTTTTAATTGTTGATTTAAAATGGTTGGTAAGTTGATTTAAAATGGTTGATAATGGGATGGTTTAAAATATTTATACAGAATAGATCAATATTGGACTTGAAAATGATTTTAAATTAAATCTTAATGACCAAAATAAGGCAGTGGTTTGTATATTTTATTTAAAATTCAGAAAAAGGCAGCAGAAATGTATTTCCTGTCATTCATAAAGCACTTTTCTACATGGATATATTTAAAGTAGTTTATAATTAATCAGTTAGAAAAAAACATCTTCATCGTACTGTAGAATGCGTTGTATTCTCAATTAACACATTTAAAGAATCCAGTAACTCCGATTAGCATTTTGCCTTGCAATTTCTTACAGAATATGCTTTCTGACCTTTCTTAATGCTTCAGACTGTTTCAACAACTTGAATGTCACCAAGAGGTTTTCACATTAGCAAACATGAATCTTACATAAGAGTAACATGCTCACCATTATGAGAGGGGAAGAGAGCATGCTGTGTACTTCAAAAGCCCCTCATGGGGGACAATATTTGCCTGTCAGTCCATTACATTGTGCCATTTCGTGACAGAAATGGGGTGGGTGGGAGACATTTATCTCTCATTTCAGCAGTGTCCCCAAGGATAGCATTGAACTTTTCCCATCCAAAAAAATGAATGCAAGCATTCTGTTATATAGCAGGGAGCAAAGTAGTGCATGTTGAGATGACATTAGGGTGAAGGAGGGTAGACATGCTGCCATCTGGGATCTCAAAAGATTTGGGCACTGCCTTCTTTGATCTCATGAGATTTTGTGAGATCCAAGATGGTGGCACAAGATGACCAAAATAAGGCACTGGTGTGTATATTTTACTTAAAATTCAGGAACTTACTTCCTATCATTCATAAAACACTTTTCTACATGATGTAGAAGAAGAAGAAGAGACTGCAGAGATGTCATGACCCAGATGTATTAGGGACCACAGTCCATTAATGATGTGTTCTTAGGTTTTCCCCCTTGCCCTCCCTGTGGTCACCTTTTATCTTGAACAGCAGCAATATGAGCAAGGGGCAGGAGGTGAGCCAAGTACACATGTGATGAGCTCGCTCTCAGGAAGCCCTCTGGACCCAATCCTATCCAACTTTTCAGCTCCGGTGTAGCCACAATGCAGTCCCGTGCTAAGGAAACACATGCTCCCGTACCTTGCGGAGGCACCAGTGACTGCCCCTCCACTGCAGGATGCAGCACATACCCCACTGGAACAACAGTACCAGCACTGAAAAATTGAATAGGATTTGGGCCCTCAGTCATCTCCCCATGCAATGAGCACACGAATCAGGCTTTAGTCATGTTAGAGTACAAGTCAAGTTTGGAGCTGGCTTTTAGATACATGTTATTTAAAATATTTGCAATATTTATATATTGCTTGTCAAGAAAAACATTCACAAAACAGTTTATACAGCAAAAGTAAACGGCTGTTTGTCTCAGAGGACTCACAGTCTCCCCCCCCCCCCAAAAAAAAAAAATGCAAAAGAAACACTAGCAAACAGTCACTGGAGAAGACACTGGGGTGAGGAGGGGCAGTTGCTCATTCAGTAAAAACAAGAGAACCACTTAAAATGTGTCTTAGCCCAGGCAGGCAAGCAAGCAGGCAGGCAGGCAGGCAGATAAACAAACCCTGCCCTTCCCCCTGAACAACAGAGCACCTACAATGTCTACAGCATTCATTAAAATACAGTAAGAGTAAAAATGCAAAGATCAGCATCCAGTTGATGGTAAACTGCAATTTATGTACATATTTTGTATTTCAGACAGTACTCTTGGGTGGGCCAGCCCTGGTTCTAAGTTAGCCTGTTTGCTTCTGACTCTCCCATATTTTAAGCAGTTACAGTTTAAATCCATGTCTGTTTGCATGCGGGGGAAGCACAATGTCAAAAGAAACCCTTGGTCTGGGACTGTTCCACCAATTTCTTACATAACCACATCCGTTCCAGAACTCATCCCTGCCCTCTCTTCCCTTGGCAGGTTTTTTTGGAAAAGTATTTGATTCCTCTACCATAATATCTACTAAAATGCAGATAAAATGCTTAAGCCACTTTGAGCCTGTGGGACAGAGTCAGATTTTAATCAAGACTGTGGTTGAAATTCATGGGGGCAATTGTCAAATATCGAGACTGATGGATGCATTGCATGATCTTATGACCAGCAAAGGTAAATCCACCCCCCACCCCCCTGTTAAAAAAAGGTAAGGATTGTGTCAATTGTTTTTCAGTTGTTTGCAGACTAAGGTAGACAATGAAAAATTTCTGTTTTTGGTCTTATGTATTTATGTGCATTGATTAACTGAGGTGGAATTGCCCATGTATTAAATTGATCTTGAGAATGATTCAAAACATATCCAGACAAAGAAACCTTCATAAAACAGGATTCAAAACACTGTATATCACCCCTAGATCTAGATGTCTTAAACCATTTGTAGTATCAAAGATAGGTTCACTTAAATTTCAGTTAATGCTTTATGAAAACTGCTCTGTGAAGTCCACTCACATACAAAAGTGTATTCTGTTATAAGGTACTTGTGTGCAAAATACAGTTATAAACAATAACTTACTTGTTTTCACACCAAAAGATCCCTTCCATTGCTGCCTGTCCAGGTTCCCCCAGCTTACCTGGCACCATGGGGAGGGAGAGGAAGGCGGACAGCAGCCCCTGTGGCCCGCATAGGAGCGAGGTTGACAATGATCCCCATGGGCAGCTGCAGCAGCATACCTGTGGAGCCGTCCGTCCATCCCTGCCCCCCCTGAAGACTGATGGGTAACCAACACTTAAATTTCCTGTTCCCAAGTCTTGTGAAGCCACACTGGACCAATTCACCGCAGATATTCGTCTATAAGTCGATCCCACAGATAAGTTGAGGGCAGGTTTTGAGCCAACAATCATGGAATTTTCTATAACCATCGGATAAGTCGGGGATTAAACTTAGGGGGTGTCTGACTATAGTTTTGTCTGATTTTACTGATCCTGAAAAATAACCCACCAATAATTGTTACCTAAGAACTGTAGTCTCTAATTTATTAAAAACATAGTAAAAGATCATAAGATACATTTTTATTCTCTTAAAATTCTGGTCTTCATCACCTTTTTGTAAGCACTATCAGA
This sequence comes from Tiliqua scincoides, assembly GCF_035046505.1. Lineage (NCBI taxonomy): Eukaryota > Metazoa > Chordata > Lepidosauria > Squamata > Scincidae > Tiliqua > Tiliqua scincoides. Next base: position 91,638,892 of record NC_089824.1, on the reverse strand, counting down.
GTAAGTGCACTGTAAACAACATACCAGTAAAACAGTGGTTCCCAACCTGGTATTCATGTACTCCCAGGGACACTCAACAGGACCTTTAGGGGTACTTGAAAAAGAATGGAATAATGGCAGAAAAAGGCAGGTCATGCTCCAGAATGCCTTGCAAGACAGGAATGCCTTGCAAGGACTAGCAAGGCAGGAAGGGAGGCAGCTAGTTGGCTGTGAAAGCCCCACCAATAGCTAGTTTTTGGTCATCAATTCATGTATGAACCAGTGATTGAAAACCAGCACAGTAACAAAGTTGAAACATAATATGGAAAGTGATCAATCACCCAGAATGTCTCAGCACACTTCTGGTGCAAAACAGTGCAAAGGTAGAGTCTTTTTCAAACAGATGAAAAGAGAAAATATGTGATGAATACATGAAGTCTGGGCTTTCATATGGAGGAGATGAGGGTTTGTCTTACTAATTACAAACATTTTGCTAATAGGAGGGGTACAATGGAAATGGGCTGCCAAGGGATATGCAAGTGAAAAAAGTTGGGAACCACTGCAGGAAAACCATGAATCAAATCCACCTTTAAGGTGTCTGGTGTGTTGTCAGAAGCTCTACATACAACGTACAACCCATAACACATAACTGGGAGTGTGCAATTCAATTCACAACAGAGAGATGCAGCTGCATATATTTGCAACCCTTTTTACTCAGAAGTAGACCCACTGCTTTCCATGGGTGTTATTCTTAAGTAAGGGTGCATTGAATTATAGCCTGCTTCAAATGGAAAGGAGGGTTCCCATCCTGGTGTTTCAAAAAACAGACCTGCTTTGCAACCTTTTGCCAAGCAGAACTAGGCTGCAGCAGAAGGAAGGAGAATAAAAGGTTAACAAATTGCTTCTAAGGAGCTGTGCCTGTCTGCTGCTTGAGAAACCTGGCACCTGTCTACCCTTGAAAAAGGAAACTTTTCAGAGTTGAAAGCCTTTGCCCTCTGATTGACCCAGAGATAAGGCAAAGTGAGAATTGGAGCTTGATTACTTGGCAAAAATTTCACCTACTATAGGCAAGTATCTACTGTAGATGTGAGTTAGGTTTTGTTCAAGGCTTTGTTCTCAGGTGATAGTTTGTCATTCCAAACAACTAGGGATTCCAAAGAACATCTGAAGGAGGAAGACTAGGTGTGCTACCGGATTAGAGCTATGATCAGAATGGAGAATTCAGTAGGCCTGCTTTCTAGGTATCCACAGAGAGCTCTCTTTGGGGAAGGGGGAGTTCTCAGGAGATAGCTGCATGACACACCCTGATGGAGACAAATAAACAAATAAAATAATTAAAGGCAAATCATCTCAGGATGTTCATTTATTTCTTCCTTACACTCCTATTCCATCATGGAATTCAGTGTAACATGAAAACAAAAACCTTCACTGGATATTTCAAAGAGAATTTCTGAAAATCATTTTGAGGCTTGCCTGTCTTGAAGTCAACTGAGTCCAATTTATACATTTTTTGCGCACAAGATTTCTACAAGGCAGCTGTATAAAATCAGGAATTGGAGTTCTCCACATGATGGTTTTGCATGGGACTAATAAAAATGATATCTAGATTGTAGATAGGATTTTACAGCATTCAATGTGTTTCGTGTTACGTCATCTCAGCCATCTTACAAAGACAGGAGTGGGTTATCAAGGACTGTACCTGGCAAACCACACTACAATGCAGAGGGTTGCATTTTGTTTGTTGGAGCACAGGTTGATTGCCTTCATTGTGTTGTACTGCATTTACTGCCTCTACGGTTCTGAATGTTTTATTTTCTGCGAGTTTTTCCACTGTTATATTGTATTTTAATACATGATTATATTTGTTAATTCACTGTTAGCAGCCATGGACATCCCATTAGTTTGGAAGGAAAGGCAAGATTAAAATGTTAATTTTTTTTTTTTTAATGAACATATAAGCAAAGGGAAAAAATTTGGTAGAGTAACAATGGCAGTGTTAAGCTAGAAGCTCAACAGAAGAATGGCAACTAGAATCTTTCTTCAAAATAACCAGACATCTTAAAACCTGATGTAGATACTCAGAACAAATAAAAAATGAATAAAATAAGCAAATAACCAATTTTTAACATGCTATGCTTTTATAGCAGCAACTGTTACCCTGCACATGCCTGATCTCGTCTAATCCTGGAAGCTAAGCAGGGTCAGGCCTGGTTAGTACTTGGATGGGAGAACGGCTGGGTATACTGGGTGCTGTAAGCTTATACCATAGTCTTTCGAGACTGAAGGTTGCCAACCATGCTTTTTAAGTGTATTTAATGGATTGTACCATTAGGGCAATAACTCTCACACAAGTGAGGATCCCACTGTAACTATAACCATATGAACCATTTAATACCAACACCTCCTGAATATCTTTATATCATCTTGGAGCTATCTGGGGTAGAGAAACTCATTAGGGCCCCTGTGCCAGCCTGAGCCTCTCCTGCCCTCAGATCTATTTATTATTTGGACATGGCATGATGATTCTCACCTCTGAGATCCCCTGCCCCAACTAGACCACAGGTCCAGCCCACAACAGGATACTTACCCACCCCTACTCCCTAAGACAGTTCCTCAAGTCCCTCCAAAAGCCATTCCTGTGAGTTGGTGGACCCTTGGAAATGGCACGGGAGGCTGCAATAGGGACTTACAGTAGATGCCAGTCATCTATTTCTGAGAATTTTCCTCTTCCATTGCAGCCTCCTGTCCTACATTCTACACTGTTCTTGAGGATTCCTCAATCGTCAGGAGTGGTTTTTCGAAGGAGCTTCCACAGAGAAAGAAGTGGTGGAGTTCACTTGTGACAATGTCACTGAACTTGTGCTACTTAGAGAAACCCCTTGTCACTCATAAAAAAAATATTCCAACTACATTCTTTATATTTAGCCAATGTAACTTAAGAATTTTTCTGTGTGTGCTATACATGTTCACCCTCCTTATCTGTGGGTTTGGGGACCATGGATTTGACTCAACGCATGTCCCGACCCATATCTGGAAAGCCTCACCAAACCACTGAAAATTGTCTTCTGGTCACATGTGGGAGGAGGCACCCCCGAAGGGTCAGCACTTAGGGATTTGCCCCGGTTGCCCCCTCTAGGTACTCCACTGACAAAAGCAGAGTGCACCTTGGAACACCTTTGGATGCAACCAGAAGACACTTCCAGAGGTCCTCCGAGCACCCAGATTTCTCTGTCTATAGGTTCGGTATCCATGGAGCGTCTGGGAATAGATTCCATGCAGATGTTGAAGACCAACATGTATGTTAAAACATTTTAAAATAACATATTTAATGTGTGAGAAATATCAGGCTTACCTTAAAAATAAACGTATTTGTAAACTTTGAGGGGGTGGGTTAACAATAAGAATTTACAGGAAAAAAACAAGACTCACAGAACAAAAAAACATATTTTCAAAACTTCTTATTTTCACCAAAACTGCTGCATACTCAAGAGAACACTTACTGTTAGGTCACCTGTAAATTGTTTTTCAGCTTAGTGAGATTATTGCACTGAATAGAAATTTATCTGCAGTTCTCCAGAAGGTTTACGGTCCCAAACGTGTACTGAGGATTTCAAGAAGGGAAGATTTTGTCATGCATGATTTATACAGAACGTATGTAGGAGTGAACTCAAAGCAATAGCTCATAGGTACACTTCCAACATTCTGATTTTCTCTCCCGATTTTTGAGTTTCATATTATTTGGTCTTGTTTCTGAACTGGAGCCAACACAGTAGGATTCCTTCATTATTCCGTTTCTCTTCCCTAGTTTTGCACAGAACACTGTGCATGCAGAAGTGGCTGCAGCTTTCAGCTCTACCGTTTCAGGATTATCCGCTTCTTGCACTCAGTGGACTGGATTTTGTTGATTCAGCTGCAGTGGAAACAGCTCCATACATGATCCTCCCTTGCAAAGGACAAGATTCTATATGTATTTGGTCTAGACCAGGGGTGCCCAAACCCCAGCCTGGGGGCCACTTGCAGCCCTTGAGGACTCCCAATCTGGCCCGCGGGGAGCCCCCAGTCTCCAATGAGTCTCTGGCCCTCCAAAGACTTGCTGGAGCCCATGTCGGCCCGATGCAACTGCTCTCAGCATGAAGGTGACTGTTTGAATTATCGCATGAGCTGTGGGACAAGGGCTGCTTGCTGTTTGACATCTGTGATGTAGTAGCAGCAGCGAAGGAAACACTGGCCTTGCTTTGCGCAAGGTCTTTTATAGGCCTTGAGCTATTGCAAGACCTTCATTCATTCATATAAGTTCCATCTCTAATATATTCATTTATGTAAATTTATTCAAATTTTATTCCTGGCCCCTGCTACAGTGTCAGAGAGATGATGTGGCCCTCCTGCCAAGAAGTTTGGAAAGCCCTGCTCTAGAAGCATGATCCAGAATATGCTTTAGGCATTATCATCCACACTCAATATGATTCTTCATGTACAAAAGGCTCTGTAGTGGAAAAGACACTCTGCTTTTGTCAGTGGCGTACCTAGAGGGGGGCAACCAGGGCAAATCCCTAAGTGCCGACCCTTCGGGGGTGCCTCCTTGAGCCTCACCCCCCACTGCCCATTTGCCTTTTTTCTTTAAAGGGAAAGAAGCCAGCAGCTCCGCCAGCTTCTGTCCCTTTCAAAAAAACCCTCCTCCCAACAGAGGAGGGGTACCCAGAATCGCTGCTGGAGAGGCAGCAAATTGCTGCAATTGAATGCTGGGCTGGACCGCCCCCATCTCCCCTCCTCCTTTATAGGAGGAGAGGAAAGGGGTGCCCTAGAGAGCCAGCACATCAGGAGTTGTGAATCCTGGTGTGCAGACACTCTACAGCACCCATTTCCTCTGCTCTGGAGGAGGGGAGAGGGCACCCTAGAGAAGCAACATCGCAACACCCAGCACACTGCCTCTCTAGGGCTTCATCACGACTCTGCCTATAAAGGAGGAGGGGAGGGGGCGGTCCAGTCCCGCACTGGATTGCTGCTAGAGAGGCAGCACTTCACTGCCTCTCCAGCAGTGATCCTGGGTGCCCCTCTTATGAGTCTGAGGACATCCCTCAGAGGTGGAGGGGAAGTGGCCTGCGCCTCCTCCAATTTTGGAGGGGTTTCCAAGGCCCCGTCGGAGCCTTCTGCGCTTTTGTAAGCAGCGTGGAGGTCTCCATTGGAGCAATCTGGGGCTGCTGGAAGCAGCGCCCAGTAGGGGAGCATTGCCAGCCTCCTGGAAGCGGCACTCACCAGTCTTGGTCACTTCCAGTGGCCCAAACCACTCCAATGGAAACATCCGCCCACTTACATGCAGCGCAGAAGGCTCCGTTGAGGCCTTGGCCACCTCCTTCATTCCCCTATTTTTTCAAAGGGGGAACAGAGGAGGTAGCTGGTTGGAAGTAATTGCAGTGACAATGACATCACTGCAATTACTTCCGGGTCTGGGGCAGGAGGCAGAAAAAGGGGGTGTGGGGATGGAAAATGGGGGGTTGCCCCAGGCACTGGGACCCCCAGGTACGCCACTGGCTTTTGTATCTACTAGTTAGTGAGACTTTGAAGTCAGCATGTTAAGGTTTCTACATTTTTAGTTTCTTCACATACTCCCAAATATTATCATTGTAATGCCAGAATTCAGGCTTTGGTGTGCCCCCCCCCCCCAATCTTACAAAGCAATGTTCAAATAAAATCAAGTGTTCACTTCCTTGTTAACTTCCTCACATATATTTTTGGAAGGGTCCTAAGTCCAGGGCAGAGCATACAGATTGTATGCATTGCCCAGTCTCTGGCATCTTCCCCAAAAGAACCTGAAATTGCTGACCATAGACAATAGATAAGAGTGAGTTAGGCAGATCAATGTTCTAACTCAGTAGAAGTTAGTTTCATGCGTCAGATACAATTGGGGTGGGGGGAGGTGAAATGGAGACGGTTTTGTCAATATACAGGCAGCCTGGTGTTGCAAATGACTTCCCACTCCCAATGGGTACAGGCTCCATCTTGGTCTGTTAGCTGACAATCCAGAGAAACAACCAGGACTTCACCTTGGAGGGTGTGAGGCACTGCTCTTTCTAATCAAGATCATGCTAAATAAAGGGTCAAAACAGAAGACAGCAGCACTGCAGGGTACTTGTGTGTCACCTTCCTCTGAAGTCTTGCAAATTCAGGCTCCCACCTTCACATAGTCTCATTTGCAACCACACTGCTTCCTGAATAATCAAAATTTAATGGCCAGGGGCCAGTCTACCTGAGCACTCTCTTCAGAACTCCTTCTCCACGATGTCTCTCCCACCTTAAAAAGGGTGCTACTCACACCCTCCTACACTTTTTGTCCTTTCAGGAACCTGTCCAGCTAGGGAGCAATGAAGCCTTTATGACCCCCTGGAGATACTGCTTAACTCAAATCAATTCCAGGAAACTCGTGGCTGCACACTCAGGAGATGCTCCAAGTACCTTATTCACCTAGAAATGTTCTTCTTATAACCTTATAACTACCTCTGCTCCAGAAGCAGAATTTTGGCTTATTCTTCCCCACTGAAGTCAGCCACACTTTCCATCTTGGTAGTCTTGCCCCCCCTTAACCTTCCCCAACCACCAGGGGGTACCTTTTTGGTTACACTGCACTAGCTTTCCCTGGCATCAAAACTGTGAAGCCTGGCCTCAGTTCACCACAGGATACTGCACTCTACCCAGCACTCTTAGGCAATTTCCTCCCTCTCTTTCTTTTTAAAGTCCCCATCCCCCAGTGCTTGTTTTAGGATTGCAACTAATCCTCTCCTTCCCTCCTGTTGGATTATTTTAGGCAGAGGAAACTCTGCCCATCTGGTAGCTTGACCCTCTCTCTTCCCTCTCCTCTGGCAGACTAACCCCCCTCCCTCTCCTCCTCCTTCACTTTAACTTATGCCTGTCAAACAGAACCATTCTAAATTTTTCTTCATCCACAACCACCAAACCTCTGTACAACTGATCTTACAAGTAAACGTTGCCTTGTTTATTTGAGCTGGAGGATGACAGCCTATACCCACTATCACATCACTCTTTGAGCCTAGTAGTTTAACTCACAGTGATTCACAGTTTAACCCACAGAGAGTTGGGCCTTCAATTTCTGCTAGAGTCATCCCCTTCTCTGACATACCTCATACGAAGTCTGTACTCTGAGATTGTGATATTCCATTGGTTATCCACAATCCACCAGGCTTCTGTTATGTCTTTAGCAATGGTGAATCTTCCCTACCCTCCAAACACTCTAGTTTCTCTCATCTTAGCTTTGAGACTTCAGTCATTTACATAAAAAACTACATATTAGGTCCTCCGAGAAGGGTTGCTTATTTGGGCTGATCTCTGCAACCTCTTACTCTGCTGGACCAACTATTGTGACCCACCGTGCTTCCATTTTTAAACTCCACTCTGCTATTGACTGGCTGCTCTAGAACATCTCCACTCTTATCCCATAGGGTGGAAAAATCTCAAACCAGATGCTACTGGACTTCTTTTGACTTCCCCTGTTGACTTCATTTAAACATTGTTTCACCACCTTTTGAATGTTACACACTAGCAGTCTGGTTTCATCTCCATTCAAGTAAAGTCTAGCCCTTTTGTACAAATCCTTGTTCCAAAACATTCCCCATTATTCAGTGAGTGTAAACCCCTCCTCTCAACACCACTGTTGCTTCAACACATTGATCCCCTTAAGCTTCACCTGCCTAGCTAGTCCTACACATTAAAACAGGTAATACTTCAAACACTACCACCTTGGAGATCCTAGACTTAAGCTTCCTGCCTCCCCATTTACATTTGTCCTCCAGGACCACTTGGTTATAATTACCCACATCATTAGGGTTGATGTACACCTCCAAATGCTCACTGAACTATCAAATTTTTCCTTTGAATTAAAACACTAAAACTCTAGTCCTACTAGAATTAAGCTGTAACTTCATTTTTGCAAATCTGCCCATTTATGAATTTATTGAATTTATTTTCCCCGCCTAACAACTATGTCCCACTGATTAGATCCTTAAACTCTCTTTCTCAAATTGGATTAAAATTCTAACTTAAAGTTTAAACTAGGCTAAAGTAGATAAGAGATTGTACAGTACTTTGTACCCAGGTGCTTAACTAGCAGGTTAATCACGCTAGCATGTCATCACTAGCATGTCATCATAGTCTCTGTGTCAGCAACACATTCTTCAACACGAAGCCCCAACATAGAGTCTCTTGGAGACACCCAAGATCAAAGCACTGGCACCAGCTCAACCTGATTCTCTCCAGACGCTCCAGCCTTCCCAGCATCAAGATCACACGCAGTTATCACGGTGCTGCCTGCGACACTGACCACTCCCTGGTGTGCAGCAGAGTGAAACTGCAAGCAAAGCGACTGTACCACACGAAAAAGGAAGGAAGACCTCGCATTGATACCAGCAAGATCCAGGATCAGAGAAAAGTGGAGGAATTTGCACAGGCTCTTGAGGAATCTCTTCCAGGCCCGGCCAATGCAAATGCATCCAACAGATGGGAACATTTCAAGAATACCGTTTACAACACCGCCTTGTCCATATTTGGCAAGAGGACCAACAAGACGGCAGACTGGTTTGAAGCCCACTCTGAGGAGTTGACACCAGTCATTGAGGAAAAGAGGAGAGCTCAAGCAGCACACAAGGCCTGTCCCAGTGAGTGCAACCTGCAGGTCCTCCGAGCTGCTCGCAGCAAAGTCCAGCAGGCTGCCAGGAGATGTGCTAACGACTACTGGCTCCAGCTCTGTTCCGAGATACAGATAGCAGCTGACACGGGCAACATCAAGGGGATGTATGATGGTATCAAGCAGGCCCTAGGTCCAACACAGAAGAAAATTGCCCCTCTGAAGTCTGCAACAGGCGAGGTCATCCAGGATCGGGCGCAGCAGATGGAACGCTGGGTGCAGCACTACTCTGAGCTATATTCCAGAGATAATGTAGTCACCGAAGAAGCGCTGAACAACATTGAGTGTCTGCCTGTGTTGGATGAGCTTGACAGTGAACCAACCCTAGAAGAACTTCACGTGGCCCTGGACTCCCTTGCCTTTGGCAAGGCACCAGGAAAAGACAGCATCCCTGCTGAAGTCCTAAAGTGCTGCAAAGAGATCATCATCACTGAGCTGCATGAAATCCTCTGTCTCTGCTGAAGAGAAGGTGGAGTACCTCAAGACATGAGGGATGCAAACATCATCACGCTGTACAAGAACAAAGGTGACAGGGGTGACTGCAACAACTACCGTGGCATCTCTCTCCTTAGCATTGTAGGAAAGTTGTTTGCCCGAGTTGCACTAAAGAGGCTCCAGGTACTTGCAGAGAGCGTCTATCCAGAATCGCAGTGCGGATTCCGAGCCAACAGGTCCACCACTGATATGGTATTCTCCCTTAGACAACTGCAGGAGAAATGCAGGGAACAACGACAGCCACTCTTTATAGCCTTCATAGATCTCACAAAGGCTTTCGACCTGGTCAGCAGGGACGGCCTCTTCAAGATTCTCCCCAAGATCGGATGTCCACCCAGGCTCCTCAGCATCATCAGATCCTTCCACAAGGACATGAAGGGCACTGTTGTCTTTGATGGCCCCACATCAGACCCCTTTGACATCCGAAGCGGCGTGAAGCAGGGCTGTGTTCTTGCACCAACCTTGTTTGGGATTTTCTTTGCTGTCCTGCTGAAGCAGGCCTTTGGAACTGCAACAGAAGGCATCTATCTCCGGACCAGATCTGACGGAAAGCTCTTCAACCTCTCCAGACTGAGAGCAAAGTCCAAAGTCCAGCTGAAATGTCTGCGTGACTTCCTCTTTGCCGACAATGCAGCTGTCACTGCCCACTCTGCCAAAGATCTCCAGCAGCTCATGGATCATTTTAGCAAGGCCTGCCAAGATTTTGGACTGACGATCAGCTTAAAGAAAACACAGGTCATGGTTCAGGATGTGGACTCACCTCCCAGCATTACAATCTCTGCGCATGAACTGGAGGTTGTCCATGACTTTGTGTACCTTGGCTCAACGATCTCCGACACTCTTTCTCTCGATACCGAGCTAAACAAACGCGTCGGTAAAGCAGCTACCACGTTTTCCAGACTCACAAAGAGAGTCTGGTCCAACAAGAAGCTGACGGAACATACCAAGATCCAGGTCTACAGAGGTTGCGTCCTGAGTACATTTCTGTACTGCAGCGAGTCATGGACTCTCCGCTCACAACAGGAGAGGAAACTGAACGCTTTCCACATGTGCTGCCTCCGACACATTCTCAGCATCACCTGGCAGGACAAAGTTCCTAACAACACAGTCCTGGAACGTGCTGGAATCCCTAGCATGTATTCACTGCTGAAACAGAGACGCCTGCGTTGGCTCGGTCATGTCGTGAGAATGGGCAATGGTCGGATCCCAAAGGATCTCCTCTATGGAGAACGCGTGCAGGGAAAGTGCCCTACAGGTAGACCACAGCTGCGCTACATCTGCAAGAGGGATCTGAAGGCTTTAGGAATGGACCTCAACAAGTGGGAAACCCTGGCCTCTGAGCGGCCTGCTTGGAGGCAGGCTGTGCAGTATGGCCTTTCCCAGTTTGAAGAGACACTTTGCCAACAGTCTGAGGCAAAGAGGCAAAGAAGGAAGACCCATAGCCAGGGAGACAGACCAGGGTCAGACTGCACTTGCTCCTGGTGTGGAAGGGATTGTCACTCCCGGATTCAGCCACACTAGACGCTGTTCCAGAACCACCTTTCAGAGCGCGATACCATAGTCTTTCGAGACTGAAGGTTGCCTATATATATATATATATATATATATATATATATATATATATATATAACTAGCATGTCTTTCTTTTTGCTTATCTGGTGCTTGGTTCTAGACAGCACATGTGCCAGAGAGTTATTTTTGCATGTAGGTCTTTACAACTTTAGAAAACTTTTTAGAAAACTCTTAAAAACTTTTTTTTCTAAAACTTTTTAGAAATATGGGCAGGGGGTTGGACTAGATGTCCTATTAGACCCCTTCCATGATTCTATAAGTATCTGATTTGCACATTTCCTTATGTTTAGGTAAAATCTATATTTTTGCTATGTGTAGCAGTTCTCTTGTCAGTGAGAATAGTAAGACACAATGCAATTACAGTTGGTAGAAACACTGATGGCCTAAAGATAGTGATTCTCTCAGATACATAAGTGATTTAGGTGCCCAGGCATCTTTGACAGCTACAGATTCTACAGGCCACTGGATAGCCTCAGCTGATATGCTAGAAGAAGCTGCCTCACCCTGTGGCAGACCAATTCAGTCAAATAGTGAGTCTAGAAAGTGTTCAAATGTGTACACACTGGGGTCTGTAGTCAAGTGACACAGATACGCTGCCTAGGAGACAACAATTTGTGAGTACTATGGCCTTTATGTCACTGTGATGTCATTTTTGCTTCCCAAAGATGGCTATAGCGGGGGAAGCAGGAATGTGCCACAGAGGTGGTGGGGATGGATTTCTGCTCCTTCTCTTTGAGAGTGTAGGCTGAGATGCCAAATCAGTCCCTGAAGCTTCCCCTGAACTGACCAACTGTTTTGAGCACACTCTTGTTTCCTTGCTCCAAAGAGAGAAGATCCAATCCGTTTGTTTCCTTATTAGAAGGACAGCATCTCAGCTTAACCCCCAGCCTGACGCACATTGACTTGGATTGAGGTACCATTGTCTCTAATGAAAATTGCTCCCTAATAATTATGTTTTATCTATCACCTTGACTAAATGTTCTCTTTTCAAGAACTGACTGACTTCAGGCACACCAATATATGAAACACCATAAATAAGGATTGGCCAGCTGGAAGTCCTACATCGATTAACATAATGACCCACAGGGACTAATTGCAGAGTGGAAAAGGTAAAGGAAGCCCCTCTAGTGCTTCCACAGTTTATACCATTTGCAGTTTGCAGTTAACATCAAAAGATGACTGATAGTAGCATTGGTGCCCAATCCTGAGCTCAACATGCTGGCTTACCATGCACACTGTTGCAAACATGTCATAAGGACTGCCATGAGGCATGTTTGTGAGTCCTAATGCCGGGCCAGCACCCGTGCTAGCCCAGCATTAGCTGGCGCTGCGCTAGCGCCGGACAGGTGCTCAGCTTCTGCCGCTTGGTGGTCGCACGGACTGCCAAGCAACGGTAAGGAAAGTGGGAGTGTGGGGGAAAGCAGAGAGGAGGTGTTCCGGGGAGGGGGAGGCGGGCGGAGGGCAGGGAGGAGGTGTGATGGGGAAGCGGGAGGCAGGGAGAGGGTGGGTGGGAGGCGTGCTGGTGGAGGGAGCGGGAAGGGAGGAAGGTGGGTCTGGTGGAACTCTGCTCCACCGGATCCTGTCCATTTGCGTGGGGCTCGGAGCCCTACACGAACGCCTTTACAGTAAGCCAGTGCATCGAGCTCAGGATTGGGCTCCGATGCTACTATCCGTCATCTCTTGATGTTAACTGCAAACTGCAAATGGTCATAAACTATAGAAGCACTAGAGGGGCTTCCTTTACCTTTTCCACTCTGCAATTAGTCCCTGTGGGTCATTATGTTAATCGATGTAGGACTGAGTAGCCTCATTGCGGGGCTACTTCCCTTACCCAGGAGAAGGGGACGGAAGTCCCCTTCCCCCGAGGTGCCACCTGCGGTAGCTTGTGGCACACAGGATGTGATGGCAGCCGTTTTTGGTGCTGCTGAAGCTGTGTGTCATGGGAGCTCAGGATTGGGCTGCCCGACTCTCCTAATGTTTTGCCATCAGTAGGCTACAACCGCTACATATTTATGCAGGAGATGGGGATGGAACTGTACCTTGGGCAGCAAACATGCGATTCTCAAACCCATGTTTATTACCAACAGCCAAAGCAGTGGGAGAGGGGTAATTGCAAGAGAACTAAACTTCTCCCTCCCCACTGTTTCTCTCAACTTCTGCCTTCAACCACAGCTGGCTGTTTTAGTGAGGAAAAACAGGTGAGAAAGAACACGAGCCACTTGCTGCTTCTCCGAACTGAAAGGGATAATGGCTCTGGGACAGGCCACCTGCTTTGAATGGAGAAGGTCCCAGGTTAAATGGTCCCTAGTGCACTCAGGGAGTGTGGGGGAGATCTGTCCAAAACCCTGAGCTGAGCTAGATGCACTGATGGTCTAACTCTGCAGGAGGCAGCTCCCTTTGTTTGCTAGCCTCTACTTCCCCACAGTGGTTTCAGCCTCACAAACCATACAATGACTTGAAATGGCCTCTTCCCTGAAGCTTTCCAATTTTATTAGCTTACAGGTGAACCATTCATATTTTTACCAGGCAAGCCAAAGATGAGTTTCTTGGCACTGCAGATGCTATAGCTCCTCAGAGCTGTAGAAAGCACAGCATGTGTTTATTCGCAAAGCTGTTAGCTATCCCCCAAGAGGGAATCACGTTGGGCAAGAGATGAAAGGAAATAAAACAGTGCAGCAAATGAGTAGGTGGGGGGAAAGCAGACAAAACAAATAACTATAAATGCCACCTTTACTATTTTGCTTTTAATGAATTAAATTCTGTCTTGAATTAAAACAGAACTTGAATCAGATAACAATAGTTAAATAAATTTGGACTCATCTGTTAGATTCAGTAAATTAAAAACAGTTTATTAACATCAGATTGTTTGAATTGTATGAAGGCCTTGTTGAACACCTACAAATATATCCTGCCAGATCAGTCCAAAGGTCCATCGTGCCCAGTATCCTGTTTCCCACAGTGGCCAAGCAGAGGCTTCTGGGAAGCCCATGAACATGATGATGGCTCTGCTATTTGTGTCTCAGGAAACTAATATTTACTGGAATACTGCTGTGGAACCAGAAGTTCTATTGAACTATTATACCTAATAATCTTGACAGACCCATTGTCAATAAATTTGTATGCTCTTTTTAAGGCTATCAGTGTATTCCTATGCATGTATATTCAGAAGTAAGCCCAATTGAGTTAAGTGAGGCCTGCTTCTATGAAGTGTGCATAGGACTGCAGCCTAAATGCCTTACCTGCCAGGGAAAACTCTTCTAGCTCCCTTGCCTTGCTTCCTTTTCTCCTTCCATTATCCCAGTTGTGCTTCCTTCACTTCCTATTTTGGGAGCCCACTGAATCTTGGCTAACCAGTATCATGGTTCCTCTATCACTGCATGGATCTGAGAGAGCACCTCAGCAGAAATGATTTGGTAAACTTGACCATTGACCCTGAGTCTAGTGTGCCAGCAAGTTGATTATGCTTAGTGCAGTTGCAGACTTACCATTAGGTCCAAAGGGACAAAAGCCCCAGGTGCAAGCCACTAGGATCTCGCGGAAGCCTCTCTGAGGCTTCCAATGGGGGCGGAAACTGTGCTTCTGGTTTTCCAGAAGCACAGTTTATAGCTTCAGGAATCTCAGAGAGGCTTTCCTGACAAGGTTTTGGGTCGCGCAAGGCTCCATGAGCCTCAGGTGAGTAGTGGGGTGGTGGCAATAGCCCATGGGGGGCGCCATTGCAGAACTTTGCCCCAGGTGTGGGGCTGGGGAGGTCCGTTGCTGGCTTAGTGCAGCCAAATTGACTATGTTTAGTGCCTTTCTCTTCCTTCTCTTGTGTGTGTGTGTGTGTGTGTGTGTGTGTGTGTGTGAGAGAGAGAGAGAGTGCATGTTCTAGGACACTCTAGCTCAGGGATGTCAAACTCGTTTCATACAGAGGGCTGAAGTTAGCATTCAGGGCTCCAGCTGAGGGCCTGAAGTGATATCATTAAGCAGAAAGTAACATCATTGAGCAGCTAATGGCCAGAAATCAGACCCGGTTCTCATATAGAAACTGATTAACTGCAAATGACAGAAGATAAAGTATGCAAATCTTGAACATATTTCAAGTTTTGGGAAAGCCCAGTTTTCATGTGGGCTGCCATTTCAGCTGTAACACCTCGGCAGCTGAGAGCCTGAGGGCCGGATAAAAAGCTTCCAGGGGCTGCATCCAGCCCTCGGGCCTTATGTTTGACACCCCTGCTCCAGCTCTGTTTTTCACTGGTCTGAAGGTATAAATGTTTGAAGATCAGTTCTGGGTTTCCTGATATACAGTTCCACTTAGCCAACCTCTCTGGCAGACAAAGTTGCATGTTGACATCAGAGTCACAAATATTAGTCAACAAAAATAGGAGATACAACAGATATATGAGGGAATAAGCTCCCAAGTAGGTCTTGGTGACCTGCCTCTGGAGATGTAGTAGAGCCCCATTAGTGAATGGTTCAAGCAGCTTCCTCATGAGGAAGCCATGGTGTAGGCTTCCTCATGAGGAAGCTGCTAGAACCATTCACTAAAGAGGCTATGTTGTGTCTCCGAAACTAGACGTGATAGGGCGAAACGGATGCCATTTTTGGAATCAGCACCCCAAATATACCCAGGAATTGGTGTAACATTTAAGGAAGCAAAATGTGTGTTGGCCTGTGTTATCAAAAACCTAATGGTGTGCCTTGAAAATTTTAGTACCTTGTCAGTGTGCCATGAAAAAGGTTGAAAATTGCTGTTGTACGGTAGCACTCTTGTACATAGAAGTCCACAGTCTTTTACTCAATGGCTAGAGCCAGAACATGCTTGTATTGTCTTCTCCAGTTCTGAGGGAACTGGCAAATGGAGCAAAGAGTTCTATCTGGTGGGAAGGGGAAACAAACTCCATGAAGCAGGTCCTCTAGCTGTTGGTTGGAATGAGGTCAGTCTTCTCCTTGCCATGTTTTTCTTGGGGTAAAACTTCTTCTAGTGGCCCATAGTCCACTGACTAATTACTAAGGCCACAGTATGCTTTCCTTCAGTTCTGCAGTCACAGAAGCATGAAATGCGTTCAGCCTCAACTGCAGTTCTAAGGAAGCTGCATACATTATTCACCACCAAGGAGTAGTCTTCTCTCAAGAAGCTAGAGGGAGTCATTTGGAAGCAGAGACCAACCAACCTTATGAAGTTTCTCATCTGCTAGCTGTTGAGTTGCTGTTTCCCTTTCACCATGAGAACCCACAGCTGAGTCATAAGCATCGAGGTAGGAGCCAAACGCAGAGATCCTCCCCAGAGGTTTTCAACATATCACAATTCTTAATAAAGCCCTTTCTTTGGAAACCTCTAAAGGCCTGGTAGAAAGAGAGAGTCTGCATCCTCATCACACACAATGGCTTCAAGGCTACCTTAAACAAAATGTTTGCTACAGGCATAGGTCAGGAATGCTGACCTTTCCAAGATTATAAAACAATTGTGAGGACTATTGATCATTGCTCGAAGTTCTTGTCACGCAGCCCACTTACACCCACTGTGAAACCTGGCTTTTTATTCTGTGCCCTCCTTGTGTGAACTTTGCAATAATGAGGTCATGGGATTACAGTACTTCCCACAGATTGCCTATTGCTATGTACCTCTGTAAGCATTTACAGTAGCAAGATTCTTCTGGACAGAAGCCAACTTTCACACCCCCACTGAAACAAAAAGTACGGGTACATACAGCAAGTAATATATTCCCCTTCAGGAAGACAACTAAAAAGTTTACAATCACACCAAGACCATCTAACCCAGTACAGTTTGGTCTGATTGGCAGTGGCTCTCCAAAGCCTCAGCTTGAACTGAAAGCCCTCTTAAGTAGAGAAGAATTCCCCTCCTGTATCAGACTAAAGGCTATTGAATTTGCTTCCAGCTGTGGTCTGCCAGCCACCATTGGAGCCCTGCAAACCTTTACAACAGTTCTGATGAATGAACCAGGGTTGGGGTAGGACCAGTTAGTATTTAGGCAACAATATGTTGTCTTAATAGTGCCTTTCAAGTGGAAACCATAGCCAGTCAAGCCCCAACCTGTGTGCCTCTAATGGACACAAATCACAGTAATGCTAGAATCCTAAGTATGAACTAGCATATCAAATAGCTATTTGGAAAGTTCTTGCAAAATATATCAATTTGTTATTAGATATACATAAATATCCCAAAATGCAATGCCATCTTTTTGTGAAGTGGAAATAGTCAAAGGAATCAGAGAGAAGCTTTTGTATGTTACAAAGGCAGCAATACCTTGCACTTTCTTCTGGTTAGGGACCAGAGGATGGATGAAAGTCAAAGTACAGTATTGATGATATATGAATAAACATGATATAAGAGATTCAATGCAGACCATTCAACAATGTGCACCAACCTACTTCTATTCAAAGAATGAACCAAAAAGTGCACATGGCAGGTAAAACACCAAAGAACGTCATGGAAGGCTGGAGGAAATCCCACTAAATTGGAAAGTATGTGGACAAAGTTTGAAAGGTGACTATAACAGAAAAGGGTTGAAAGAACAAAGTGATGAGTGGATGAAGGTCCAGGTATTGCTGTACACACTCATCTGGAAGTAAGCTCCATTAAACTCAATAGAGTTTACTTCAGAATAGGCACACGTGGGCTTGCACTGAGAGGTGAACTCTTGTGGGCATGCTGTACTCTTTGGTTGCTGATTAAGCAGCTTGTCTTTAGAATGGCAACAGAGAGCACTTTATGAATTATGAATATTCTTTCAGTAATGTATCACTGAATAAAGTATTTGCATCTGCTATCCAGATTGCTATGTTACTAATAATGCACCATTTATCCAAATAACATATTGTCCACAGCCACTGCAGCTGTGTGTCATTTTAGGCAGTGGGCCTAAAAGAATAAACTCCTGGAAGGTGAATCTTTTTTTTTTTTTGGGGGGGGGGGAGAGTAGGAAGAATAATTATTGATTCATCTGATCAGGTCTATTTCAAACACATGTTAATTTTGGAACAGTGCTGTGCCATTAATTGGAACAATAGGACATTGTCTAATTAAATGTTATGGACTAGCAGCAGTTCATGTGCAATTATTATTGATGAAGAGTAAGGCAAAGAATGAACACTTCTTGCATATTAAATGCACCATGTTTTACTTCTGTACAATGAAGAAGGAACTCATGAAAGTCCCTGGTTTTTTTTGAGGACTACAGACAAGGCAAGGCTGTTCCTGTGGAAGAAAAACGTTCCATGAGTGTTAGTGAGCTCCTGTTAACTCTGCTGCCGGATTGCAAGTGTTAACTTGTTTTTTGTGAGTTGCTTTGGGTCCCCTTGGAGAGAAAGGTGGGGTAAAAATGCTGTAAGTAAATAAATTAACTCTGCCTCCTTGTTAAGAATTGTTCTACCCTGTTCTGACTAGGGTAGATGGAATTTTCTGTCTTTCTTTACATGTCATCAGATGCTTTGAATGTTGTCTGTTAGGAACTATTCCTATTCTAGGTGAAGTCCAATTGCTTCGTCGTTAGCTAATATAGTGTAGCCTGGGCAAGGCTGCCATTAACTCACATCCAGCCTCAGTGATGAACTCAGCAGGTGGCTGTAGGTAAGCTATTGCCTCTCAGCTGCAGTCCTTGTTGGATGTCTAGGGAATAAAAATGCTGACCTACCTTGAACAGTTGATGTCAGGATTATTAAGGTAATGGATGTAAAGTGCTTTGAACACTAGAAAGTGCTACATACATGCTAAGTGGTGGCAGGAATAGGCATCTGGGTCAAAGGAAGCATTAACTTAGTTGCTTTTTAAAAGGCTTGCTTAAACCAGAAAGCAACTCCCTCCCCCCCCCAGTTGTGGAGCCCCCAATCCTTATTGGAATGGCAGCCACCTGACGAGGAGCAACCACTTGTCTCGGCCATCTGGCTCCACTTAAGGCCAGTGAAAGCCTTAAGCTCCACCCATTCTGCGCTGATTGTGTGAGATGCCAGCAAGCCACGGGCTGCTCCGCTCTCTTGCAAGAACTTGGGCAGTCCAGTGGCCTGGACATGCTTGCCGAACACTGCAGTGTGATTGAGCCAGCCCTGCACTGTCTGCTGCTGTCCATGGGCCTGAGGTGTTCTTTTGAGTCCACTCTCAGCATGGGTCCTGGTCTTTCCTGTACCCAATGCTAGATTTAGGCATAAGCCAAACAAGTTACAGCTTAGGGCCTCACAATCTGCAGGAACCTAAAAAAAATTCAGATTTTTTTCTTCTTTTTGCAGGGGGCTGCTAAAATTTTGTGTACTGAATAAATATATGTAGACCTTTCTTAAATGTGCAGCAAATTTTGCTGTGATTTTTTTTTAAGTAGCCTTGTGGTGCCCCAGCTGGCTGGGACATCAAGGACTCTGGGCTGCGGGGACTGTTGGTCATGGGATCAGCTGGGAGGCCAGCAGGTAACAAACACTGATGGCCCGGAGCCCCACTGCGGCGCCATCAATCGTCCCTCAGGTGGGGCCACTGGCCGGAGAGCAGCCTTGGAGCCAAGACACTGCTGCTCCTGCTGCCAGCCAGCGACAACTGCCCAGAGAACAGAAGGGGCAGAGCCTGGTAACCGAGCTGGCAGGAGCCCAGTCATAAGGAGCCCAGTTACCGGGGAAAGTGGTTGCTCTTCCTGGGGCTCAAGCTTGAGGATGGCTGGGGAATGAGTCGGCAAACTCTTTCCTTCCCTTTGCCTGACCTTGCCTTGGAGGGATGGAAATTGCTCCTCTGTCAAAGGAAGTGACCTTTTGACCCTTTGACCCAGGGGATGGCCCTGGATGAGGGGGCAACAACCCAGGGCACCTGAGGCATGGGGCAGCACTCCATCCTCAGGCCCGCCCCAGAGCACTTCCTGGGACACCTTCCCCAACAGAGCCAGCCAGTTCAGAGAGGGCAAGAGGTGCCAGGATGCCCAAAGATTCAAGGGGCCCCAATCAGAGTCTGAAAGCTCCACCCTGCAGCCTGCTGGCAGAGCACCACCCCAGCAGCAGGGTAACTGGCACCAGCTGCAGCAAAGCTCTTGCAGAAGAACAGACTTAAAGATATGGGTCCTTGTGGAGCAACAAGGGCCTGATGAATGTCAAAACTCTGACTCAAATAAACTGCCTCTATCAAGCCAGCCAATAGTCTCTGTGGTCTCTCCCAAAGTAGGGCAGGTCAGCTGCCCCTTGGGCCCTTCACCAACCATCCTCAGACCACCCAGGGGAAGAATCCCACCATGCACATCACATGCCTCCAAGCTATATATAGCTTAGGTTATCACTAGGTCTAAATCCAGCACTTCCTGTACCACACCTGTGAATGAAAAGGGCTGTAGTATCATGTACCACAGGTTCAGGTGCAGACTTCTATCCTTCATCCTATGTAGCCACAGCAAAGGGGCATTGTTGGTAATTTGCAGGAATGGAGCACTAAATAGGTAGTACCTCTGTGGCCAATTTAATGGCCAGAGCCTCCATCTCAATGACCAAAGAGGCACACTGGGGGGACAACGTTTGGCTCATGTACCATACTGGTGCTCCCTGGGATACACCTCTTGTGCCAACACTGCCCCAATCTGACACCAGAGGCTTTGGTCTGCAGGATGAAGGGTTGGCTGAAATCAGGGGCCTGTAGCATCGGCTCCACACATAAGGCAGTCTTAACGTCCTGGAATGCCCATTCACATTGATGGGACCACCTGACCCTTGCCCACTCAGGTCAGGTTAGTCAGAGGTCAGGTCAGGTTAGTGGCCTCTTATGGTGTAGTCTGGGATGAAGCTGTGGTGATATTCTGCTAAGCTTCCAAATCATTATATCTCCCTTTTGGTTGATGGTCACTCCTGGCTTTTCAGGGCCTGTATTTTGTCTTGGACAGGGTGGACTATCCCCTGTCAACAATATAGCCCAGCTATTGTGTTTGCGGCAGCCCAATGGTGCATTTGATACAGTTGGCTGTGAGGCCTGCCTGCCAAAGTGCATTCAGGATGACCATCAAGTCCAATTCAATCCATCCTTTATTGGTGTAAGAGTAAGGGGCAATCCTACCCTGCACTGGAACAGGCAACCCAAGAGGCTTGTGTTGTATCCAGCACAGGATAGGGGCCAGAATCAGCACAGCCAGAGGCAAGGGGAAACTTTTCCCCTTACCCCTGGGAAAGGCGCCCTGGCCTCTATGGGTCTCCTTGGACCCGCACCACCTCCAGAGGTGGCGCAAGTCTGAGGAGAGTAGAGCGGCTTCAAGCCGCTCTGAACTCCTGGGGAACGGGGGTTGGGATCCAGCATAACTGCCAGATCCCAGCCTCGCCTCCCGCTCCCTGCCCACCCACCCCCAGGACTGCCCGCCCTCCCCAACCCAGAAATGCCTGCCTCCTCCCCACCCACCCAGCAGGGCCGATACAAGGTTTGCCGCACAAGCCTCCATGGAGGCTGGATTCAGCGCTGCTTGCTTGTGCTTTACGGCATGTTTGAAACCTTCCTGGGCCAGCACAAGTCCACCGGCCCAAGTGCAGCTTAGGATTGTGCTGCACATAACATACAAAGAAGGATGCTTTGAGAATACTATTAGATTAAAAAAAACACAGTCAGAATGACACGGTGTTTTATTGTGGAGCAACTTTATAATACGTTGCAAAAATGTTGCTACCTTATCAGTTATATCTCGAGAGGAATCATTCAGAATAAGGTGAATCTAGAGTATTCCATTTTATTTACCAAAATAGGGTGGGAGAGGGGAATAGAGGCCAAGGTGCATATCAGGTCAAAGTCCCTGGGAGCAGGTACCATCTAGGGCAGGGGTGTCCAAACATTTTGGCAGGAGGGCCACATCATCTCTCTGACACTGTGTGGGGGGGCCGAGAAAATAAAGAATTAATTTACATTTACAATTTGAATAAATGTACATAAATGAATATATTAGAGATGGAACTTATATGAATGAATGAAGGTCTTGCAATAGCTCAAGGCCTATAAAAGGCCTTACACAAAGCAAGGCCAGCCTTTCCTTCACTGCCAGTGCTGTGAAACATGTGAATCAGCAAATAGTGGAGCGAGCCCTTGTCCCACAGCTCACGCGAGAGGTCGAACAGTCATCCTCACACTGAGAGCAGTTGCGTCGGGCCAGCACGGGCTCTAGCAAGTCTCTGGAGGGCCAGAGGCTCATTGGAGACTGGGGACTCCTTGAGGGCCTGATTGGGAGCCTCTGAGGGCCGCAAGTGGCCCCTGGGCCAGGGTTTGGGCACCTCTGATCTAGCGGTTGGAAGATATAAAGTACTATGAGGCTGGATCGAACCACTGAGCTCCTTGCTGCCTATTCCTGCCCCTACAGGTAGCTCTCCACAGCAAAGAGCCATTTATAACACTCATAGTTAACAGCAGACAAGGTGAAGTAAAAGGCAGAAAAAGATCAATTTCATCTTACTTCCAGCAAATGAAGAAACATTTCAGATTGCCAAAAGAACACTTGTTAATTGTCTTCATTGATTGCTTGAGTGTGGTTGCATTCCTGATTGCCCGCAATACTTTATTGCATTGTAAAATGAGATATTCTTTGATTCACGCATTCTTAAATTGAAAGTGAACCCAACATTTTCAAACATTATGCTCAGTACGTGTGTCCTCTACCCCAGCTTAGCTCTTCTTAATCTAGCATTATTTAACTTCCTCCTACAGTGTTAGTACTAACAAATGTTGCTGTTACTTAGCAGAGCTTGTCAATCAAAGGGACATACAGCTAATTTTTCACTCATCTTTTCTCCCTTCCACAAGAAAATGGATGCCCAAAGGAAAACAAACTGACATTCATTAATGATATCCATGTACAAAGGTTTTGGTTGTATATGGCTTAAATGGAATTTTGTATGTCTGACACAAAACATTTCATTTATGGTTTAACCCAAGGGTGACCAAACTTGTTTAATGTCACAGCCATATACAATAAACTTCAGATGTTTCAGATCACAAAACATGAACAAATATCAATACATGCATTTTGTTACATGAATGTTTTGTTACAATCATTTTATATAAATATTAATACATGTACATAATTCATGTTTGCAGTTTCTTTAATCCTAGACTAAAATCTGGCATTAAAATTAGTCTCTAAAATCTTAACTATATTTACTCACCGTGAACATTAAACTTGCATTTAAATCCAGTGAACTCTCAGTTTATACCAGGTAAATAAGCTTGAAATGTTTTTATTTACCTTTTCATACTACTAATTGTGATGCAAAGAAGTGCTCAGCCAATATATTTCTGCAAGTTGCATGTTACATGTCAAAGAGCTGCGTGCGGCTCACAAGCTGTGGTTTGGCCTCCCCCGCTTTCATCCATCCTCCATTGTACTGCCACTAATAAAATGCCCAGCATTATGTGTTGTGGAGTATGTGTCAGGGGCAGATCCAGTGTTTGTGTTGGGGGGGGGAGGGCAACGAGCACTAACTTAACTCCAGAGCCCAGGTCAATCAATCAGGCGGGTAGATCTGAGTTCCTGATTGAACTGACCTGCAAGGTCAAGGTTTGCTGGGCAAGTAGACCTGGGCTCCTGGCTGTGCCTGGCCTGTTCCCCATCCCCTTCCTCTTGCTGGTTTGGAAGGCCACACACAGTCTGGGGGGAGCCGTGCACCCATAGCCTCTCTGGATCTGCCCTTGGTATGTGTAGTAGAAGATATGTAGACTGCCCTTTTCCTGGATCTCTTATTGGTAAGAGGTGTTGCATCTCTCAGGGCAGGCTCCATGCAGCAACTTTCTTTTTTTTTGCCATAAATGTGAGAGATTAAAACCCCGTTCCTGGTGACACTAATTAGCAAGAATCAAGTTTTCTTTTAAATCTGCCTAAGCCCTGAGTTCTGTTTCTTGGCCATGCTAGAATGTTGGGAACCAACACATAGGGCACAATCCTAACCAATTTTCTGGCACTGACATAGCTGTGCCAGTGGGGTGTGCACTGCATCCTGCAGTGGGGAGGCAGTCAAGGAGGTCTCCTCAAGGTAAGGGCATATTTGTCACCTCATCTTGGGTCTGCATTGCAGGAAGATCAGTGCTGGAAAGTTGTTTAGGATTGTGCCCATAGTACACCATCATAGTTAATGTTGGACTTTGATTGGCAGGGCTCTGAGTGTTCAAATCCCCACTCAGTCACAAAGCTCAATATGCGTTCTTGAGCAAGTCACTGTTTCTCAGCCTAACCATCGTTCCAGCGTTGTGGGAATAAAGGGAAAAGAAAATAGGCATGCTATCCTGAGATCCTTAGCAAAAGGATGGATATTTCTTTTACTACCCATCTTGCTTCTGACTCTTGTTGAACACTGTCCTTTGAACAGAGGACTGTCCAAAGAGGACAGAGCTTTTGCTAAGTCTTTTCCAGGCAGCAGAAATATCATGCAAAGATGATGAAAAATTGCAACTACTAAAATTCCCTCCTCCAAGTAGCTATTAAAAAACATAGGAAGAACCCTCATCTTTACAAGTGGTCACCTCACTCCAGTAATTACCAATCAGGGAGCAATGAGAAATTAAAGGGTCCTATAATTCTAACACATTCCATCCAAAAAGGAGGCTGCCTACTACATCTTGGCAGGAGTCACTGTTCTGACTGTATCTCCAGATTGTGCCCTCCTCCCTGCGTCTTATTTTTATTTCAAAAACCTTCCACTAAAAGGGAAGGTTTATATTCCCCCATATAAACAAGCTGCCCAGTTCATTTTCCAGTACACACAGGAGGTGCACAGGTAAAGGGGGAGGGAGAGGTAAAACTAAAGGTAAATCCTTCTGAGCAAAAGAGCACAGTATACCTCTGACTTTCATTAAAAGCCAAATGTGCCTTGGCTAGCAGGAGTCTGGGAAACACTACACGAGTTAAATTATACCAACTGCTAATCTTGAGTGTTCGGTATATAGAGTCCTGCTATCACTGGGGTGAAAAAGGTGGAGAGCCATTAGAACCACTACAGCCTTTTCAAACAGAGCAGGGTATCATTAAAGTACTTGATTTGCTGCATTGTTTGTGTCACATCCACCCCTAATTTAGAGATGATTTTACAGGGGCAACCACTTCCTTGCCCATAGTTCAGAAAAGCAGTGGCATGTTTGCCTAGGCTTGCTGACTACAGTTTGGTATGTGTGAGTTTTATCAAGTTAGAGGCTCTCTGCTTGTGTATGTGTGTGCTTTGCAAGCCTGATTGTTCCACTTCATTATCCACAGTATTTCTCCATATCAACAGGCCGCGCAAATCATTAGAAGTCTCCGGTGCTTATGGAAACTCACTCTACCTTGGGCGTGACGCTTCCTTCGGAGGCTGGCCGTGCAAAATGTTGACTGAGATGCTGAAGAGATGCTTAATTTAGTGGCTCCACATGATGCCAAGCTCTCCTTCGTGCAAGCTAATTGATTTCAAAAGAAAGCAAGAGCCATGACATGAATGTCAATATTGAGAGATGCAGCAGCACAACTCTTGCACAGGGAAAGGAGCTAAAGAACAACCACAACTTCTTTTGCTTAACTATGAAAGAAGAGAGCCTTTGTCCTCCTCTGCTTCTGTCCACCCCAGAAATAGTTGCCTAGTTGCATGACTGTAGAGAACAAGCAATTTCACTGAATGGCCAATGTCCAATTTGAAGGCAGCACTTCGTATTTATCATTTATAGTTTACAGCGTCTTGTATTTATCCATTGAAAATATGTGAAATAGCTCTGGCATGCCATTGAAAGCCATGAGAGACCTGAAGAACTTGTGAAAAAACCTGGATAACAAGGAGCAAAGGAAGAGAGACAAAGCTCCAGTTCCTTTAATAGGTATGGCATCAAATTCAGAAGCGGGAGTTCAGAAACAAAGGCCTCCAATTTGAAAAGCCCAAAGCCATATCGGTTGCATGCCGAACCAAATCTCCCTGCATAGCTCAGTTGCAATTGAAAATAACTGGCCTTGGCAATAATCATTCCCAACATTCCCTATAGCTGTTTTTCCTTCTCCCCATCCTTTTCCAAGTTTGCCTTGCAATGAGTGGGGAAAAGAAACTTCTCCGTGATACAGTGTCTAAATCAGCTGGGAAGCTGTTGCCGAGAATCCCAAATCTGTAGGTTTTGAATTCCTCCTGATTCAGGGCCCAATCCTATCCAACGTTCCAGCACCAAGGCATCTTCACCACAGGATGCAGTGCATACCCCATTGGCACAGCTGCATCAGCCCTGGAAAGTTGGATAGGATTGGGCCCTCAATTCCTTCAGTGTTCCCAGCAGCAAAGTGAAGGCTTGTGGGAACTTAAAGATGGATCTTCTGCCAGTATGGGGAAGCTGGGACTGGTAGAAAACAAGTAAGAAGCTCTCTGGGCCATGTCTTCCTGAGCTCTGAAGAAATTCCTTTCAAACTTTTCCTAAGCTTTCTCTTAGACCCGAATAACCAGGGCCATTCCAAATCAATTTGGGGCCCATCTTTTAACAGTTGTGTAGATGAGACATTCAAGGTACTGGTGTTTTTTGTTCATACTGGCCTAACAAACTTCACCTGTCAAAATTCTGTTTTGTTCACATTTCATTATGTGTTTCATAATGCTAAGATGTAGACTTAATTCCCAGAGGAGGCAAACTTGTCTAGTAACTGGAAAAATGCCTTTATTGGTGCCCTGTAAACCATGTTTTGAGGAGAAGGGGCTTCTATTATATGAATACATTATGATTGGAAAACGTTATTTGCAGATAACATGGATTCTGAAGCACTGAGAGCAAGTCTTTAAAAAAAACTTCCTGTCTGGCTGAATAGATTTAATTTGGATTTCTAGGTAGCCAAAGAGATAATAGAACTACTTGCGAATTGTGATATATTTATGACTATCCCATTGGGTTACAAAAGAAATGCAGTTGTCAAGCTCGTCAAAGCTAAAGAGAGTTTTAAAATGTAGTCATCTATATCCAATGTTCCATAAGTGAATGGCTGTGTAAAATATGCACGCCTTGGCAGTAGCAATGAACTTCAAAGCTGGTGTAGTTTATAAATACATCAAAAACCTAACTTTAATATTTTTCCCTAAGGAGATTAATTTTCGTGCATGCACCATGATCAAGGATTAATAGAATTCCACAGTTTATTTTTAAAAGAGAAACATGAATGCAAGCTGATTTCCATGTCATTGAATAATAGAAACAGAACTATAATGGAGGTTGTGTTTCTACTGTGACTGTGCATTTGTGTCTTAGAAGCACTATAGGCAGTGACTGTAACCTGGTTGCCCAAGTGTGTTCATCACTCGATGACTTCCGTATCAAGTGATGACTTTTATGTGCACATCATTGGTACAACATGGTAGATAGAATACTCATATCACCTGAACTGTAATGCTTATTTTAAGTGAATGCCACTCAAACACTGAGGCCTGGTCTATATGTGTGGCAAAATGACACAGTAGAAACCTGAGATGGTGTTTATGGTTCCAGCACTTAAAACTGCAGGTGAGGGTGTATGTCATTTTTATGTTGAAATACCCATGAAACAAACAAACAAACTCTATTACAGGTACTTTGGGTTTACGGGAGTCTTTGAATTTAATTGGTTTCTTGTGGCATACTATCAATGTATATTGTATATTGATTGTATATCAATGTATATTAGTGTGCCCAGCACATAATTCAGGAACTGATGTTTCACAAGCTCGTTGCATGAGGGAAAATGCTAGCTACTACAAGTGAAAAGTCTTTTGGATCATAATCTATTAATGTGGCTCTCTCTCAGTTCTTGTCCAGACTACAATATAGTACGTATTTTTACTTGCGCTGAATGGGGTTGCAGTCCCCCTGAAGGAGCAGGTCCACAGCTTGGAGGTCTACCTGGACTCGCAGCTGCTCCTGGATTCCCAGGTGGTGGCTGTGGCTAGGGGGGCCTTTGCTCAGCTTTGGCTGGTTCGTCAGCTGCAGCCGTACTTGGATCGTGCAGACCTGGCCACGGTGATCCATGCCACGGTGACATCGAGGTTAGACTATTGTAATGCTCTCTATGTGGGGCTGCCCTTGAAGACGGTTCAGAAACTGCAATTAGTGCAGAATGTGACAGCCCGTGTAGTTACTGGAGGTAGGTGGTTTGACTCCGTCGGACCTCTTCTCCAGCAGCTGCACTGGCTGCCCATTTGTTTCCAGGCCCAATTCAAGATGCTGGTTTTGACCTTTAAAGCACTATACTGCTCTGGGCCAGGGTATCTTAGAGATTGCCTACTCCCATACAATCTGGCTCGTCCTCTTAGGTCATCAGAGGAGGCTTTTTTACAAGTGCCGCCACCCAGGGAGGTACTTGGGGTGGTGGCAAGAAATAGGGCTTCTCAGTAGTGGCACCAACGCTATGGAATTCCCTTCCCCTTGACTTACAAACTGCTCCCTCTCTTGAAACTTTCTGGTTAGGCCTGAAGACTCTTCTGTTTAGACAAGCCGTCTGAGTTCCTGGCCTTTTTAACATCATTTTTTAAAATAACTTTTAACAGCTTTTTAACACCTGGTTATAGGCCTGGATCCTTTTATAAACTGCTGCTCTGTCCTCTTTTACACTTTTATCTAACTGCTGTTTTTAAGATGTGTTTTGCAAACATGTTTTATCTTGTTTTTTAAATTATGTTTTTAACTAAGCCGCCTTGGGTCCCTGCGGGGAGAAAGGCGGGATATAAACAAAGATAAAGATAAAGATGATGATGATGATGATATTTTTATGGTTCCAACCCAAAGAAGCAAAACTAGTCAATGCACAAAGATCTGGCCTAGTAGCAGAGACAGCATAAACCTGGACAAGGATATGCATATCCAGGGTTGGCCAAAGACTCCTTGATGCCTGAGGCGGCATGCCAAGTGCTGAACCTCTTTATCCAATGATGTGCTGGCTTCTGTTTCTCTCACTCGCCAATGTCATACCTAAGCACTCTCCTGGCCTCCACATTTCCTCTTCCTCTCTGTCCCCCTTTTCCAAACCAGGGAGTGAAATGAGAAGGAAAAACAGCAGAGGCAAGAAGGTGTACACAGAAGCATGCTTCCCTCCCCCCCGCAATCTTCTATCTGATGCGACCTTCAGTTGGCCCCATGGATGGGCTGGCCCTGTGCATAACAGGCAATATGTACATTACACATAGAGTCTGCACCATCACACTTGGATTTAGTTCACACACAAATGTGGATATAGGTGACGGTCTCTTGAATTCACTTCCTTTTCTGCAAGAAGAACAAGAGACATCAAGAGGTTTTGGCAGACTCCTCCCCTAATCTGAGACCCAATTTTCTGAAACCTTTGCTTTGATTGCTCCTGCAACAGAAATGCTTCCTGTTCTTGGCACTCATGTTGCACTGGTGAAGTGTAAAGCATGGGTCGTATGGCTACATCACCACTCTGTTCTCGCAATCTAGTGTTGCTCTTCAGCACGGTTAAAGACTGCTAACATGAAGAGATCTTACAAATGCATCTTAGTGGCTGGCAGAGCTAGTTAATATCTGGTTAGAGCAGCCATTTTCAACCACTGTGCAGTGACACATCGGTGTGCCGCGAGTTGTCCACAGGAGTGCCACAGGAATTTGGGAGAACGTCAATTACTTGTAGGGCCAATGGGGATGTGAGCCCCCCACATGGTGTGCCTTGACAATTATCATAAACCTGATGATGTGCCTTCACAATTTTAGTGCCTCGTCAGTGTGCCATGAGATGAAAAGGGTTGAAAATCACTGAGATAGAGGGCTAATGTCTTGTTTCTCAAGATAGCCTGTGTTTGCTTATTGCTGACCAGAGGTGACTTAAATATCCATCTGCAAGCTTACTGGCTTAGGCAGACAAATAATTTCTGTCTCTGACAGATGTTTATGCTTCATCTCTAAAGCAGAGCATTGACCAAACAATATAAAATATGAAAAAGGCAAGAGGCAGACAAATTCAGATGGCCGTGCTTGGCATATCATTGGCAATCAATAATTCACTCAATACGTTTCCCCCCATTGAGGTTTTGTGAGTTTTGTGCAAACTCTCAAATGTTGACTGTTACATTCTCTTGCTCAGAGCCGAGGATAATGTTTTCTGCAAGCAGCAGATTGATCAGCAGATGAACATACACAACTTCAGCTTCCATATTAACAATTTCTGAGTGAATTCACAATGGGACATTAATTCAAATCAGGCCTGAACAACTTACGGCCTGCCAAATTGAGCATTGCTCATCAGCTATGTATGCTAGTCTGTCAGGTGCTTGAGTGACCTCCTGATTTTGCTGCCTGTCTGGAATGGCAAAAACATGGATACAGACACCGAACACGTAACAGGCCTCAGTACTTGGCAGAGAGCTTATGGCAGGCTTGTTGTGTCACGTGGTGTGCAAGTCTGCTTGATGCATCAGTACGGATCAGTAAGCTTTCCCCCTTGTGTCTTGTAATCTTGTCCATTGTTTTTTTTCCTGAGGATTCAGACCTGTCTAAGCCTTTTTTCAAGAAAGCTCTGAAAAAACAAGGTTTAAGGAGATTGTGTCAGCCCTTCCTTACATTTCCCCACCTCCTTCCCAAACAAATATACTCTTGTGAAGTGAGTGAGAACACGTTTTTGGGAGGGATGGTTACAGACAGCAGTGGCATCACTAGCGTTTGCAACCCCCATGCGAGAGGTCATCGCATCTCCTCCATGATGGACCTCCTCCCATGCAGTGGGTGGGCCAACACCCTGGGCGGTGGGCATGGTGATGCACCATTGTGCCCCCCCTGCTGGCTTTTTGGTTATTACTTCTGATAGAATAGAGCTATTTCAACAAGACTTACAGACAGCAGGAACCTTCATTCAATTGGGAATCAAAGGGAACTGCAACTCACTCATTGGGCCTTGTGAGCACAGTCAGTGGTATCCGAGTTTTAAAGATGAGGGTTACAATGCCACTGCTGTTATCAGTGAACCTCACCTACCCGTTCCAAGCAAAGAGTACATTTGCTTGGAACCGAAGTCTGATATGATGGGTTCACTGATGGTGAGCCAGCTCCAAAATACAATAGAGGCTTGGACTTGGCTCAAAAACAGGATGGCAACTAACAAATTTCTCTGCAGATATACATCGGTCACTGTTCTTGCAACAGCATTGCAGGTGGGAGAGCCCTTGCCTCATCCACACCTTGCATGAGGCAAGATGGGAGAACGCTGTAGCAAATTGCAGCAGTTCCCCAAGAACGAGGCATTTGATGTGTTGATTGCAAAGCTGGCTCATCTCACCGACCCAGGATAACAGGGGGGAACAGGAGTTGTAGAAGACAGAAACAAAACTTTTACCAGTATCTTCCCCTTCAGTTTGACCCCATCATACGAGTGAGGATTAGATTAAGAACTTGATTGGCAGAAGGCTGAGGGCAGGTAGGAGGTACTCCTTCAATGTACAATTTAGGCTGCAATCCTAAACACACTTATTAGAGGGTAAGCCCCATTGAACAAAATAGGATTTGCTTCTGGTTAGACATATCTAGGGGTGTGCTGGAACTTGTGGAATCTAAGTCAAAAGCTTAGATGTCTAATTTTTGCTTAAGCCATTTCTGCCCAATGTTGCATATATGCAACAGGGACCAAATATGTACACCTGTGGCCCGGGCAAAAATGGGTTAAAGCAACTCAAGAGGCTGTTAGGATAATGCCATATTCAGTGTATCAGATACTGGTTAGTGGTCATTATCAACCAGAGGCATTCTAACCGGCAATTCACTGGGGTTGCAATGCTGACTAACTGGACGAAACTCCGCCCCAGCAAGATATTTCTTAGGTTCTTATATACTTGTGCTGATGTTGCTCATTAAAATGTATGGGGACATAGAACACCTTGTAATATGTCATGCTTACTCTGTAGTTATTTCTAGACACCTGTAATTTTAAAGAAAGCACTATTTATTTGGAGGAACTAGCAAAGTTCCTGTCTTTGCTGCTCCTCTCATCCCAATATTTCAGCAATATTTGATTATTTTCAGAAAACAGTCTTGGAACATTCAGTTCATTTACACACCTGCCAGGATTTTTCTGGATATTTGTCCATTCTGAAACAATAAAAATCAGCTTGGGTCAGTGATGGCCACTGATTTCACACACAGCTGGTCTGCTGGTGGGGAGAGGAAAATGCTCCATTGTGCACATGGATGGCAGCACACATGGCTCTGCCAGCTGGCTGGAAGATGCGGCACATGCCCCACCACTCAGCTAAGAGGCAGGGTACGTGACTCACTAAGTCAAGTGGACAGGGGAGCAAGTAGCTGCACCAAACAGCTGGGAAGCCATGTGATATCACCAGCTGTTGCCCACTTCTGGCTGCAGGAGAAAGGGGCTGTCAGGTGGCAGCAGCTGTAGCAAGGTGGGGCTGGCCTTGGCCATATGAAGGGCCTGGGGCAGAGGGGAGTGGGAAGAAGCCAGGGCGGGAGATGAAAAGGAAACACAAAGGAGGAAAAAGCGGGGATTTCCTGACCAGAGGGGAGGACAATGACCATCACAGATCCAACAACTCCCCAAGGAGGGCTGGGATTGGTGAGAAGGAACCTACAGGCTGGAAACCCAAAGGAGCCAGGCAGAAGAGAGGGGGTTGTATCACAGAAGGCCAGGAGCAAACCAGTGATAAACCCCCAGCCTGGGACTAGGGGAGTGGCTGCTCTAGCACCCCTGAGCAGCTAATTGCCCTTTGACAGGGCCATGGCTGCCCAGACATAGACTGTTTCCATTCTCCAGAGGAGTAGAGTAGAGCTGATATCCAGCCGGTACCCTGGGTGCTGTGATACACTTGGAGGCCCTGTCTGGGCTTGCATTACTGGTGGATGGTCCCCACACAGGAACCCCCAAGGGACCATACGGGATGAGGCAGGAGAAGGAAGGGTGAATTTAGCCTGAGGTTGAGGCCAACCCGTATTTACTGTTTACCCTTGGAAAAACGTAAGTACTGTTTACCCTTCCAATGAAAACCAGAAGCACTGCTTAATTGCACTCCGGAGGTCTCAGGACTGTTGTGCGAGG
This sequence comes from Tiliqua scincoides, assembly GCF_035046505.1. NCBI lineage: Eukaryota > Metazoa > Chordata > Lepidosauria > Squamata > Scincidae > Tiliqua > Tiliqua scincoides. Next base: position 91,606,225 of record NC_089824.1, on the reverse strand, counting down.
CTCTGTAGGCTGAGTAAGGGGCCCTGGGGGGGTAGTGTCCTGTGCCTCGGGGCAGTGTCCTGTGCCTGGGGTGGTGTGTTGTGGTCCTGTGCCCTAGGAAGGCACAGGACCAGGTCTGCAACTGCATTCAACCAATCTTTCAGAATTCCAACAGGGAATTCCATAATTGTGGTGTCACTACAGAGAAGATTCGCCTTTGCCCTGCAAGCCCTCTCACTTGGGGCAAAGGCTTTCTTGTAGGAAAGCCCCCTCAGGTGACCCAAAAGGGGCTTCAAAAACCTAAAATGTTTCCTTTGCAATCACTGCCAATAGAGAATTTAGAAGCTGAACTCCCCAAGTACATTGGCAATGGTACTTAATTTCAGAGCAGGCAACTCAGTGTAAAATGAGAATTAAAATTATCCCCTAGCATTTCCACTTTCAGATGTGATGGCACTGATTTGGTCCTCTTGATTCCAATCTGTCCATATGCAGTTTCTTCACTGGCCATTTTCTCTCCCTTTTTTATTCCTTTCTATCTCTCCAGCAGAGAATAGCTCCAATTGGCACCCAGAATGCCGGTAAGATGCTACCCAACTCATGCAAAATGCAGCAGTACTTTTGGCCTGGGGTGCTACTCATGAAAAATACAGAAGTAACATTGGCCGGGGGTGCTACCAGCTGAAAGACAGTTTTATAATCAAGCCGGAGGTTCATTTATACTGCACAACACCTTACATTTTAAGCCTTCTTTTTAACAAGGGAGAATGCCACAAACCATTTAAATGGAAAGGTATTAACAGGAAAATCAATTAGGTATCATTTTGGTGATGTCGGAGACCTGCTTTTCTGTGTTTAGCATGTGTCAGAGTTTGTGTGGTGCATTCTAAAGATTTATGTTCCACATCAAAAAGAATTTTCCCATCACCCTCTGTTAGGCAGTGAGAAAGAAGAGCACTCAGCATCAACAAGACTTGTAAATGACAGGATTGCAAAACTCTTTCCTGATAAATGTTGCTAGTTTTTATGGAAATCTCTTTGCTTCCCTCAAAATTCCTTCAACTGTTTTGCCTGAGCAGGAGCTGGTTCTTTGTTTTGGTAAGTATTTACTTTCCAGTTGGTCCAAGAAGTGTTCTAACAAAAGACACCCATAAAAACAATACAAGGAAAAAGTAGCATCTTCAACACCAGTTTCAAGCCAAGTTAAAATAACAAATGGTAATCAGATTTCAAAAACCTAAACATCCTGGCCAATAAAAAGGTCCTTTGACTTTTGGCTCAAAATTGGAGGAGATGATGTGGAAGGTTTCAGTGGTGGTGTGGTGGTTTCAGCAAATGACTGCCCCAGCTTTTTCATTGCTGCTTTTTCAAGGTCTTGGTAGCCTCTTGAGAGCCCAATCCTATCCAATTTTCCAGTGCTGGTGCAGCCGTACCAATGGGGTATGCACTGCATCCTGTGGTGGAGAGGCAGTCACAAAGGCCTCCTTAAGGTATGGGAACATTTGTTCCCTTACCATGGGGCTGCATTTCAGTTGCACTGGTGCTGGAAAGTTGGATAGGACTGGGTCCTGAGTCTCTCAGTGGCAGACAGCACTCCCCACCCTTACATTTCCTTCCTAAAAGAAGAGCAGGAAGCATTGACCATTTACTTAGTGGCTGCACAAAAATACTGTGTAGAGCTGACTTGGGGGAAAGCCACTCCAATCCATTGGCTCTAGCTGGTTTTTTTTTTTTTGGGGGGGGGGCAGATATGGGAAGAACCAACTGGATTTGGATTTAGTTTGATCCAACTTTTGTGATCAAACTAAAAAAAACAAACAAACCAGGGATCAAGTGGAGGTGCTGAGGGAGCAGCACCTCTCTCCAGAGCTCCCATGAAACAAACTTTCTGTTGGCTCCATAAAATAGAGTTTAGGGAGCTCCTCCAGGAGCCCCTCTGCAGAAGCATTCTCTGCACAGAATGGTTTCTTCAGGTGTTTGGTCTATAAAGGGCTCTCATAGGAGCATACAATGCTGCTTTCTCCTGAATCGGGCCATCGATGCATCTAGTTCAGTATTGTCTACACTGACTGTAAGCAGTTTTCCAAGCAGAGGTCTTTGTTGCCTAACAAGCATTTCTATTTTTTTTATTTGAATATGAGTTTCAAATAATTTCATATTCAAATAAAGTAACATTGATTTGACTGCACGTTAAACACAGAAAGAAAGAGGGGATTTGGTGGGTCAATGGCAAATCAATGGCATGCTCAGAGCCTCTATCATTTTCCTCCTTTGTGTGAGTGCTCTGTGTCTGAATTTTGATCCCCCCGCTCCGCATTCACAATAAAAGTTTGTTGCCACTTTTTCCTCACTTCCCTCACTGCTAAAACCATTGAGCTATGCCATCAGCCACTGCACAGGTTTGGCACACAGATCCCCCCCCCCCCAATTTGTGTATGTGTCTGAAAAGAACACCTAGGAACACCTTTCCCAGCCTGACATGGAGATGATATTGATTTAATGCTGAACTGTTCGCATGCAGAGCAGGTACTCTGCCACTGAGCTATGACCCCAAATTCAGCTCAGATTTTGCTTCAGGTGGAATTCAGCAGCTGGCCTAATTATAACTCGTTCGGTCAGAGCAACAACAACATTTTTTTCTTTTACTGCAAACAAAGATGGGAGCATCCGCTGTGGGAGCTGGGAAACTGAATCAGTTGAAGGTAGTGGCAAAGAAGATTTTGGGGTGAGGAGCTGCAAGCAAACTGTAAGTAGATAGGGAACTCTACAAAAATACCTATCCGAACAGAAAGGCCACTCAAGGTCATTACATTGAAGTTAGAGCTTTCTAAACAGAAGGAGTTTGTTTTGGTTCTTTAACAACTGAGTGTGCAATAAAGGTATTCGACTGAGGCAGATGAATTGATTTAACTAAATATCTTGGTGGGCAAAAAATCCCACGAAGACACCAAGGATCAGATACTGTATAAGGCTTGAATGAACTGAACGTGAAGTCAGCTCTATGTTAGAAGGCAACAGCTGCTTTTATAAACAGAGCTTAAGCTTTTCAAACAAAAGAGCACAACTGACAGCTTACTTCTTAAAGCCTTGGGATAATGTTAGTATGAATATGAATTCAAGATCAATGTTTATCGCATGAAGTTGCTGATTACAAAGAAAAGGGCAGAGACCTCAATTGTCTTTGAACTTCTCCTCCTCCTCCCAAAGGAACTGTCCATCAGCATCCTGGCCATAGTTCAGAGGACCAGCCCCCCAACCTGCTTTGACAGCTCATAAGCGCTACTGCTTAGGATGTGCAGAAACCTACAGAGAAATGTCATTTGTCTTCCAGAAAATGGCTTGACTTCCCTTAGAAATCCTTAGCTGCTTTTTTTTGGGAGGAGTCTTGGATTTCCCTTCCAATTTCATTTTTTCTAAGTTCACAGCTGATACAAAGGAGGATGCTAAGCCTGACAGGGATATTGCCACCACTGTGTGTTCCTAGCCCTACAAATTTTTTAAAATCCATATTCTGCACAAAGAACAGGTGAGTCTTGTGACCTGTATATAGGATTCAAAATAACTATAACTGCACTCTTAAATTTGCACAACTTATTCCATAAAGCCTTTGGTTTAAGTCTTTAATCCTCATCCCCAACTGCAACCACTCTTAAATATATACAACCACATCAACTTCTGCTTCTCTCTCTGTTATCTCCACTGTTGAATTTAGATTGCAGGTTCCTTGGGGGCGGAGACCTGCCTTTTCTATACATGACATTCAATTAAACATCATTTGTTTGATTGTGCTGCATAAATAACAAAAAAAATAAGACAAAATTCGGCATCTGTTAACTCAGGGTAGGGACAATGAGTTATTTAGGGTGGTAAAGTCCCTCTCACCACATCCTGCCCCTGACTACAAGAAGTTCTACTAAACCCTTCTATTGGCTCTGGAGATTTCACAAAGTTTTGCGCATATATTTTACAGTCCATCTTCACAGACATGAGGACTAGAAAATATCAAAATAAAAACTAAGATAATACTTCCTTAAGCTTCCCAACAGCACAAACAAAACAAAACAGCCATTTATTGTCAAAGGTTGCTGAGATATGAATCTGAGGGCGCAATCCTAACTTGCACTGGAACAGGCAAGTCAGGAGGCTTGTGCTGTACCCAGCGCAGGACTGTGGACAGCAGTGGCTTAGCCGGAGGCAAGGGGAAACTTTTCCCCTTACCCCTGGGTAAGGGCTACTGGCGCCTATGGATCTCCTCCTGAGGTGGCGCAAGTCCGAGGAGAGCAGAGCGACTTGAAGTCGCTCCATTCTCCCCAGGAACGGGGGTTGGGATCCTGCATAACTGCCAGATCCTAGCCCCGCCTCCTGCTCCCCACCCGCCTGCCCCCAGAGCTGCCCATCACCCTCCCTCTCCTCGCCCAGGAATGCCTCCCTCCCTCCTCCTCCCCCACCCCCTCACGCCTATTTTTCGTCCTTGCGTCGGCTCATCCGAGCCATTGCAAGGAGCTGGGGGGAAGCTGGCGCGGAGGCTTCCGGCAGTCTCTGCAGGCCGGCGCTTCTCAAAGCGCCAGCCTGGCTTCCTCCCAAGGAGGCACAAACGTGCTTTACGGCACTTTTGCGACCCTCCCAGGCTGGTCCAAGCGACTTGGGCCAACATAGGGCACAGTTTGGATTGTGCCCTAAGTCAATGTGGTGGAAGGCTAGGCAAAAGGGAAGTGTATTTGGCAGGAGGGAGAGATGCAACTGAATTAAGCATAAGCTTCAATCGTTTACTGAAATCAATGGTACTTAAAAGTGCTCAAATTTGGCTTGATTGTGCCCATTGTGTTTTGCTTTGAGCAAGCAACAGATGGCTGTTCTAACTATTACAGCTATTGGAGGATTCCCACTCCTTTGTCCCTTCTCTGTGCTCCTGCTCTATGGACTGCTATTCTCTTTGACAGGCTTTCCTAGGTTGGACTCTGTGTTTTTATTTTCCCCCCATCTTGTGCCAGTACATTTTGGCAGGCCCATCAATCTGCTAGATGACTAAGCTCACATAGTGAAGAGACTTGAGAGTCCAATGAAGGGGAAAAGTACTTATGACTGTCATCAATTTCACAATAATTCATTTTAAAAAATCTTCTAAAACTCCAACGACAAGAGACTATAGTGGACCCTGTATATAAGCCAGTTCTATTCCCAAATATATATGCAATGTTTAGGTATAGCAGAGTTTAGGAGTGCTTGGGTGAAGAATGCAGAACCCCTCAACCAGTCCAGCACTCATTTCCCCCAACCCCTCCTCCTTTAAACCATTTTTGCCCAACATTGCATATACGCAACACGGATCAACTGTGTACGCCTGTGAGCTGGGCAAAAATGGATTAACCAAGTCGGTTCAAGTCCCTGCATGCCTGAGACACTGATTGACCACCTATGCACATTCCCCACCTCTTTCCTCTCCACCAATGGTGGTGGTTTGTGCTATTCTGAGACCTCCTTGTGCTGTGGAAGATGCAAGGAGAGTAGAATGGTGGCAGTCTAGAGCATCTCCCAAGAGAACCCTCTAGACCAGTGTTTCTTGATGTTTGCCCTCTGCCATACCACTTCATGTGGTCCACCTTTTCAAAATACCACCAGAAGTAACTGGCAATGACATCAGTGCCAGTTGCTTCTGGGTTGGGAGGCCAGATGCAATGTGACAAAACACTAGTAAAAGGCTCAAGGTGGATGGGAGAGCTATTCTGAGCACGCAAAAAGCATGCTTTGGAGCTCTGCCTGCTAAGCCAAGCTTCCTACTGCTGTTTGTTGTGTCACAACACTGGTCTTGCTGCTGAGTGGCAGGTGTTCGGGGGTCCCACAAGAACCATCAGACACCACCTCAAGTACCACCGGTGGTATCCATACTACTGGTTGAGAAACACTGCTCTAGACAGAAACACCAGAAGCACATTGCCTCTTCCTCCAAAAGGAAGGATCCCTGTATTGCCTCCTAGCATTCTGGTCTGCCAGATACTGTACTTGATAACTCTGTGGGTTTTGCAGTTCCAGGTAGGCAGCACATCCAGGACATTAATCAAGGCCTTGGTAGGCTGCCGTGCATGAAAGAACAGGCTGTGTTTGGCTTGATCTAAGACTAGCTATAGTGGGAGGGGGGAAGGTTGAAACTACACAAAGCAATTTACTATAGGGAATTACACAGAGTAATCACACTCAGTATGAATGCGGGCAGACTGAGAAAAATATTTTCCATATTTTCTACTCCAACGTGCAGGAGGGTTGGACTCTCTCTCTCTCTCTCTCTCTCTCTCTCTCACACACACACACACACACACACACACACACACACACACACACAAATCATTCATATACACACACACATATAATCATTCCCTCTAGACCACTGTTTCTCAAACTGGGTCAGGACCACTAGGTAGATCATGAGCCAATTTCAGATGGGTCCCCATTCATTACAATATTTTATTTTTACTGCCTCCTATGTGTACTCCTAAATAAGCAAAGAAATTAAGCTAACGCTAGTTAACGAGGTTCATTTTGCTGTGAACTATGCCTCCAAAACAAATGCAAACCCCTTTGAACACTTTAGCTGCCGTCAGTTTAATAATATTGTTCAGATTTAAGTGTCTGTTTTTTGCCTGTGATTAGAAGTTGTGAAAAACTGTGTCAAGAATGAAAACAACCATACTACTTGATTAGATTTGAAAAGGTTACCAACCCTCATCAAGCACTGCATAGATGTGTCCCTTTTATCTTTTATGCAAAGTGACTTGCAGGTAATTGCATTCTGTTCTACTAATGCAGAAGTAGATTTGATAAAAGTGACCAGATCACTTAAGGTGCCACTTCAAAAAATTGTACTGTCATACAAACTTTGTCGGCTCCCACACAAATGTAAAGATACCCAAAGACCAACAACAAATGCTGCTAGATTACCATATCTGCATCACTTTCAAGCTTGGCAGCTTCTTCCACTGTGCCTTTTCAGGGCACCCTGTGATTGGGAAGGTCAAGCGAAGGATGGTCTGCAACAGCCATGTGAGCTGGGTCAATGGTTTCCAAGCTGTACCAGGGAACCTGGGCTTGTTTGCAACTTTCAGAGGTTTCTCAGTGAGAGGTTCAGTAATGGCAGACAAGCTTCATGACAAGACAACAAATGATTTTAACTAAGAATGCACCCTAGAGCAGTGTTCTTCAATGTTGGGGTTGTGAAGCTTTAGTTGTGGGGTCGTGGCAACATATGGGAAGGAAATAGGTTGAAGACCACTGGACTAGGACTGCAATCCTATCCACACTTCCCTGGGAGTAAGACCCATTGACTATAATGGAACTTACTTCTGAGTAGACATGCACAGGCTTGGTCTCCAGAATAATGAGGTAAATGAGAAGGCATTTCGTGTACCCCTTCAGGTATCAGGAAATTGAGTCCAGTCCTGCTCAGGTTCTTAGCAGTTGTGCTAAGATAGCACCTTAGTTGTGCTAAGATAGCACCTAAAATAGTTTTCAGTAGTGCCAGGCTTCATGGTAACATTTTCTACTCTCTCTAATAAGAATATTTGGGAACAGTGCTGGGTGTGAATGGGTAGGATACCTGGAAGGGATGGAATCGATGGTGGGTCCCTAGTCTCATTATTTATTGGGGCATGGCATGAATAAATGTTGAAGACCACTGCCCCAGACTATACCCTAGAACAGGACTGACTCCAAGTTTCAGAGGACCCTTGGAAAACCTTATTCTTTGGGTCCCCTTCTAGGTGGCGAGCCCTGAGAGTCACTGCCACCATCATATGAAGGCCATGGGGACAGAGATGGATCAACAGGGGGCCTTAACAGCTGCCCACTGATGCTGATCCCTTATATCAGCCCTGTAGCAGAATCCTATGTGTTTCTTAGCAGACAATCTGTCTTTTAAGGTTCACACACAGAGACTGCATAGTCCTTTCAGCAAAAGTATGAAAAGTTACCGATTTGGGATATGATTTCTAAGGGTTTCCTTAAGGACTTCAACAAAATTGTCTTAATGCCATATCTGCAGTGGCCACTCTTTTTTTAATGCAGTTACTTACAGCATTCTTTCCCATGCGATCCTGTTAATCAAACAGGAAGTGTGGATCATCTTTAAAACTTGTGGAGTGTGCCACACTTGCTGTTATCTTCAAAGGGCTGCAAAGACAGAGCCAGTTATATGGCTGATTTCCACCCTCCTGCATTGCTCCTTCCTTGTGATGTGATATAACTTATGACAAGCCTGACATTGTAGAGTTAAAGCTGCAGTAGGGTTGTCATTATTATCTAGAAAGACACTGTAGCTTCTTCTAGGTAAGAAAAACACTTTGTCTTGTTGAATGCATAAATTAGCATTTTTTAGCACCTCCTAAAAATTTGCTAGACTTAAAACTTAGGTGTTCTGGTATTATTTGAGACATCTTCATATGAGAATATTCCTTATCAAGAACATTCTAAACGTTCTGTCGTTCTATGGAAAACATATCATGACTCTTGGCATCCCTTCTTGGTCAGCAACAACCCCGCTCCCAGTATCCATAGCCTTAGAATGTTTGGTTTTTTTCTTCTTTTTTTTCTGTCTTTGAAAATGGATATTTATATATTTTAAAGACATGTATAATCCACCTTTTCCTTTTGTAACAAAATTGTAAAAAAAAACAATAAAACGCAAAATCATAAAAACAATCATAGTAGTAACATGGTGAAAAAATCAACAGGGGAAAACCACAGATCCAAAGACTAAAAAGACAAGGTGAAAGAGAAATATCTCCAGCTCTCACAAGAAAGCCCAGGGAGGATTCACTTAATTAAACAGGAGACAGTTCCATAACTGGCACTGCTACAGAGCAGTGGCAATCCTGGTCCTGTTGCCACACGAGGCCATGACTGCAAGCTGCTGCCCCCCCATTAGTCCCACCTACTACTTCCCTTCTGGAGGACTTCTAAAGGCCAGGGAGGCCTCCCTGGCCCTCAGAAGACCTTTTAAGGACACAGGAACATCACTTCTAGTTCAGAAGTGATGTCTTTTGGTCTCCAAGGGCCTCACCAGGCCTTTGGAGGGCAAGGCAGCCACATGTGGCCTCGCTAGCCCTCCAAAGGCTTCCAGAAGGAAGGCAGCAAGTGGGACTGGTACAGGGAGGCATGGCTGGGGGGGGGGGTTACTGTCACACCCCAAGATGTGCCACCCAGGGTCAAGTGTCCCCCTGGACCTCTTCAGGTACGCCACTGCTACAGAGAAGGCCCTTTCCCCTACTGCAGCCAACCAAATCTCAGATAACGGCAGCGCATAAAGCAGGGATCTTCAGATTATCTCAGGGGTTGGGCTGTCTCCTATGGGAAAAGGCAGTCCTTCGGATATCCTGGCCCTAAGCCGTGAAGAGCTTTACATGTCAATGCCAGCACCTTGAAACATGCTCAGAAATGCACCAGCAACCAGTGCAGTCAAAGAAGCAGCAGTCTGATAGATTCAAACCATCTAAGTGACCATATGAGCTGTTACATTCTGCACTAACTGCAGTTTCTGAATGGTCTTCATGGCCCCACACAGAGCAAATTTCAGTAATCAAGTACTGATATCCCCAGTGCATGTGTTGCCCTTGAACCTCCAAAGGCAACGTGGGGTTCATTGCCCAGCATGCCCAATCCCAATTGACTACACTGAGAGGAAGGTATGGCAGAAAACAGCTTGTTTATTGCTGGTACCAAAGCAGGGTGGCAAGGAGACAGTGTCTCAGATCACGCGCAGAGTGCTGCTGGACCCAGCCAGACTTTTATATTCATTTCAAAACACAGGCACATCGACAAGGGTCTAGTAAATTACCCTCTCTTTCCCCTTCCCTCTCCCTCTGTCCTTCACTCCTCCCTTTGACATAGGGAGCTCAAGCTGCATTTGCAAGATAAAAGAGCCCACCAGGCTCATGGATACAGACTGACCCTTCTCTGAGGTGCTGCTTTGGTATGCTGGCTCCTGAGACCAAGAACAAAGGCACTGGGTGAGGAACAAAAGTAGTAGGAGAGGGGTGGCACACAGTTCTTGCTAACAATTATTTTAATGCCGGAGGCAGAGTTGGTGAGCTGATGTCAAAATGGAGTTACTTTAGCCAGAATTTAGTGAGAGCCCTTTGGCTCAGGCATCACATGGAACACGGTGGTCAGATCTGATCGATTTAGGTATAGTTACAGTGGGTGGACCAGCCTAAGCTGGACAAAGATCCCCTGGCTGCTTCCACCTCCTTACCCATCCAGGTGTAGAAGAATCCGGAAAGACAAAATAAAATGAGAGCTTGCAGCAGTTCCCTCAGCTGTAGGGCAAGTCCAGCATTGCAACTAAATGAAGATGCACATCGTAGCAAATTTAATGCTTGCTCAAACTTTGTCCCCACCCAACCACCCCCACATCACAGGCTGTCCACTAAGTGCAAGGGTACTTGAAAGGGGAGGTTGTTGGTGACACATCTGGGGGCAGCCAATAAGCATTCTTCATGGCCTGTTGCAAATGTGCAGAATTGGGCTTCTGTTATTATTACTTATTCACATTTTTATGCCACCCTTTCTCCAAGGAGCTCAGGGTGGTGTACATTGTTCTTTCTCAACATTTGTGTTCACAACCACCATGTGAGGTATGGAGGCTGAGAGATAGTGACTGGCCCAAGGTCATCCAGGAAGCCTCATGGCTGAGTAGGGATTTGAACCTCGGCCTTCCAAGTCTAGTCCAACTCCTGAACCACTACACCAGCCTGCAGAACACTGCTGAGATGAACTTGGAACATAAGCAGAGGGAGGGCATTTTGAAATTGGCCAGTCTGTTCTAAAACTGCTACATCTGTCTTTTATAACTCTTATGGGTATTATTTTCTTCAACCTTTTAATTGGTGATGCAATTAGAATCTTACAGATGCAGGAACATTTTGACAGCATGCTAATAATATCAGGTTCCTGCTTCTCTAATAGTTCTTTGACTCTTTATGACTTAAAAAACAAAAACCCAATATGATATCATTTGAACAGGGTGAAAATAGACTCTGTACTACCTTCAGGCAGGAAAAAACAGGAGAAGGGATGAAAATTGGAAGATGCAATCAGGAGTCTTTTTGATGAAGGTGAGGTTTTCCTTCTCATCATATGTTGATGCCCACACAATGTTGAGTTGTTGGGTCATTGTTCCTGTGTCATCTTCCACACACTTACCTTCCCAGTTGCAATTTGTTCAGCACTGAAGAATGAAATTTTGCCTGTCTCCTCGTCCGATATATTTATCTTCAGGACCATGGACAGCACCCAGCATTCACTAGTTTTGGTGGAAGGGACTCTGCCTCTGGTGGAACAGTTCTCGACATAGTGGATGTCTCGACATAGTGGACAAGGTATTTGGCTCACATGCACCCCTTCACTGCTGTGACAAATGAGCAACGGTCTAATGAATACTGTAGGAGGCTTTCTCCAAGCAAAGTTCAAACTGTTTTTGCACAGCATGGTATAAAGTCCAGCATTTGTAATGGTTCAGCCTCTGTACACCTTCTATGAATTCTGTTTCTCTTCATTCACTATCCAATTAGCAAGTTAGTCTTGCACACTTAAGCCCCCCTTTTTTTAATCACAGCAGCTGCCTTTCAAAGGGAACCTCTGCACAGAAACTGCCCACAAACAGCATTAGGTGTTGTGCAAATAAAATAATAAATAGCCCTCTATGAAGAAAGTGAGAACAGGCAGAACACCAGTTTTTTGCAGAGCTGCACAGTTTCACCTAGATGGATGGGGACTAGGGGTGACTGTGGAGGAATTGGGTACAGAAAACTGGGAGGCACCACACAAATACATGGTGTTCTACAGCAGCCCAAAGCATCATCCACTAGTGACATGACCAGCAGCACCTCAGCCTTGTCAGGTCTGAGCAGAGAGGTGCCCTGAAGGCCTCCACAGGATGCAGTGCATGTTGCACTTTCCTATGCTGGTTGACAGCATCTCTCAGTGCAAATGGAGAGGGTTCCCAAAGGCCTATCCCTTGGGGACATCTTCTCCTGTTGTGCTGCCATGGAAGCATCCCATGTATTTGATGTATCCCCTGAACAGTCGAAGTGCTCTGGAGCATGGGGTGACATTGCCAGGTAGCCTGTCCCCCCCAAGCTGGTAGCAGGGAGTGTCTGGGCCCCTGAAGAGAAGATGTTTATTTCTTCTCAAAGATGTGTATACTACTTTTCCATACATAGTAAAGCATCTACTAAGTAGTGGTGTGTCCCCCAGAGGTGGGGGGGTATCAAAGCCCTTGTGAGATAAAATATTTCTTTCTGACAGTCCACCTGCTAGAATACAGTATGCATATTTTTGTATCGGCCAATGGTGTTGTGTTAAATATGTGGATTGAAACACCTTTGCTTTTTAAGGGATCAGGTACAAAAACGTTTCTGTTCTTGAATCTGTCTCTCATAATGCCCTATGGGAGGATGTTCAGTGATCATCATCATTAATGTAAAATCAGATTATGACACAGTGCCATAATCTGCACTGCATAATACTAATTATCTTCTGCCCAATTGAATTAAAGTGCATTATACGGCAGTGTTCGCCATCATCTGTACTTTACTACCTGTGGAATACTTTCTTGTGGAGACTCCACTGAGCCTGACTAGACTAATGTGATCATCCATATTAAGGCCTCATTGTTTAATGATGGAATTATCAAGTCAATGGACATTTATTGCCAGTGCTGAAGACCATCTAGTTAGCTGTGCTACAGCATCATGCCTGAGAGTCCTCAAGCTTCCTGCCCATCAAGGCATTCAGTTCCTAAAGGGTGATAATGGTAATTCAAAAAACATTGGTAGACTGACACAAACCCCAGTTTTTCTAGTAGATTTCGCCTTTCCACCCTCTTACTTAGTTCTTGTTTACACACACTGCTCTATTGGGGGAAAAAAATGAGTTCTTCCATCAGTATCTCATGTTAAACCATGAATATAAATTCATCACACCTTCATGTTAGGGAATAAGGCCTTGGCAGTCATCTGGCTTCCTTAGAATACATGATATTCTTTGTCAAAGCATTACAGCTGCTGCACCTGGTACTGGAATCCTTGGATGCTTGAACGCTACTTGAGGACTGTGAGTCCAATCGTAAACTTGTCATACTGACTTTATGCTGGTGTTGGGTGTTGCAAACAAGCTGTAAACAAGCCATAAGGCTCACCCACGACACTCAGTGCCCGGTCAGTGCTGGCAATGGTCCAAGGCCTGTCTGTGCTGAGCCCAGTGCAAGTCGCAAGCAGCTCGGAGCAAGGAATGAACTCAGGTGCCAGGGAGGTTTGTCAAGGCTGGTCTTCACACCTGATCTTCCCACAAACCATCCCCTCTGCTACTTTATCTTGATTGGAACAACCAGGTGGTTTTGGCACATGCAGGAAGCCACTGGCCCCATTGCACATGACATATGAGCCTCTGTAGGATCATTTGTGATTGCAGATCATAAGATCCACTGTCATAAAAGGTCCACCAGCTTGGACCATCCAATACCTATCTTCTTGAAATGTGTATAAGTTTGATCTGTTGTCTGTTACCTCTGCCTCTGATAATAAACAGTAAAGTGTAATGTCCATTGAACATCCAGAAGCACTTAGATAAGATCCATTAGATAAGATCATTTTAATAAAATTTGACCCCTCAAATTTTCAAAGGAAATTCAGAGCTGGTTAATAGATTAGAGGAGTTTTCTTAGAAATTTCTCAGGATTTCACAAATCTCTACCTATAAATGAGCATCATTCTCTGTATATTGTGCCACAATACATTTTTGAGCAAATAGATAAGTACTGGAGGATCCTGCTAAAAATCTGAAACCTCTCAAATGTTGTCACATAATACACATTAACATATTTGATGTGCTGATTAACACAATGGAAGTTTAACTTTAGAGGCTTGCTGAATTAATATGTTTTTATGAGATGCAGTGCCCTGAGTCAGCAGGAATCTCATAACCATTGTAATTAATTAGTAGTGACTCTCCAGGTCCCAGCATACAGTGCAGATGGTTCCCTGGGGAGCAAGGGGAAGGAAAAAGAAATTCAGATGACCCTTATAGTGACCTTACATTATTGAGAATTATGCTGGCACAGAAGATATTGCAAAATGAATTGCCTTTGAGTACTAGCAATGTGGTAACAATGAATATTAAACAACAGTGCTTTTCATGTGCCTGAATCTAGCCTGGTTATTAAAAACAACAAAGTGTTCTCTACTCCATGGTTAGCTATTGCAGGAATGATCAGAGACTACAAGCTGAGATTTTCACCAGGTGCGACCCTCACCCTATGCCTCCTTATGGTATGACCTTTTGAAAGTTTAGATTGGTTGATGCTTAAGATAAAACTCAGGTAGAGGATCTTTTGGACTAACTCAGGAAATAGAGTTCTTTCATCTTAAGGACATTCCTTTTGGGGGAGCCCAGAAACTTTTCCCAGTGCCAAGAAGCCTGCTAGCTCCTGAAACAGGTTTGTCTGTTTAGATTCCACTTAGGACTACGTAATGAAAAAAATCTTGAGCCAATTTGTCAATAATGTTTTCTAAACCACCTTGAAAATAGCAAGTTTCAAATCCAATGCCACAAAAATTTAGCTCAGCGGCAATGCACTCAGGAGTCACCAAAGTAAACACATAATTGACGTCACCCAGTTAGCAGAATCTTATTAGATTAATTGCACAACTGTTTATCAACTAATGGATTGAGAGCCCAATCCTGAGGTCGGCACTCCTACTTTCCTCTGGAGCGCAGTGTCGCAGACGTGCTGTAAGGCACACCTGCGAGGCTTACTGCTGGGCCAGCACCCGTACTGGTGCTGGGCCAGCGCCAGGCGGGTGCCTGTCGTCTGCTGCTCGGTGGTCTCACGGACTGCCAAGCTGTGGCATGGTATGCGGGGGCGGGAAGGAGGTGTTCTGGGGAGGGGGGAGGCAGGGCAGAGGGCAGAGAGAGGGCAGGGAGGAGGCATGACAGGGAGGCAGGAGGCGGAGAAAGGTCGGGTGGGAGGTGTGCCGGGGGGAAGGGAGGCGGATCCCGTGGAGCTCTGCTCCACAGGATCCAAGGCATTCATGTGGAGCTCTGGGCCCTACACAAACACCTTTACCTTACTGCCAACCTTTTGGTTGGCAGTAAAGTGAGTAGCCCCATTGTGGGGCTGCTTCCCTTACTCAGGGAAAGGGGACAAAAGGCGCCACCCGTGGCAGGTTGATGCATACAGCATGTGGCGGCAGCCGTTCTCAGCGCCGCTGCAGCCATGTGCCCCAGGCAGCTCAGGATTGGGCTGTCAGTCATCACAGATGAACACAGGAATATACATTAGTTTGAAAGGGGGGAAGCTCACTGTGTTTATGCTTCTATAGGCACAATCTTAACCAACTTGCCAGCACCAAGGCATGGGTAATGCAGCTCTGAGGTAAGGGAACAAACATTCCCTTACTTTGAGGAGGCCTCCATGAGTGACACCCAACTGCAGGATGCAGCACATGCCCCATTGGCACAGCTATGACAGTGCTAGAAAGTTGGTTAGTATTTGGGCCTACAAGTTTCATCAGCACCACCTTAGAAGTGGAGTCCCTTCCTGAAGGAGAGGTGGAATGCCTCTTTCAGGGTACTTACAAAATCCCTGGTTTCGAAAAGTAATTCCATTAGAAATACTTCAAGTTATTTTCTCATTAATCATGGATTACAATTTTTATAACAGATTTTAAAGCATTTTGATCAATTTAACTACTTAGAGTCAATACTGAGCTCTGCGCGCTGGTTTATCATCAGTGCATGCCAGGGAAGCACCCATGCTAGCCGCTAGTGCCCGGCCTCTGCTGCTTGGTGGTCACAGGGACTGCCGAGCAGTGAAGAGGAAAGTGGGGGCATGGGGGAGAAGTGGGGAGGAGGCGTTCTGAGGAGGATGAGGAGAAGGCGGGGAGGAGGCATGATGGGGAGGCGGGAGACAGGGAGAAGGTGGGGTAGGCGTGAAGGGGGAGGAAGTGGGGAGGGAGAGAGGCGGGACTGGTGGAGCGACACTTCACCAGATCCTGAGCCTCCATGTTGGGCTTGCCACCTGACATGAAGGCTTTTACATAGAACCCATTGTGCAGCTACTCCCTTTACCTGGGGGAAGGGGACAAAAGTCCTCTTCTCCCAAGGTGCCGCCTGCGGCTGCCTTGGTCACTCAAGATGTGGCGGCAGCCATTTTTGGTGCTGCCACAGCCGCGTGCCCGGGCAGCTCAGGATTGGGCTCTTAATTGACTAGACATCACACCCACAATAAAAAATAAATTGCAGAACTGTTTTAGTATTGGATATTTGTTTTAATATTTCTTCAGAAGCCAACAGGTAAATATGAAGCAAATGTACTTTTTGAATCATTTTTTGAAAAATGTAAATGCAAACTGCAATGGGAAGTGGAAGTAGATGCTAGATAAAGTATGGATTACTGTGAGCAACAGAAAAAAGAGTGATAACAGGAATTAAAGTTTCCATTTCTTTGTTTCATTGTCATTCTGCTTGGTGCACTCTGGTATGAAAAAACTCCCATCGATCCTCCTGGCAATGTACACCTAAAAAGATTTTTCACCATGTAGTAGTGCCTTCCTAGCCTTCCTGAGAGGAATTGTGAGGAAACAAAATTGCTTAAAATGTTCTCTTTTGAGATTATGCATGGAATGGTTCCTTTCCCTACCACCCACTGTGGAAAAGTGGAGCAGGTGGTCTCAGAATTCAAGTTATGTTGCACAATGAGGCACTCATTTTGTCACACAATGAGCCACTCATTGTCTACAATCTCTAAACATGAAAAGAATCAGACTTTAATTTCCTGTTCATTGCTTGAAGCTGAAGTGGCTTGCCTTGTCGTAATATATAAAACATCATGGAATGCAATCTTAGTTTAAATATGCAGCTCATGTTTCTTGAGTTGCAGCATTTGGATTATGCAAGGAAACAGGGCCTTAAGTACGTAGAACTTGTTAATTGGGTACACCTTCCCTCTTGGCTTATAGCATATATTGGTGAGGTGAAAGGCAGATTTCATCTGAAAGAGAAAACAGGAGAAGGGAAGCCCCATCTGTTGGACCAAATATATTAAGGGACACAGAACCCATAAGAATGCAGTGCTCTTCTTGTGGGGAGAATACGGTACACAAATCATCATATGCATCCCTTTTTCAAGCAGTGGAGATACTGTATTGCTATTGTATTGCAAATCAGTATTCCTTATATACATTTTGTGTATGCTCTGTAGTATGATTCCTGAGGTGCAAAGTGCCTGTTCTCATCCCCCCCCCCTCTGTTCTGTACAAAAACTTAATGTCAGTAGCTGTTACAGGCGGAATTCAATATCAATATGTTTGAGGGTATAAAAGTTGTCTATGGGGTTATATTAAAAGAATGTGGATTCTGACTAAGGTCCATTAAAATAAATTAGTAGTTATCTTAAAAGAATGTGGATTCTGACTAAGGTCCATTAAAATAAATTAGTAGTAGGTAAGTCCCAACTTACAGCCCATTCCTCAGCTGCCTGGAGGAGGGCTGCTGCCGAATCCAGTACCTCCTGCGCTACTGCGGGAGGTGCCTCGGGAGAAGGGGACATTTGTCCCCCTAAGCAAGGTAAGCAGCCCTGCAATGGGGCTACTCACTTTACCGCCGACCAAAAGGTCAGCGGAAAGGAAAAGGCGCTCGTGTAGGGTGCACAGCCCTACACAAGCGCCTTGGATCCTGCGGAGCAGAGCTCCACGGATCTTCCTCCCTCCCCCCAGCATGCCTCCCTCTGCCCTCTCTCCGCCCCCGCCAGCCTCCGCCCTCCCCGGAACGCTTCCTCCCTGCCCCCGCCCCATCCCCGCCTACCGTTCTGCAGCTCAGTGATCCGGGAGACCACTGAGCCGTGGGAGCTGGATGACCACCCCGCGCTAGCCCAGCACCGGCCAGCGCTAGGCTAGCACCGGCAGGAGTCTGGCAGTGAGCCCCACGAACGTGCCTAATGGCACGTTTGCAACTATGCTCGGTGGCACGGAGCTGTGCTGCCGAGCACAGGATCGGGCTCTAACTTGACTCCACTGACTTCAAAAGTGCTTAGTCAGAATTTACTTTCTCTAATTACAACCCATGGTCTATATCAGAAATCTCTAAACTTTTTGACCAAAGGGCCACATCAAATATCTGGCACAGTGTCGAGGGCTGGAAAAAGAAATTAAATATAAAATTTAATACAATAGAGATGGAACTTAATGAATGAATGAACGGGCTCAAATGTCCAGGATTTCTCTAAGCACCAACACAGCCCAAGAAATAAAGCACACACTTAAATCGATCCCCATTCACTTACCCCACAAGCACAATTCTGGTTGGGTTTGGTCAATTGAGCTAGGGGGTCTCAGGGGATCAGAGGTTGGCCGCGGCCCGGATAGAGGCTCTCCATGGGCCACATCTGGCCCCCGGGTGGAGGTTTGGAGACCCCTGGTCTATATCCTCACTGCAGGTATTTATATATTGTATAAGATAATTATATAAAAGATACTCATTTGTAATAGACTATCACACATTGATGGTGCCTTAGCATGCAGATTTAGAGACTCAAGACACCAATCTTGTACATATACAGTCCAATACACACCTACCTAGGAGTAAGTGCCACTGAACTCAGTGGTGCTCACTTTTGAGTAGACATGTATAAGATTGCTCTGTAAGTATCTTAAGGGAATGCTGTCCTTCTGTGGGTCACCTTGAGTTGGGTTTTATTATCTGACTGCAGTGGAAAGAGCTGCATTGCTGAACATGGAGTTGCCCCAAGAAGCTGAAAACGGCTTCTGTACTGGATATTGTGGTTTGTCAGGCTCTCGACACCCACACCATTTTTGTAGTTCTAGACAGGCAGCAAAAACAGGTGGTTTACTGAGTTCCTAATGGGCCTCTGAACATGGCTGATAGCTGCGTTCAGCTTGATGCTTCACAAATTGGGGCAGACCTGAGGCAGACCATTCAGACTGTTGCAGTGCTGAATTCCCTATGAGCCTCATTTAACAAAGGGGGGGGGGAGGAAATAAGGGACACAGGGAAACCCAAAGGAAAGGCCATATTTTCAAGTGGCATGCTATGCCCAAATGCCTGCAATAATCAAGGGATCTACAGTGCGTGTTGACTCAGATGCAGTTTGCTGGGTCTGTGCCACATTGCAAGTCTTGTCAAACAAAGCAACAGCTAAAAATGTAGCTAAGTGTTTCACTCTGTTAAGCTTTGAAGAGGATGAGTGACACTGGTGGGTGTCTGGCAGCAGCAGATTCTATAGAGCTAAAATTCACATGATCCAGCATTTATTCATCCAAAAGAAGATGGCAGAAATCAAAGAAGCTATAAACATTCATCCAGGATTGTAAGGGGGTTACCATCCTATTGTATTCTGTATACATTAGCAATAGCAAATGCACCCATGCCAAAATAAGAGAAAGGAAGTTCTGACTCTATATCAAACCAATGTACACATGGAACAGAGTACGAGCAATTAAAATAACGAGTAAATGCAGCCCTTGGAACATAATTTTTATTTCAATATATTTAACTCAGTTGAGTTCCCTTTTTCTGGGGATGGCATTTTCCTCTGAATAACTGGGGCTTCCTCGAGAATGCTAAGAGGGTTTGTACACAACCTATTCAGCCCAAGATTGGTTTCAGCCAAATCTGAAACCAGATTTGGTTCACAAAAATGTGTGACAAATTGTGATTATCAGAGGGGAGCTCTGGTGTTGGTACCTCCCCCTCTTTCCCCTAGATTTGCCCCTTCCCCAGGGCCAAAACAGTACACTGCTCGCCACTATGAAGACAAAATCCAGGCCATTAAAGACTGTCTTCAAAAACCTTCCTCCCAGCTTAATGAAAAGTTCATCATGCACATAGCAGTAGTCCAAGAGGACTGGAGCAAAGCTCTGAGTTTAAAACAACAGGCACGTGAAGAGATAACATAGAAAACAGTTAATTGAGAGAAAAAGAACTTGAAGGGAAAAGGAATATATTGAGTAAAAATAGCTTGGGTGATGGAAGAGCCCAGGTGTAGGTCTTATCACATGCATAAGCAGGCAATTACAGTTGTCCCTCAGTATTCACAGGGGATTGGTTCCAGGACACCCCATGGATATCAAAATCCACAGATGCTCAAGTCCCTTATATAAAATGGCGTAGTATTTATTTATAACCTAAGCACATCCTCTTGAATACTTTAGATTCATCTCTAGATTGCTTATAATACCTAATACAATGTAAATGTTGTACAAATAGTTTGTGCAGCATGGCCTTTCCCAGTTTGAAGAGACACTTGGCCAACAGTCTGAGGCAAAGAGGCAAAGAAGGAAGACCCATAGCCAGGGACACAGACCAGGGACAGACTGCACTTGCTCCCAGTGTGGAAGGGATTGTCACTCCCGAATTGGCCTTTTCAGCCACACTAGACGCTGTTCCAGAACCACCATTCAGAGCGCGATACCATAGTCTTTCGAGACTGAAGGTTGCCTACTACTACTATTGTTTAGGGCTGGGCCCCTTGAACCCCAGCCTGGAGGCCGGATATGGGGTTTGAGCAGATCCCTCTGCCTAGTGAATGGGCATATTGGTTCCAACTGGGTGCTGTGCAAAGTCCTTCTTATCCGGAGGACAGGGGCACTCTGGTAGTTGTGTCTGACTGGACATCCTGTCACGGTGCCTTCTGGGATGCCGAGCAGCAGATATGACTGCCCAGAGCATTGCTGTCCTCCAAATGAGGAGCACTTTGCATGGCGCCCAGGCAGAATGCTCGGATCTGGTCTGAAGAGGGAGCACATTTCAGGTACACAGGAGTCGCAATTTTGAGCACCACTGGTTTAGGGAATTAACGGCAAGAAAAAAAAATTCCATACATGTTCAGTACTGGTGCAATCTTGACATAGCACTTTACATAGCTAGCCAGCTAGCCCTTCCTTCCTCTTGCTCTCCTCATAAGAATATAAGAACAGCCCCACTGGATCAGGCCATAGGCCCATCTAGTCCAGCTTCCTGTATCTCACAGCGGCCCACCAAATGCCCCAGGGAGCACACCAGATAACAAGAGACCTCATCCTGGTGCCCTCCCTTGCATCTGGCCTTCTGACATAGCCCATTTCTAAAACTCTCTAAAATTCCTCAACTCTCTCGAAGTAATGCTCATAGATGCTAAGTGCTTTTTCACGCATAATTTTGCTATCAACAGGGATATGCTTCTGTGACTTGTTCTCTAGCCACACACTTAATTGCTTGCTGTCTTTGCAAGCACTTCATCACAAACCAGAGAGACCATTTTTGCCATTTTAGGGGTAGCACTAACACTTCCATGAATTTCAGCTGCTTTCTACTTTATTGTACAAATGCTCGATTTATTCTTACCTATCTTATGGCCCACTTCGGCAAGCAGTGTGCCACTTTTCAAAAGATCTAGAAAAGTTTTATTTTCTTGTTGAGACACAGCACTTTATGCTCTCTCTTAGCCTTTGAGGGATTGCTTTGACAATTGCTTTTTAGGAGCCTTTTTTCACAGAAACAAAGGGTGCACACAACACATGTAGCAAACAAATGAGATGCGAGGCGAACTATGCTCAGACAAGAAGTGCTGGAGAGAGGCTGAGATCTGGGAAATGATGGGAGGCTACAGCAGAGTATGTCTACGCATCACTTCATTTGCAAATTCAAGTTTTGCTTTTTGGAATTTTCTGGAATTTTTTTTTTCAAATATTTTCAATTCGCTGTTTGTTGTATCCACAGATAAGGAACCCAGGGATATGGAGGGCCAACTTTTCAGGCAAACCTTGAAATCAAAGCTAAACCCCGTGCACATCTATCTCACACATCCCTAACTGTATTTTGGGCATTAGCTGCATTACGCTTATCTGTTCCTAGCTTGTAGCCACTAGCCAGGAGACAGCATCTTTGGGGTTGACCTTAAGAGTCCAATCTTATCCTCCTGTCCCCCGCTGCTAGTGCAGCCACACCAAAAATGGGTGCATTGTATCCAGTGGGGTGGGGGTGGGGCAGATTTAAATCCACTTACAGCCTCCCACTCCACAATGTGTAAAGTTGGAAAGGGTGAAGGAAAGTGAGCCCCAAATTATCTGAGGGTTGGATAATCTTTTCTATGAGAAAAGAGCTTTTCATTGTCAATTTTTTTTCCATTAGAGGAAAGTACACTGTGAGATGGCATGATACAGGTTGCTAAAGTCAAATTGGAGAAAGTGAAAAAGAAAGTTTCCCATAATAAAATGTTATGAACCTGAAAAGCAACTGATGAGCAGTAGCTTCAAGATGGAATGGTCGTCTTCACAAAATACATAAAGGAATTCACATCCACAATATGTTTTGATTCCTACTGGCTTAGGGGGGAAAATGGAATGCTGACCATCTCTGATTATATTTACCCTTCATTTTAGTGTTTGTTATACAAAAACCTTGCAAACATTTGAAAGGGAATTGTTAAATTAATTCCTGGAATTGGAAAGGTCCGTCCGTCCATCCATCCATATGATCTGTCTTTTACTGATGGTACTTCCTCATTCTAGCTCCAAATCTGCAGAACTATTTTAAAAGCTGGCATCAGAGCTAAAATACATAGGTATACACAGCTGCAAAATAGCATTCACCTCTCTCATATGGCGACTTTTTACACTGCATCTGTCCTTACCCTAAAACAGTGGATTCATAAAGCAAACTGAAAACTGTCTTTACCACCAACACCCCCCCCCCCCAGGACCCATAGATCACATAAATGGGAAGGTGTGACCAAATTTTCTAAAAACAGAGAGGGGGGGACCCTCATGGATATCGATTCAAAGCAATACTTTTGAATGGGCATGGAGGATATCCAGTGGATATTTTTCAGTCAATTGAAAAAAAAATCCATGCATACTATCTTTTATTAGCCAAGGTAGTTCCTCTACTTCCTTATTCTCATTTAAAGTCATTTAAAGTCAGTGTTAGGAAGGATCTTCTGCTCTGAATTGTAATGACTGGCCAAATCCTTTACAGAGCTACTGGGTAGTTCAAAAATTTATGCACCCAACAGTTGCTTCAGGATATAGTACACCTTACCTATTCTACTTATAGAATTACAGTGTTGAATAATTTCTTTAAAACCATCCTAGATTTCACAAGTAAGGAAAAACCAGCTGACCCATCCATTGGGCTATAAAGGGATATCATAAATTCTGTTAGGGGTGCAGGATTTCCCAGTACATAAAAGCCAGCAAAAACCTAACAATGTTGGAACTTTTTAAGGTAGACAGCAAGTTTGAGTAAGCAAAACAGTGGCAATAATCCTATACACTCACCTGGGTTTAAGCCATTTCTGCCCAATGTTGTATATATGCAACAGGAATCAAATGTGTACATCTGTGGGCTGGGCAAAAATGGGTTAAGCCCTAATAAATGCAGTAGGACTTACTTCTGAGATGTGCATAGGATTGTGCTGAAAGTCACTTAGGGTGCAATCCTACCCTGCGCTGGAACAGGCAAGCCAAGAGGGCCGGAGCCGGGGGACTTGTGCTGGCCCAACTCGTTTTCTGGATTGCATGCCTAGGGAGCAATATCTCCTATACATACTTACTCAAGAGTAAATTCCATTGAATTCTATGAGGTGTTTGAAAATGCTGTAACTTGGAAATCAGCCCATTGTGTTCAGTAAGATTTACAGCCCAATCCTGAGCTCCCCAGAGGAGCAGCAGTGCTGAAATGGCTGGTGCTGCATCCACTGGCTGCTGAGCAGGCACCAGCAGCTCCTTAGGAGAAGGGGCATTTGTTCCCTTTCCCTAGGTAAGGAAGGAGGCCCTGAAATGGGGCTACTCAAGCCTGCACTGGCTATTTAGCTGGCGCAGAGTAAAGCACCCCATGTTGAGCCAGGAAGCCCAATGTGCGGTTCTGGATCAGGCAGAGCAGAGTTCTACTGGTCCTGCCTGCCCTGCCTTCCCCTAACCCCCACTCACCTCTCTGCCGCCTGGAGCAAGCTCCAGGCGGTGCACGACAGACCTCTGGCTGGCGCTGGCTCAGTGTGGGCTGGCGCTGAGCCGGTGCCCGTGCTGAGCCAGTGGTGAGTGTCGCAGGCATGCTTTATGGCATGTGTTGTCCCAATAGGATTGGGCCCTTAGGCTGTAATCCTATCTTTACTCACCAGAAACAAACATCTATGAGATGTGCTTCTGAGTAAATATAAGGTGGGGTTATAGTATGCTTCCTTCTAAACCGTGGTCTTTTCACGCTGGAATAATTCATAATTTTCACTAACATCAGCCATAGAAAGCCATTCCACCCATCAACACAGGATATTCTATACAAGTGGATCACACAAAAATCATAAGTTCTTTCTGTTTTTAACAGCCCAATCATATTCTTTTCCCCACCATAGCATGCAGCTACATCAAGCAGGCTGCACTGAATTCTATGTGGGGGGGGGGGAAGGGTGATCAGGAGGCTTGAGAGAGGCCTCCTTAAGCCCCTTGATCACTAGTGGGTCTTCTTGGACCTCTACCAGTTCTAGTGCAAGTCTGAGGAGACAAAGGAATATATCCCCTTCCACCCCCTTGTGCTGGGATATACCCCTTTCCACCTGTGCCCCATCCCTCCCCAGTCCTCCCCGTTCCACCCACTTGGCCGACTTACTGACATTGGCAGGGTGTCTTCTTGCCGCCACCACATGTAGGATGTTCTTTGGTGTCTGTGGCAGCAGTCTGGAAGCATGCAGCTACATGAACCTCTATACATCGCTATGCTGTAAAGTGTGCTGAAATGCCAGAAAGCTAGATCCAGTGGAGGAACCAGAGAATAGGACTGGGCCATAATTCTATATTCATTGAGTCAATGACCACATTACTTCCATAATCTTGTACATAAGTATTGTACAAGATTATGATATTCTTTCTTAATCAATGATTAAAAACTTCCAAACCAAATAGCTTCTCAATTCCCAGGCAATTTATACATAGTTCTGACTGTACCCTGTTCTCTTCTGCTAAGGGCCAAACTACATCTTACACTGGATTCACATGTATTATGCTAGAATAATAGCCATATCCCCACTCCAAAGTGTCTTTGGAGAGTACAGTGGAAAAGCTGATGAGGTAGAATGCTTCAACCTTCCTCATACCTGTCTGTAGTTTCAACAACTGTGGGGACGGGTGTAGCAGAGGACACTTTGTTACTTTATTACTTTACTTTACTTTGTACTTTGTTACTTTATTACTTTATTACTACTGTGAACAAATCAAAGCTCCTATGTAGACCTAACCGAACCTGCCTCATTGGCACCAATGAGAACAGCCCAACCGGTGTCCAGTGGGGGAGGATATCCAAGCAAATAAAAGAAATGTGTTTGATATTCATACCTTTCAAATTTTCTAGATTTTTTTTGTCTCCCTTATGTCTATCAGCTCAAGAATATTTCTGTATCCCTAGCATTTAAGTCAAACAATGCAGAGCTTCATTTTGTAACAGTGTATTATGAGTCTATTACATGTGTTTGAAGATAATTTTTCATGTCATTATGATGGGTAGGCTTGTAAATGATTCATCTGAATTTATAAAAAATGAATTTCTAATAGGAATGCAGCTGCAAACATTTCCTGTGTTATAAAACTGCTGTGATGTAAGCCGCTGTAACATTTATTATGAATTAAGAAGGTATCCTTCACAAGAGAGCTGGGTTTTCATTAATGTCGGACTGACATTTGCAAAATTGATTTGTGTTGACATTTAGAGTACTTCTGTTGTAGCATGGGCCTCTGTCTGACATTAGGCAAACTAAATTACATTGGTTATGCTTAAAAGCTTCCTATGGTACACTGTTATTTTACAAAGCAGAGGATGCTACTGCTCTGGAGGGATGGAAGGAGATTCAAGGGTACACTTGAGGTGTACTGAGAGGCACTATGGTAGAAAAAGGACAAGCTGCAATGGTGTTTCTCCATAGGGTTGTGGATTTCCTTTTTTTGTAGAAGATAAATTGATGTTTACAGTTCAAAAGCAACACACAATTTTGTTCCTCAAAAGACCTCCAAGTTGGGTCAGGACTAGTTGGCCATAATTTATGGATGCTTGTTGCCAGAAGTAACCTGTACCAAAACACCGGAATTTTAGTGGCTTTTTCTAACCCATGCAGGTGAAGAGGAACCTGCAAAATTAACCTCTGCTCTTAGTTGGCAACCTTCAGTCTCGAAAGACTATGGTATCGCGCTCTGAAAGGTGGTTCTGGAACAGCGTCTAGTGTGGCTGAAAAGGCCGATTCGGGAGTGACAATCCCTTCCACACTGGGAGCAAGTGCAGTCTGTCCCTGGCCTGTCTCCCTGGCTATGGGTCTTCCTTCTTTGCCTCTTTGCCTCAGTCTGTTGGCCAAGTGTCTCTTCAAACTGGGAAAGGCCATGTTGCACAGCCTGCCTCCAAGCGGGCCACTCAGAGGCCAGGGTTTCCCACTTGTTGAGGTCCACTCCTAAGGCCTTCATATCCCTCTTGCAGAAGTCCTTGTATCGCAGCTGTGGGCTACCTGTAGGGCGCTTTCCTTGCACGAGTTCTCCATAGAGGAGATCCTTTGGGATCCGGCCATCATCCATTCTCACGACATGACCGAGCCAACGCAGGCGTCTCTGTTTCAGTAGTGCATACATGCTAGGGATTCCAGCATGTTCCAGGACTGTGTTGTTTGGAACTTTGTCCTGCCAGGTGATGCCGAGAATACGTCGGAGGCAGCGCATGTGGAAAGCATTCAGTTTCCTCTCCTGTTGTGAGTGAAGAGTCCATGACTCGCTGCAGTACAGAAGTGTACTCAGGACGCAAGCTCTGTAGACCTGGATCTTGGTATGTTCTGTCAGCTTCTTGTTGGACCAGACTCTCTTTGTGAGTCTGGAAAATGTGGTAGCTGCTTTACCAATGCGTTTGTTTAGCTCGGTATCGAGAGAAAGAGTGTCGGAGATTGTTGAGCCAAGGTACACAAAGTCATGGACAACCTCCAGTTCATGCGCAGAGATTGTAATGCAGGGAGGTGAGTCCACATCCTGAACCATGACCTGTGTTTTCTTCAGGCTGATTGTCAGTCCAAAATCTTGGCAGGCCTTGCTAAAACGATCCATGAGCTGCTGGAGATCTTTGGCAGAGTGGGTAGTGATAGCTGCATCGTCGGCAAAGAGGAAGTCACGCAGACATTTCAGCTGGCAGACATTTCAGCTGGCTTCACGCAGACATTGTACCCTCTGCTACAATACAATATAATCACAGTCTGTAGGCATCTACAGTCTATCTCCTGTGTGTCTGTGGCAATCAAATATGGCAGATATCTACACAAAAACATGTGTATATACAGGAATCCACAAAGAGGGGCCTGGCAGTTAAGGCAGATCCATTTTTCTGTGTACCTGAAGGATCAAGGGCTGATGGTATTGGGAAGCTCCAGGAAATGTTGATCTATAAGCCAAACTAGATGCTACTTTGAATGTCTTAGTTTGGCCTGCTTTTTCGTTTTTTAAAGCCATTTCTGCCCAACATTGCATATACGCAACAGGGGCCAAATGTGCACACCTGTGGGCCACGCAAAAATGGGTTAAGCAGTATGGAGGGACATGCAAAGTGCTGGGAAACCATGACGTGGGGAGGACTTTATCACTTAGCCCCAACCACAGTTCTAATCTCAATCAAATGCCCCCATCCCTGTATACTTCTTACAGCTTTTTAAAAAGATTTCTTGGCTTTCCTCAGATGCTTTTAAAAACTGTAAATATGTGGGAGCACACAGTCTGGATAGGAATCACAGCAGGGGCTAAGTGCTAAAGTTCCCCACCCTCTGCAGCTGCTGTTTCATGGCATCTTGAAAGCTATTTTTTTAATGGGTCAATCTTATTTGTTCTTCCTAACACATAGTTTGGCCATGAAGTTCAAGGCATCACTCAGAAAGTACACAGCCAAAGAACAAACCACTCTTTCACTAGCTAGGGTCAAAGCTGACATGTTAGTCAAAGGGAGTAGTAGAAAGTATAATGAGCCAGGTTGAAACCGGAGATCAAGAGGGAATGAGCAAGATGCTGATGTCTAAATAAAACTGTTATAAGGAAAAGACTCAGGATTGATCTGGAAGTACCCTGATCAAGGAAATTCAATGTGCTGTCAGGAGGTAGAGTCATGCTTGAGCCTGAAGTGGATAATACTGCCTCATTTTCCATTTTCTTCCCACTCTGTAGCCTACTAGCTTTGTCATCCTAAAGGGCACCAGCACACAAACTTGAGGTTTGTAGTTCAACTGATTCTAACAAGCCCAGCAGTCAGGCATGGACAATGCCACAGCAGGGTGAGTTTCTTGGCTGTTTCTAGAAGTTTTTCTCACTACCTGTGCTTCAAAATAACCATCAGGGTGATATTTTGAAAAGCATCCTGTTGGCTCAATGTTAGAATCTGATGAAAAGGTAATTACCTGGTATCTATGGTCTTGAAATGTTATTTTATTTCTCAGATGCACTGAATGGTATTCAAGGCATTCGGATGGTAGTTAGGGTGTGAATCTTAAGCACATCACTGACAAAATCAGTTTTTTAATGCTGCGAACATAATTTAATTACCATGGAACCTATTTTTTTTCTTGCTTTAGATATCCTCTAGAAAGAAAACACTTCTTATTAATAACACATTAATCTAACATTGATCTGCTGTGTGCATCTTTGGAGAACTGATTACATTTGTAACTTTCTTGCAAGCTAATCAGTCTTTATTTTACAAAGGAGTGGGTTGAATGAGCTTCACAGCTGACATGTTTCAATTTGCATTTTGACACAGTTTTGCAAATTGATATGTCAGATCAAGGACATCTTAATGTATTTACATAGGAGCAGTGAACTAATATTTAATTCTGACAATTCTGTTTAAGTAGGGAGGGTAAGTGGTATGCCAGTTGCCCAAGCCGTATTGAATTGCCACAAAACTTTTTTTCCCTCTGCTATTGTAATGCTAAACTAAGTTCATAGATGGCCAAAATTGTCTTCTGTGTTGTGATAAAGTGAACATTAAATGCAGAACATTTAATCCCTTACAGCAGTGCGATTCAATCCTGCTGTCTTCAAAGAACTGTTTCCACACTGCAACATCTGCTAAGGAACTCCTGAATGTCTGCTATTGAATCCTACCTGTTGCAAAGGATTCTGGGAAATGTTTCTTTGGCAATAACAAGTTTCGCTGCAGGCACTGGTTAGACCTTTTGGGTTTCATCTCCACCCCACATGAAGTAAGACTATATTGTAGAACACACCCAACTCTGCAGCTGCATGCTGTCGGAAATGAGGGTGAAGCTCCCCAAGAGCTTTTCTTCCCCTTCCCCCCCGCCTGCTTTGCCTAGCACTCAAGGCAAGCTAGGATAAGGTGGGAAAATGAGAATGGCCCATTGGCTGCTGCATGAGTGGAAGCTGGGGGGGGGGCAATGCCCTGAAGGCTGCATGCCTTTGGGAGTCAGTCCACTGGAGTTTTTTAGCAGATTTTTGATTGTATTAATAAAGTGACTCTTTATCCCAAGCCTTTGTCTGGCGTGCTCATTTTGGAGGTGCAAGGGTAAAAGAATGATAGTGGTGGGAAATATAATAAGCTGCAACTATTGATCTTCTCATGGTACTGACCCTTAAGTTTAAATCCAGAAAACACACTTTGAAAACCCAGTCGCTTTTAACCATGTTACTTAAATATGAGTCAAAGCATAATAACTGTAAAAATACTTGACTATGATTTGACCAAACTTTTTGACTGGTGAAATGCTCATCTCTACCCTATGGTTGGATGGGGTGATAGAGTTCAATCTGCTCAGAGAGGTGTGCAGCTGGCTCAGTTGTCAGACTAGATAATGAATCCAGAATTAAATATGTATTTCTTGAATTGGACTAGGGGGAATTATTCCATTGCTAAGTAGATGGGAGTCATTACTTGTCTCTGTGTTGGTCAGAGAACATCTGGTCAGATTCTCATGTGCCAATGGTTGGGATACAAACTAAGACTTGTGGTTGTATGAGAAATTATACATACTTTGATTTCTATTAAATCAGAAAGCCCAAATCTGCACTGTGTCAGGAGAGTCTGTTGGCTGATTATGTGATAGAACAGCTACAAGTCTCAAATAGCAATGAATGCCATGTAATGAGCATTGTACTTGGCATATTATAAGTCACAGCCTAATAATTCAGTTTACTTTCCAGTAATTACCTGCAGACTTCTAAATTATTCCCTTGCTGCTGATGTTCATTAGTCACTGAAAATGAAAATGGCAAGGAAACCAGTAGTGCATAATTTGGAACGTTTTTAATGTTTATGGATTTCTTGGGATGATTAGAAAATAGAAGTATCGCTGCTCTTTTGGCTAGATGAATCTATTAAGAATCGTAATAGCAGTTTTCTCAAGGACAATGATTTAACATTATTGGAAGTGGTACTCTTTGGATGCATTTCTCTCTCCTTGCTTAGCAGCAGATAACAAAGTGATGTTTAAAAATAAACACAACTTGAAGGAAATGTCTTGGCGGAACTGCTGTCTGGCACACTGATTACCTTAAATCTGTGCTTGCTGATATTTAATAACGTCGCTGTATGGGGGAGTGGCTTTCAAACTGCTCTTGGGATTGAAACTTATTAGGGACTCCTCATGGAAAAGGTCAGTAGTAGCAGATACATTTCTCTAAAAGATAGCTAGACAGCCCACCATGACCAATCTTCCCAAGCAATAGGTGAGATGCTTCAATCAACATACTAATGCTAATTTCAGAAACAAATTAGTTAGCTGTCATTGTGAAATGATGACCTTACCTTTTAATAATAGTAATGAATTACACAGACCTATACACACAAAAGAAAACCTTTTTTTTAGTTGCCAAGGATGTTTGAATGAATTTATGCTATTAAGGTGCTGAATCAAAAAAGGGCATCAGTTTTGCCTGACTGGCTCTAATTTGGGGGGTATAACATAGCCACCTTATCTGCTAATTCAGGCAGCTTCCTCCTGAAACAGCTGATACCATGGCTTCCTCAGGAGGAAGCTGCTTGAATTGGCATTTAAGGTGGCTCTTCCGTACCCCCAAAACTGGAGCCAATTCAGCAAAAACGATGCCATTTTTTAATTCAGTGCCAACAGTAGGTCTAACTTTTACGACAGCAAAATGTATGTAGGCCTGTGTTATAACTTTTTAAAATATTACATGAGGTTTCTAGACATGTAAATTCAAAACAGATTTCATGGACTTTTTTTTTATAATGGAATATTAAGGTTAGTCTACAGATATAATATTTTTAAAAATCCCAAACAAAGCAAATAAACCAAGGAGACTCACTGGATCACATGGAAAATGTATTTAGTTTTGCAAGAAGAAAGATGTAGTCATACGTCAGACCAGCTAAATGCTCACTGCCCATAGCTCCCGTAGGGCCCCAGTTGCCTGGCAGCTGCAGGAGACACATAAGCCTTGAAATTCAATTAGGACTAACATATAGAGTTAAGAAAATCTAGAGTTACTTCAATATGCTCAATTTTAATCAATGAACTTTGAGGCTGTAGCAACTCTTGCAGACCCAGGAATTATTTAGAATTCAGAGAGGAGTTTCCAGATTCCTCAATCTGTTTGACGTTTGGAGAACTGTTGGGACAAGTAATCCCATGTTACAAACTCCTAGTTTAATTAGAAAGTATAACCAAGGAAAGGCACCACCAGGCAGGGCCTAGGAAAGGGGGGTAAAGGGGGTAATTTGTACCCAGGCCCAGTGTCAGAAAGGGGGCCCAGGAGTCAAAGAGGGGGCCCAGAAAGTTCCTGAGACATTTTCCTATCTCACCTGAACTCACTGCCTGTGCATGATACTGGAGGCACAACTACAGGTACGCAGTGGCAACTGCTGCTGCAAGCCATGCACACCGGGCCCAGGAATGCATCCATGAACCTTTTTAACACAGTGTCAAATCTGGGAGGCAACTGGCCAGTCGCTCTTTGGCTTGTGGATCCAATAACCATGAAGGAGTGGGTAGGAGCTCAGGGACTCAGCTGCAAGGCTACAGCTCATACAGCTCAAGTTCATTTTGGTGCACACAGCACACTGTCCATCTTAGTGTGAGCCTAAATACATTGATGCTAATTTTCAGCAATGGGCTTTCTATATTTCAAAGATTTTAGAGAGACTTGGGAGTGTGCTTGGTTTTCCATATTACTTTATTTAAATGCCAGTGCCACATGGTCGAGTAGACCTGGGCTCTACATCAAGAAGCGTAGTAGACCTGGGTCCAGGAGGATGCCAGCATGGCTCATAGTCAAGGAAGCTAGAAAATGCAAAAAGACTTTCTTCAGAAAATGGAAGTCTGCTCCAAATGAGAACAAAATGCAACACAAATTCTGGCAAAATAAATGTAAGCTGACAGTAAGATGTGGGGAGAAAAACAAGGAGTACATGGCTAAAAATACAAGGCAAACAAAAAAAAATTCATTAAATGCATCAAATGCAGGGGACACACCAGGGAAACATTTGGACTAATAGATAACACAGGAATGAAAGGGAAAGTTAATGATGTTACTGAGAAGCTGAATGCATTCTTTTTAACTGACTTCACTACAAATAGTGTAAGGCAGATAACCTGTGTCTGAACTGACTTTCTCAGTGAAGGAGTCTGAAGAACTGAGTCAAACAGAAGTGACAAGGGATGAGGTTCTAGAGCACATTGACATATTAAACATTAAGAAATCACTGAGTTCAGATGACATCCACCCAAAAGGTCTTAAGGAACTCAAATGTGATGTTGCTATTCTAACAAAAAAGAGGTCACTTGTTCTTTAAATCAGCCTCTATGTGAGAGGACAGGAAGCTAGCTAATGTGACACCATTATTTAAGAAAGGAACTGGGAAAATTATAGGCCAATCAGTTTAACATCTGTTCCAAATAAATTGATGGATTAGATCAGTAGTTCGCAGACTTTCTGGCACTGGGACCCACTTTTTAGAATAGCAATCTGTTGGAACCTACTGGAAGTGATGTCATTAACCTGAAGTTGATGTCGTGTCTGAAAGGGACATCATCAAGCAGGAAAACTTTTAACACCCCCATACAACAAAATCAAATCAATTAATAAGTAAGTAAATTAAAAGTTTACAAGAAATATAAATTTTTTAAAAAATATTTAAAATAAAGAACTTTCCTAACCATCCCAAGCCACTGCTGATCTGTTTAAAAAAAAATTCCCCTAACATCCCAAAGGGTGTAATCCTAACCAACTTTCCAGCACTGACCTAGCTGCAATGCAGACCTAAGGTAAGGTAACAAACATGCCCTTACCTTGAGGAAGACTCCTTGACTGCCTCCCCACTGCAGCATGCAGTGAATGCCACATTGACTCGGTTATGTCAGTGCTGGAAAGTTGGTTAGGATTGCACCCAAAGGCTGCAATCCTATCCACACTTACCTGGGAGTAAGCTCCTTTGACAATCATTGTTAAAAATAAATACATAGTTGCTGAACTGTTACAGATCTGTACAGATCTGTAACATTTCCCCCAAATGCAGTCACATACCATGGTACCTTGAAGTATTATGTTAAAAATAAAATACACATTGAAATGAATGAGGACCCACCTGAAATAGGCTCACAACCTACTTAGTGGGTCTTGAGCCACAGTTTGAGACACACTGGATTAGATTATAAACTATTATCATTATCAATATGGATTGAGGTGTCCTAATATGACAGGTGACATATTGGGGAATTCATTGGGGCCCTGTAATCGTAAAAATGTTAAGAACCCCTGGTCCAACAAGATGTGCAAAAGATACACCAGGAAACAGTCATTGGAGCTATGCTGGAGTGAAGAGGGACAGTTGTTCCCGCTGTCATGCTAAATATAAGAGGATCTCCACTTTCAGAAGTGTCTGCCCAGTTAGCAAGACAAGTGCCTGCACTCCTCTGCGGTCTTAGCTACTGCGATTTCCTCAACTGGTATGCTTCCAATCCTCTCGGGACTACCCAGGTGCACATCAGGCATTGCCATGCCTTATAAAGAAGAGGCTACACAAAATGGATGTACACATGTGTTAACACAATGTAGAAAAACTATCCATTCATGTCTGTGCCCAGTTATCACGTATTTTGTGGTGCTTCCACTGCTGTGCTTTTGATTATTTTCAGCAGCTGAACTTCCAGCACTGCAGGAATGGCATTAGCATAGCAATAGAGAGAGCTAAAGCAGCAACCTTCGCCTGAGCTATTCATTCATCATTCACTCTGGAATTCATATCAGATACACAATTTGCTTTTCGTAGCAAGCCGCAGTCATTATTTTGGTTCCAGGAATACCAGCTCAGCAGTGGATGCTCAAACCACCCTTTTTACAATACAGATTGCCAGACGAAAGCAGCTCCTAGAAACAGAGAGGCTTGATTTTTGCCTTATAGAAGCAGTGCCATCACACCTCCCCTACCATTCTATGCCACACCACACCCCAAATCATAAGAATGATGGAGCCACGTAAGAGGAGTGGAATTCCTTGATAAGAATCATGTTATCAATCCTCCCTCCCCATATATCCATCCTCTGATGGTAGCATCTTCCCATGCAATTTCACATTTCCCATGTGACCAAACTTTCTCTGTTCTACATACTGGGAGTAATGTTGGATAAAACAATGGAATAATTGAATTTAGTTGTCCAACTTTGTACTCTCAAGCTAGCCCTCAGTAATGTTTGCACACCAAGTGAAATTCAACCCATCTGCTTTGTATTGTTTTCTCAGTGATGCTCAATAGCTTCCCTCACCCGGACAGGTAACAAGAACAGGAAGTTTATTCCTTCCCTGGTTGGCCACCACACATGGCTGATGAGCTGATCTTCCACTTAGTGGATCTCAAGGTGGACAGGCCTGGCATAAGCAGAGTTGATTATTATACTTTTTATATTTGAGACTTTTACCCTTCAGTTAAATCTGTATTTGTATCAACCTCATAAGAACCTAAGAACATAAGAACAGCCCCACTGGATCAGGCCATAGGCCCATCTAGTCCAGCTTCCTGTATCTCACAGTGGCCCACCAAATGCCCCAGGGAGCACACCAGATAACAAGAGACCTGCATCCTGGTGCCCTCCCTTGCATCTGGCATTCTGACATAACCCATTTCTAAAATCAGGAGGTTGCGTATACACATCATGGCTTGTACCCCGTAATGGATTTTTCCTCCAGAAACTTGTCCAATCCCCTTTTAAAGGCATCCAGGCCAGTCGCCATCACCACATCCTGTGGCAAAGAGTTCCACAGACCAACCACATGCTGAGTAAAGAAATATTTTCTTTTGTCTGTTCTAACTCTCCCAACACTCTCTCCCTCAGCCTTTTTGTTGAGGAAGGTGAATCAACAATACAACCGGCACTCACAACTGGTACATTAGTTTTTTAGGGCACAATCCAGAGCACTGTAAGGTACATTTGTGCTAACCTGGGAGTCAGATGGGCCAGTGTGGAAGCCGACACTGATGCAGAAGAGTCAGATCTGGACCCTGCACCAGCCCAATAAATGCAGTGCAGGTGCAGGAGGTGGGAGAGAGTGTCAGGAGGGTGGAATGGAGGAGGGGAGGGGATGTTTCTGGATGGGGAGGGCCTAATGGAGGAGGATCAGGCCTAGTGATGGAGATTTTAAGGGTTAACCTAACTTCTCTCAGATAAGAAAAACACCCAAAATTAGGAGCCAAAGTAGTGACTAGTTTTCCTGTTAAAACCAGGATAG
Source organism: Tiliqua scincoides (assembly GCF_035046505.1). NCBI lineage: Eukaryota > Metazoa > Chordata > Lepidosauria > Squamata > Scincidae > Tiliqua > Tiliqua scincoides. Next base: position 91,570,511 of record NC_089824.1, on the reverse strand, counting down.
GAAAAGTCATTATGTCAAGATGACCTGCAGAGAAAAAAACATGTGCGTCATAGCTTTCTCAAAAGGAACATTCCAGGGTCTTATGTAATCAAAGTTGCAGGCCAGAAACTTCTCCATACATGGCTAATAGACTTCCCAGTTAGGGCTGGAACCATGCACCAGTATGCCAAATAAGGAGAAGGAAATGACATGCAATATCACATGGGTCAATTGTTTGTGACAGAGTACAAGTGTGATGTCCATGGCGGACGGAGACCCCGCCCCTTTGGGTGTGCCCGAGCACAGGGGGCTTACCCTGACGATGCGCGCAGGTCGTCGGCGGAAAAAAGGACGGGAGGCAGATACAGCAGATTTGTACAGACGATTTACTCTGGTTAAACTCTTGACATTCATGGGGCCTGTTACATCACAGGCCCCTTTGATTTACAGAGACACGCGGCGTCGGTGAACAATATGCATGTTCCCCACTCCTTCCTGACCCCTTTCGGGTTCCAGCAGGATTCCCCGGCCGGTGCCAGTTGGAAAGGGATAGGGGTTCCCGATGGCTGTCGCAGCGGTGTCGGGGGTTAGCTTAGCTGTCCTCTGCAGGGCCCCTTGTACCTCCGGTCTTGCCCCTTGATAAGCTGGCCTCCAATGGGGGTAGTTGAGATGGGGTCCTTGTGGCAGCAGCCTCGCCTCTCTGGTTTCTACCCCCAGGCCCAGGTGGGTCTAGCATTGGGTGGGTCCCAGCCTCCAGCCCTTCTCTCCAGGGCTGAGGCTAGCCAAGTTCCCCTCGAAGCCTCTGTTGGCTGAATAGGGCCGGGGTGGCTATCCCCTCTGGCCTCCTCAGCGATCCCTCTCCCAACTGGAGAGGAGCGACCTCTCCCTAGTCTGGCCAGCCTCCTTATGAGGCTAGCCTTCTTCTGGTCCAGCCCCACCCCTTCAGTCCACATGGCTGCTGACTGCTCCCAGGAGGCACTAGGGCCTACTCCCAGGGAAGTGACTTGCCTGGGATCCCAGTCCTGATAGTGCCCAGGTTCTACTCCCGAGGAGGCCCTTACCCCTGAGGAGACCCCTGCTCCAGGGTGATTCCTGGCCTCCTGGGCTGGGCCTAGGTGACAACAAGTAAAGGAGTTTTGGGTGTGGTTCTCTGAGAAAATCAATGATCCACCATGGGGTAACTTCAAACCTGTATCCATCCTAATCTATTCCTAATCTGTAAATAGCATGTAAATAAACTTTCTATATGCTTTTAAAGGAGTCTGTGTCTGCTTAGCATTTGACCCAGAGACCAAGTCCCAGAAATCTCTATATCACTAGGAGGGGATGAGATCAGTGGCAGCAGCATGTGCTGAATCCTAACCCCCACTCCTGGGCCTTAGAGCTCTACATTGTCTGCTTGGATTTGCGCCAGCGAAAGAGCTGGTGCAGATCCAAGTAGCCCCATAGGAGTTGACTGGTGCTCAACATGGGGTAAGAGGAAACATATCTCCAAAATATCCCCTTATCCTGAGGTGGCCTCCAGCCTGCACCTAACCTGCGCTGGATTTAGCACAGGGGCACTGTGGCCTCCTTGTTCCGGCGGAAGTTAGGATTGGGCTTCCTGAATGTGCAGCTTGTGAATCACAGAGCTAAACACATTCTACTGACCAAGGGGAAGGAGAGTTCTAATGAGATAGTACCAACCCATGAAATTTTAGTTACCAGAGCACAGAACAGGTGCTCTCTGGAAAGACTCTTACTCCTCCTCAAGTGTGATGTAGCCACTTCCAAAGAAGAAATACGTATATGCAATTTGCAGGATGGTAGTGGAAGGGGCAGATTTGGCTTGTATAGTGAAGTTTCAGAAACATCACAGAAAAGTCTAAATTTAATGAATACTATAAATACACTCCATATGTGAAGCTGTAAACCTAACAAGAACAGACTGTGTAAACAATTATGTATAGACAGATGTGTTTAGAAATTGAAATTATTCGAAGACCAATTAACTATTTTCTTTCATAGCTGTTTTCTACTATGAAAAGAGACAACTGGGGATCACTCTTTGCAGCTCATTGCATAAAGTATATTCTTAAGAGTTAAAAAAAATAAACAAAATCTAGAAGATGAGGCCTTTTGTCTGGGTAACCTTATTTTGAATTTTGTGTACACCAGGAACTTCTTTGTAGTGTTGCATTTTCTTAATTACTTCAAAGATAAAGAGCTGTGTTCTCTGATGTCTTGAATAGAAGGCTTTAGAACACACCACTTGCATCCCAGGTCAAAAATCCTGAATGAGAAAAATTGGCTAAAGCCCACAGTTGCCCAGTTTTGTTTGCAATTAAACAATTCACTATACCTTGTGTTGCATGTCATGGAAATTTTTTTCTGGGGTTCTTCAAGTGGTATCTGAAATGATGTTCTGGTCTTTCAAACAGCCCATTTCTAGATACCTGCAAAAAATGCTACGTAACTGTTTCCTCTTCTAGACCGAGGACATGCTAAATAAGGACCTTTGCTTTGAAAGTAAATAAGGCTGCTTTGCAAGATAGCAGCCCTACTCTCTAGCTCTTCCCTGACACCTGCTTAACAGTCCTAGTGAGTTTTCTCCTCAGAGCTAGCAGGAGGTATGTCCAGTGATGCTATTTGTGCTATGTAAGCCCTTCTATTTAATGCTGGTAAATTCTGGCCAGTCTTTCACAAGTACAGTACACTCCAGCCAAAATTAACCACTTTTGAATTGGTGAAAATGAAGCAGTTGCTTTTCTGCTTCTTAGAGCCCAATCCTAACCGACCCAGCACCAGCACTTTGCTGGGGAAGGTGGAGACACCCAGTACCATCAAGGAGTGCTGGATGGAGAATTCCTCTGCCAGGTGGCAGGGAAGTTTTTTGGAGCAGGGAGAAAGAAACTGGGCAGAGGGCAGATTGGGCCTGAGGGTGTATCAGACCTGGGAGGAGGGCGGGAACGGCAGCAGAGGCTGGCCCTGAATCCTATCCCCTCTCCTGAATCCTATTTCTGAGTTACAGAACCCAACACAGGTCTCCTTGGTCTGCACCAACTCAGGAGATGGTACAGATCGAGAAGACCCATCAGGGCCAGCTGAGTTCTACATGGGGTAAGGGAACCTATGTTCCCTTATGCTGAGGAGTCCATTGGTAGCTGCTCTGGCCCAGAGGGATACAGCAGCAGCCATTTCTGTGCGGCTGTACAACGCGGCACCAGGGTGGCATAGAATTGTGCTGCCTGTTGAGGTAGTCAGCGTTCTTGGCAGGGCTCACCAAAGACCTCTTGGTGCTTAAGGTGGCACAATGATGTCTCGCATCAGCTGGCACTCTGGCAGCCATTAATGCTCCTGCCTGCTCCCTGGCTTTGTATGAAAGAGGGAACAGAGTGGAAGAGAAAGTGTGAATGGGACTGGTGGGCTACAGAGTCCCTGAGGAGATACTCTGACCCACCATTCCTCCACACTTCCTCTTCCTTCTTGTATCAAGGGAACAGAAGGATAAGGAGTATTGGAAACAGGTGGCTTAATTGTAGGTGGATCCCTGCCTTCCTCAGGGTCTTCATCAAGCCTGTACTACTTTTGATCCATTAAGCCAGTGGTTCTCACACATTTAGCACTGGGACCCACTTTTTAGAATGATAATTTGTCAGGACCCACTGGAAGTGATCTCATGACCAGAAGTGACGCCATCAAGCAGGGAAATTTTTAACCATCCTAGGCTGCAATCCTACCCACACTTACCCAGGAGTAAGTCCCATTTACTATCATTGTTAAAAGACTATACCTAGCAGCCTGTTCAAAGCATAGCTCTGTAACATTTCCCCTAATGCAGTTACATACCAGGTAGCATCAAGTCCAATATAATAAAAATAAAATATTGAAATGAATGGGGACCCACTTAAAATTGGCTCGTGATCCACCTGGTGGGTCCTGACCCACAGTTTGAGAAACACTGCGTTAAGCCAAATGAAACTTACATGCCAAAACAGGAGATTTATGTACGGCCTAGTGGGTTGTCATGTATGATTTTATTTATACATGGTGTGCCAGGCTGATCCTGACAGAATTGTGAAAGCCAGTCTAAGCATCATGAACTTAAGGTGTCTGGATCATTTTTTAGTTGTATTCATGTATAGGGTTGCCGACTCTCAAGTCTCAGATCCTGAGAGAAACGCTGAGGGATAGAGGTTAGGACCTAAAGGTGGTGCCTGGTGAGATGGAACCTAGTGGGTCAGGAGAAAACTGAATGCTTTGACAATGGAGCATGATGATTACAAGTTGGTTAACCCATTTCTGCCCAGTCCACAGGTGCACACATTTGATCCCTGATGCATATATGCAACATTGGGCAGAAATGACTTAACTGAATAGCAAAAACCAAAGAGAAAATGGCTTGCCCCCCTGCTGCTGGTTCTTGATTCTGAAGATTTTGAGATTTTGCACTTTTCCTGGATACCCTGAGATGAGCCCTGAAATCGCAGATGAAACCCTGAGCCCTACCAACCCTATTCCTAGAAATAGTTCTGGCCCATGTCCCCACAGCTGAGTTTAGCCAGCTGGCTCCTGACACATTTGTATATTATTCTGCACAAACCATCAACATTTTGGGTGGAGATGAAGTTGGCTCAGCTAGCAGACATCTTGTCTATCTTTTTTTCCCCTCCAGCTCAGTGAACACAAAAATATATTCTCAAAGCCTGCATTTCACTCAGTCATGTTTGAACAATACATTTAGTCAATTCTCTTAGCTTCTGAATTGAATTAAAAAACCCACAATTTCCCTGAGTTCATAAAACTTGCAGATCATCAGAACATAATGACCAAGTCATCAAAAACTGCCAGACCTGATAAGCATACTAATAAAAATCAACAACCAGGCAAAACTTTAAATCTCTTAACTTTTGCATAATTATTTTTGATGTTTATGTTTATTGCTTATTTGTTCTATCATTTGGCATTGGTAGGTAGTCATTCAGGTCTTTATGCATGCAAATTGAGTTCTCTGCTTAAAGCAAATGCTGCTTCTTAATGTCCATTATAGTTCCACTCACAATTACCAGATAATGGCTTAACATTGAGGCTAGCAACCACAACAGAGGAATGATAGACAGTGTCGGTGATACAGAAACATATATCATCCATATGGTGTTACAGCTCAACCCTAGGCATGTCTACTCAGAAGTAAGCCCCATTAGCCTCATAGGGCTTACTCCCAAGTAAGTGTGGATATTACACAGGCCTACAAAATAAAAAAAATTGCCAAGGATGTTTGAATGGATTTAATATATTTTTGGGGTACTGAATCAAAAAATGGCACCCTTTTTGCCTGATTGGCTCTAATTTGGGGGGTATGATGTATTCACCTTATATACCTATTCAAGCAGCTTCCTTGCGAGGAAGCCATGGTGCAATGTCTACATTGTGGTTGCTTTGCAAAGCCTTCACTGAACTGCCACGGGCTATTGTGCTCACAGAGGGGTGTAAAAAAAGCCTTCTACTTTTGCTCCTTTCCTGGGATGGCAAGCAACAAGTAGCTGGTAAGTCACAATACATGGCTGTTTGGCTCCATTTGGCTTGGTTGGAACAAGTTTTACAGACCTGATCTACAGCACAATCCTATTCAACCTACATCAGAGATATGTTCGCTCCAACTTGTGTAGTTAAGACCATTAACATGAACCTGTGAAGTTGATGGATCAACTATCACTTCTGCCATGTACTCTAAGGGGACTTTAGGGAGCCACTATTTCTATGTATGTGAATGCTAAAAAAAATCCTGCTTCTTCATCTTCTTATTGTATTGTTGTGGTGGTTTTTGTGTGTGTTTGTGCATGATTACTATTTGCTATGTTATAATGTATTTTATTGTTAGTATGTGGTTTATTCTTCATGCATAAATTGCTTTCATAACCCTTTGAGTTAAAAGGAGGGTATATGTAATCTGAAATAGATTATGTCACAGCGTATTTCATTTGTTGTTTTTTAATCTACTGGTTTTAGTTTACTGGTGTACATGAAGTGTAAGAAAACTCAGTTAAAACATTCAAAATAGAGCAAATTCAGATACAACTGCTACACTTTTGCCAACTACCACTGCTAATACCTGGTAAACAAACAACAACAACAACAAAAACCATTTTGTTCCTGTTCTTGTTTACTCATTCCTTGTCTTCTACAACTCCTTTCCCACCACACTAGCATTTATTTCTCTTTCTTCTTAGTTCCTACCAGCTGCTAAATCTGAATAGTTTATTTATTCTTTAACAATAGAACTCCTTGTGTATTCTTTAATTACTTCCTCTCTATGAAAAAGGGGGGGAAGAGGTGTGAAATTGCTCCATAGTTATGAATGCCCACCAGACGGAGATAGTTTGCCTGCATATTTACTAGAATTGGATTTAGGAGCATACCTAAAGCCCCATAATCCTATGTATGGCTGAGACCCACTGACAGAACTCCTAACTGTGGGCTGTACCCTCGAGAGGATGCTATTAGCAGGTATGCAGTTCATGCGATTCTATTAGTTGGGTGTAAGAACAGGAATGGCCACATGATCGACATCCACATTTTTACTATCATCTTCATGTGTTTTTTAAATCTCTAGGACACAATTTACGCATGCATGTTGGTTTACTACCTAAACACATGTACTGGACTGGAGACAGTGGCATTGCTAGAGCAATGTGGGATGCACTGGGTGATGGGGGTGGGGATTGACACCATTCCTCACCAAAAATTTTAAAATCTTGGTATTTTCAAATAATACCACAATTGATGTGTAATTTCATGCAGAATGCAATGAAATAAACCACGTTGGACTATCTCTATTCTATCAAAAGTTATAGCCCCAAAACCAGGGAGGTGAGGCAATGGTACATCACCATACCCACTACCCGGGGCATTGCCCCACACACTGCATGGGAGGAGGTGCATCATAGGGGTGACATGCTGGACTCCCACACTGGTTGACGCAAACCCTAGTGATACCACTGACTAGAGAACACAATTAAATTCAAATTTAATTGTTGTACCTGTATTTAATTTGTGAAGTCAAATTAAAGTTGTACCTGTAGTGCTGGATCTATGATGACTAACTCTTACATGCAACTCATCACTTGATGTTGCAGTCATGAAATGAACATACATGTGCAAACAGAAGGGCTCATTTTCCCCCTATTATATGTGCTGTCAGCACGCAAGATTCCCTCCCCCATTTTGTAATTCCATGATTGTTTTATCTTCAGTGGTGGTATGGTAAAACAGCATACTAGAGCCAGTAGGGCTGAACCAAGACCTCCTGGTGTCTGAGACGGTATGGCAGATGCTGCACCCCTTAACTAGTGATATGTCGGCCTGTGCTCCTCTAATGCCCTAGTCCAGGGCTGTCAAACTCATTTCATACAGCAGGCTAAAGAGCATTCATGAAACCTGCTGAGGGCCAGAAGTGATATTGAACAGGTCATAACCAAAAATAAGCACTTTTTCTCACTTAGGAACTTATTAGCTGCAAATGACAGAAGAGAAAATACAGATCAATTTTCATGTGGACTGCCCTTTCAGCAGTAACACCTCAGCACTGCTCAGCAGCTGAGAACCTAAGGGCCAAATAAAAAGCTGCCACAGGCTGCATCCAGACCCTGGGCTTTATGTTTGACACCCCTGCTCTAGCCCACTGCTCCCCTCTTCCTCTTCCAATCTAGGAAGCCGGAGAAAGAGGATCAGTGGACGCAAGGGTGTGCAAATGGTAGTCCGCATGCCCTGCCAGTCTGTGACCTGAGGCAAATGCTTCAGTTAGCCTCATGGATGGGCCGGCCCTGAGAGCCAGTATTTTCAGCACCGAACGACTATGGCTCAGTATTTGACTGAGCTGCGTTAAAATTCTTGCTCGACTTGACTGTACAGTCAAATACAAGTCAATACAAATTGACTGTATAAAGTCAATACAGTATTTGACTGTAATTCTTGCTCGACCTTGAAAGTTCAGTTGGTCTCTGGCAGATCACCATCTTTCAGCTGAACCTAGTTCTTATGATTAATGTTAGGATAAAATGGTGTCAATCCCATACACAACACCCCTGATCTCTTTAGAGACAATGCAGAATACAAATCTGATCAATAGGCGAGACCAGTAACAGGTAAAACCGTTCTTCATCAGGGCTAACTCCCAGTCTTGCACTTCTCTAAGGATTCTCTCTCTCATTGAAGTTAAGCTGCGCTACAGGAGGAAGCTCTAGAGCCCTTTTGTATGTAAATAATGGATGAGGTGCCCAGAAGCCAAAAGCTTTTCCAGTTTCAACTACCAACTGTTCTGGGGGCTTGCAGAAAGTCCCTGAGTTCATCAACCTTTTACCCCTCCTATTTAAAGCCGTATTTTTAATAAGGCTCAGTCAGCCGAAACATGTTTTTCTAGCTGAAGTGCAGAGCTATTAGTATTGAGTACTTTCTCAGTCATGCATTAAGGACAGAACAATTCCCCAAAGCTTGACTAGAATAAGGTGAAAGCCCTGTGTGTAGCATATACATACACAGCATCTATTTTTCATTACTATTTTGCTCCCGACTATCTTCTTCATCCCACCCTCTCTTTCCTCTTTCTCTTGGTATTAGCTTTACATTCTGCCCCATTTCTTGCCCTATTTTTGAGGGCACTGTCCTGACTGCCCTCCCCTGCTCTTTATAAATCCCAAGTAGAACATAAAGCTGCAGAGATAGCAAATGAAAGGGACAACTGGATCCTTGAAGAGGCTTCTTCTTGAATGCCAAAATGGTGGGCAGGTCCTGCATGTAAGCCTCTATTTCTATTGTGGAAAAACAAATCAGTAGGAATATATGGGACAGCACATGCATTCCCACCCTGAGAAATGTTGCTACTCTATCTGTTCTTCCAAATATAGTCATGAGTTCCTGAAAATGTTTGCTCATTCATTACAGAAGGGGGGGGGGTGCTCAGCTGTGCAATAGTCTTGCACATTTAATCTAACTGAACATAAAGGGGAAGGAAGCCCAACAGCTGTCCACTGGGAAACAGTAATGTACACTAACCCAGCACCTATGTGAAATAGGTAACCAAGCATTACTTTGCATGGGGAATACAATGAGCACTTGTTAGGGTGGCAATTTTCAGCTACAGTAGAACCTCTTTAAGTTGACCACCCAGGGGACTGGAGGAAATTGGTCAACATAGGGAGCTGGTCAACATATGCGGAAAAAGGCATTGAAATATTATCATGTTTAGCTCCCAGGACAACAAATGCAAGGCCAAGTTATTACTTACATTGGATTTTTAAAAAGTTTTATTGCAAATATCAATGAGAATTGATCCTCTTGTGATGCTTACTATTTATATCATCTATATCTATATCAAGAGACAGGGAATAAACAGCCCACAATCAGTGTTTAAAAAAAAAAAACCCTGAAAATTCATAAGCTTAAAAAAATTGTAAGTTAAAAAAAAAATACTTGGTTTCATAGCAGGCAGGCAGACCAATGTTATCCCTTGCTAGCCCATAGCCCCAACAGCTAAAAAAACCAAACACTTTTTTACTTAGGCTGCCTGGCCTCCACTGGGTCTCCTCAGATTCACTAAATGCCAGAAGGTGTTGGATACGATCCCTCACTAAAAGCTGTTGAGAAAACTCCAACAGGTCCTCTCATGGATTAGGAACTGGTTGAGGACCAGGAAACAGAGAGTGGATGTCAATGGGCAATTGACAAAAAAAGGGGAGAGAGGTGGAAAGTGGAGTGCCTCAAGGATCTGTCCTGGGACTGGTGTTTTTCAGCATCTTCATAAATGACCTGGAAACAGGGATATGCAGGGAGGTGGACAAGTTTGTGGATGACACTAAACTTTTCTGAGTGGTGAAGACCAGAAGGGATTGTGAAGTGCTCCAGAAGGATTTCTACAAACCAGGAGAATAGGCAGCAAAATAGCAGTTGTGTTTCAATATAAGTGTAAAGTAATGCACTGGCGATGGGAACCAAAGTTAAAGGACAGTGGCTTCACTATGCACAAGCAACCTCATGTCCCTCACAACTTGGTACATGTCCAGGTAAAATTGGCAGCTGGCGCAGGTCTGTCAGCTATGTGCAGTGTGCCCACCTATAAAAACCCTTTTACACATGCACTAGCAAGCGTAGGGGAGGGATTGTCACGTGGCTTCTTTCTTTTCCAAGATGGGACAAACCAGACAAAACACAGGCCCACAGTATCGCGTTCAGTGGGCAACTTACAGAGGGTAAATTAATACTTTGTGCAATGGTCAAAGTGGTCAAGATACAACTTACGGAGGTGGTCAATATAGAGAGGTTGGTCTCTTATAGTGTATATGCAGTGTCTGTCCATACTGTGAAAATTAGGTCAACTTAAGGAGGTGGTAAATATAGAGAGGTGGTCAACTTTGGAGGTTCTACTGTATTGTACTGCAGCCCAGTGCTGTGAATGGTCTGCAGGTGTGCCATATGAATTTGGGGGAGGGTCATTTATTAGTAGGGCCAGTGGGGGAGCTGAGCTCCCCATCAACAACATGGTATGCCTTGTCAATTGTCCAAAAAACCGACGGTGTGCCTTGACAATCTTAGCACCTTGTCTGTGTGCTGGGAGATGGAAAAAGGTTGAAAAATCGCTGAGTTAGAGAGTCCGGATACACAGCAGCCAGTCCCAATTGGTATTTTTAAATGGAAAATGTTGCCAAATTATGCAAGGTTCTCAAGCAGTAGTCAAACAAATTCAGAATCTACAAAAACAACACAAGCAGTTTGGCAAATAATTATCCCAATCACGTGATGACACTTTTCAGTGAGGTCAAAACCTCCATGGGTATGACAGGGAAGATGTTGCACATCCCTACCACTAAGGTTTGGGATTATGCCAAATCAGGTCCCTTGCCTACTTTGCAGCTTATCTTTCAACCAGCCTTGAAATGTCTTACCACCAAGCAATCGAAATTGTTGATGATTTATTAGCCCATCCTCTTCAACTGTGAAGGCGATAAACTAATGCTGTTTTAATCTTAACACGGGATGAGGCATTGCACATTGGGGAACTGTTTGCAGTGAAAGAACACAGTTGAAGGACAGGCCATTAAACCATTCTGCAAGCATAGGAAAGAAGCCCCATTGACATTACACCGAGGAATGGCTGCACCTCGGTGTTTGCTCTTTATCTTATTAAATGTCCCTGTGGGTCATGTTGTAAAGACATTTATACTCTTAAAAACAAAACACAAAATCATCGAGCATAAATCAAATACATTAATACTTGGCATTTATACAGCACCACTCATCGAAGAAGCTTCAAGTGCTTTGCAAACATTAATTACTTATTTCACCGTGAGGCAGAGATGGTTTATTACAGCTACTTTGCTATAGATATGCACAACATCTCAAGGTCAAGCACTTAGTTAGCAAGAGTATCCAAGGGCAGCTTGATATGCATTCAGTAATCAGCAAGGAATCCCAAATACAAACCATGCATGCATGGTGGCAGTTACAAGTGGAAAGAGAGACAAAATTCTTTTTCTAACAGCAATGCTACAAGTGACAGTCACCCTGCAAACATTTGAAGTAGATTCAGTGGCATAGCCAGGCCATTTGACACCCGGAGCACACGAATTTTTGTCACCCAATATGACTTACTTACTTACTTAGGACGCAATCCTAACCCCTTATGTCAGTGCTTTCCAGCACTGACATAAGGGCAATGCAGCTCTGAGGTAAGGGAACAAGCATTCCCTTACTTTGAGGAGGACTCTGTGAGTGACACCCAACTGCACGATGCAGCACATGTCCCATTGGCACCGCTATGCCAATGCTGGAAAGCACTGACATAAGGGGTTAGTATTGTGCCCTTATTTACTTACTTATTTTTCTGTTGGCAACCTTCAGTCTCGAAAGACTATGGTATTGCGCTCTGAATGGTGGTTCTGGCACAGCGTCTAGTGTGGCTGAAAAGGCCAATTGGGGAATGACAATCCCTTCCACACTGGGAGCAAGTATAGTGTGTCCCTGGTCTGTCTCCCTGGCTATGGGCCTTCCTTCTTTGCCTCTTTGCCTCAGTCTGTTGGCAAAGTGTCTCTTCAAACTGGGAAAGGCCATGCCGCACAGCCTGCCTCTAAGCGGGACGCTCAAAGGCCAAAGTTTCCCATCTATTGAGGTCCATTCCTAAGGCCTTCAGATCCCTCTTGCAGATGTAGCGCAGCTGTGGTCTACCTGTAGGGCACTTTCCCTGCACAAGTTCTCCATAGAGGAGATCCTTTGGGATCCGACCATCACCCATTCTAATGACATGACTAAGCCAACGCAGGCATCTCTGCTGAAACAGGACTCGTTCCAGGACTGTGTTGTTTGGAACTTTGTCCTGCCAAGTGATACTGAGGATGCAACAGAGGCAGCACATGTGGAAAGCATTCAGCTTCTTCTCCTGTTGTGAGCAAAGAGTCCATGACTTGCTGCAGTACAGAAGTGTACTCAAGATGCAAGCTGTGTAGACCTGGATCTTGGTGCGTTCCGTCGGCTTCTTGTTGGACCAAACTCTCTTTGTGAGTCTGAAAAATGTGGTAGCTGCTTTACCAATGTGTTTGTTTAGCTCGGTATCCAGAGAAAGAGTGTCGGAGATCGTTGAGCCAAGGTACACAAAGTCATGGACAACCTCCAGCTCATGCGCAGAGATTGCAATGCAGGGACGTGAGTCCACATCCTGAACTATGACCTGTTTTCTTCAGGTTGATTGTCAGTCCAAAGTCTTGGCAGGCCCTGCTAAAACAGTTCATGAGCTGCTGGAGATCTTTGGCAGAGTGGGCGGTGACAGCTGCATCGTCAGCAAAGAGGAAGTCACGCAGACATTTCAGCTGGACTTTGGACTTTGCTCTCAGTCTTGAGAGGTTGAAGAGCTTCCTGTATGATCTGGTCCAGAGATATATGCCTTCTGTTGCAGTTCCAAAGGCCTGCTTCAGCAGGACAGCAAAGAAAATCCCAAACAAGGTCGGCGCAAGAACACAGTCCTGCTTCACTCTGCTTCGGATGTCAAAGGGGTCTGATGTGGAGCCATCAAAGACAACAGTGCCCTTCATGTCCTGGTGGAAAGACCTGATGATGCTGAGGAGCCTGGATGGACATCCGATCTTTGGGAGAATCTTGAAGAGGCTGCCCTGCTGACCAGGTCGAAAGCCTTTGTGAGACCTATCAAGGCTATAAAGAGTGGCTGTCGTTGTTCTCTGCATTTCTCCTGCAGCTGTCTAAGGGAGAATACCATATCGGTGGTGGACTTGTTGGCTCGGAATCCACACTGCGATTCTGGATAGACGCTCTCTGCAAGTACCTGGAGACTCTTCAGTGCAACTTGGGCAAACAGCTTTCCTACAACGCTAAGGAGAGAGATGCCGCGGTAGTTATTGCAGTCACCCCTGTCGCCTTTGTTTTGTACAGCGTGACGATGCTTGCATCCCTCATGTCCTGTGGTACTCCACCTTCTCTCCAGCAGAGGCAGAGGATTTCTTGCAGCTCAGTGGCGATGATCTCTTTGCAGCACTTTATGACTTCAGCAGGGATGCTGTCTTTCCCAGGTGCCTTGCCAGAGGCAAGGGAGTCCAGGGCCATGTTTTTATATCACTTTCCTCTAAGGAGCTCAGGGTGGTGTGCATGGTTCCTCCCCTTATTTTGTCCTCCCAACAACCCTGTGAGGTAGGTGAGACTGAGAGATAATAATAGTCATGACATGAAATGAATAATAATAATGGCCTGAAGAAAAATGCAGTGAATATCTTCCCACAAGCAATGGATGAAATTATGCATCAAATGGTATATAATGGTATTATTAACAAATAATAATAATAGGTATTATTGCTAAAAGTCACAAATTCCACAACTTTGGTCACTAGGATGTCACCCCCACCCCCAGGATGTCTCATTGGTTCATTTTAAGTTAAGGCAGTGGTTCTCAAACTTTTAGCACGGGGACCCACTTTTTAGAATGACAATCTGTCCAGGACCCACCAGAAGTGATGTCATGGCTGGAAGTGACATTGTCAAGCAAAATAAAAAAATTATAAATAATTAAATTAAAGAAAAACAAATAATTAAATAAGGGAAAGCTAGCCTTGTTTCACCAAGTGAATTTTTTCTGTAGCCTGCCTATAATAACACCCCCCACCCCCCCACCCCAAAAAAATCATTGATACTTTCATCCTTGCCCAGTGTCAAGTTCAGTGTAAGTTCTCATATTTCAAGCATATCACTATCAGGACTCACCCAGCTTTGCAAGTCTAAAAACAAAATGGCCCTTACCAGCTGAAGCCTCTGTTTTATTCTTTGGGGGTGCTGCCTTCTTGAGCATTTGTTTAGCTTCACATTCATCAGATTGGGACCATGCAGCTAGCCTTGCATTTCCCTGTGCCTGACTTGGCTAGTAGCAGCCAGGACACGTTTGCTTGCTTGGGAGTAAACGCAACTGTGTTGCTTACTTTTGCTTTCCATAGGGCTCAATACATTTGCAGCTGGGAGGGAGGGACTTCCTTCTTGGGTGTTCTTTGGGGGCTGCATCCATTGGATAGGAACCATTCTGGTGTCCTTGGATTCCTCTCAGCCTGCCCTTTCCGACAGACTAAGGCATGTCTGCCTAGAGGGTAGAGCCTCCGTTTGCCTGAAGATAACATCCACAGGTCGCCAGTTCGAGGCCACCGGCACCGTGCCACCTTGAAGCAGCTGACAAGCTGAGCCGAGCTATTCCATCTGCTCTGAGTGTGGGAGGATGGAGGCCAGAATGTGCGACCAGATCAGAAAGAAACATCTGAATGTTGTGGTTCCTGAAAGATAGAAACCTTCTTTCAATTGTAAAAATCCCTACGGGGATTTAAATAGCCTGCCTATGTAAACCACCTTGAATAAAGTCTGAGGAGAAATCTGAGGACCAAGAAAGGCGCTATATAAATACCTGTAGTATTATTATTATTATTATTATTATTATTATTATTATTATTATTATTATTATTATTATTATTATTAAATGCATGATATGGCTCAGTTTCACTTTCCATAGGGTTCCACACATTTATTTTTTTTTGTTTCTGGTTTTTTGGCCATAACTTTTGATGGAAAGAAGATATTTCACTCCGGTTTTCTTTCATTGAATTCCACTGGAAATTCCACATCCAAAGGTATATAGCATGATGGGGTTAGTCATAAGCTCTGTGATGTTAGTGATGTTGGGTCATTTGTGGTGTCACCCCCCCAAAACTGGTACCCAGGCGGACCGCCCCCTGCCCCTTACTAGCTATGCCACTGAGTAGATTCAAGATGGCCAAAAAAGTTACACAATGCATAATGTATGCATTGGAATTTCCAATAGTCTAGATGCCTTTCAAGAAGCATCAAACATATTCAGAGTGGTGCAGGACTATTAAACACTGGTTGGTTAAATGAAATCTTGAGGCATGGGCTGAATATCAAATACTGGAATTAAGAAAGGAGTAATCCTCACCTTCATGCCCCATTTAGAACTTCTAGAGGCACCAGGTTGACTGCTGTGAGAGTAAACGGAATATTGGAATAGGACTTTGGTCTGATCCAGCAAGCAATTCTTAAAGGTGCCAGTATGAGTAGCTTTCCCCTTCAGCCATCATGGTTTTCCCTTTTTGAAATAGCTGGGAAACTCATGTGAGTGCAGGCTTGTTCTTTCCCAGCTATTTCAAAAAGAGAGAAAAGAACACTTGATTAATGTGGGTGCCCTTTATGACTGATGGAATATGCATGTGTTTTGTTCTTCGGAATCTATTCTTTGTTACAAAATTTATCACATCAAGCAGTCCAAAGAGAATGCTGCATTCCTAAAAAGAACTACAATGCAGGAAAATTTCCAAATCTCTTGTTGGCTGGCTCATGGAGATTTTTCTTTCAGCTAAATGACAAGGGCTGGCAAAAAAAATGACCAGAATCAAAATGCAACATCTATAAGCTGCTCATGAAGTAGAGATCTTGTGCCAACAGCTGTAGATTTCACTAAGGTTCACTCATGAAGAGGAACCTGATAAAGGGAGTAAAGAACTATATATCTGGCTACACAGTAGCAATCTTTGCAACTTTGAAGGAGGATTTGTGAAAGTAAATTAAATGCCCTACCCATATTCTGATTGTAGATAAAAAAAAAAAAGGAAAAGAAGGATATGTAAGATATAAATAATTTCAATGAAAATGTAGTCTTATCTCCAAAGATGGTTTAAAGCAGGGGTGCTCACACCTTTTTGGCTCGAGAGCTACTTTGAAACCCAGCAAGGCCCGGAGATCTACCAGAGTTTTTTTTACAATGTTCGCGCCATCATAACATATAACATTTATGTGTACAATGTATGTTGGTGTACCTTGAGCCCCACTGAGTATAACAGGACTTACTCCTGAGTAGACATGCCTAGGATTAGGCTGTGAGGCTGCAATCCTAGCCACACTTACCTGGGAGTAAGCCCCATTGAGTACAATGGGCCTTACTCCCGGTGTTTCCTCCCAGAGGCACCTGAAGGGGGGGGTCGGCACTCCGCGATCTACTCATTTTGCCTCGCGATCTACCGGTAGATCGCGATCCACCTATTGAGCACCCCTGGTTTAAAGCAACCTTGCTTCACATAGGGGCCAGAGGCCAGCTCTATGAGTGGATTAATTAATCTCTATAGCTAGACTCTACATTCATCTCATAGCAGCTACATTCATCTTATGGTTGCTTGGCCACTATGGCAATGCATGAAAAACAGGTAGAATTATGTGATTTTGTTTCCTCACCAAAGGTAGGGAAGCTAAGGCAGTGAGAGGGTCTGCTCTAGGGGGGCATCAGCTGTTCCTCATGGCTCCCAGGTCCGGCCAAGTTCCCTCCCTCCTCAAGGGCAGCACCTGCAAGCAGCTTGGACGGTGCCAGCCAGGGAAGGAGGTGAGGCTTTGGGCAAACAAAAAGCAGCAGAAGCTGGGCTGAAGGGGTGACAGTGCATGTGAAGCAGCGACAGTGCCCCCACTGTGGCCATATGGAGCAGGAAGCCACCGCCACCATCACCTCCTCCACCAAATTGGCGCAGTGAATGGCACCAGGTCTTTGTGGCCTGAGCCAGCCCTGGGAGGAAGGGGGGCAGAGCCCATGGCAGTGCTGAGGACAACAAAGTGGAGCTGGAGTAAGAAGGAAGGCCTTGTAGGCAGAGGCAGTGCTGCTGCTTCTCTCCCATTTTTCCATCATGGTGGCAGCAGCAGCAGCGTGGTTGAGTGAGGCATGGGCTGAGGCAGGGGTTCTTCCTTCTCCCTCTCTGCAGCCGCACACCCACCCCCCCCCATAGCCAGACATGACAATGCAGCCTCCCTTCAGAACAGCACCTATGGTGCATCTACCTCCCACCCATTCCACTTGCACATAGATCCAAACGGTTCTGTGCAGCCCCTCTCCAGGGTGGGGTTTACCAGGATGGGTTAGACAGAGGCAATCCCCTGGCCACCAAGAGAGGTCAAATGCTGGTGGCTGCCAACTTCTATCCCCATGCAGTGCAGCAGTTTATACCTGTTTATACCTAGGGGATTATACCTATCTGAGGGCCATAGGTTGCCAGCCTCCTGGTTTAAAGATTAAATTTGTTGAAAATGTTAAAAATGAAGGTATAGAATTGATAATTCAAATATGCTTGTATGGAATCTGGATGAAACTCAGGGCAGACAGCCCTCCTCACTTTTTTAGGTGGTTTGAAACTCTTTGAGGTGACTTCCCTCAAAGTTTTCTGATTAAGACAGGAGTTTTCAAACTTTACTGTGACCCCCCAAATAATATACATTTGCATGCCCCCTCCCTATATTACTAGTTGAGACCAATACTTTGAAAACCCCGGGGTCTCTGGGAGATTCCAGGGACTGAAACTTCAGAGCTTTGCAACCCCCTACCAAGCTCTTTGCGACCCCTCCTGGGGGTTGCAACCCCACACTGTGAGAGTCCCTGGCTTAAGAAAATGAGCTGGAAAGTCAGGAAGTCATCTCAACCACAAACTCACTGGATGATCTTAGAAAAGTTTCACTCTCACACATTTTCTTCCTCCTGCCCTCATCTGCACTATGGGGATTACAAAGGTGGCCTCTTTTGCTAGGTTGTTATGGAGATTACTTAGATATATATATATCTGAAGCATGCTGAAAAGAGGCCTTAGCAAGGTGCTAACATTAGAAGTGTCCTGGTTTCAGACTACTGGAGGTTTGCCAGATCCCAAGAATATTTCTTTAGTGAGAAGGATGGGCAGTATTAGTTTCATATATTTCATATGTTTTTGGTTTTGTGTTTTTTCGCTTTAACTATGTCACCCACTCTGAAAACACCAAACAAGATGCAACAAGAATAAAATGTTAATATACCTCACTATAAAGAAACATGAACTACCCTGTTTCTTTACAATAAATAGAGTTTAAACATGTTATCAACTACATGGAGTGTCAGCTCATTAGTGTGTTTGCTGAAGGTCTAAGGCAGGGACGTCAAGCATAAGGCCCGTGGGTCAGATGCAACCCCCGGAAGCAATTTATCTACCCCCCCGTTTTAATTAGATTTTCCCAGCATGATAATTGGGCAGTCTCATTTCTTGAAATTATTAACATGATTAGCACATTTTCTCTTCTGCCATTTGCAGCTAATGAGTTCCCACGTGAGAACCAAGTGCTTTTTTCTGGTCATCATCTGCTTAATGATGTCACTTCTGGTCCTCACTTCTGGCTCTCAGATGAATGCTGTTCAGCCCACTACATGAAATAAGTTTGACACTTCTGGTCTAAACCCGGGGGCCATTTGCAGCCCTTGGGAACTCCCAATCTGGCCCGCAGGGAGCTCCCAGTCTCCAATGAGCCTCTGACTCACCAAACACTTGCTGGAGCCCACACTAGCCCAATGCGACTGCTCTCAGCGCAAGAGCCAACTATTTGACCTCTCACATGAGCTGCAGGCTGAGAGCTCTCTCCACTGCTTGCTGTTTCCTGTCTGTGAAGCAGCAGCAGTGAAAGAAAGGTCAGCCTTGCTTTGTGCATGGTCTTTTATAGGCTTTGACCTTTAACAAGACCTTCTTTCATTCATATAAGTTCCATCTCAAATATATTCACATGTAAATTTATTCAAATTATAAACGTAAATTAATTCTTTTTTCCTGGCCCGCAACAGTGTCAGAGAGATAATGTGGCCCTCCTGCCAAAAAGTTTGGACACCCCTGGTCTAAGCCAATGCACTCCATGAAACAATCCTTTGGGGGCTGTCCCAGTCTGTTTGGGGCAGGCTGCTGGCCAGATGCAATGGAAGCCTGAATGTAGCATGGCCTCTTGTCTGGCCAGTGCCAATTTCATATTTCCTCTCAAGTGACCAGAACCTCCCAAGTGGCCAGGTGAAGTGGAGGCCACAAAAACCTGAGGCAGGCCCAGCAGTACTTAAGAAGAGCCCTGCTGGAAAGGCCAAAGGCCCACCTAGTCCAGATTCCTATATCTCACAGTGGTCATCAGATGCCTCAGGGAATACTCAAGACAACAAGATAACTGTATCCTATGGCCACTCTCTTTCACCTGACATCTAGTGACCTCTAAAACCCAGTGTTTGCATATCATCATGGCTTGTAACTTTTTCTCCATAAATTTGTCTCACCCCCTTTTAAAGACATCTAGGCAAAGTGCCATCACCACATCTTTTGGCAAGGAGTTCCACAGATTACTTACACATCGGGTAAAGAAATATTTCCTTTTGGCTATTAAAACTCTTCCAACAGTCAATTTTAGTGGATGTCCTCTGGTTGTGTGAGAGGGAAAAACATTCCCTCTGTCCACTCTACCCATCCCACACAATGTTATATATCTCAGGGTCCAATCCTATCCAACTTTCTAGCACTGATGCAGCTGTGCCAACAGGACATGTGATGCATCCTGTGGCGTTGGAGGCAGTAATGGAGGACCTTTGAAGATAAGGGAACATTTGTTCCCTTATCTCAAGGCTGCATTGGTGCTGGATTGGGCCCTTAGAGTCAATCAGATCAGTTTGTTAAGTAATCACTTGCAAGTGACTATTTTAACATTTCCCTTTCACAAAACAAACTTCAGTAATTAGATATTTCTGCAAGCAGGATTTGGACGTCAGGAAATCTGTTGTATGCAAACAAGAGTTCTACTTTATATACTCCATCACTTTCATGATACAATGCAACATGGATTTACCCCTGCTAATTGGATAAGAGGCACTTTTTCAAGTGGGTGCTCCTTTTTTTAGCAGGGGGAGAGTAACTGGCCCTCCTCACCCCAGCAGTGTCTGTTCTAGTGGCTGTCTGCTGGTTTTCTTTTGCATCTTTTTAGATTGTGAGCCCTTTTGGGACAGGGAGCCATTACTTATTTGATTTTTTTTTTCTCTGTAAACCGCTTTGTGAACTTTTAGTTGAAAAGCAGTATATAAATACTGTTAATAACAACAACAACAACAACAACAACAACAACAGCTGGAATTTTTTTCTTTGCCATTGGAAGAAATATATACTGCCCAAAGATAATTTCTTTACAGAACTTTTTGCTATTCAGCAAAAGTCTGCAATCGTGGAATGGATTAATGTGTAATCTATTTCTTTCTACTGCAGGAAAATCCATCACTTATGTCTATTCAGGAGCGTACCAGGGAGTGATGACTTGATGCAACTGAGTAATGCTTTGTAACCAGAGATCTAATACCTGGCAAGATTCATGGAACTTAAATGTTGTTCTGAGGCTGCTGCTTTTGGCAGCTTCCAAACCATTTGGGAATATCTTGCCAATATGTTGTGCATAAATAAGGACACTCTCCACATTCATTTTTGAAAATACTGCCCTTGACCTTTCATACCATATATAGAGAATGCTATATTTTCATTGTCTGCCTTTGCTATGGCAGCATATTATTAATGTTGCCTGACACATTTTGAATACCCATCTTCACAGTGCTGGGTGCGCACCAAGTAAGCATGACCCGGACCAGACCTGTGACATTTTGCTTGGGCTGATGGCAAAAAAAAGCAACAGGACCTGCAGGTCTTTGAAGAAAAGGTCAAATTATGGTCATTAATACAACCCTCCATCACCCTTGTTGGTTGTCTTAAGAAAAGCCTTGCCTTTTGAAAAATTCCATGACCAGCCCCATCTGGCTTGGTCAGCCACACAAGGCAACTTAAGAACTTAAGAAGAGCCCCACTGGATTAGGCCAAAGGCCCATCTAGTCCAGCTTTCTGTATCTCACAGTGGCCCACCAAATCCACACATCCAGGGCCTCTGAGAGGAATTTTATCAGGGGTACAAAATTTCTTTTGGATCCCTTTGCAAAGGGGAGAGCAGAATGGGAGCAGGGAGGGGTGAAACAAGGTGGGGGGAGGGTGGGAAAAACTAGAAAAGTCTTTGGAGCCCAGGTCTACCCACCATGTGGCATTGGCAACTAGATACAGTAATACAGAAAACCAAGCACACTCCTACATCTCTCTAAAAACTTTTAAATATAGAAAATCATGCCAAAAATTAGCATCATCATATTTAGGCTCACATTAGAATGGAAAGTGTCCTGTGCATACCAAAACTTGCTTCTGCAGCAGTTGTAGTCTGGCAGCTGTGGCCCTGAGCTCCTATATACTCCTTCATGGAAAGCAGATCCACAAGCCAAAGAGCTACTGTAGCAGGCCAATTTCCTCCCAGATCTGACACTGTGTTATGCATTCCTCAGCTCAGCATATATGAATTGCCAGTAGCTGCAATCGCTGGTAGTGGTAGTGTCCCCAGCATCCCGTGCGGGCAACAAGCCTGGGTAGATAGGAAAATGTAAGATCCCAGGAAACTTCTGGGCCCTCTTTTTGACCTTGGACACATATTACCCCCTTTACTCCCCTCTCCTAGTCCCTGCACTCACAACCTCCTGGATGTGAGTGGAAGTTGCTGATGTGAACTGGAAGTGGCCTTCCGGTTGCATGTAGGAGGCCCTCTCAGATGTGGGCTAGGCATCTGTGGATGCTCAAATCCACAGATATTGAGTCTGTGAATAGGGAGGAACTGGAAAACTGTACCTGTTTTCCAGTTGCCATGTTTGCAGAAGTTATTACTGGTGAATAATGATGTTCATCAATGCTTACAAAAAATATATAGCTTTTACAAATTCATACACAGTTGCCGCTCTTGAAAAGAACATTTGGCAGTCTGGATGGAATGGAACAGACTAGGACCAGAGAGATCTGGGTTGAAATGATTTAATACAAGCAATATATGCACTTTCAGCCTTTAAGCCCAAACATAAGAACATAAGAACAGCCCCACTGGATCAGGCCATAGGCCCATCTAGTCCAGCTTCCTGTATCTCACAGCGGCCCACCAAATGCCCCAGGGAGCACACCAGATAACAAGAGACCTCATCCTGGTGCCCTCCCTTGCATCTGGCATTCTGACATAACCCATTTCGAAAATCAGGAGGTTGCGCATACACATCATGGCTTGTACCCCATAATGGATTTTTCCTCCAGAAACTTGTCCAATCCCCTTTTAAAGGCGTCTAGGCTAGACGCCAGCACCACATCCTGTGGCAAGGAGTTCCACAGACCGACCACACGCTGAGTAAAGAAATATTTTCTTTTGTCTGTCCTAACTCGCCCAACACTCAATTTTAGTGGATGTCCCCTGGTTCTGGTATTATGTGAGAGTGTAAAGAGCATCTCCCTATCCACTCCGCCCATCCCCTGCATAATTTTGTATGTCTCAATCATGTCCCCCCTCAGGCGTCTCTTTTCTAGGCTGAAGAGGCCCAAATGCCGTAGCCTTTCCTCATAAGGAAGGTACCCCAGCCCCGAAATCATCTTAGTCGCTCTCTTTTGCACCTTTTCCATTTCCACTATGTCTTTTTTGAGATGCGGCGACCAGAACTAGACACAATACTCCAGGTGTGGCCTTACCATAGATTTGTACAACGGCATTATAATACTAGCCGTTTTGTTCTCAATACCCTTCCTAATGATCCCAAGCATAGAATTGGCCTTCTTCACTGCCACCACACATTGGGTCGACACTTTCATCGACCTGTCCACCACCACTCCAAGATCTCTCTCCTGATCTGTCACAGACAGCTCAGAACCCATCAGCCTATATGTGAAGTTTTGATTTTTTGCCCCAATGTGCATGACTTTACACTTACTGACATTGAAGCGCATCTGCCATTTTGCTGCCCATTCTGCCAGTCTGGAGATCCTTCTGGAGCTCCTCACAATCACTTCTGGTCTTCACCACTCGGAAAAGTCTATCGTCTGCAAACTTAGCCACTTCACTGCTCAACCCTGTCTCCAGGTCATTTATGAAGAGGTTGAAAAGCACCGGTCCCAGGACAGATCCTTGGGGCACACCGCTTTTCACCTCTCTCCATTGTGAAAATTGCCCATTGACACCCACTCTCTGCTTCCTGGCCTCCAACCAGTTCTCAATCCACGAGAGGACCTGTCCTCTAATTCCCTGACTGTGGAGTTTTTTCAGTAGCCTTTGGTGAGGGACTGTGTCAAACGCCTTCTGAAAGTGCAGATATATAATGTCCACGGGTTCTCCCACATCCACATGCCTGTTGACCTTTTCAAAGAATTCTAAAAGGTTCGTGAGGCAAGACTTACCCTTACAGAAGCCATGCTGACTCTCCCTCAGCAAGTCCTGTTCGTCTATGTGTTTTGAGATCCTATCTTTGATGAGGCATTCCACCATCTTACCCGGTATGGATGTTAGGCTGACCGGCATATAGTTTCCCGGTTCCCCCCTCTTTCCCTTTTTAAAAATAGGTGTGACATTTGCTATCCTCCAATCCTCTGGCACCGTGGCCATTTTGAGGGACAAGTTGCATATTTTAGTCAAAAGATCTGCAACTTCATTCTTCAATTCCTTAATAACTCTTGGGTGGATGCCATCAGGGCCCGGTGACTTATTGATCTTTAATTTATCAATGAGGTCTGAAACATCTTCTCTTTTAACCTCTATCTGACTTAACTCCTCGGTCAGGAGGGGCCGTTCGGGCAGCGGTATCTGCCCGAGGTCTTCTGCCGTGAAGACAGATGCAAAGAACTCATTTAATTTCTCTGCCATCTCTAAGTCTCCTTTTATCTCCCCTTTCCCTCCCTCACCATCCAGAGGGCCAACCGCTTCTCTGGCGGGTTTCCTGCTTCTAACATATTTGAAGAAGCTTTTATTATTCCCCTTAATGTTGCCGGCCATGTGTTCCTCATAGTCTCGCTTGGCCTCCCATATCACCTTCTTACATTTCTTTTGCCACAGTTTATGTTCCTTTTTATTCTCCTCATTAGGGCAAGACTTCCATTTACGGAAGGAAGCTTCCTTGCCCTTCACAGTCTCTCTAACTTGGCTGGTTAGCCATGCGGGCACCCTCCTGGATTTAGTGGAATCCTTCTTTCTTTGCGGTATACACCTCTGCTGGGCCTCTATTACTGTTGTTTTAAGCAGCCTCCATGCACTCTGGAGAGATTGGACTCTTTTTACCCTCCCTTTCAACCTCCTTCTAACCAGCCTCCTCATTTGAGGGAAGTCCGCCCGTCGGAAGTCAAGGGGTTTTGTTAGAGATTTGCCTGGTATTCTTCCCCCAACATGCATGTCAAAACGGATCGCAGCATGATCACTGTTCCCCAATGGCTCAGTAACGTTTACATCTCTAACCAGGTCCTGTGTACAGTGTCAGCTTGTGTTCTGAGTAAATGCAGAACCAAGGCTTACATGTTGGTTCAGGGAGCAGGTGTGGACTGATGATTCAGCTGGAATCAGCAAGCACCTGGGACAGGCACACCCTGGGTGTGACCAAGGCCAGTACTGATTGGCTGAGCTGACTATATGAGGATAGTCAGAAGGAGCCTCAAGTGCAGCAGTAGGAGAGTTGATGGTGATTACTGTTAGACTGATGCCAGTGACTGAAGAGGCTGGATACTGTATGTATATGATGTTAGTGACTATGGACTGAACTTTGACTGTGTATTGTGGAAAGCTGATTTGCATTTGTTGATACTGAACTGACTGCTCATCGTATATGACTTGGACTGTTTGCTGACTACTCTACTTGTAAAAACCCTTGCTCTATAATACGATTGCTGCACTGAAAGGACTCTGCTGTGTTTGTGCACCCTGCTCACACCTGGGGAAAGCCAAGGTTCCATCTCTTACAACTTTAACATGGGTTATGGTCCCAGGCACTGCTGAACTGGCCCCAGGCACTGCTGATTTGATTCCTGGAACTGCTGCATTGATCCTGTGAGCTGGTGTGTGCTGCAGGAGCTACTGTTTGCTGTTTGTTAAAGCTGCAGGTGGCTATATCAAGAGCATGGAAATGAGTACAGTCTCTACCACAGGGTTTTTGATAACCTGCCTGAATGGACTTAATTATGCCACCTGGTCTAGAAAAGTCTCACTGCTGCTGAAAAGAGAATCCCTATGGAACGTGGTAATTGATCCACCTGACCTGGGAACCCTCAATGAAGAAGATGATGCTGAGCTTATGCAGGCCTACCACAGGGACAATGAAAAGGCTCTGTGCCTTATTGGACTGACCCTAGAGGACCAGCAGCTGGTCCACATAGATGGATTAGTCACAGCAAAAGAATGCTGGGATGCCCTGTGAGCAATTTACGTAAGAGACAGTGTTGGAGCTCAAATACATTTAATGCAAAAGTTGCTCAGGGCACGCCTCCAGAATGGAGGGGACATGTTGCACCCTATTGAGTTCATGAAAAGGACTCTAAGGGAACTCCAAGAAAAGGAGCTGGTATTTTCAGAACTCCAGCAGGTTTATATCATCCTATGCTCCCTGGATCAGAGCTATGATGTGTTTGTTACAAGCCTGGAGGTGTTACCTCGCGCTGACCTGACTCTTGCAAGCATAACAGGCTGACTCCTTGAGGAGGACCGGTGCAGAAAGGATAATTTATTGCTGCAAGACAAACCTCAGAGAGATAAACGCAAAGAGCGAACAGCTGTGGAATTCTCAAATCACCCTGTTGATGAGTCTGCGAAGGCTTATGCCGTGAGGAGGTGTTTTCGTTGTAATAGCACTTCTCACTTGATTAAGGACTGTAAATCCAGGAGGGGAAAACAACCCCTGTGTTCTGGCAAAGGAGGAGGGGCCCATTTAACAGTAACTGAAATGCCTAAAGACTGTGTTGATAACTTTGTTGTGGACAGTGGGGCACTGTAAATATTTGCAATGCTAAGAGACGGTTCAAATCCTTTCAGCCCATACAGAACCAGTACATCACACTGGCAGATGGGGTCACAGCAAGTGTTAAAGGGAAAGGTGATGTCTTTCTGCCTATGCTCAAAAGAACTCTTGAAATGGTTTTTGTCCCAAATCTCACCTACAATCTCCTTTCTGTTGCTGCACTAACAAAGGAGGGTTATACCCTGCATTTCTCTGCTGAGGAATGCCAGATCAAACAAGCTGCTGGGCATGTGGCCACTGCTCAGTTGCAGGGAGATCTATATGTGTTGCAATCCCCCAAAGGAACGGTGGGGTCTGTTTTTGCAAATAAACCAGCTCATTCGGACTGCATACATAAGCTACATCGGAAATTGGGTCATGCTTGTTTCCCAGCCCTCAGGAAAACTGTTGAGCACTCTGAGGGGATTAAGTTGAAACCATGTGGCTTATATTTGGACTGTGAGGTGTGCAGAACAATTAAGTCAAAGGCTACTCCCACCAGGAAGCCTGGGAATTATCATACAAATGACATACTTGATAGGGCCATTCTCACCCAGCATGGGAGGGGCTCGCTTTGTGTTATCCATAGAAGACCATCATTTGCATTATGGATTCTGTTATTTGCTGCAAACAAAGAGTGAAACCTGCCAGAATGTGGAAGGCTGGTTGAAATTTGTGCATAGAAAGACAGGCAAATTGCCTAGATGCATTATTACTGATCATGGGGGAAAATTCATGAACCAAAGATTTGAAAGGCTGCTCAAAGACAAAGGGATTGAGCACTGCAAATCAGCCCCATATAGACCTCAGCATAATGCACACTGTGAGAGGCGTGGACAGACACTGCAGAACATGGCATGTTGCATGCTGAAGGACAGTGGATCACCATTCAAGTATTGGGGTGAGGCAATGATGTGAGCGTCACACAATCTGAACGCTATTTGGCATTCTGCAACCGGCCAAATACCGTATAAACTCTGGCATGGGAGAATACCATCTTTAGACTACTTGCTTGTGTTTGGTGTACCTGCATTCGTACACATCCCCAAGGGGCTGCGACGGAAGGGGCAGCAGAAAAGTAGGAAGATGTACTTCCTGGGGTACGAATCAAACTATAAAGCATTCCGGTTTGGTTACTTGCACTCAAAGGACATTGTCATTAGTGCGAGTGCAAAATTCCTAGAAGATACCACGGGCTGGGATCGCTTGGGTCCCTGTGTCACATCCTCATTCCCAGTGGTAGACAGAGGCGAAGTGCAACGATCTACCATCCCTAACTGGGAGAAATCACCAAAGAAATTGCTTCCGCAACTGAAGGAGGAGCACACTGATAGTGAAGCATCACAGGAAATAGACATGAGTGGGCATCAACAGGAACCTACACCAATTGACAGTGCACCGCAACCCAAGGATGAGGACAGCTTTATACCTCGTAGGTCCACCAGGGAAAGGAGAGAACCTGACAGGTTCAAGCCTGGAACAGTTTGTCAGGCATCCATTGAACCCGTGTCATTTGACTCCATAAAAGACATGTCCAGCAATGAACAAGCAGCCTGGAGAGAGGCCATTGACTCTGAACTGAAGTCCATGAGTGAGTTAAAGGTGTACGAGGAAACTGACCTCCCACCTGGAGAAAAGGCAATTGGTTGCAAGTGGGTATTCAAAGTAAAAAGAGATGCCAATGTTCATCCAAAGTGCAAGGCAAGGTTGGTTGCACAAGGATTTGGCCAAGATGCCAATGACTATGATGAACATTTCGCACCCACACTCAGAAATTGTTCGTTGTACAGTGCTCTAGTGCTAGCTGCAAAGGAAAACTTCGTAAAAAAACATTTAGATATAAAAGCTGCATATTTGCATGCGCCCTTGCAACATACCATTTTCATGAGGAAACCACCAGGTGCCTCTGAGAACGGAAAAAATTATTGGTTGCTGAAAAAGAGCCTGTATGGACTCAAGCAGGGCAGGGTATGAGTGAAACAAATGCCTATCCAATGTACTGAAGGGTGAGGGATTCCACCAAGGGATAGCGGATCCGTGTGTTTTTACCAGGGGAAAAGGCCTGCAAAAATGTATAATACTTTGTTTTGTTGATGACTTAGCCATACTGTGTAAAAGTGATGAACAAGCCAATGATGTGGTAAAGATGTTAAGGGAAAAGTTTACTCTGCGTGATCTGGGTAAACTGCGTAAGTATGTGGGACTAGAAATAACTAAGGTGTCACAAGGGTATAAAATATCACAAAGGGAGAAAATAACCCAGTTGCTCCAAAGGTTTAACATGGTGCAATGCAATGGAGTAAAAACCCCTATGACTCCAGACTTTGAAAAGGATGAAACACCCAGTCCCATATTTGACCCTAACATGTACAAATCCCTACTGGGAAGTCTTATGTACATCAGTCAGTGGAGCAGGCCTGACACTGCGATGGCATGTAATTTACTGGCCAGAGCAGCAAGTCAACCCACTCAGAAACACTGGTTGGCAGCAAAAAGGGTTCTGTGGTATCTGAAACAAACCATAGACATGGCGTTATACCTCGAGCCAATGGGCGAACTTCAACTCACAGCGTATGTTGACGCGAGTTTCGCCTCAGATACGGAGACTAGAAAGTCTACGTCAGGAGTACTAGTATTCCTAGCAGGATCGTTGATAGGATGGAAGACTGTAAGGTAAAGGCATGTGTCACTATCAACCTGAGAATCTGAATTTGCGGCATTAAGTCTGATGTGCTCAGAACTTGTTTGGTACAAACAGTTAATGATAGATCTTGGGGTACAAATGTCAAAACCAATAACTGTAATGGAAGACAACCAGGCCGCCATTCAAATGGCATCAGCTCCTGGTGTCCAGGCCAGATCTAAACACATGGATGTACGTTTCCAGAATGTGAAACAGTGTGTGACAGGTGGGTTAATCACCCTGACTTATTGTGAGTCGAGCCAGAACGTGGCGGACGCACTGACAAAAGTGCAAGGAACCACAAGGCATCATGAAAACTGTAAGATGCTGGGACTAAGGGTCTAGATATAGTAGAGGACCTGAACCAAGGAGGAGAATGTCAGCTTGTGTTCTGAGTAAATGCAGAACCAAGGCTTACATGTTGGTTCAGGGAGCAGGTGTGGACTGATGATTCAGCTGGAATCAGCAAGCACCTGGGACAGGCACACCCTGGGTGTGACCAAGGCCAGTACTGATTGGCTGAGCTGACTATATGAGGATAGTCAGAAGGAGCCTCAAGTGCAGCAGTAGGAGAGTTGATGGTGATTACTGTTAGACTGCTGCAAGTGACTGAAGAGGCTGGATACTGTATGTATATGATGTTACTGACTATGGACTGAACTTTGACTGTGTATTGTGGAAAGCTGATTTGCATTTGTTGATACTGAACTGACTGCTCATCGTATATGACTTGGACTGTTTGCTGGCTACTCTACTTGTAAAAACCCTTGCTCTATAATACAACTGCTGCATTGAAAGGACTCTGCTGTGTATGCTGTGTTTGTGCACCCTGCTCACACCTGGGGAAAGCCAAGGTTCCATCTCTTACAACTTTAACATACTGCACAATATTAAATCCAGAGTCACCTGTCCTCTGGTGGGCTCCGTGACTAGCTGCTCTAAGCCACAGTCATTTAGCAAGTCAAGAAATCCGGTTTCCTTATCGTGACCAGAACACAAATTGACCCAGTCAATATGAGGATAATTGAAGTCCCCCATGATTACAACCCTGTCCCTCCTTGTCACTTCCCTGATCTGTTTCCTCATTTCAAGGTCCCCATCCGATTTCTGGTCTGGAGGATGATAGCACGCCCCCAGTATTACATCGCTGCACAAGCCTGGTAATTTAACATCATTAAATTTAATGATGTCCCCCATGATTACAACCCTGTCCCTCCTTGTCACCTCCCTGATCTGTTTCCTCATTTCAAGGTCCCCATCCGATTTCTGGTCTGGAGGACGATAGCACGCCCCCAGTATTACATTGCTGCACAAGTCTGGTAATTTAACCCACAGAGATTCTACGGTGGAGTCAGACCCACCTTCAATCTCTACCTTGCTGGATTCTATCCCTTCCTTAACATAAACGACCACCCCACCTCCAACACGCCCCTGCCTGTCCCTCCTGTAGAGTTTATAGCCCGGGATTGCGGTATCCCACTGATACTCTGCATTCCACCAGGTTTCTGTTATGCCCACTATGTCAATGTTTTCCCTTGTCACCAGACATTCCAGTTCTCCCACCTTTGCTCGTAGACTTCGGGCATTCGCATAAAAGCGTTTGTACATGGAATGCCCCAGGATGGGCTGCTTATTCGCTCCTTTGTCCCCGCATCCTCTCATTGTGCCAAACTGTCTATCACATCCCATCACGCTACCTTTCCCAATTTCTTCTCCTACTCTGCCTTTGTCTTGTTGTTCTCTAACCTCCCCATCCTCATCCCATAGGGATGAGGAGTCCCGAACCGGATGCCCCTCGGCTCCTGTCGGCCTTCCCCCAGGGATCAGTTTAAAAGCTGCTCTGCCACCTTTTTAATGTTATGCGCCAGCAGTCTGGTTCCATTCTGGTTCAAGTGGAGCCCGTCCCACTTGTACAGGCCCCGCTTGTCCCAAAACATTCCCCAGTGCCTAATGAATCTAAACCCCTCCTCCCTACACCACCGTCTCATCCACGCATTGAGACCCCTGATCTCCGCCTGCCTAGCTGGCACTGCGCGTGGAACAGGCAGCACTTCAGAGAACGCTACCTTTGAGGTCCTGGCTTTCAGCTTCCTGCCTAAAAGCCTAAATTTGGCCTCCAAGACCTCCCAGCTACACTTGCCCACGTCGTTGGTGCCGACATGCACCACAGCCGCTACCTCTCCCCCAGCACTGTCTACTAGCCTGTCTAGACGAGAAGTGATGTCCACAACCTTCACACCAGGCAGGCAAGTCACCATGCGGTCCTCACATCTGTTGCAAACCCCCTCTCTATGTTTCTAATAATCGAATCCCCCACTACAAGAGGCCCCTGACCCCCCTCCCGCCGAGGAGTATCCCGAGTGCGTTCGGATATGGGCCCATCCCCTGGAGAAGGGGTCCCCCCTAGGGGATTGTTTCCCTCCTCTCCAGGATGACGTCCTCCAGCCCCGAGACTTGCCACCCGGGCAGCTGAGGAGCTGCACGCCTGAGGTTGGGACGAAGCCTGATCGTCCCCGGAGGTCTCCCCACGGTCCTCCTCTGCCTGCCTGCACTTCTCCAGGTCGGCCACCAAGGCTTTAAGGGAGCGGACGCGTTCCCTGAGACCCTGGAGCTCCTTGCACCGAGGACACACCCATGACTTATGCCCCAGAGGCATATAATCATACATGCGGCACTCGATGCAGAACACTGGATAACCCCCACCCTGCTGCTGGCTATCTGACTGCATAGCTTTTTTGTTGTTGTTGTTGTTTTATTTAGGGGTACTTTTAAAAACCCTACACTGGTTAGCAGCCCTATTCTCAAGGGAAGAGGAAGGGCAGTGTATGGGGTCATTAAATTTAACATTTAATTTAACATCATCTAATCTTGTTTGCTGACCATTACAGGGCACAATCCTAACCAACTTTTCAGCACAGGGGTAAGGGCAATGCAGTCTGAGGCAAGGGAACAAACATTCCCTTATCTTGAGGAGGCTTCTGTGACTGCCATCCAACTGCAGGATGCAGCACATATCCCCACTGGCACAACTTTGTAAGTGCAGGAAAGTTGGTTAGGATTTGGGCCAGAGTCAATTAAACAGCCCCAAATTAGTTTTGCTTAGTTTGAACCTGACTAACCACCAGGAAAAAAGTTATTACAATTCCCTTTAGTCCTCTGTAGCAGAAGTCAGAGTTTAAATAGAGTTCATTGAATATAATTTTCAAGATCAGGTTGAGTAAAGAGATCAAACACTTTACTGATGTGTTTGGAGCTGGACTTATCCATTTGTTCAAAAAGCTCAGATACTCATTTGATCTTCCTCATCCTAGCTTTGCATATCCCCAACTGAGACATTTCCTAAACACTCTAAACAATGAAGTGGGTATTAACCTATTGCTGCTGTTCCATAGCATCTATTGGATTTTGTAAAAGGTGCATTGATTGTGGCAATAATATTCATCCAGTAGTTATCCTGAGAACATGAGAAAGCAATTATAACAGGGTGCCTAGAGTAAAATATCTCAGAATAGTTTCACATGGAGAAGGGGAAGAATGTTGCACATTTCAAAGACTCTCAGCCCAATTGTAACTAAAGCCTCCCCCTTCACCGATGCAGCCACACCAATGGAACATGCACTGCATCCTGCAGGGCGGGAGGGTAAGTCATGGATGTCTCCTTGTTGTAAGGGAAATTTTGTTCTCTTATCCTGGGCCAAGCTTCCCCGCCTCAATAGGTCTCTTTGGATCTGCACCAGCCATGTCTCTGGTTGAGGTCCAAGGAGAATAAGGGAGCAGGATTGGTTTAGGACCCAGTACAAGTTGTATCTTCAGGGACCCACCCCTCCCTGCCCAGAAACTCTCACATTCTGTGGGCTCTGCAGAGGGGGCAGGATGGATTCCATGAAAAATGCTATGGTATGCTAGTTGCAGATCATTTTTTAGATTTTCAGAGGTTGTTTTTCCCTCATCCCTAACTGCTCGGTGATGAATGGCACATTTCTTTGGGGCAATTAAGTGCTTGCCGTTCTTTGAGCATAACAACACTTGATGGATCAAAGATCTTGTTCCAAAAGCCACATGTGCTTTTAATGACATCAAAGAAGTGGAAACACTTTTGTGTAGCCCACAGAAATAAATGAATGAAGGCACCACTTCAGTTCTAAAGCATCTCTGAGCTGGACTAACAACAAAAACATTCAAATGAGCACAGCCAAGCAAATACTGATTAGGGTAAGTTACAGGCAAACAGCAACGGTCAACACAATCTATACAGTAATTCACTGAAAATTGCTTTAACTATTTCTGGTGAAAAGAAAAAAAAAATGATTCCAAGGCCAGCCTGTTTGCACTCAGTCCATTCAGCACAATCATGGTAAAGAAATCTTAAGATTAATGAACACATTTTCCAATCAACAAGACAATATTCTGTCAGATTTTATGGCAATATAATTACAAAATCTCTTTCAACAGGTTTAGTCATATCCCAGCACCCTTCTAAAGACACATGTTGGTTCACATCCAGTAATGAATATTACTTTGGCATTCATAGTGATAATACTAATGAAATATATGCATACTTGGGCACAAAAAACAATGAAGACAATATGGATTCAGGGGCCATAAGATAGTTTCAATTACTCTCCTCAATAGAGGTGATGGAGAGATGTCTTACAGCACTATCCGATGCTTGTTTGCTCAGAAGTAACTTAGTGTCAAATCCTATCCAACTTTCCAGCGCTGATACAGTCATGCTAATTGGCTGTGCTCTGCATTCTTTGATGGTAGGGCAGTCACGGAAGACACGTCAAGGTAAGAAAACATTTGTTCCCTTATGTCAGGGTTGCATTGCGGCTCCATCAATGCTGGAAAGTTGGTTAGGATTGGGTCAACTCCCAGTTAAGCATGTACAGTATAGGATTGTTTCCTTGAATCCTGGCTATGACCCTTTTGTTGATATTTCACAAGGTCACTTCCCACTCTGTTCTGGTATATTTGAATATCCACTGTAGGGAATGATTTAATGGAGCTACTATGTGAAAACTGGGTTGTCAGAACCTGTGATTCAGTTTGTGAAACTCAGCCCACCACCTGTGTGTTGAGGATTCCCAAGGTCTTGACAACCTTGACTGTGTTTTCAGTCTCAGGAAGGTAGTAAACCAGAAGGTTTATCTTACTCTTGTTGGCTACCAGACATGGCAGTGGTCTGTGTTTTGGTGAGCCGCAAGGTGTGTAGATCAGCCTGTAATCAGGGATGGTTATTAGAGGCATCTTTAAAGTGTTAGGATTCCTTAATGAGAAGCAAGCTGTCACTCAGACTCCCAAGTAATATCCATCTGCATCTCCCTGGCACTTTGGATAAACCATCCCAATAAACGTGCTGCTAATACTAATTTCATTGGCTCATTTCCAACTGCATGTCACACTAGAAAACCTTTTCCTAGATAAGAGCTTTCACTGCTAGAACTATGTCAACGATCAGTCAAGTCAAGTCAAAAATATCTACTGGAAGGAGGGCTAATCTAAAGACTAGAGATACCATCTCTCAGCAATTAGCCTGCTTGGTTCTATTATTCTCTGAAGAGGAAAGATTAAACCAGTGCTACTTGCCTTATCTTTCTCTAGGACTAAAGACAGTTTTTGCCATAATGCAGCATTTTGAAGAGCTGCTCTTTAAGGAGCATTTATTTTAAGAAAGTAGCAATACGGTAGGTCAAAACTCCAGCTGTGCCAACATCTCTATACTTAACATAACCTTAAAAGTGGAATGGAAGTGGAAAATGATCAGATCTGAATTAATCATTATAGGGCCAGTTCAGATGATACTTTGTCCTTTAGCCTTTCTTTGCATGCACTGATAGTGACACATTCAGCAGCTGCCAGCCCCCATGTCATTGTCTCTTGGGAGTGTGCAGGGTCTCTGCCAGATTCACAACCCCACTGGCTCATTGGAGATGCTCATTTTAATGTGGGCTTTACATTCTGCTGCCCATATTTGTGCAGTTGTAGCAGCTTAAAACAGTGCAGCAGCTTTCAATCTCTGTGCATACAGTCTACTCCTATGCCTATAACATTGTGGCACCAATTCATACAGTTTGCATCTCTGCTTGATCCTGGCTTGTTTATGAGCTTCCCGGCAGCCACGTTCACCCCTTTCACCCTTTTGGGTAATCGGGTTGGAACTGCTTACTGTTGGAAGGGCCCAATCTTATCCAACTTTCCAGCACTTATGCAGCCATGCCAATGGGTGTGTGTGTGTGTGTGTGTGTGTGTGTGTGTGTGCGCTGCATCCTGTAGCAGGTGGCAGTCACAGCGGCCTCTTCAAGGTAAGGGAGTGTTTGGAGCTGCACTGCAGTTGCATTGGCACTGGAAAGTTGGAATGGATTGGGCCCAAAGCCAGACACTGTGTCAATATGGCTCTTCAGCTCACAGGAGATAATCAAATTCACAGGCTAAGGCAGTTGACTTGTGAGTCTTCTCATTGTATCTTCAGCTCAAAATACTGGAATACATCTCAGCAGGCAGATTATAACTTTGTGTTTGCCCCAGTCCTGAGAATCAGAACGAATTTAAATTATAAAGCTTCACTGAATTGAAAAACACTGTCTACACAAGTTGGGCAAAAAACTAAGATTGTATCAAATTCCCAGCCATATGCCAAAACACAAAAAAGAGCAATCTGCATATGTATTAAGTAAGAGCGTGAATAATCACAGAATGACCTGTGTAGATGATCTGATATTTTCAGTGTGTTTAGAAATACAGTAGATCCTCTGATTATTGTATAAGTGCAAAGAGCTAGAAATAGTCCCCTGCAGAAACGTTATATTGCATCACATTTCATGAAGCACCATTCAACTTTTCCTCATATAGATAGTCTGCATGCATGTTTTGGGGGCGGGGAGAGAAAAAGGGTCAGGATCATTGTTTAGATATGCACCAGATGGCTTGTAGGGACAGGTGTGCAGTTAGTGAAGAGTAAAGCTCTGGAACTTGTCCTGCTTGTAGGAATGGCAGAGTCATTGGTAGGAGTAGTCAAGTGCTGCCACTGAAACTTTTCTCAAAGGACTTTAACCAAAAAGAAATATCTGACTTAGCAGGAAGTAAACTAAGACATTTGCATAGGGGTATGTATTACTGACTGGCCAGTGTCTTTCTCAAGGGCTGTCTATGCAAAGTCTTACTATGCAAAGTAAGTCCTACTGAATGCAGTAAGACTTATTTTTAAGTAAACATACCCAGCGTAGCACTCTAATATATCTTTTACAGTATTTTTTTTAAAATCTGATATATGCTTAAATTCCATCTTTCAATGTTTGTACACTTGATTTAAACTACTGCAGGCCAGTCCAAGAGTTTAGAATGAAATTAGCAAGATCTTTAGAAAGTATACTGTAGAAAGTTGAAAAAAGTTGGAAGGAAAAGAAAATAAACGTAAAGTTGATTTTTGGAAGTTGGGTTCATTAAATCAATGTATTCAAGGGTGTGTCTGTACATTTGCAATCTTTTGTATAGAAAAGACAACCAGAGCAGGTAGTTCAAGGGTAGTTGATACAAACTATGTTTCCCTTATTGTGCCTGAATTCTGTCTTGAGATATGTTGTTATTCTGATGCTATGATTTTGAAAACTGAAATGTAGCATATGTGTTACATACATTTGAACACTCAACCACAGTTTTCATTTTCTACCAGTGGGGCTGTCGGGCACACGGTTGCAGTGTAACTTGCAATCTGGTCTGATTTACTGCCTGATGTAACCAGTCAGCTAAGTGTGTATAGCAGTGGTTCTCAAAATCTCTGGGAGAGTTTGAGAGCCAGTAAGTCCTTGCAGGGGCGGGGGGAGGAGGCAGTGGGGGCGGGGAGAAGGCAGCAGCACGATCCCCGGGATCGCACTGCTCAGGGGGCTGCAGGGGCTTGGGTGCACTTACCCAAGTGGATGCGGAGGGCACTTGGGGCGTGATTGCTCCGCATTCACTTTCCCTGCTGCAGGGAGCCCTGCCAGAAGTCACACCAGGCTCCCCACAGCCCCGGGAGGCTGCAGGAGGCTTGGGTAAGTGCACCCAAGCCCCTGCAGCCCCCTGAGTGGCGCGATCCTGGGGATCGTGCCAATGCCTCTCCCCCGCTTCTAGGCTGCCCCTGCCCCTTAAGGGGGCAGAGACCAGGGCCCTCAGGCTGGGGCGTCGCGACGCCCCAGTTTGAATAGCACTGGTGTATAGGATTGCAGCCTTAACTTACAGCAGCTTTTGCAGTCAAACTGTGGCACAATGGCTAGTAT
The DNA here is from genome assembly GCF_035046505.1 of Tiliqua scincoides. Taxonomy (NCBI): domain Eukaryota; kingdom Metazoa; phylum Chordata; class Lepidosauria; order Squamata; family Scincidae; genus Tiliqua; species Tiliqua scincoides. The sequence continues at coordinate 91,533,418 of NC_089824.1, read as the reverse complement.
TTGTTAGATAAGGAAATTCTTGTACATTGGCCATCAGATCTTTCAGAATTATTTGTTTATTTGAAGTATTTTTATCCCACCTTTCACCCACAATGTGCGGTGCTGAGGCAGCTTACAGTCAGTCGGTAATCAACAAAAAGCAATATAAAAACATCAGACAAGGAAACAGAAATTATAAAAACCAGAAAAATAAATGCAGTAAAAAGAAAATAAAACAAAAAATAACCTGTAAATAGAACACTAAAAAGGTGGATTTTCAGCTGCCATTGAAATGGTGAGAGAGGGTCGTTCTGATTTCCATTGATAGGGAGTTCCACATGGGAGGTGCCACCACAGAGAAGGCCCTTTCTCTCATCACTGCCAATCAGACTTCACTGGCAGTGGAACACATTGTCCCTCCAGAAGACCCCAAAGGAGGAGGCTTTTGTTGATGATCTGGTTCTGACCTATTCTCATTACATCTTGATGCAAACAAATCAGTGCGCTGTATCAACCTCCTATAGCTTCATCCTGCTACTTGAATATGGGAAGAAAATGGGTGGTTCCAGCTCAAGAACGCTGTCATAATTTCCCCCATGTGCAAGTCGTAACCATGATCTAAAAGACTAATAAATTTGTCCTAGAGTTCTGCTTCTGAGCAATTCCCACTTGCAAAGGGAAAAAAAATCACTATACTTAAAAAAGGCCAAAAAAAAATCTACATGGTTGTGTGCCGCTTTGTCAGTGGAATGTGCTACAGTTCCACTGTAGCAGTGAAAATTCTACTACATGGCAGGTTTTTCCCCATGCAGAAATATCAGTTTTGAATTGTAGCAGTCACTGCAGTGTCTGCAGCCATCCTTACAAAGCTTCAGCTTATGGTTTAGCTTATGTTACTAATTGTAGCTTTTAAGAATCTTTTCTGCAGTCTTTCTGGTTCTGACCTATTATACCTAGAACCAACTTCTTGACACATAGAACAAATGAGTGGAGAGAAAAAAAAGGAAAATACTTGCATTGGCTTAAATGTTTTTAATTTTTATCTCATTCACTATGGTCTTTTTCTTCCCATACTCCATCTGCTATCAAGGTAGATGCATTAGAACAGGGGTGCTCACACTTTTTTGGCTTGAGAGCTACTTTGAAACCCAGCAAGGCCCGGAGATCTACCAGAGTTTTTTTTACAATGTTCGCGCCATCATAATATATAACATTTATGTGTACAATGTATGTTGGTGTACCTTGAGCCCCACTGAGTATAAGAGGACTTACTCCTGAGTAGACATGCCTAGGATTAGGCTGTGAGGCTGCAATCCTAGCCACACTTACCTGGGAGTAAGCCCCATTGAGTACAATGGGCCTTACTCCCGGCGTTTCCTCCCAGAGGCACCTGAAGGGGGGGGTCAGCACTCCGCGATCTACTCATTTTGCCTCGCGATCTACCGGTAGATCACGATCCACCTATTGAGCACCCCTGCATTAGAATGTTCCATTGCCTGTATACTTTGTGAAAAATTACATGTAATAGAGCAATCAGGATCTATCCACTCTGTCTGTTGTAGTGAATCAGAACAGGAGCAGAAAAATAGTTTTTAATGATAATGACCATGATGAAAAAAGGCATGACCAATTGTGACAATTTCCCTTGACATATTTCTAGACAACCTCCTCCCTCATCCACAAGATTAAATCCACAGAATACGTTGAATAATTAGACTGTCCTAATCTGACATAGGGAGGCAAGAGTTTTCTGCATTTGTTTGAAAGCGAGCTTCCTGTGTGGTGAAATCATTGTGCTTTTTCTCTGGTGGGCATGCTGCCAACGGCTTTAAAGGATCATTAAGCAAACTTTTTAAAAAGTCGGGAAAATTGAATGTAACAGTTATGGGCACACACTGAGAAGGGAAATCCCACTGATGCAGCGCTGTGTGTCAGAACGCAGGCCCGGTGGAAGTAAGCAAAAGCAAAACTCAGTACACTGCTATGCCTTGAAATGTAACTGAGCTGACATGATCTAAAGGACGGCAGGAAAGTAATCCCTCCTAATGGAGTTATATGTTGTTTCCAGCCTTGCAGAGAATACCGAGCATATGGGGATGCCAAATCCTGCCCACATGGTCTCATCACCTAGCTCATCCATTAAAATCAACAAGCAAAACAATGAAATATTAATATTTCTGCTGGTGCTTTCATGGTTCAGATGAACACTTGGGGGTGGGAAATTAATTAATTACATGGCAATCCTGAATACATTTCCTTGGAAGGAAGTTTGTTTGTTTGTATGGGACTTACTTTTGATGTGATGCACAAGACCCTCTGCTGGCCACAGCACACCATGCATACACCATGTGTGGTGAAATAGCTATCTCCTTGCTTCACCATATGGCCAGTTTTATCTAATACATGAAATGAACACATTTATTTACATTTTTATACCGCCCTTCCTCCAAAGAGCTCAGGGCGATGTACACAACTGCTCTCCTCCTTTTGTCCTCTCAACAACCCTGTGAGGTAGGTGAAACTGAGAGAAAGTGACTGGCCCAAGGTCACCCAGGAAGCTTTGTGGTTGAGGGGGGATTTGAACCTGGATCTTCCAGGTCTAAGTCCACCTCCCAAACCACTACACCACCCTGGCTCTCAATCATATACCTGGCTCTCTTCATATACTGAAGTGGACCAGAATCTCAGCTCTTATCCTATGTATTATTATCCAAAGTGGACCACACATATTTCTCATGGCCATTTCTCTACCTGATATTGTGTAGGGCTGCAGTCATGATTGCAGTGGCTGCCATTCACCATGAGATTACCCTTGTCACAAGGAGCAATAGGCAAAAACGTTATTGATCCACACTTCTTCCCTGTCACACCTTGGCTATGACCGGGACAGGCTTCAAGGGAACAATTGCAGAGTGGAGGACCAAAGGTAGATGGGTGTAGTCAGGCAAAGGCTGTAGTCAAGGACTGGGTAAGTAAATCAGGCCGAAGGGTAGAGACAGAGTCAGGGGCAGGTGGGGGTCAAGAGCCAAGGAAATCAGGCCAACAGCAGGCCAGAAGGGACTGAGGCAGGGCAAGGTAAGGCAATGCACGCTAAGACAGGATCAGGCAAAGTGGCATAGGGCAAAGCAAGATGGTGGAGGATGAGGTGCACTGAAAGAAAGTAAGGCAGGAAGCCTGTGTTACTATTTGATGAGTTGCTCAGATTACCTGTCTGGTTTGGGGGCATAGCTTTATTTTTCCTAGAAGTCAGCTGACTACATCCAGTCTGGCAGTATTCCCTAGCATGTTTTATCTGGAATCTATAGTTGACGTAGGGCACAATCCTAACCAATATTCCAGCACTGACCTAGCCTCAATGCAGACACAAGGTAAGGTAACTTACCGTATTTTTCGCTCCATAAGATGCACTTCCCCCCCCCAAAAAAAAAGTGGGGGGGAAAGTGTGTGTGTCTTATGGAGCAAATACTGGGGGCAAGGTCCGCACCGGGGGCAAGGTCCTCATTTGCGCAGGCGCCACAGGGAGCTGGCAGGCTTACTTTAAAAGTAAGTTTTCCTCCTCTAAAAACTAGGTGCATCTTATGGTGCATCTTATGGACGTCAGGTGCGTCTTATGGAGCGAAAAATACGGTACATGCTGTTACATTGAGGAGGCCCCCCTTGACTGCCTCCCACTGCAGGATGCAGGGCACACTACACTGGCAAAGCTATGTCAGTGCTGGAAAGTTGGTTAGGATTGCGCCCTTAGCTTGCTGAAGGGACAAAGTGAGAGTGACAAGGAGATAAAGCATTGAAGATTGACTGGAGGAAGATTTGGTTCAAGACATAGGTAACAGGCACAACCTTTCTTTATTTTGGATTTCGTGGCAGAGAGTTATGTATAGCCCTTGAAATGGCATTATGACTATGCAAAGAAAATGCTTTTTATAATATGCTAATTTGCTAGTTGACGTTGGCTCTTTTACAGCCAGAGACATGGTGGAACTTGAATCTAGATATCTGAAATTGACTAAACCACATCATTTTTCAAGTGAAAACACACAAGGATAGTTCACACAGTAAGGCACATGAATGGTTCAAATTGCTGATTAGTCAGACTGGAAACCAGTGGAGGTCTCGTGATTTTCTGAGGGCCCACAGGGCCAACCCCTGAAGCCCCCTTCATAATAGGCAGCAGCAGAGCAGTGTTGGAGGCAGACTGTGTCACTTCTTCATGGCCAAACATGATTTGCTTGAGGGCAGAGGAAGCAGGAAAAGCTTATACAACTGCTGTGCGGGTTTTTCCTGCTTCATCCACTTTTCCAGCCAATCAGGATGTTCCTCTTGGACCCTCTGAAAGTCAGATAGGTACACTGGCAGAGGGGAGTGTTGGGGGAGGAGGAGAGACTGGTTATGGGGAACACCTGAGCATGAGTGTACTAGGGCCCCTCCACCATTGCTTGCCTGAGGACTTGATTTAAACTGACACACCCCTGGCCATGCATAATACTTACAGTGCAATCCTAGGCACATATACTCAGAAGAAAGCTAAGTTTAATGGAACTTACTCCAAGTAAGATAGGATTGCAGCCTTGGCTTCTCATCCACTGATTACTCAACAGGATCATTTGCAACTGGGTGTGTGAACTGAGTTTAGTGAAGAGCACTGTATTGTGTTTGAAGGCCTGTGAAATTCCACTTGTTCGTATCTGGTCTATGTTCACACACACAAGATGCCACAGTTGTGAAGTGACAAACACCATGAAAAAGCAAATAAATTAGCAAAAACAGTTGGAACATCATTCTTTGTCTAAAGATTTCTCACAGACAAAGAAAGTGAAGACTTGTATTTGTCTTGGTATTCATTGGGGTATGTTACCATAGCAACTTCCTGGTCTTTGTTAGTGCAATATTTGAAACACCCATTCTATTAGCAACATTTTTGCATCCGGTTTAGGATGAATTGCAAGGGGAAATCGCAATTTGCAGCCATTATCAGCGGTTGTCATAAAATGCTATTGCTCAGGCAATTCTAAATGCAAACTTTTGGGATGGACCCTATTGCAATGGCCTCTGAATTCAGCAAGAGCAATTTCTATCACTGCAAAATGTTAGTTGATAGATCCTTTTTCTTCTGGGGCTGAACTGAAAAAGGGTTTTCCCAAAGTTTTCAGGAAAAACACCTGATTGTGTTTTGGCAATTTCTTTATTAGTGTTCTGAAAGGGTCAAAGGTGTTTGTCAATTCAAGACGTATTCCCTTCACTCCAGACTGGCTCCTTAAGTCAGGAGTACCTTGAAGAGAGATCAATCTCAAAGAGATCAATCTTTGGAAACTCAAAGATTTTTCTAATCTTAGTGCTTTGCGTGACATTACTGACTCATTGCTTACCAATAGCTCCCTCCAACTATGTCTCCAAATTAGGCAATGTTGTGGAGAGTAGTTGTTTTTAGCCATCCCTATGATCCCAACAGTGCTGGCGAGAAAGAGATGACACAGAGGAACAGAAACCTTGCTTGAGCATCCTCTGTGGGTACCAGTCAGGGACATAGAAACTCTCATGAAGGATTCCACTTAGTGTCTTTTGACATTCCTCAGCTGTTTTCTCTGAGGAAGAACCTCCCCATTAGCTTAGCTTCAGGTTCTCAGGTAGGTAAAGTTTTGGTATCGACTTGGCACATTGTCTTGACACATCAAAAAATCCTTTCCTGCCTGTATTCATTTTGGTGCCTAAAGATATTGTTCCTACCTATGTTTGTTCATGAGAATAACGTCCATGTTCCAGAACATCATTCTGTGATTGTTAACAATGCAGAATTTAGTTAAGTAAAACTAACAGGTATGTTGCCATGTTGACAAAAGGCTGCCTTTTCAAATGTATTTTTTATGTTTATATATTATAGATCATGACTGAAAATGCATTTCTTTGATCTGGTGAGGGACTATGTACAAGAGATTACGATTAACCATACATCATTCTGTTTTGTTCCCTTTGGTTTCATCAGGTGAATCACCTCAACTTTTTTCACCTAAAATATTAAGGTTTTCTGGGCCCACATGGGTTACCACATGGATTGTCTGATGGGCTGGTTAGAGCAGACTTTGTTCAGAGAATATTCCACTGTTCCCTGTTAGGTTGCGGAAAGATTATTCTGGAAATTGAGTATATATTCCAATCACACTCCTTGCAAAAAGATGTGCAGGTTTAATTCAAGCTAATTACTTAGGTTACTTTTAAAGAAAGTATGAGAGTGGTGTATGGTTAGCCATAATTTCTTGCACATAGTCCCTCACCAGATCAAAGAAATGCATCTTCAGTAATGATCTATATAAACATTAAAAAAAATACCTTTGAAAAGTCAGCCTTTTGTCAACATGGCAACATACCTGTTTGTTTTACTTAAATAAATTCTGCATTGTTGACTATCATACACTCTCAGTCCCCTGTCCCCTGTTGTTATGGCAACCAGTTCTTATAATAAATTTATGTTTAAACTACTCTTTACTGGGGTAAAAAATCAATAGAAGTTCAGTTGTATGGATCTTGATTTGTTTTGCAGTCTTTGATCACTGGATAACAGAAACTATGGACGTTTTATACAAAAGAAGAGATAATGTATCCAAGTTTTAAATATAATAGGTCTTTGATCATTTCAGGAGCCCTAATAAATTCATATTTATATCATACTATTACCAACTGCAACCACAACTGCTCTAGTGAAATAATGATGGTTTAATGTAACACATTAGAAGTGTTTATAGGAGAAGCATACTGGGCAATGAAGCAAAGAGATCAAACACTCAGAAATGCAAAATTCATGCATGATTGTCATAAACAGCTAGACTTGATGAGAAACTTCAGATACACAGGCAAACAAAAGTAAACTGGTCAGAAAAAGGATGAAATATGATGTGGAAAGAAACATTTGGAATTTGCTACCTAGGTTAAAATGCCTATAAGACTTGTGAAGGAAGCTGAATGCGTCTGATTAGCTGCATGTCTCAAAAGGTCTCCTTTCCACCCATTCCTCTCTGGAACCAAGACCAAAGGTCTTGAATACACAGTATCATCTCTATGAAGTTCAATATGAAAAGCATAAAGCTTTAATCTCTGAATGCAAACAGCTTCTTCCTTTTAAAAGTCAATGCTTTCGCAGGTATTTATTTCATATTGTCAACACTATCCATTGAAACTAATTATTTAGACTATTTGACTAAGGGCGCAATCCTACCCTGCACTGGAACAGGCAAGCCAAGAGGCTTGTGCTGTATCCAGTGCAGGATAGGGGCCCAAAGCTGCTTGGCCAGAAGCAAAGGGAAAACTTTCCCCCTTACCGCAGGGTAAGGCGCCTTTGCCCCTATGGGTCTCCTCGGACTTGTACCACCTCCTGATCCCAGTGCTGGATCCCAGCCTCTCCTCCCACTCCCTGCCTGCCTATCGCCGGGCCTCCCACCGCCTGCCATTCCTCACAAAGGAGGAACGCCCCCCTACCTGCCCATCCCAGAACCTTGCGTCAGACCAGCTGGTCCGACGCAAGGCTCATCAAAGAAGCTGACACAGAAGCTTGAGTCAGCTTCCACAGGCCAACACACCTCTGTGCACCAGCCTTTAGGCTGGCGCAAGGGACTTGCGCTGGCCAAGTGAAGGACAGGATTGCACCCTAAAAGACATAATAAATCACCCAAGCTAACAATTTTGTCATGTGAACAGTGTTACATAAAATCTGAAACCTGCAGTATACAGGGACATGATGGTGTGTTCTCTTTTATAAACGGGTTTGATCAATGCATGGCTAAACAAGCAAATGAAGTATGTCTGAAACTAATGTCTGGAGGGTCATGTATTATTTTTGTCCAATATATTTTGACATACTGCATGCTGTCCAATATATTTGACAAAATATTCTCATGGGCAACCATTAGAAGGTCTCTTTCGGAAGGTGCTTCTTCAGAGTAGTGGCATCACTAGGGGGTATGGGGAACGGAACACACTGGATAATACTATTGTGGGGTGACAACAAAGGAGAGGAGCTGGAAATTTCCTGGCTGGGCTGGCTGGGATGGTATACCTGCATTGGAAAGTCTCTGCATTGGGAAGCCTGGGACTCAGAAGCCTCCTCTGTCACTGACTGAGGAAAAGGCCAATTCCAACCAGGAGGCCAGGTCTCCCAGACAGGTAGACCTTAGCTCCGCATCGGGAAGCCCAGTAAACCTGGGCTCCGGAGACTTTCGGTTCCGTCACTGCCTTCTTCCACTGCATTATGCCCCTTCCCCACCCTATCACTATCCTCCCTCTGCCCCGCACTTGGTGACCCCAACCCTAGTGATCCCTGTATATCAGAGTTCTCATTCACACAGGATGATGTTCCTGTGAAAATCCTGAATGAAAAGGAACTCTTGAGCATGAATCTTTCGAAATAGGAGAACTTTCAATTGTCACCCCAGGAAAGACATTTATGGAAATGTAGTGGCAGGGTTCATTTCATTTGACACCCTTGCCATGGTGCGTGAGTAACTGCCCTCCGGTGAGCATCACCAGTCTCAACCTCGCTTCCAATTACTGTTGTAATCAGAGCCTCTGAATTGTTTAAGAAAAATTTAAAATTCAACATAATTTATGTGTTACACAGTGAATCAACCCAAGGCCACATTTGTTGCGGCAAAGTGAGACAAGTGTCCAGCTACCGCAGCTTAAATAATTATATTAATATTATTCTGTGTCAGTTAATGGAGAGGGATGTGACTGTATTTGTTTGATGTCATTCAGCTACCAGGGTTCATTCAAAGGAAGGAGATAAAGACAAGGAGGTATGTTGCAGGGCATATGTTTCAATGCAGTGCATATATTTCATATATATGTTAAAGCAGTGCTTCCCAACCTTTAGGATCACGTGGACCACTGAGGCAAAAATTGGAATTATCGTGGACCACAGGGAACACCCCACACCTGGGCACACAAAACATACAATTAAATCTGTGATAAGTAGAGAAGATTTATTAGATTTATAGAGAAGATTTGTGGGTTCCAGCTTTTGTTACTGTCTGTAGCTGCAGGCAGTCTAGTGTCTGCCTCTCTGCTGGTACATGGGGAAGCATGTCCCAAGCGGGTACTCCCTGACAGACTACTAGAGAGGATGGGGAACGGACTGCCCATGTCTAGTTTTGAGATAAATTCAGAGTCTTTATTAAATATTCCTTAGGTTAATGAAAAGTTTCCTTGATCTGGTAGGCACATGGGGCTAGTTCCAGGTTTTAGGGGAACACTGTGGGCAAAATTTCCCAATGTGGTACATAAAAAAATTGGGTCAAACCAGCCACCTACCCACCCACTTAAGTTTTGGCTGCAGATGCAGGGGCTCCATTCTCTGCCCTCTCTGGTGGTCCATGGCAGTGATGAACCTCCCATTCATTTGAAGGGACAAAGGCCCCAGGTGAGTGCCTTTAGGACTCCATGGAAGCCTCTCTGAGGCTCCCAACCGGATCAGAAATGGAAGCATGGTTTAAAGCATCAGGGAAATCTCAGGAAGCTTCCCTGACTCAGCTTGGGGTCATGTGAGGCTCTGTAAGCTTCAGATAAGTGGGGGGGCACAGATCTGCGCATGGGGGCAGTGACATCCCGTGGGGGGCACCATCACGGACCTTTGCCCCAGGGTGTGGGGCTGGAGAAGTCCGCCACTGGTCCACGGGGAAGTGCTTGCTCAGCAAGACACTGGAGGTGATCCAAGGCAATCTTTTTTTCCTGAGACGAATCACTATTCAAGGTCTTGTGGACCAGACCATGGGTTGGGAACCAGTGTGTTAAAGCATCCAGATCCACCCTGATTTGTCCAGGGCACATTCCACAATCATCTTACTGGGACTAGGTATGACTGCGGTCTCAAGACAGACACTCAGTGAGAGACTCCCCAAGAGCTTCATGCCTATCTCCTGAATCCCTCCTGAAAGGACTTTCAATGCAAATCAGTTTGACAGGTTTGCAGCTCTCAGCCTGCTGACTACTAGTTATGGGATATTTCATCTGCTTAGGTGAAACTGGAGAGCTGGCCATGAGAGCTGAAGTTGAGAAGCTGACCATGATGAAGAAGCCATGGCGCATTGCTGGGGGCTCCAAGCACATGGCATTTACTGGAAGAACTGGTGCTGCTTTACACAGAAGCAGTGCCTGGCTGGGAGCCTGCCAAAGTTCTGTAATACATGGGGTGTTACTAATTTGAAACCTCTATACCAATCAACACTGGAAATCTTAGCGCCTTTGCTTTTGTAGTCATAAATTAAAGCCACGCTTGCATGATTAATCCCAGGAAGATGATTTGCTATGAGCTACAGAGTTTAATTGGGATGTAAATCATGAAACTGGTTATAAACTTGGACTGATGCAACAATAATAAATGATTAGGCTTTTTTTCACTTGTTTTGCATGCCTAATGTAATGCTAAATTAATGATCTTCTGGTAGCCTTTACATACCAGCAGTTGTAATCAGCTGCCAAAACAACATCTAATCGCTCACAGGGAAGCTAGTTGTCAACAGACTCGAGGAAGTGTACACTGTTCAGCCAAGCAGAAGTGACCAAAAATTGGGCCTTCACTTAGCCAAGTGCACAGAGTGGGTTGTATGCTTAAGATAAAGAACAGACAGCACTGTGGGTAAGAGCAGAAAGCAAGCAGCACAGTCTCTACTGAGCTGTCTAGTCAGTTTCCAATATTTCTCCAATCTGCAGCAGTGCTTTTCAAGCAGTGGCATGTACCACAGGTGGTACATCACCGTTTGAGCAAATGGTATTTCATTGTAGTATTTCATAGTATTATTATTAACAGTATTTATAGGCCATGTTTCAACAAAAAATTCAGAAAGCAGTTTACAGACAATGGGCCCAATCTTATCCAACTTTCTAGCACGGATGCAGCTCTAATGAAACCCCAAAGTAAGGGAATAAACATCCGCTTACCTTGAACGAAGTTCCCATTATTGAGAAGGCCTCCATGATTGCACACCCATTGTAGGATGCAGCACACATCCCATTGACACAGCCGTATCAGTACTGGCAAGGTGGATAGGACTAGGCCCGAAATCAAATAATTAAATGTCTCCCTGTCGCAGAAGGGCTCAGTCTTAAAAGATGGAGAAGAAACAGTAGCAAACAGCCATTAGAAAAGATACTAGGCTGATAGGAAAAAGGACAGTTACTCTCCTTCTGTTATATATGATTGGGTCCCCTTAGGGAAAAAAGGTGGGATAAAAATACGGTAAATAAATACAAGGAACACCACTTGAAAAAGTGCCTACTGTCCAATTAGCAGGAGATTATGTATCCCATGTCCGTGATGTGCAACAGCTACTACATGCAACTGTTACTATGAAGGTGATGTGGCACTGCTTTCCTTAGCCTAACCTCATCGGTGGAGATTGCTGGGGCAGTGCTGCACTGATGACAGCTGTGTGGAGACCTGACCTTTAAAAGAGCACAAGCAGGACACAGAGCGGAGGATATACCAGGATGCAGTAGCATGCTGCTGGAATGACTGTGTCATGAGATGTCATGTGACTCTTGAAACACTTTTGCACATGGCAGCTGTCCTGGGAGGAAATGGTAATTGCAGAAGAAAAAAAAATAGCTTTTTTTGTTTTGTTTTGTTCTATTCCTGAATTATGCCCTTTTTTGGAATAAACTCTAAACCTTGGCAAGTATCTGAAATAGTTTTATGCCAACCAGGTCAAGCAGCATAACCTGCCTGCAAAACTGTAACAGTATTGCATTCTGGACTATGTATCTGACATTTCTATATATATCAATGGAGGATAAACTGAACTCTGTTTCTCCAGAACTCAGGTCAAGCTCTCAAAATTCCATCTTGATCTCTGTTTGCTACCAAGATGCCAAACTCATGCAGGTCAAGTACTCTGGGGAAAAGGGATGAGGTTGGAAATTTCTGTCTTATTGTATTGTGAAAACTTCCATCCCCTGAGGGCATCTCTTTGACATCTGCCTGTATTTGTGTTTCAGTTGTTTCCTTGTATGCCAGGAAAAGCCACATCCGTTCTGTATGAATTTGATTTGCACACCAAGTCACACTTCAACACAGCAAAGAGAGAGCCCCTCCCCCCGAAAATCTCAATGAAGCTGTTCGTAAGAGGCATAAAACATCACCCCCATAACTGCATGTAAGCAGCATCTCAAATTCTAATTATTGGAATATTTTGGTCAGTTGGGTGTGGGCTTTACATGATGGAACAGTTTCTTTATGGGTTGCAGTGCCAAGTCAGAGTTTCCCCACACCGCATGGATCCTAACATAGGAGGCTTCCTTCTGGAATGCTAAGTGCAATTGTGCTTCCTGCTTTTCTTTCCAATCCTCTCTCTTCACACTTCCCATCTTTACCTTTCAAGCTTAAGGACCAGGGTAAAAGTTAGAAATTGTCTTGCGCAATACCTTTCCTTCAAACCCATGTTCTTCCTTCATTCGCCCAAAAGATGCATCCTAAATCCACATTCATACTGCACCACAGTCAAGCGTACAAGGTATTTTTATATTGCTTAGTTTTCTTAGAGCCCTATCCCAAGGGCTCTATCGCTGCTGGTTATGTATGTACCGCCAGATCCAAGTGGTCGTGAACATGTTGTAAAGTATGTTCGTGGCACCGGGGGAGGGAGCGCCAGTGCTGGGTCAGCGCTAGCAAGCACTGACCTTCAGTGCCACATGGATGGATGGCCAGTGCTCCTCCTGCATTGGTTGGCAATGAGTATTTTCAGGGCAGGGGGAGGTGGAGAGTAATCAGAAAGGGGTGGAAGGAGGGTGAAGGGAGGAGCAGGCCTGGGAGAGGGGTGTAGACCGTGGCAGAGTCTGCTGCCAAATCCTGAATAACATCCTGAGCTGGGCAACCTGACATGGGTCTCTTTGGCTCTGTGCCCACTCACAGCTGCACAGCTGTGGCACAGCTGCAGCCCAGGGGAGCCAAGGCATTCAGGATTGGGCTGTTAATAAACTGAAGTATTTTCAGCCACCTTACGAGGTTCCTCTGTGAGGAGTCCATGTCCTGCAAGAGGGCCTTTTTGGTTGTGTCTCCCACTGGATGGGTTGCAGTTGATGCCATCTTTGCATTTTCAGGACCAATTTTGACAGGCCCTTGTCAGCTTGCCATGGCATTTTTTTCTAGTGCCTATATTTCAGGGTTTCATTTTTTTTTCTCCTTCTGTATTTGTCATCCTGTCTCTGTGATTGATTGTTGTAGATTATTGTTTTACATATTTTCATTACTGTTTATAATTCTATCTGCTATGAGCCACCTTGAATCACATAAAGAAAGGATGTAATTTTAAAATTAGTAGCATAATGATGGGGCTGTTCATGCACACCCAGAAGGGCATGTATATCAACTGGAAATCACCTTGCTGGATTAGAGCTGATCAGATTTCTAAATTTTGCGTTTGTGTGAAGTAATGAAAGACTGTAGATCAAAGAAGGTACCCAAATAAGTAAATGATTCAAGGCTTTCTTTTTAACCCAGAAACTGTTTGGCTTATGTTATTCTGCTTTCAATCATTTGTCAAAATTGTTATCTAAACATGCATGTTCTGATATAAATTTTGCAATATCTGAAAATAATTTGCTGGCAGCAAAGTTACCAGCACCCGCATTTTGCATCTTTCCTAATACCAGGTTGGCTGCTGACATTTTAATCACTCTGTGACTCTACAATGAATGCTAAATGGGCCATGTTTTTCTTTCATAGAAATGAACATTTTGGTCCCATTATCACAACTTTCATGAGTCCTCCCCATTGCTGACACTAACAAATCAAACTACTGGGATTGATGGTGTATTTTAAACAGAAAAAGCCATAAGCCCAAATGAGATGACATGGTTTTTGTATTATTTTAGTAAAGACACAGGCAATTTTTCAGATACCAACACATTTTGAAAAGCATCTTGTGAGATGACCGAGTATGAAACAGTCTCTTTTGGTATGTCACAGTGGTCAGCTAGAGCAAAATTTGGAGCAAGCAAAAGGTAAAACTGAGACTAGCAAAACATTCCAGGTTGGTTGTCCAAACCTAAGAATGTGTACTCAGGATGCTGAGTTCAATAGATCATGTTAAACATACTTAAACTTTGTCATTTTAGAGGGATGATCTTTGCACACATCATAACATTAGAAACTATTGCTATTCTTCCATAGAACAATACATAGTAAACCACCATGTTCAAAAAGCCTCACTTTCCATATTACAGTATAAACATATTACAGTATAAATATATTTTTGGATCTTTCTTCCCCAGATAGGGGTATGGTGGCTGACATGGTGTTTGAAATGCAAATGAAAAGTTATATTGCAACCATACATATGAACATTCACTGTCCTAGTTCAGCCTTCAGGGGAAACTATTTCATTATAATGGGTCTTGAATTTCCCTCCACCTTTTGAAATTGGTTGAAAGGATTGAACTTGTGGTCAAACTGGAAGTGTTGAATTGAGTCCTGAATATGTGAACCTAATTTCATTTTGATAATTCAATATTTGACAGAGGAATTATATAACACATAAAAATTGCACCCAATGGGTGAATTAATCCAAAGATTTTGCTTCAAGCAACCAATAACGCTTCTCTTTTTTTCTTCTTTTTCCTATGTTGTTTTAGTTCAGGAACTCACGAGCATATGCACGTCTATTCAGAAGTAAGTTCCACTGAGTTCAATGGGAATTATTCTCAGGTAAGGTAAAGAATGCAGCCTAAAGCCATACAAACTCAGTGTACTACTGGTGTATCACTTCCTGTGATCTCAGAAATCAGTCCTGCAAAGCAGTGATGGCTAGAGGAGTTTGAAAGCAGTTACTTTACTCAGAAGTAAGCCCATGTTCAGTAAGACTTCGGCTGTAATTCTATCTTACAGGAAACAAACACCTTTGGCGATGGTTTAAGACTTAAGGTTCTTTGCAACTTGGTGGCTGAAGGCATATGTGCCTAATACGGTATCTTTCCCAGGATAACAAAGCAAAAATCACTAGGGCATGAAACCACAGCATGCTCAGAGTTAATCATGATCATTAATCACTGTGCCACGTTTTCCTGTTCTTTGTAAAAAATGGAGGACTGACAGAAATTGACTTTGTTTTTGTTTACTGAATGTCAGTGGAGTCCCATCCAGCAGCTGCTGGGCTCTGAGAACTAATCAAAAACTGATGATTCTGTCTGAAAGGCTCAGTTTTTGACTGGCCTCCCATTAACAGCCTCTTGGAGTAGAATCTTTTCCCCTTAATTAAAGTGAGTGGAAGAAAAACTTGAACCATTGTCTACCAATGTCAGTGCCAGCTGACCAGGAAAAAAGAAAAGAAAACCGAGCAGACCTGTGCCTCTGGCAGCAGCTTGGTGTTCAGAAATCAGCAGATGATGTTTTCCATCAAAGTGCAGAGGTAAATTTATAACCTATTAAGTAATGTCAGCATATCAACCTGCCACTGAAACCTGAAATTACTTGAAACCTTAAAACTACTGTGCATGTTAGCAGTCCTTGCCCTATTAGGACATTACCACCATATATTGGTCCATAAGATGTCCAGAATTTAGGCAGGTATCTCTAATTAGCCTAATTTAGCCAGTACTGCTAATTTTTTGTGATTACTTTTTTTTTTTTTTGTAATATACTTGGGGTAGAATTTTAACTCCAGAGTCTTCAGTGAATCTGATAATCCCCATTGGGGAGAAAGATGAAACTTGGCTTATTTTTAATGCACCAAATTGCTTGCTTTTGTTTGCACCCAAGTGACCCTGAGAGGTGTTAATTGTCTTGCCAGCAATGATTGACTACAAGAGTCAGACTGCATTTTAAAGCCAGTAATCTGCATTTCTAAGCCTCAGGAGTTCTTTGCAACTGCAAAATCTAATCAGTATTATCAGAACCTTTGATTATTCAAATCCATGTTTCAAAGGCCAGGAAACTAGTAGCCAGCCCTGCAAAAGGATAAAATCAAAATTTCTTACAAAGGAAGGTGGCAGTGTAATTATAGAAAGAGAAAACAATGCTGTAGTACTGTAGTTTAGTAATAAGGTATAACCACAGGGTCAATGTCCGGACATCTGCACAGCATGAAAAGGTTTTGCTTAAAAAAGTGTGAAAATTGTGAGATTTGGTATATCTTTTAGAACTACCTGTCACTGCATAAAACTTATGCAACTTTGTTTATTAAGGAGGAGCAATAGTAGTTTTTTGACGGTCCAGCACTTAGTCAAACTAACCAATTTATTTATTTATTTATTTTATTCACATTTTTATACTGCCCTTCCTCCAAAGAGCTTTACACAGCTGCTCCTCCCCTCCTTCTTGTCCTCAAAACAACCCTGTGTGGTAGGTGAGGCTGAGAGAAAGTGACTGGCCCAAGGTCACCCAGGAAGCTTTGTGGCTGAGGGGAGATTTGAACCTGGATCATCCAGGTCTAAGTCCACCTCCCAAACCACTACACCACCCTGTCTGGGGATAATATATATATCCTGATTTTCTATGGGAGAAAAAAAAAAAAAAAAAACTATTGGAAAATTGCCCCATGTAGAAAACATGCCGCATGGTCATTAGAATGGCTAAGGACTAAACAGGAGCAGAGACTGATAAAAAGTTGCCAACCTAAGGCTCTGAGACTGAAATCCTCAACACTTTCCTAGGAGTAAATAAAATTGATCACAGTGGCATTTACTTCTGTGTAAATATGCATAAAAACAAGATTGTAAATTGGGATGGGAACTCGAGTCAGGTGACTCGAGTTCGAGTTGCAAAAATCAGCATTGAGTCATGGAGAGTCACCTGCACCAATGGCTTGGGCACCGACTTGAGTCTGAGGACACTTGACTCAGTGCTGATTCCCCACACATGCGCACTTGAGTCTGTGTCTGGGTGTGCTTGCTTATTTTTTTTATTTTTTATTTTTGCAGTGTGAAAGACCTCGTGGAGCCATCATTCAGAATGGGTGAGCATCAGAAAAGTTCCAGCCAGGAGGCAGGGAAGTGTTAATGTTTTGCTTCTGCATCAGGCGGGAGGGCAAGAGTGAGCTCTCTTGCCCATCTCTAAAGGAACCGATGATCATTGGACAAAGGATGGGAGGTCTGAATTTCCTTTGGCAGGAGCCCAAGGGGTTCTTGCCTTGGAATTGCTACTCCTTACATTTTGCCACTCCCTTACATGTCTCCCTTACAGAGACAATTACCTCTAAAACCCAGTTGGTTTCATATAGTCCTCATGGTATGTAACCCGTGATGAACTTTTCCTCCCCTTTTAAAGACATCTAGGCCAGGGGCACAACATCCTGTGGCAAGGAGTTCCACAGTTTAATTACACACTGGGTCAAGAAATATTTCCTTTTGCTCGCTCTAAGTCCCCCAACTGTCAATTTTAGTGGATGTTCTGGTGTTGTGCAAGAGGGAAAAGAACTTTATCTACTCTATCCAACCCATACATAATTTTACATGCCTCAGGCACTACCACATGAAGTTGGTGTGAACAGGGCTTAAAGAATGTTGTTGAGCACATGTTTTTCTTGTACTGGTTTTAATAACATTTTTCTAGAGCAGTGGCCTCCAAAACCCAGCCTACAGGCTGGATGTGATATGCCGTGAAAATCCTTCTGGGCTTGATGCAGCAGTGGCAAAGCCTTACTGTTGCATGCTGCAGCTTCCTTTCTTCATGCTTGATCTTCATACACCCTCATGCCAGGCAACTGCTTCCTCCGGGAAATTAGGGTGCAGAGCCTTCTGGGGTGACAGGCAGAAGAAGCAGCTGATCAGGCACAAAGGAAGGAGGCTGCAGCACAGAACAGAAAGGCTTCGCCACTGCCGTACCTGGAAGAATAATCCTGAGACACAGTGGGCCACGGTTTGGAGACTGCTGTTTGGATACACAAGCACAGGTCAGAAAGAGCAAAAGAAAAATAGTATGCCTTGCATGGAGATGGGTTACCAGTTTTCTTGAAGCTTTGTAAGAATGTTGAAGAGGCAAACATCCAGAAAAGCGTTCCTAGAAACAAATATAATTAATATGCTGGGCTTTTTAGAAAACGCTTTTAGAAATTGATAGCCATCACATGCCTTTGAGGAAGTGCCAAATTAAGCAGAAATTGGTAATTAAAACATTTGAACCCTGGAAGTTTTGTTTTTCCTTTTCTTTCTTATTCCTTTTCTGTTTACAGGGCAGATTAATATTACTGGCACTTCTGACACATAATTAGCCTCCCTCAAGAAAATCCTGTCGGGTGATAAAAAGAGCATTAAGGCGCAGTCATGAATAGCTTGTTCACTCACAAACAGACCCTCAAAACGTAATTGTTTGCAAAGGTTTGGAGACAGGGAATTCAGAGTGCTGTGCTGTGCATTGAATGGGGTTTTCCCAATCTTCTCCTGTCCTACAGCCTCCTGTGTGTGTGTCCCCCAGCTGATCCTGAGGGTTTTGGGACACCCAGGAATAGGGTGGGGTATGGTGCAGTGGGACTAAGAACATAAGAACATAAGAACATAAGAACAGCCCCACTGGATCAGGCCATAGGCCCATCTAGTCCAGCTTCCTGTATCTCACAGCGGCCCACCAAATGCCCCAGGGAGCACACCAGATAACAAGAGACCTCATCCTGGTGCCCTCCCCTACATCTGGCATTCTGACTTAACCCATTTCTAAAATCAGGAGGTTGCGCATACACATCATGGCTTGTACCCCATAATGGATTTTTCCTCCAGAAACTCGTCCAATCCCCTTTTAAAGGCATCTAGGCTAGACGCCAGCACCACATCCTGTGGCAAGGAGTTCCACAGACCGACCACGCGCTGAGTAAAGAAATATTTTCTTTTGTCTGTCCTAACCCGCCCAACACTCAATTTTAGTGGATGTCCCCTGGTTCTGGTATTATGTGAGAGTGTAAAGAGCATCTCCCTATCCACTCTGTCCATCCCCTGCTAACTTATAGACAGGGCTCTCTGCCCTGCTTATGCTATTCCATTTGTGCAAAGCAAATCAACAGATTCCATTCCATATCATATATAAACAGGATGGACATGAACATTCCGCACAAAACGAAGGCACAGAGCTCCATAGCCACAATGACATTTAGATCCTTTCATCATGTATTTTGGATGTATATTTATCATATATTGAACCCCAAACATGAAAGCAATTTTCCCTAACCAATCAGGTAAACAGGGAGCATACCAGGTTATGTCTCATAGAAAGGGTGACTACATTTAGCCATGGGCAAACACAGGCAGAATGGCAAGCGCTCTCTCATTTCGGTGGGTTCTTTTGATGTGCCTTTATGACACTAGGACATGAAGCACTTTTTCCATGAAAAGAACCCATGTAAAAAGAAGGTCACGATGCTGTTGGAGACTTGCAAATTTAGCAATGTGCCATTATCGGAGGAGATTGAATTTTAATCTTGTATCTAACTGGCAACTAAAGATGTTTCTTAATTGAGCACTAATAGCTGAAAATTTGATTACATGAGCATTGATGATTTTTGGTGGTTGAGGGTTCCTAACTTCCTACACACCTCTTCCATAACTGGGTGTTCATCAAACTTCCAGGATTGATCTGGAATCCCCAGGGATCTGCACTGATTTCTAGGAGACTACTGAAGACAATTCTGGAGATTTTAACAGGGCAGCCTTTGAATAATGGCATAACATCAGGATGGGGGAAAGAAAACCTCTAGGAATCATTGGACAGTTGGCAACACTAGTCTAGATGTTGGAGGAGAGAGATAGTTTGGCACCTGGAAAGTAGCCTACGAAAAAGGAAAAACACACAATATGAAGTCACTTTTGCACAGAAGCGCTGACTGCTTTGGACCGATTGAGACACTCCAGGTGTTCATTAGGGATGCACAAACTTCCCCCTCCCAAACAAGTATTTCTAGTATCTTTGACCTTGAAATTTCTCAAGGATTTCACCGAAGCAGGGAGCTATTTGCGCTGAATTTCATTTTTGGTGAAATCTGACAACAATGCAGCAATTTTGCATAACCTTCAAATGACATTTGCTAGTCTTACTGATTTTGCTTCCCTCATAGTTCCCCATCCACAACTTGTCTTGAAGAGAACATCTCCTGAGGGCTTGGGTATAGGCAGAATTTTCACTGCAATTCTATGGCTTGTCACTCATTAATTTTCAGCTGAGTTTCCAAGCTGCTTCTGTTGATTATACTTCTGTCAAGGCCATGTGCTGTGAATTAGGCTTCTATCCTTTGTGCAATGAGCACACAGGACAAGATACCTGTATCCTGTTGCCAACCCCTTGCATCTGGCATTCAGAAAGAAGTTACCTCTAAAACCTGAGTTTGCAAACAGTCATTGTGACTTGAACTCATGGTGGACTTTTACTCCATAGGTCTCCATATATCTTTTCCTCCAATCCCCTTTTAAAAGCAGCTAGGCCAGGTGCCTTCACAACATCCCATGACAAGGAGTGGCTTGCCTAAAGCTAACTAGCAGGAATTAATGACAGGGGTGAGATGTGAACCGAATGTTGATGTGAACCGAATGGCTCAATCTCTTAGTCCAGCAGTTCTCAAAATCGCAGGGAGTTTGAAGATCACAGTAGGGGAGTGGGGAAGGCAGTGACATGATCCCCAGGATTGCATCACTAAGGGGGGTGCATGGACTGGCATGCACTTACCACTACCTGCTGCAGCCTCCCGGGGGTATGGGGAGCCCTATGCGACCATCCACAGGGCTCCCCAAACTTCAGAAAGTGAAAGTGTAACGAATGCGCTCTGCCACCAGTTTGCAATCACAAACTGGAAGTGGAGCACGATCACTCCGCCTTCACTTTCTAAGATACGGGGAGCCCTGCAAATGGTTGTGCAGGACTCCCCGTGCCCCAGGAGATTGCCCTTCCCCCAACCCTTAAGGAGGCAGAGTCCAGGGCCCACAGAATGTGGCGTCATGACACCCCAGTTTGAGAAGCCCTGTCTTAGCTACTACACTACACCAGTTCCCTGAACCATTCCTTCATAATGACTTATTCATTCCTATAACAATTTCCAAAGATTCCCCTTCCCTGATACATTAAATACATGCTACTGTCTATTTTGTATCAGTTCTTCACTTCAATATCTGCCAATTTGCCTGGTACAGAAAGAAGCTTGCCAGCCAGTCATTTCCAGAATTATGATTCATGTTCCTTTTATTAGACATCTTGTTGAAAATGCAGAGGTGAGAATGGAGGAGTTGAATTTTGTGCTTTGCAGGCAAAATTACACATCAGCTAGAGGCAACTATTCTTACAAACATACTTGTGAAGTTGAAAGTCATATAAACATTACAGGTTCTCACTTGTCTAAGATTTTTTTCTTTATTCTTTTTTTTAAAGTATGTCTTCATGTCACCATAGCAGATGCAAATTACATTTATTTTTTTTTGTAAATCACAGGCCTGTTTAAAAAAGTTTTTCAAGTGCACAAAGAAATGATTGAAAACTATCATTTCAACAATACCTTTCATAGCAAAGTATTCTACTCTGTGTTACAGAAGTGAATGGCTTTCTAACAATTGACAGTGGCAATGAACAAAGTAATACAGACCTCTAAATAGGGAAAGTTCATATTCCTGACACAAGTCCTGATACAAGAGCCAGCAGGAAATAGGGACAGTGTATTTGGCTTAAATCTAAAAGAAGTGGGTTTGAATTTACACTTTGCTGAAAAGCTCAGCGGTTGACTTTGCCCAGCCTGTTTCACTGGGGAATTGTGAGGATAAAATGGAATTCTCTCCATGCATCAGGCCCTGAATTATTGGAAGGAAGAATAGGATGCACATGTGAAGCAATGTTTTTTAAAGTATAGCTTTCCTCATATCTCAGTGAATTGAATGCTTCCATACTAGCTGATTTTTCTCTGAAATGGGCATCATTCATCCACTGCCTATACAGCAAATCCATCTGTTGTCACTATCAAACTACAGTTTCCTGCCTTCTCCTGCTATCTTACTTCAGACGTTATTTGTGTGTGTGTGCGTGTGTTTTAAGGAACAAACCAAACACTAAATGTGTAGTTTTTCTTAAATAGTGTTGAGGGTTATGAAGGGGGGCATGAAACAGAGCAAAACTCCATGGCATGGAGTTTTTAAATTTTGCCCCTCCCCCCACACACTATTTTGCACAGGAAAATAAAAAAGCTGGAGTTGAAAGCCCATGGACACCTTTTCCCTATTTCACATAGCATGCCGAGGACATGGTTGGATTATTATATTATTAAACCCTACATGAGGATGACCTTGCATGTTTCCTCTGTGAAAAAATGTTTCGCTCAGCTTGGCACCCTTGTTTTCCTTGCTCTGTTTTAGATGTCAAATGCTACAAACTGGTGACAGTGTGGACATTCCAGGACGGCCTGCACAATTTACAGCCTATGAAGGTGAATGCAGAGCCAACCAGCCACAAATGGATCTGCAGCGATCTGATTAACCTCCTCAAACTGATGTATTTGCTGCATAAGAAAACGGGTATTTGTTGAGCACCTGGCAAGGCACAATGGTTGGCAACCTTCAGTCTCGAAAGACTATGGTATAAGCCTACAGCACCTGGTATCCCCAAGCGGTCTCCCATCCAAGTACTAACCAGGCCTGACCCTGCTTAGCTTCCGAGATCAGACGTGATCGGGCATGTGCAGGGTAACAGCTGCTGCAAGGCACAATATACAGCCTATATTGATATATTGTATACAATTTATACTGCATACAGTATACCCATGTTTCTCAAATTTTTAGTGTCGGGACTCACCTTTTAGGATGTGAATTTGTCAGGACCCACTAGAAGTGACATCATCAAGCAGGAAAATTTTAAACAATCCTAGGCTGCTATCCTACCCACACTTACCCAGGAATGACTACCATTGTTAAAAGCACATACATAGTCTATTAAAAGTACAGTTCTGTAACATTTCCCCAAATGCAGTTACATACCATGGTAGCATCAAGTCTAATATATTGAAAATATTGAAATAAATGGGGGCCCACCTGAAATTGGCTCGTGACCCACCTAGTGGGTCCCAACTCACAGTTTGAGAAATACTGCAGTATATAATACTATACCTAGCAGGTTTGCATAGTCAGTCTTCTATTTTTGTAAGTTCTGGAAAGTGAAATTCCTAGTTATTCCCAATTACACCAATCAGAAACTGTTCCACTCATTGATCGATTGAGCAATAAAGTATACGCACATGGACAAAGGAGCAACCCAATTCTATTCATTTATTTTGAAAGATTTATATCCTATGTCATTCTTAAAGAGACTCAAGGCAGCTAACAACATATTTTAAAATAAAACAGGACAGTAGAAACAAGATTTAAACAAAAAGAAAAACAGCATAGAATCAAGAACAAAACCAGAAACTAGGCACAATATGGAAAAGCCTGAGTAAACCGGCACCTTCACAGAGAACAATGATATGTAAGTATGGAGGAAGAACAGTGAGCCTCCCAGGATAGCAACCTTCCACCAGATCCCTCACACCTTACCTTGGACCAATTGGGACACGCAAAAAGGTCCTGTAGGGTTCGGTTGGGTAGACCTTATGGTTGGGTATATGGGGACAGTGTCTAGTCCCTTACTGTTAGATACTGCCACCTTTATAACAGGGTCTGACCTTCCATGCAGTGTGGCATTTGTATGGAAAATATCCACTTCCAGGTAGCAGACTTGGTCCTTAAGATAGAAACATTGGCCATTCCTGTATTAGAATCTCACAGTGACTTGAGCTCCAAACTCCACCAAAAAGATGAAGCCTGACCCAAAGAAAAGTTAGCCATGACTAAATATCACTGAAATCAATGAGACAGGTCTGTTGGGCTTGTGACAAAAGAAACCCCTATTCTTCCTAATGGGACTCAGGGCCCCATTCTATCCAGTTTTCCAGTGCCGGTACTGCTGTTCCTATGGGGTAAGCATGGCTTCCGGTGTTGGGGAGGCAGTCGCAGAGGCCTCTTCAAAGTATGGGAACATTTGTTCCCTTACCTTGGGCCTGCGTTGCAGCTGTACCGGTACTGGAAAGTTGGATAGGATTGTGCCCCTTAGGCTGCAATCCTATGCACTCTTATCTGGATTCCACTGGATTCAATGTGACTTCTTTCTGAATAGATATGCTGTTACAATCCTATCCATGTTTACTCAGAAGTAAGTCCCTTTTATTAAGTGGGGATGACTCTCAGATACTTGTGTCTATGATTGCAGCCTTAGTCATAATGATCAATTTCCTTTAGATACAAACTTTACCTTCCCTCTAGTTCTTTCTTTTGCAGATGTGGATTTGGGGACCTTACGACTCCTCTGCTTCCAGTTAAAGCTTACAACAAATAACCTTAACAGAATCTTAACACGTTTACAGTGGGTCCTCTTTATCCACAGATTCAGGACCCATGGATTTCACCCACCACTGGTTCCAAGCCCATGGCCAAGGACCTACTGAGGCCCTCCCAGATATGACTGGGAGCAGTAGCTCCCCAATCCAAGAATTGGTGCTTTCCAACCAGCTCCCACAGCATTTACAGAGCAGCTTGGGAAAATGTTTTGTTGATGTCTTAGCTATTGTTATGAAAATTCAAAAGAAATTTTTTCTGTAAACACTCTTAAAATAAGAACCTTTATCAGCTGCTTCCCAGAAATCTCCCAGGTAATTCTCAATTCTGACCAAGTGAATAGCTGTATATAATGGCATGCGTGAGTGAAAAAACAGCACCACCTTGAATAGGTGAATAATGAAACAACCTCAGTTATTGAAATAACTCCATGCAAGGAAGGCTGCTTGTCTTCTGTTCAGTAATGACCTAATGGGCACAATTTACCTTGAAATGCCTCTTTGTATAGTGATGGGCCCATAACGTCATCCAACCTCTAAGCGAAAACAAATATCAATTAAGAACTAAACTGGAAATAACTTGTGTTCATAAGCAAAATGGAAGCAAATTTGGTTCTCCGGCCACCAAAATAGCTAAGACGTATTACAACTTGAGACTCAGCAACAGCATGACATGGGAAAGAGGGGGGATCCCAAATAAGGAAAAATAAGCTCCCCCTCCCAAAAAAAGAAATCAAATGGCAAAATCAGGGATTGTCATCTCAGCTTTACTTAATCACAGCTTTCCTGTTAGCAATCAACACTCAAGAACATGGGCCACTCTTATTTTTCTCTGGCTTTTACACACTTGCTGCATAGTCCACCACTTCTCTTTGCAATACATTCAGAAGCCATTTGCCTAATTATTTTCCATTCTAAAGAAATGGAAGTTTAAAGAGAGTCTACATAAGTACCTTCATTTCCCCTATACAAGTTTGTAAAAGCGGTTAATACCATATTGGATGAATTAGCACTACACTGCAGACAGGTCTGTTAATATAAAATTTAGTTAGAATCAGATATGCAAAACAAGACTGTACAACAGCAACTGGTGACTGGCAAAAGAAAGGATTTCCAACAGGAAGGCTGCTAGGACAATGTTTTCTACTGCCTTCTGTTTATAATATGTTTGACAGGGCTTTATTGCTGTGATTGTTATTATTGATCCTTGATTGATTTGGGCAATCATACTTTATTACTTGTGAGCTGCCTTGAAACCTTTTCAGATTAGTTGAAAAGTGGAATAAAAATCATAAGTTAATAAAAAATGCAAAAATCAACCCTAGACAGGAATGTATGTATGTTTGTATGTATGAGGGTTATGATTGGGACACTTGTATTTCGGTGCCCCAGTAGTATTGAGGCAGGATTGTCCAGAGCCTGCTGCCCTTTGCCTTCATAGATAGCCACAAAGGAAGGGGCAGTGATCTCGATGTACACGCTTTTCTCAGCATCCTAGTGGCACTGAAGGTGAAGCATCCAGGCAGACAGATAGAAGGAGAGGTCATCATTTCTCCTGCCCTCCAGTGAGTGTGCTTCCTCAGGTGCTCCTGCATCATCACAGAGGGCTTTGAGGAAATCCAGCTATGGATGGAGAGCGTATGCGTACGTATGCGTATGAGCGTATGAGTGACAGCATGACATGGGTAGCTAGAGGAGTGAACTGCACGACCACTATCAAGTTATTGCCACATTAGGCAGCATTAACCTAGATGGTAACAAGTTAACCGGGGGGGGGGGGGAAGAGAAAAACAGCTCACAGTCTGACTGCTATCTTACCTTATGTTTATCTTCATGACGTACATTCAATTGGCCAAAATGAATTTTGCTACCACGACCACTCAGAAACAAGTGTATATGATATGAATGTTGTTACACATGAATGTGGACCCAACCCAAACAATATTTTATAAATCCTTTGTCTTCCTTGCACAATTTTTGACTGAGCTGGAGTCTCTAAGTTCACTTTTAATGTCACTTCCAGGAGAAATCTGGTCACAACACTATGTCAACTTGAGTGAATAAAATACAATGATCAAATTTGCAAATATGGCAGACACAATAGTATTGGCAAGCCTGCCTATGTCCAAGTACTGTGGGCTGGTTTTTCCAAGGCCAAAGCTTCAAAGGAAGTACATTAATTAAACGTACTGAAAACTGGAAGTGGTTTCCAATTGGTATTTTTAACATTTCTGAGGCTTGGGGGAGCCCTGCAGAGGTGCCTGTGAGGCTCCCCGCAGCCCCTGGAGACTGGTACAGGGGGAGGCAAGTTGAACCCCTCCCCTGCTTCACATTGCTGGGGATCTCAGCATCCTGGGGATTACGCTGCTGCCTTCTCCCTGCCCTTGCAAAGACTTAGTACTTCCCAAACTTCCAAGGAGAAATTTGGGAACCACTGGCCTACTTCTTTGGCAAATATCCTGAGAGTAAGCATGTTGCAGAAAATTTGAGAGTCGGGTCCAATGCAAAATTAATATGCTGTGTTAACTGTAGCCTCAGCATGCATCACTTCTTTTTCACATTATATTCAATGAAACCAGAGTTTTGACAATTTACCCCCCATTCATTGACCAAGGTCTCACCAAATGCAAGATTTCTACCATCTCCTGTTGTACTCAGGATAAGGCCGATATTGCAACATCTTGCAAATACTAGCAATTTTACAAGAATGGACATTTAGATTTCAATATTTTTATATGCCATGCCTGCATATTACAGTTTGTGGTCTTTGTTTTATTGTGGTTGAGGAAGGCAGGCTTCAGAACTCACTGTGTCCCATTTTGACTAGGACAATAAAAATTAATTACAGAAATGTGCAGGCTTGCTGGTCCATTATACGACAGCTTTCTACCGAAACCTGGAGTTTCCCAGTTAGGATTGGCACTTGGGGGAATTTAGACCGATTCATCACCCATTTTAGCTGGCGGGCCAATAATTATAAATAGCTTTATTGACCCACGGTTTTGTTCAGCATCATATGCTTCAGTGAGCCAAGCAATCAACAGCTGCTAAATGCAAGTGTGGGGCCATAACAGCAAATACAAGTATTGAACCAGCAGGTTGTTTGCAATCACTGGACCCAGGTTGTTTCAATTTGCTAGTTTCTCCTTAGTGAGTATATTTTCTTTTTCCAATAGCAATGCCTCCATTAGTTTCTTCCAGACTTCATTTTCAACAAATTTGAGCCCAACCACTCAATGCATGACTACTTGAGAAAAGGTCCCTTGAGCAAGAGCTATTCTATACCAGCCAATACTGATATCCATGTGCAAAGGAGAGACACTCAGAGAGCCTTCACTCCATTTGTTGGTTTGGGTACTGCAGCTTGAGTGTATACTGTGTTTATATTATTGGACACTCAGATAAGTGCATAATAAGGCCATGGTTCAATTTCAAACATGGCTTGCCTTTTTGGCAGTAAAAACTATAGTTAGAAAAGTGAACTATGAAACCCTATTTGAGTGTGCTGTTTTCACTTGGGAGGCAGCTGTTTTCTCTTGTGACTTGTTCAGAGATCTGCCTTCCTTGAATAATCTACATCAGTGGTTCTCAAGTTTTTTAACACTGGGACCCACTTTTTAAAATGACACTCTATCGGGACCCACCTAGGTTTACCTGACTTTTAAAAGGAGATCTAGAAGAAATATTGTATTTATCTTTAAGCAATAATAGCCAGGAAAAACCCTCAAACATTTATCTTCCCATATTTAGACAAGCTTGCAAACTGCTGTAGCTGAGCTCTTTGCAGGCTAAATCGCAGCCACAGTCTCTGAGTTTTGAATAGTCTCAGGACTTGAAGCAATTAAGTTGTCTGATCTTTCCATCACCCCTAGGTGGCCCAGCAAAAATCAGGTCGTGGCCCACAGTTTGAGACCCACCGATCTACATGCAATGGGTAGAGGTGTTTTTATTAAATACACAAAACATCACATACAGTTTGAATTATTTGTGTGGGTTCCATTCCAAGCACTCACTTGGATTAAGAAACTGCACTATAGCAAATAAATTTAAAAAACAAAGTTTCTTTGCTCCAGTGATTGAAAAAGAGCTTTGGTGACCTTTTGACTCTAAGAGTCATTAAGAAGACAATCCATCAGCACTTCACTCAGCCCCTCCCTTCACCAATGCAAAATGATTACCTTTCTTTCATGTGCTGGGGGAAGGAAGGGGTCCGCAGGAGAGAGAAGGATTGATGGATTGTCAGCCACCTGCCCTCTCTCTTTCATTAAGAAGGCTGTTAAAGGACTGTTCAGTTTTAAAAACTGATTTTAAAGGGATGCATTTTTCCCCTTCTCCAGGGATCAGCACATTCCTTCTCATTTGCAGGGACCATTCGTGTTGAGTCAAGTCCATGTATAAATAGGCTGGACCTGTATTGGTGTTTAAGGTATTTTTGAGACATTCAAATATACATTACTTTTCCAGTAATTCCAGTTTTTCAAATATGTATTACTTTTCCAGTTAGAAATAATACATTTCTATATCACTATATCACCTACCTAGTACACTTTTAAAGCATTTAAAATTAATAAAAATGAGAACTTGGAATGAGGACTTTGAATAAAAACCCATAACGCTACTTTCATGCTTGTCTCTCAGGCATGACTTCCTCCTTGCAGTACTGTATGGAGAGTAGATGAGATGTTGGCTATGAATGAGAAAGTGAATACCTGAACCAGAATACACTGGGTGGGATGAAAGAAACCATGTGATGAGTGAGTGAGTGTCTCTCTGGGCTGCTAACACTCCAGGATTGGTCTGAATTCTCCAGGAATCAAACAGTCTCCAGCTGATGCTAATATTAAACACTGAAAGCATTTCTGGAGATTTTGGCAGGGCAATCTTTGTCTAATAGCATTATGTCACTTTGGGGGAATAAAGATAACCAAAAATTGCCTGGTTGGTAACCCTAGTGTCTGGGTGTTAGGAATGCTTATACTGTTAATTTCTAGATTTTGAGGTTCGGTTCTCAATTACATCACCTTGTTTCCAAAGCAGCACCACTGTATTCACAATCTGCCATTCTTCTGTTTTAGATTTCCAGGCCTGATCAGACCACTGCACATGAATGGTGGGTTGCAATGCTCAATTTGCATTTCTTTGCCCCCCACCCCTTTTCAGGTTCAATACATATGCATTGACTAAATCACAACGTCCCCCCAAAAATTGCAGGGTGATTTCATTAAAGCGTATGCAGGCTGTGAACTGTGAGGGGGCCGAAGACTGAACCCAAAAACTGTGGCTGACTGCACACCAATTAATTCTAAAATAAGACTGAGAAATCCTCACAGTTACACTAAACAACGCGTGGACAACGTGGGGAAAAGTGAAGCCATGAAACAGGAATGGGAAAAATACATTCATACATAGCAGTAGTTGGCAACCTTCAGTCTCAAAAGACTACGGTATCGCGCTCTGAAAGGTGGTTTTGGAACAGCGTCTAGTGTGGCTGAAAAGGCCGATTCGGGAGTGACAATCCCTTCCACACCAGGAGCAAGTGCAGTCTGTCCCTGGTCTGTCTCCCTGGCTATGGGCCTTCCTTCTTTGCCTCAGACTGTTGGCCAAGTGTCTCTTCAAACTGGGAAAGGCCACGCTGCACAGCCTGCCTCCAAGCAGGCTGCTCAGAGGTCAGGGTTTCCCACTTGTTGAGGTCCACTCCTAAGGCCTTCAGATCCCTCTTGCAGATGTCCTTGTATC
This sequence comes from Tiliqua scincoides, assembly GCF_035046505.1. NCBI lineage: Eukaryota > Metazoa > Chordata > Lepidosauria > Squamata > Scincidae > Tiliqua > Tiliqua scincoides. Next base: position 91,503,407 of record NC_089824.1, on the reverse strand, counting down.
GCAGCTGTGGTCTACCTGTAGGGCGCTTTCCTTGCACGAGTTCTCCATAGAGGAGATCCTTTGGGATCCGGCCATCATCCATTCTCACAACATGACCGAGCCAACGCAGGCGTCTGTTTCAGTAGTGCGTACATGCTAGGGATTCCAGCACGTTCCAGGACTGTGTTGTTTGGAACTTTGTCCTGCCAGGTGATGCCGAGAATGCGTTGGAGGCAGCGCATGTGGAAAGCGTTCAGTTTCCTCTCCTGTTGTGAGTGAAGAGTCCACGACGCACTGCAGTACAGAAGTGTACTCAGGACACAAGCTCTGTAGACCTGGATCTTGGTATGTTCCGTCAGCTTCTTGTTGGACCAGACTCTCTTTGTGAGTCTGGAAAACGTGGTAGCTGCTTTACTGATGCGCTTGTTTAGCTCGGTATTGAGAGAAAGAGTGTCAGAGATCGTTGAGCCAAGGTACACAAAGTCATGGACAACCTCCAGTTCATGTGCGGAGATTGTAATGCGGGGAGGTGAGTCCACATCCTGAACCATGACCTGTGTTTTCTTCAGGCTGATCGTCAGTCCAAAATCTTGGCAGGCCTTGCTAAAATGATCCATGAGCTGCTGGAGATCTTTGGCAGAGTGGGTAGTGACAGCTGCATCGTCGGCAAAGAGGAAGTCACGCAGACATTTCAGCTGGACTTTGGACTTTGCTCTCAGTCTGGAGAGGTTGAAGAGCTCATATTCACATTAATCAATCATTATTCTGCAAGCATAGAGATATAGTACGTTTGTTGCTCCTGGAGGTGTGTCCTCCAAACCCAAGCCTGAATGGGCATTCATAGAGCTCCTATATCTTATCGTTCTGACCCATATGCAGCTTTGGTTTGTTCTGTGCTGAAATTCTGCCACCCAAGTTTCACTTCCCTTGTTTGGATTACAATGTCCAAAGAAACCCAATTTTCATATTCAGTATCTTTCAGGTTACAAATGTACCATTTTGTGGAGTATAGGTGGAGACTTTATCCACGCGGGTTCCATTCCTGGACTGAAAATCACAGACAACAAAATTCATGGTTTTCGGAGCCCACCTGAGCTTCAAACATGACAAGTGCCTGGCTCTAGTCATGTCCAGAACTGTTCTGAGCCTTGGAGAGGCTATCTCCAAGGCTAGCTGTCTGGGAGATCTTCAGTGGGGTTACCGGTTTTGGGGGGGGGAGGCAAAAAGGCCCCATCTGTTTCTTCATTGTACCTTACCTATTTGACTATTGGCACTCACATGCAAAAATTTACCTTCATGAAATTTTGTATTTGCTATAACATGTAAATGTTATATGCATATATGTTTCAAATGACAAGAGACTGTGCCCATTGTATTTTGGGAAAATATTTTAAAATTACTGATGCTTCCACTTGGACAAAGCAAACTGAAAAAACAAAAAGACACACATTTCATCTTCAGATATAAAATGATGGCGGCTGCTTTGTGAGATCCATTTTTGTTCTAGACACCTGTGGCAATAGAGAATCTTTCCCAGAAGCACGTATTCACAAGTGAACTTTTATATAAGTATGTCTCTATTCTGCTGCAAATTGCAACCTCAGAGCTATGGTGTTCTTGGATACCCATTCGGATTTTGGAGAGTGTCCCAGCAAAGGGAGAATCAGATGAATTGGAAAGACAAGAGCAGAGCTCACATTCATCCTCCAAGGGCATAATAACTCTGGCTGCCAGGATTACTGTCTTTTTGATGAGGTAAAGAAAAGAAGTGAACAGAAATATGGTATAGTCAAGAAGCATAAAGAGGCATCATTACTCAGGCTTCATTTTGGAAACCCAGCCAAAGATCTATTTCTAGGGGAAGAACAGAGAACTATTTAAGAAGGGCCCATCTCGTCTTGGATCCTGTTTCCCATAGTAGCCCACCAGCTCCCTCTGGGAAGCCAACAAGCATATTTCTTTGCTAAAAGTGGTAGTCAGAGGCACAATGAACCTGAAGGAAGCCCATAGCCATCACAACTAGCAGATTAGAATTGTAGGAAGCTGCCTTATACCAAGTCAATTAGTCCATTTAGCTGAAAATTTTCAACATGGACTGGCAGGTGCTCTCCAAGTGTCAGACAAGATTTCAACCTTTTCTGGAGATGCTGGGAGGTCATACTTGAGACCATCAGTGTGCAAAGCAGATTTTCCACTGAGTTACGGTCCTTTTTCAGATAAAGATACAGCCACCCTATGCCCCTTCTGGGCAGGGTTGCTTACTGCTAGACCTGCCCATTAATTTGTTCAATCTTTTAAAGTGATCCAAGCTTGTTGCCATCACCACATCCTGTAGCAATGCATCCCACAGATGACTGATGTGTGAATATTCCCCCAATTGCTTTTTTTTTCCCCCAAGCTAAAAAACTCCAAATGTTGTAGCTTTTCTGCTTAAGGAAGATGTTCATCCTTCTGATCACTTCCATTGACCTCTTGCCTTCAGGTCTTCTTGAGATGAGCTAACCAGAACTGTACAGTATTCCAGATGTGACCACATCATAGATTTATATAGGGGCATTATACAGTACTACTGCAATCATATTGTCAAGCCCTTTCCTAAGGAGGCTTGCACTGTTAGGTTCTTCAAACTCCTTTCCTGCGGTCTGTTCAGATATGGGTATTTACCCTATGATTTCTTTAGTGAAGACAGATGCAAACAATGCATTCAGGTTCATTTTCTTAGCTTGTTGAAATAGGCTTCCCCTATTTTGAAACGGGAGTATCTGAAATATGCTACCCCTAAGATGTTCCTCTCTGCCTTTTCCATAGAATTTGCATCCTGGAACAACTGGGCCTCTCCAAAAAGGAGCCAGGGATCAGTTTAAAAGCTAATCTGGGACCATTTTGATGTCAAGCACCAGCTTACTGGCTCCTTTTTGGTTCAAGCAGATCTGCCCCTTTGGTACAGGTACCACTTCTCTCAAATATTCCAAGTTATTCTTTTGACTAATCATTCCCCCCCTCCCAAACCACAGAGCTTGTTGAACCAAGCTCCATGAAAAACGCAGAGTTTCAATATAATTCTCAGTTCCAATGCAACAAAGAGTTGGCAGCCATAGTTCTTTTGAGAATAACCTTTTAAGTTATAAGACTATATTACAGATAGAGTACTATAACCTGGGTAAGATAAATAGTAGCGATGGGTGTATCCCTCTCCCCCCCCTTTCCTGGTTATGATTCTAAACAACTTCCCCAAACATTGCTCAGTTTAGCTTGAGCCAATTCAGATCAGATCAGACCTGTTGTGTCCAAGATTGGCATACAATGAGATCTAGTTCTTTCCCTATATGCCTTCAGACCCTTTACACTTTTCTCACTCTTCCAGGAAGGCAGAAGCCCCCAGGGCACTTTTTCTCCTCCCTCTCATTACTTACCTGGTCATTGTTCCAAGAGTGGAATGCATAAATGAGCAAGGGACAGATATCCTTCTCTCCTCCCTGGTGTATGGAGTGCTGCTCCAGCACAAAGAGCACTGGGAAATGTCATTTTCTTATGACATGTGCTGACAAGCGTGGAGACAAGCCATGGAGCTAAACTCTTACTTTCGTATCCACTGAGAGCATTATAAGTCATGAAGGTTGGAATTCCCACCCAAGGAAGATGAACTTCAGCAACATCTGTAGTAATTAGTAAAATGACAAAGGCTGAAGATGGAACAAAATTGCAGATTTCTGCCTTGAACTAACTCTTTCTCCTCTACTTCCCAAATTCTACTTCCTGGTTGCCAGAGGAATGTGTAGTAAAGTCATTGCCCACTTCTACTGCTCTCACTCTTGAAGCTAGGCCTCGATTGTGGGAAGAAACATGCATTCAGTAAGTTCTCTTTACATGCAAATTTGCTATCTGCAAACTTGTTCATCCAGAACAGGAGCAGAATTTCTACCTTCTCTTATTGCTCATGTCCTTGTTATCTGCTATGGAGAGACCTTCGGCTTCAGGGATCTTCAGAACGGCATGTGTGACCTCCAGAAGATCTGCTGGTCATTTTAAAGGGGTCTGTGCTGATGGTAGGTGCCATTCTGAAGGTCCCTGCAGTATTTTGAGAAATTTTGGCACTTCCTGCTGCACTTTTCTGGCTTCCTGATGGTCTCTGTTGGATTCTTCTGATGGTAGGGAAGCTACCCTTTCTTCCTCTAGGATACCCCTTATACCTAACCCCACTGATACAACAGGATCAATAATTCATTATCTGTGAATTCATTATCCACTAGGGTTTTCAGGAATCTAACCCTAGCAGATGAGAACTGACTGTACACGTATGAAGGTACCTTAATGCTACACCCCAGAACCTTTACACTTTTCTTTTCCTTTCCACCATGGAAGGCAACTGCTGATTGCTGTGAATTATTGAAGGAAACATATGCATGAAAGTGACTGTTCTGAAATATGCGCTATTGAGATGACGTGTTTTTATGCTCACCATTTCCTGCGTTGGGCTGTGCGATACAGGGCACAAAATCTTGCTTTGCTTTCAGCAATTTCTTGAACTCCCCAAAGCCTAACGTTCCTGCTATTGGCCCTTTGGTGCAAGCATGGGATTACACCAAGAGGAGAGCAGAATCAGAGAACCTTGTTAAAGCTACTCTAAATACTCCACCAATAAAAATGATGCTTGTTTTGAACCTCAAACTTTTCCAACTTTTGCACCACCCCTGTGGATTCAAGAAAGCAATTCATTATCAAGTGTATCGGCGAGTAAAACTAGCCAATGACCAGAAAGTTAAACTTCCATTGATTTATGCTGGAAATCTTCAGTAATATACTCCAGCTACAACTCCTCGACAAGGAGCAGAATCCATGAAAAAGGCATCAGCTAAATATAGAAGGTATAAATAATTAAAGGTTTCACAATGGGTTTGTTGTTGCAGTAAACAGCTTAATTTTCTGAAGTGCAATTGTGCTGAAGGAGAACCCTTAAGAACCCCTCCATGCTATCAGCTCTTCTTCTGATGAAGAAGAAAGGTTCAGCAGGAACCTTTTGATTTATATTGTAGTCTACAGACCTGTGTCATTAATTATTGTCCATGCGCTTGTTCTAGTTCCAAACATAATCAACACTGGAGCAAAGCAGCAGTATCACTGGCTCAGTTCAAAAGCCTCTGAAATTCCAGTAAAGACAACTGTCAGGTTGCTATGTCCACACTCTGGCTTTTTCAACTTTTGGGATCATGTTCCATATGTGATTCAAGAAATGCATTATGTTTCCTCAGTGTATTCACAGCCTATAGTACTGGCTATATTTCTCAAGAATCTTTTGCTCAATGTCTGAAAACAAGCTTTGCATAGAGAAAGTGCCATGTTCAATCTCTGGTATCTCCAGGTGAGAAAAACCAATGACTGAAACTACAGAAAGAGTAGATGACACTGAGCCATATCGACCTGTCTCAGAATACAGCAGCATCCTATCTACATAGGAAGGCGTACTAGCATTTTTCCCACCACAGTACTCATGGGTGATTTATCTGGTACCTCATTATCGACCTGAGTGTTAAACACTTTGTTTTGATATTGTAATGCAAATTTGTGCACTCTAAACATGAAGATTGTTGCTACCTTCAAAACAGGAGGTGTAAACCCTAAAGTATACCCCAAAGATATTATTTGCTCCAAGGGGAAAACTTATGATACATCCTGATAGATGTATTTTTCCTGCCTTTTGGGAGGGAGATAAAGGAGGGAAAAGGATTGTTCTGAACCCCCATAGTACTAATTTGATTCATCCATCCAATGATGCTCTCTTAACTGCAGATTATTATTGTTAATTATTATTAACAGTATTTATATACCGCTTTTCAACTAAAAGTTCACAAAGCGGTTTACAGAGAAAAATCAAATAACTAAATGGCTCCCTGTCCCAAAAGGGCTCACAATGCAGATCTATCATGTTACACCCAGAACTTCAGTAGATGCCGCTTCTCCAAAAACAGTGGTGGTAGCTACACCAGCTCCAATCAAATTTTAAGTCTGCAGGCAATTTTTAGCTCTTGGGTAACATTTAAGTAAAGAACAGTTTACTGAAAAATATATAACCACCTGTACTCTAAGCTTATGGATGCTAAACAATTTTGAAAAAATAAAAAGCATCACAATTACGAGAGAAAAACTAAGAGAAAAAAATCTTAGTGTTAAAGCTTGCATAATCTATCCCAAAACCTAGTGTAAAAAAGGTGTTTTGCATTTGGTCTAAATATGAAGTGAGATGCTCCTTTGCACCACCTGTTTGGAAGGATTATTCCAAATCTTTACAGCTATTATAGAAGAGGACATTGCCCTAACCTCCAGTAATCTCTCTCCAAAGAGAAAGGTCCCTTCTTGCAGACATAAGGGAGCAGCAGGTCTTATGATGGGAAGGGAAATCTCCATACTAAGGGATTATAACAAAGCTAAGGGAATGCCACATATTGCAGACAATCAGAGGAAGATCAAAGGCCAATTGAACAGTGGAGAGAGAGAGAGAGATCATACAAGTTTTAGGAAGACAAGAGGTGGGACAATGATTTAAACCTCTGCATGGCAGTGGGTCTCTTATCCTTTTAGTAGGTTCCTCTAGTCTCATGTTCAGACATAATGAAGGAATTGTTTTAGCCATCTTTAAACATTCAGCAATGCCATATGTTTTATTTATGTGTAAACACCATGCCCCCGCCAGTAATAGATTACATTAGCTGAAATTTCAGAGTCACTTGTGTTTGCCACAGTATCACTTTGCATCACTCTTTGTTCTAAAGAATTTCAGAGTACTGTAAACAGATGCAAGTGTGTGTATTTTTATAGGAGGGATATACTTCCCAGTAAGAGTGAGCTGTGACCAGAGACCTCATGACCTCAGCAATCCTATGCATGTCTGGTTAAATGGGATTTACTCCCAGACAAGTGTGTATAGGACTGCAGCCTTAGAAAAGTAAGCTACTGTTTCCCAGCCTCACCTAATCTACATGAGGTTTATAATATTGACTTGTCTTATGGGACTACTATAAGGATTATTGTCAGGCAGCCGAATCCTATCCCTGGTGGTGCTGCTGCTCGGTGCAGCAGTGCCAAAATGGCTATTGCTTTATCCAGTGGAACCACTGGATACTTTTGTCCCCTTCCCCTGGGGAAAGCCCCAGGCCCCACAATGGGGCTTCTCTGTTCTGGCTACTTTCCTGGTGCAGACTTGAGAGGCTCCATGTCAGGCTTTGCAGCGCAACATGGAGGATAGGATACAGTGGTGCAGGGCTGCACCAGTTGCACCCCCCCTTCTGCCCCAGTCCCAAAAGAGCTTACCGCCACCCAGAGCAGGTGAGCTCTCTTGCTCTGGGTGGCATCTGTCCAGTGCTGGGACCAGCACTGAATGGCATTGGGCCGGCACTGGCCCTTCCCCCACAAAGACTTAATGAGTGAGTAAAGCTCCCTCAAAGTTTGAGAAACCCTGCTCTAGAGTACCGTTTCTCAAAGTTTGTCCTCCGTCATCCAACTTCCAATAGGTGGACCTTGCCATGAGTAGTCCATGTATTGGAAGTGCCACCTGAAGGAACTGGCAATGTCATCACCGGTTACTTCCAGATTGAGAGGCCAGATGTGATGCAACAAACACTGCATCATACTGGAGCTCTGCCCACTTTGTCGAGCCTCCTACCACTGCTTGTTGCATTGCATTGCTGGTCTTGCTGCCAGGCAGTGGGAAACTGGGGGTCCCATAAGTACCACCTGCGGTATGAGTACCACTGGTTAAGAAACACTAGAACATTATATAAAATGCTAAGTATTATTAAATAAAATGTCATATAGTTTTGACACTTGACACAAAATTAAGCCATTCAACTTCCTCTCCCTCCAGCCTATAAATTGGCTGTGGCTTTGAAAGTTCCATCAGGACAAGAGAAAAAGACTAGCAAGCTCTGGTACCCACTGCACTCCAGATCCCACAGGGACTTGTATTGCTTTAAATCCCATGGCAGCAGGAGATGGGCTTATGAATCCCTACCGTAACATGCCCCTGTGATGTAAGAGACCAGTGCCTGCCCTGGATATTACTCCTTCAGGGACATATGGTGCGAGACAGTAGGTGAGGCAGAACCACCCTACCATAGTCCATGCAAAAGCCCTGCAGCTACCCTAGCCGCTTACACCCAAGGAGATTCTCCTTATCCCAAGAAAGCAGGTATAAGGAGAGCCTCCTCAGGTATAAGTGGGTGGGGTGGCTCCACAGCTTTTCCACAGGCTGCAGCGGGGCAGTTCTGCCTCACTTGCCATTCCTAAGCTTCTTGACCCAGAGCATGTCGTGGATGGGGTCTCTATAATTGACCCACAGTGGCTGGAGGGGGGTATAGCACTATGGGGACTTAAACAGCCCAATCCTACTTAACTCCCCCTGTGTCAATGCCTCTGAACACAAGGAGTATGCATTGCATCCTTCAGAAGAGTTTCAGGCTCCAGTGGTCTCTACTGCAGGTAAGGGAACACTTCTTCGCTTGCCTGGGGGGTAGGTTCTTGCTTTCCTGCCAGGTCTACTTGGATCTATGTCAGCTACTTTGCTGGCACAATCCAATTGAGGTTAGGAAGGGTGATAGGATATTGGTACTGATGCTGCCCCCTTCCTGGTCACAATCCCCCCCCCCCCCAATCCTGGTCTTCTTCCTGTTCTGCTCACACCCTGCTCCCACCACTATCTGACTTACCTTTCTGGGTCCAGCGACAGGCCGTCAGTTTGCAGCAGTGCATCTAAAAAGTCCACAAATGGTATGCTGTGCGTGCCACTGAAAACTATTTTATGATAAAGAAACTGTATTTCGCAATCATAAATGCCTCCATGCACAGGCTCAGTCCTGGATAGGATAGGCCAAGTCTCATTCAGAACAGCCATGCCACCATTTTCTCTTGTTTTAATTAGAGTCATATAGGCAACATTGGTAGCTTGTACAGCTTACTTGATAAGACTGATGGTCCTCAAGGACCATTCTTTAAGGTGACTGGTGTGTTAAAGCCAGAGGCTCTACATAAAACATCCAACTTAGAACACATAACTGGGACTGTGCAATTCAATTCACAGCAGAGAGATGAGCGACAAGGCAGTTACACATAGTAAGTGCAGCTAGACACAGTTGCAACCCACTTTACTCAGAAGTAGACCCCATTGCTTTCCATGGGTGTTATTCTTCAGTAATAATGCATTGAATTGTAACCTGGGACTGTGTTTCAGATGGAAATGAGGATTACACCCTGGTGTTCAAAAAGCCAGACCTCTGCCAACTGCAAAATGGAATGAGGTTACAGAAGGGTTGGTGTGATCCTGCCAAAGTAAATGAGGCATGCTTGATTTAAACGGAAGCTTTGAGCCTTGGCTTATTTTTTTCCTCAGGAGGAGCAAAAATGTTGCAGCAGGTTGGCTGCAACATGCCAGGAGCCTGGTTGCCTGGAAATCAATTGAAAGGGGGGGGGGGGAATCTGAGCCTCACCACTGTTTATGAAGACAAGTGCTACTGTGTGTCATTCTCCCCTTCTGTGTCATGGAATAGCCTAGAGAGAACTTAGTGATGAAGCTTGGCATTCTCCTCCATGTCCTCTTGCTTCTTCTGGCTGCCACAACATGACTGAACAGCCCTGACCCCCGAGTGACTTGCTGATAAGGCAAAGAGACGATCCAAGATTGGTTTATTGGCAGAAATTTTTCGCCTTATAGGCAAGTACCTACTGTATACCTTCAAAGAACGGATTCCAAATAACTTGCCTGTGAATTTTACATGTTAGACTAAGGTCACTCTAACCTTAGCTGCTTGCATCTTTTACTTGCCTTATAATCCTATACATGTCTACTCAGAAGTCCCATTGTAGTCAATGGTGCTTACACCAAGAAAGTGTTACAGGATTCCAGTCTTAACACATTACCCAGTTGATCAGGTCAATTCAAGGCACTATAAGTTTATAGTGCATATGCCTGGATTCCAGGTATGGGAAATGAAATGCCCGAGGACTGTAGTGTGTGCTCTAAATGAATGCCATAGTTCTCATTTGCTCATTTCAGTTCATGTGAGCTCCAGTTCCACTGTTCAGAGGGAGCACATGGAAAGACTACCACGCCACCCGAGAGCCTCCAGCTGAAGGGATCAAACCCAGCAGGGTCTTCCAAGATGCCAAGCATATGCTCCACCATTGAGTGTAATTATCTTTCAGATGGTGCCCTTCAAGTTAGAGTTGGTACCAATGTTCTGTAAAATTGAAAGTCACAGCAAATGTCAGGGTTCCTAGTAGGAAGATCTCATCTGATTTAATCTGTTCATTTTTAAAGGAAACTGAAGAAGTTTCTAGAAGACAAGGGACATTTCTTTGGGAGTGTCCATGCATTGCTACTTTTGATACTAGAATCAACTTCTGCTGTTCTGCCAATAGCACAGTAGTCCATTTTTTTCCCAGGAGACACACACAAAAAATCACTGCATGAGTAATCTACTGCATCTGGTCCAGTTTTTTCATCAAAAGCAAATCATGGAGAGAGATTTCTAGTAGATTAAACTGCTTCCACATTCAGAATAAACCCATTCAAGTAGAACTCTGTAGAACTGGTATGCAAGCTAGAAAACACCATTTAGTATCTCTGTAACAGAGCTTGCTGTGTGGATAACATAGGAAGAAAGAGCCCCCTAATGGTCTAAGTTTACTGCAGGAAGAGAGTTTGTTCCACAGCATGAAGAAAACTAAACAGGCAGTTATTAACCAGGCATAGTCTGCTGAATACCACAGCAAAATTTAGAAGGTGGTAATATATCAGGATTTACTGTGCTCAAGAGACGAAAGGAAACTGACAATTTGAACTACATAAAACCAGTTTGAAATAGGGGCTTACCAGGAAATAGTTTCAATCACAGGGCCAACAACAGAGAACACACATGAGTAAATTATCCTTGCAGAAGCATCCAGCCCATTTTGGTTTTGCAAAACAGCAGCTTGGAATTAAAGGGTATGTCTGGTATTCTTTTCTGTTCATAAAATTTATTATTCAATCTCTGAATTTTTATCCTACTCGCTCAAACACCCCCCCCCATGCACACTTATAAAAGTAATATTTTAAGCACTGCAGAAAAGTGGAAGTCAATTTCCCTTGCTAAAAACTGGCACTAATAATAATTATGGATTCCTTCCCAGTCATCGAAAAAGGTTCCTTGAAGGGAATTACTAGGAGGAAACTGATTAAGATACATTTTAATACACTGTGAATTAAAGAACAGTGGCACAAAAAGCCAAGGAGAACAGAGAAACTCATTTCAGAAAGCTTTACCATGGTATTACATCATCCAAATGATCTCCAACTCAGGAAATGGAAATGAGACTTCAACATTTTGACATTAACACTCAATTCAGGACAGAAAAGGATGTCACAATGAGTCCACCTCAATGGACAGAGACAAGGAAATCTGAATTTCTCAACCACCCTCAGTGTATGGTCCCCCTGTTGGCTTCAATGGAGCCTCATCATAATGCAGGGCAGCCATAAAATGGTTCCAATGATACCAGTCCATGAAATTGTTTGCATGTGTCATGGGTTCCAAATATTTCAACAAAAAAGTGACTACTGTTTATAGCATATACACTAACTATTCTATATACATAACTATTTCTAATTGTTATCAGGAATGGAGAAGAATATCACAGAAAACGTGTTAGAAAATCAAAGGTTTCTGTTCACAAAATGTAGACACAATATACAGCAAATGTAGATTCCAACCAAGATTATGTATTTTGAGGGCACCTCAATTTCAGGGAAACAGATTTAAAAATGTGTTTCACTTTCCCAGTGAAATCACTTAGAAACGCTTAACTTAGGCTGAACTGTGTTCCTAGAATTTTAATGAAGCAAAATCTGGTCTGTTTGGTAAGCAGCAGATATTACATGATATGTATGGTATTGCAGCCAAATTCCCTGACATTTTTTTAATTGCATAACAAGTTATGTTTACCATTCCAACAACTATTCTGATTCTTTGAAGAACTGTGGATTAAAAAAATGTTTCTAAACTCTTTTTTATCACATGTAAGTAAGGCTACAGTCCTATACAGTCTTAGGCTGTAATCCTGGAAGTAAGTTCCATTGATCATAGTGGGATTTACTGTAGAGTAGACATGCATAGAATTGCACCATTACTCTCAGTGTACGTGCTAGGGAATGCAATCAAACTTACTTCTGAGTAAACAGTTTTCACTATGCTAGTATTTTAACACTTCTCCAAATTAAATTTCATTAAAATAACTAGGTAATTATTAACAAATGATTTAATGCATGTCCTTGACATATGATTATGTTTATATTAACTGGTCTTAAAGAATGCTGCGTACACAGCTCTTTAATTTGATCTGAGGAAGGGGGAGAGAAACCCTGTTTGGCCCTGCAATACTACTCTTTAAAGGAAACACACCACTGTTACAGAAGTCATATGCTATGCAAATTTTGTTAATTGAACCACCCCCAGGAAAGTTGTGGCTGGCTGTGCAAATAAGTTGATGAAAACCTCTGAGGCAACAACTCCCATTTCTGTATGCATCAGAAGAAATCATAGCAGCTGAAAAGCAGAAAAAAATCTTTTTGCTGTGATTATAGCAGCAGGATGAGAAAAGGAGATATATTTAAAAAGGTGAAGCAGATCATCAGAGCCAGAGAAACCCAATGCAGAACCTCATTATCCTGAGATCATAATACTGCCCTGGGAGGAGCACACCCATCACCTAAAATACCAACTCAAGACTGCATAGAGAGAAAGGTAAAGAAATGAAGGGTCATTTTTTGAGACAAGTTATCACCAGGGAAAAGCAAAGTCTTTCCTCCCAAGCCTTCCAGGTAAAATATGCATCATGCATGCATGACAAAAGGACAAATGCCCCAGATGCTGGACACACAAGATCACAACCTCACCAGATTCACATTTCCCCTTTGAAACCCTGACCTTTGCTCTGCAGGCAGGACCATTACAAGTCATATTATGGTATAACTTGTGGGACACAGCAAGCCCTGGCATTTGACACAGCCAACAATGGCTTTTCCAGGGGAGTTTTAAGTTTACAAGTGGCAGGTATTTTTAAGACAGTCACAAATGCTGAGCCACAAAACAGCATCAGAAAGCAGAGAAGGCAAGTTGAACAGGAAAGAATTAAGAAATCCTAGAAATATCTTATTTTACTGCACTGCGTTCCCAGCCCCTCAGTAAGCTGCTTAATATATTGGGGAAAAGCTCATTATCAAAACATTTCCCAAGTTATACCATTACTCTTGAGTCAAGGCAAAATAATAATAATCACCATTACTTCCATCATAGTTCATCTTTATATCTAATTATAGAGCTCTCACACACACGCACCAAGCCTAATACCTACATGCAACACAAGATTTCTGCAAACATTCAGTCTTGCTATGAATAAGCAACAGCACAGAGCATAGCCGTACAGAAGGGAGAAGCCAGGTATTGAACTGACCTGCAATTTGCTTCTGAGGGTATCTTCAGTTCCGAGGGGGCTTCTTGAGACCAGAGTCACCACTAATGGACCTTTATTTCACAGACACGGATTAAAAGTCCAAGGAACTACCCCTGGGTCCAGTTTCCTTCACAAGCACACAACTGGCATCCTCTCACGATGGCAGAAAGCCGAGCAGTAAGGTGTCCACGGAGAGAGCGAGGCAGTAAGATTAGCTGGCTCCAGCAGTTACATACTGATGCCATAGTACGGCTTCTCTGCCTCTCTCTTGCTTCCTCGCCTCAGCGCTCACTGTGCACTGAGCTCCTTCTGCTGCTGTATAATCAATCCACTCTATTTGGATCTAATAGGCCCCTGTTCAAGCAGCCAATGAATGGCCAGGGTTCCTGGAGTCTTTTCCAGGAGTGGCACAGACAATAAGAGTTTTGCCAACAATTTAACCAGGTAATTTTGAGAGCGTTCGTTCCTCTCCTAGAAAAGAAAGAGAGAGAGATCACAGCAGAGGCTGCATTTAAAGTGAGCTTTGTCTCTGCGCTCGTTCTGAAAAGCTGAGTCGTTCTGAAAATTCTGAAATTTGCTTCAGCGAGTGCCACTTTCAGATGCTCAGGTCAGGTGAGGGGGTAGGATAATCTGCCTTCTTAGCTTGGTTTGCCCGCAGACTGGGTTAAAGGAGGAATGTTATGCGTGTTACGACTGCCTTGCATTTTCAGCCCTGTTTCTGCAGGCTGTAGCACAGACATGGAGCAGCAGATCAACACGTATCTGAAAATTACACAACACCATCCCATTTTTTGCCTTCCTCTATACCCCACCTCTGCTTCTTGGTTTCACCCTGCACAACAGCTCCCTTGTTGCCCCTTTGCCTAGGCCAGTCCACAATCCGTAGAGCTCCACCCACACTTGCTTGGGGCCCCAAATACTGCACAGTTGCTACAACTTTGGTCTTCTCTTGACCCCTCCCCTTTCTTCAAAACTCAGTAAATGGCTGAAAAAGTTGGAAGGGTTTAGTAATCATTCACTGTCTCTAGACAGAGCTAGCATAATGCAGCTCATGAGCTGTGAATTAGAAAGTCCCCAATTCCAGTTTCACCTCACCACAAACTCATTATGGTGGCACCTTAGGCAAGTGGCATTCTCTCAGCCCCCTGTCTTGCCAAATTACTGCTACAGACTTGGCCTAGAGAACATATGCCCACATTAAGGCTAATTAGTTCCCCCAGTTTAACCATAGCCAGCTCTAGCAAACACCACCACTGTACCAGCACCAGTGAAAAAGGTAGCTTGCCTATGGGCCTGCCGGGTCCCTCCTCCCAGTTCCTGAGGCAGCAGTCCTTCCAGGTGCAGTAGCACCCCTGAAGCTCTCCACCACCTAGCAATCTCAGTCCAGGCAATCAATTCATTAATCAGACGGGTAGTTCATTAGTTAATCCACAAGTCAGTCACGCATCCACCATTCCATTGGTCAAGTTACCAGTTAATCAGTCCAAAAGTCCAGGAAGTTGTTAGCCAGAAAATCAGTTTGATAAGCAGAGCCATGAATTAACAGGCCAGTATGTCAGTTAGCCAAAAAGTCTCCTCTCCCTCCTCCACACTCACTCTCCAACTACAAGCCACAAACTCTACCTGCCCCAGGTGCTCCTTATATCCTGTAATGGCCTCTAGTGGCTGCAGCTGTTCAGCACACCCTCTGCTGAAAGCCCAGGTCTTAACCCCATGTGTCCCAGATTCACCAGAGCAAAGGGCCACCTCAGAGCAACATCCTAGCTCCTCGCCATATCTTCCATGATTCCAATACACCCCCATCTTCAATATGGGGAATAACAATCCTGCCTTGCATTGTTGTTGGAAGTATTACTAAAAGCCTGCTGTTAGAATTCCCTAGGCCCTCAGAAGTGGATTTGTGAGAACTCAGGAAGCTGCAGTGGGAAGGAAAGTGGGACATCTCCATTGCACAGTATTGTCTGGATCCAAACCAATGTATTTACAGTATATGACAGTTCAAATACCAGAGATGTCCAGTCACACTGGGATCCTTTGATCAAGGATATGGCGCCAGAGTACCTGGATTGTTGCCTTAGTAGTCAAGCAGGGCATCCTTTTCCTCTGCTAATAGCACTGCAGCTTACCTAACAGGCCATTTGCAGTTCCCAAAGGAGTTCTCAAGGCAGTCTATTTCTATAAATGTTCTAACAACATAGTCCAATCAACATCCTTTTAAAACAGATGTCCCACCCCCTACCACTAGAGTCTAGCATCACTAGAGTTAGCGTCACCCGGTGCAGTATACCAGCACGTTACGCCCCCCCCCCCATGCAGTGGGCGGGAGAACACTCCTGGTGGTGGGTGTGGTGATGTACCATCACTTCACTCCCACTGGTTTTTTGACTCTATCTTTTGATACAGCAAAGACAGAACACATTCTGCATGAAATTACACATTGATATATAACATGCTGGTATTATTCCTCCAAACTGATTTTAGCAATTCTGGTCACTAGTGGTGACACACACACACTCCCAGGGTGTCAACTTACTAACACCTTATTGCAGCAGTTCTCAAACTTTTAGCACTGGGACCCACTTTTTAGAATGACAATCTGTCCAAAACCCACCAGAAGTGATGTCATGGTGGAAGTGACATCATCAGGCAAATTAAAATAAATAAGTATAAATAATTAAAGTAAAAAAATAATTAAATAAACAGAAGCCAGCCCTGTTCCACCAAGTGAATTTCCTCTGTAGCCTGCCTGCAATAACACCCCCCCCTCCAAAATCAGTAAGGCTTTCAGCCCTACCCAGTGCCCAGTTCAATTTAAGAACTTCTGTTTAAACCAGATCACTGTCAGGATCCACCTGCTTTGCTGCAAGTCTCAAAAAAGTTCACCTTATCAGCTGAAGCCTCTGTTTTGATCCTTTTTAGTGGGGGGGGAGGGGAAGGAGGCTGCCTTCTGGAGCATTTGTGGAGCTTCAGATCAGGACCATTTTGGTGGCTTCACATTCCCCTTTGCCTGGCCTGACCACCAACCAAGGCACATTTGCTTACTCATGAGTAAACGTGACCCTATGGCTTAGTTTCGCTTTCCATAGGGCTCACGTACCCTAGTGATGCCACTGCATTTATGTTGTATGCATCATATTGTAATTTATTCTGTATGGTCTGTTACGGGAGAAGGTCAGTCATGGGGATATTGCAATGAGTTCTTGCACCAGGTGACTCAAGTCCTAGTGACACTTCTGGCTGGGGCAATGCAAGGGTAGTTGAGAAGAGGAAGAAGAAGTAAGAGAAGGAAATGGGGGGACAAAATTCCAATTGTGCTTAGTTACTTGGTGTGCTCTAAGACACATATAATGTGCAAGCATGGGAAAAATCCACTTACATGTTCAGGGACCAAGTGCAGTGGCTCATGACACAATTCAGTAAAATGGCATGAAACGAGGAGAGAGGCAAGATAAAGGCAAAAGGTGCAACAATAAAAGTAGGGAAGGTGAATAAAAAATACAATGTATGTAATAATCATTTATACAACAAGGCCTTAAAGAACACTTACTTTCTTGGAAGGAAGAAAGAGTTAAGATGGGTCTTTCCAGGAGGGCACAAAGAGGCTTGACTATGCCCTAATCAAGAAGGTTCCGGAAGGGACAAAAGGTATGGCAGGGTGTGTGCAACATCCATGCTTAAGTCACTGGTAAAAGATACATTCCACCAAGGGGGGGGGGGTTTGACATGACTGTCCAGCTCATTTGACCACTGGGCAGTTAATGCAGCACATGCCCCTTTGGCACAGCTGTGTCAGCACTGGAAAGTTGGTTAGGATTTGGGCCTTAGAGCCCAATCCTAGCCATGTCTACTCAGTAGTAAGTCTCATTTTAGTCAATGAGGCTTACTCCCAGGTAAGTGAAAACAGGATTGCAGCCACAATTTATTATTTAGGAACATATGCATGCTGAAGTGGGGCACCCAAATTTGCAAGACCCTAACTGCTCAGCAGAAGACTTACGGAGGTGTAAATCCTCTTTGCCTTCCAAAGCTTCCTGATCCACCATCATCCCCTCTGAACACAGCATGCATCTTTTTGACACGACTGCACCAACGGAAGGGGGGAAGGGTAAGATTGGGCTCAAAGTCTTTGTAACCTGAACCAAAGTTACAGGCAACAGATGAGCCTCTCATTGGGCTGTGAAAACACTTCACTCACTTGCACAGGGGAAAATTTGCCTCTCCTACAGCTTGATCACTCTTTACCAATGTCCCAAGCCCCCAAGAAAGCGATAGGCAGTGGGGATCTTCCTTGTTCTCAGAGTTCCAGATAGATAGGTTGAGGGATTGTGCCCTGGAAGCCTATGCAGCCCCTCCCCCTTTAACTATGGAAAATTGACTAAGGAATCCTAAACTCTCTCTCACACATACACACAGAGGAGGAAAAGACAGAAACTTTAAGAGTCTCATCATTTTGACTGCACAAGATGCAGAAGGTGGAGGTGGCTTGTGGGCCAATAGGTTGCCAAAAGCCAAGGTTACCTGTCCATATCTACTTCCAGCATGGCAGAGATAATGGGGCAAAGCTGCCAAGCCATAGTATTCTCCTGGTTCAAAGGTTGGGAGAACAGCCAAAGAGGGCTTGAAAAAAGGAAGTTCATGGGGGTCTAAGCAGTAGCCTGAGCTGCCTGCAGGGAGGCAAGCAAGACAAGGGAGCTAAAGTTGCTTTCCTAGGGCAAGTGTTGGTTTGGGTGGGTGCATGAGTAGTGGCTTGCAGCAGTGCTTTGTTGGAAGGGCACAGAGAAGGGGCGAAAGACTGGAAAGTGAAGAGAGACCAAACTGATACCTGACCTGGGTGCCAGCTGGCACACTAGTTCTTGGGTCATAAAGGGAATGGGGGTCCCAGTGGATCAGTGAGCAGTCCACGAATGGCAGCAACAGAGCAAGGACACCCTTTTGAAAGATAGGGAAAGTGAAGGGGAATGTTAAAATAGCTTCGTCTACTGCATTGCGGTGAAACCACTTTTTCAGGGCTGCAGGCAGTCTTCCAAGCTGCTTGCAGCCTCTTCCTGGTGCCTCTGAGGCTGCTGTTTCCCCCCCAACATCACCTTTGAATGCATTGTGCCCAGGAAGGAAGGTATTGCAATGCATTCTGTGGCCACACTGGGGGAAAGGAGGAGCCTTGGAGTGATCAGGAAGAGGCTGCAGGCAGTTCAGGAGGCTTCCTGCAGCCCTGAATGCAGCAGTTTTGCTGTGCGAAGGTAAACAAAGTTGTTTTTAATGTCTTTCTTGACTTTCCCTATCTTTTGAAAGAGTGTTCCAGTATCTGTGGAACTGAGGATAACTGAAACCGTGGATACCGGATATGCCTGTATATTGTTTCAGCTGTCTTTCTGGAGACGGTCAACTAGAAAATATTATATATATAAATCTGCTATTTGTGAGAGTGAGGCTACAAATTCCAGTATTCTTTTGAGTAAGCCACAACAGTGAAACTTGCATAAAACTAATATATATTTATAGCCTAGATAAGCCTAAAGAAGATAAACTGAACACTAGAAGAAGCATATGAAGAATTTCAAAGTACATAAAAAATGCCTTATGTGCATTTGACCCAGCATTATTTATTATAAGCTACTTTGAGCCTCTATGAGAAAAACAGGGTAATAATTTCCTAACTAAAACTAATGCAAGAAACCTGTTCTACAGATCAGTTCAAACAAGGAAGGTATCGCAGGTAATTAGCTTTTAGCCCAGTTCATTGCACTGATGCATTTATACCGAAACCATCCCGGCTACCTTGTTCTAACCCACTTCACTCATATTGGAAAAAGGGGATTCAACATCTTCTCTAGACAATTTGTTATATCAGCCAGTTACTCCTCTGAGTAGGAAGCTTATCTTCCTGTAATCAAATAAAACAAAACAACCAAAGTCCTTTCTGCCTTTATCCTACTGCCTGGGGCAAGAGACACCCCTGGGGGCTGGGGGATAAGAATAGGCCCTCAGTTTGGCTGTATTTGTTGTAAGAGGTGACTAAACAGCCACCAGGTAGATGGGACTCGTTAGCCTGGGAAGGCAGCTCATCTGAGAGAAGGAAAATGCTGATCCCAAACCTCCACTGCCTTGTGGCTACATCCAGTTATGGAAAATGCTTCAGAGTCAACCTCGAGGCAAAATCCAGAGCCGGAGCCCCTGAGGCAGTTCGTGGCTGAACACAGTCATGTTCTGGCAACTCCTGCGATGCCACTGGAACCAACCGTATTGGCTTCTGATTGGACCATTCCAGCGACATGGAGAGGGGGGATTTGCTGCATGGGAAACAGTCTATCCTCCATATCTACCTTACCCAGGCTTCACACACTGGAGAGGACATTCTGTTCCAGAGCCACCATTCAGAGCGCGATACCATAGTCTTCTGAGACTGAAGGATGCCAATGATGGGGCAAGAGAGAACAATTCTTGCTCATCGTCTTTGTGGCAGCTTTTGAAAATCTGTTGATGGTTATCAAACTAACACAGCTTTTTCTCCAGGTTAAACACAACCAGATCTTTTTACCTTTCTCTCACGCAAGCATTTAAAAAAAAAAACATCTAGGGCTCAATCCTATCCAACTTTCCAGCACTTATGCAGCTACAATATAGCCCTGAGATGAAGAAACAAATATTCCCTTACCTTAAGGAGATCTCTGTGATCTGTGATCTGTGACCACCTCCCCTGCTGCAGGATGCAGTACATACCCCATTGGCATAGCTGCATCAGTGTTGGAAAGTTGGATAGGCTTGGGCCCTTAAGCTAGTAAACATCACCTAGATCCCATTTCTTTGCCACGAAACATGAAAGAATGCATGCATACACAGTCCCAACATAGGAATTTCTGAAATGGAACTCTCTGGTCTCATAACCGAGAAGCAAGCGTTGGAGAAATTAATTCTGCAACACAAAGCTGGAGATGGAAAATAGTTCTGGGTTTATTAAAGCAGCACAGTGTAGTGACAGAAAAATGCATCTGACCAAGATTTGAGGATTCAAACACTTCTTACAGCACCAAAGAACAAAGCAATAGCAATGGAAAAGCATACATTTTAATCAATCATCATAAAACAAGCAAGTAGGACACAACTCCAAAACAGCCTGTTTCTTGTTGCCAATAAAAGTGAACTCTGCTTACAGGAAGGAAGAAAACATGGGTCACCACTGGTGTTCCTGGAAGGGGGGGGGCAACGCAGTAAATTTCTTCAGGTGTCGGGATACCTGGGTAAAGCTCCCCTCCCCCTTGGCTTCCAAGCCTTTTGGGGAGATGAGAGCAAAGCAGAGGAGACACCTCCACTTTGCTTTATCAGCAGTGTCTAACTCCTCTCCAGACCTTATGGCCTGACTCTGAGAAAACTTATTTTTATTCCAATACACTTTCAAACTGTATTGCTACTACAGTACATACTAAGGGCGGCAGGTGAGGCAGAACTGCCCCATCGTAGTCCATGGAAAAGCATCACAGCTGCCCCACCTGCTTATGGCCAAGGAGGCTCTCCTTACACTTGCTTTCTAAGGTGTAAGCCGAGCCTCCTCAGGTGTAAGCAGATGAGTCAGCTGCGGTGCTGTTCCATGGGGTACGATGGGGCAGTTCTGCCCTACCTGTCCTCTCTGCACTGCACATCCCTGGTACATACGTACATCTACAATGAATAGCATACAATGAGTCTTTTGACAAGGCCTCAAATTCTGGCTAACAAACCCATCTAGGAACATTAGTATGAACACACAAGCTCTGTGTTATGTGCCTCTTAGACTTGTGTTCTGCAAATGCGGTGACACTGAGCAACGGAGGCAATGGAAAGCAGAGAACAGCTGCAAACAGAGATTTCTGCTGAACTGGTGAGACGTAGCTAATGTCCCAAATAGATCTTATATTATATTATCATTTTGAACATTCTGTGTGTGGGTGCTGGGATGGGTGGGAGAGAAATTTGTGTATGGATTGTAGGGAAGAAAGAACATAAAACTATATTACAGGGGAAAGAAAAAGAAAATACTCCAGGGTGTGATCATTTGAGGTCATGTGCAAACAAAATAGACTGCACCTTCTCATTACTACTCACATGAAACTCTTTATCCCAGTATCTGAATAAGGAAACTTCTTATGAAAGACTAGCCTAAAAATGAACCATTAAAAGCAATCACTTTGTCATGATTTCCTTTCCCAATCAATCACTTTTTAGATTGGAGAGACATGGAATCTAAAGTGAGGAGAAGGCTTGGACTTTGACATTAGATTCCTGTTATCACCAACTTAAATCAAATTTATTAAAACTGGTTACAGACTCTTTCACCACTGAGGCCTGATCCTAATTTATAGTGTACTCCTAAACATGTTTACTCAGAAGTAAAACCCTCTGATTTCAGTGTGACTTACTCCCATGTAAATGTAAGGATGTAAATTACATCCTCATTCTATTCCCCCCCATAGCATCCACCCCCCATGGCCCTCATTATTGCCCTCTTTCCCCTAATTGTGCAATGTCTGGGTGCACACCAGGATAAAAGATGATGGGCACCCAGCAAGCTTTAAAATTTTTAAATAACTGTGAAGACAGAAATAGCTCCACCCATTGGTAACCTCAACACGGAAAAACCAAACTGTGTTGTCACTAGGACCTGCCTCAATCTCAGGGTTTTGAATGCATCCACCCTAATTATTGAATTATTGCTAATATTGGTGGTGTTCAAGCCTTACACACTGTATTTGCACTGCAGTTTTTAGTGCATCTAGCATGCTGTCGTAGTTGGTTTTTGTAAACTTGTTGGTGTTGCAATTTTAGCTTCCACTCTAAGCTATGGAGAGCACATGGAGGAGTACAAATAAACTAGAGAAACAAATTTGTAGGATGTGAATTACTTGCTCTCTGTACTAGCATAGTTTAACATTGTGCACAACTCAAAACAGCAATGTTTTGTAGTCTCTTTCTGCCTACATGTGTTTTTATGCTTAACTTCTTAGTTTTTACTGTGCTGTTGAACTGTACAGGTTGAACTGTGCTGTTGACTGGAACCTGGAACTGAAAACAGATTCCTGGTAGAGAATAAACACAGAGATGAGGAGGGTTGAGGGAAGGTGGGATACAGGAAGCAGGTGGTCTAAGAAAGGTATGGAGAAGGAAATTGCTGACATCCCTTCTGCCTAGGGCTCCTGAAAATCATGCAAATCCATGATGAATCCTAGTTCTGCATGATGTCTGAATAAAGCCACGGATGACAGTCAAGCACCGATTTTGTTGACTGTCTTTTAACTTGACCAGTGTGGCTTAATTAATTGCTTTTGTTGTTTGGAGGGTCCTTGGCTGTCTGCAGCTGTAAACTTTTATAACATCTACATTTTTTATGATGCAAGCTTTATTGATTGGTTTTACTTTTTAATGTTATATTTATTGTGCCTGATGAGTCAAATGATTTTTATGTAAGCTGCTATGGGAACTTTTTGTCTTGGCAAGAAAACAGAGTATATGCCTTGGAGTAAAGAAAGATGGACACGTAAAAACTGGAGCTGAAGGAAGATGTTTGATATCCAATCAAAGTTTGTATAAGATTCAAGAGGAAAGAGGGAGTCAGTATGGAACATAGAAGAGGTCATATACTGAAGTTGACAAAAGGCATAAAGTGCTCACATGAACTTCAAGGCTTTTAAAGGGAACCAGTAAACCTGTTTGTCTCAGGTTGCAGTGATACTGCTTCTATTTGTCCTCCTAACTCTGCAGTGATTGATACATGCTGATACAAAATTATGTCCAAAAGTCTTGGCATATCACAGAGGTGGCTGGTTACAAGAGAGGCAGAAATGAGATGCATTTTGAGTTCCTCAGTAGGAAATTTCTATAGAAATTAAACCATTTATTATATGAGTGAAACAATTGATGGTGCCTATTGGACCAATCCTATTTCTCTTCTCAGACTTGCACTAGTGAAATCACTACTGCAGGTTCGAGGAGACCCTTTACAGAGCAGGAGGGGTAAGGGAGTGAAATCA